>NC_040906.2:48641620-49246620 GCF_004126475.2 Phyllostomus discolor | reverse complement strand
CTAACGTGCTATCAGCGATGGTGGAAGTTACTGACTTGTTTTTATCATAATTTTATCATAGAGTTCAGTGCTTTGAGATATTCTCAGATATTTACCAGTATTTGTTCTCACATTTACACCTCACGGAGTGGTTAAGCAGTTTGTTTCAAGTTATGTGGCTACTAAGCAGCAGAGCTGGGGTTCCACATCAGGCATTTACTACCTCCATTGCGCCACAGTCTGTGCTCTTAGGCACTAAGTACACTGCTTCTCTGAATTTATGGTTCCCTCTGGGCAAAGGCTGTTCTTTCTGCCTGAGATGCCACATGCTCTTCTCTCAGATCTTGCATAGCTCCATTTTCCCTGTCATTTAGAGA
Source organism: Phyllostomus discolor (assembly GCF_004126475.2). Lineage (NCBI taxonomy): Eukaryota > Metazoa > Chordata > Mammalia > Chiroptera > Phyllostomidae > Phyllostomus > Phyllostomus discolor. Next base: position 49,246,264 of record NC_040906.2, on the reverse strand, counting down.
TCTCAGTTTAACATCACTTACTCCGAGAAGGCCTTCCTGACCACTTAAATCAAAAGTTACTCCCCATTGCCCTGACTTGTATGGCTCAGTTCGTTGGGCGTCACCCCTTAAAGCAAAAGGTCACCAGTTAGAATCCTGGTCAGGGCACATGCCTGGGCTGAAGGTTGAGTCCCTGATCAGGACATGGGGACAAGACAACTGTTTCTCTCCCTCTGTTTCTCCCTCCCTCCCTTTCCCTCTTTCTAAAAATAAATAAATAATTTTTTAAAAAAAGTTACTCCCCATTTAGTTGTTATCACAGTATCCAATTTAATTTTATCATAGAACTTTATTAATACCTACTGCTTTCTTATTTATCAATTTATTTTGTGTGCCCTGACTGGTATGGCTAAGTCGGTTGGGCACTGTCCCACAAAGTGGAAGGTTACCAGTTCGATTCCTGGTAGGGCACACACCTGGGTTGTGGGCTTGGTCTCTGGTTGGGGTGTGTATGAGAGTCAATGAATAGATGCTTCTCTCTCACATCGATTTTCTTCTTTTTTTAAAAAATTATTTTATTGTTCAATTACAGTTGTATGAATCCCCCCCACTGACATCGATGTTTCTTTCCCTCTCTTTCTCCTTCCCTTCCCCTCTAAAAATAAATAAATAAAATCTTTAAAAAAAATCTTTCCTAGGATTTTAGAAAAAAATTTGTTTTGTCATTTCCAGTATAATGAAAGGAAGGACCTTTTCTGTCTTGACATTGTATTCCTAGAGCCTAGAAAAATACCTGGCACAGAGTAAGTGCTCCATAAATAATTGTTGAACAAGTGAGTTTATTTTACCTTTACTGATGAACACTTAGGGTTGTTTCTAATATTTCATCACTATAAACCTTTGAGCATCTGCTTTATCACTTTATTATAAATTCCTGGAAGTTGAATTTGTAGGTAAAAATATGCATGCTTTTAAGGCTTTTGATACATATCATCAAATGACTCTTCAGAAAAGCTGCTTCAATTTATCAACATCAGTTTAAAATGTTAATTTTACCACACTTGTTCTAACGCTGGACATATAGTTGTTTTAAATTTTTACCAAATTTGAGGGGCAAAAAGATAATATATTACTTTAGTTTTCATTTATTTGGTTATTAATGTTGTTGAAAATATTGTCATAGCTTTTATGGCTATTTGAATTCCTCCTTTTGTAAACCACCAGTATTTATGTCCTTTGCTATTTTGCTTTTTTTTTTTTAAAGATTTTATTTATTTATTTTTAGAGAGGGAAGGGAGGGGGAGAGATAGAGAGAGAGAAACATCAATGTGTGGTTGCTGGGGGTTATGGCCTGCAACCCAGGCATGTATCCTGGCTGGGAATCGGACCTGGGACACTTTGGTTCCCAGCCCGCGCTCAATCCACTGAGCTACGCCAGCCAAGGCTACTATTTTGCTCTTTCATATTGACTTGAAAGAACATTTTATATAGTAGAGATATTAACTATAGTATTTCAATAAAGGTGATACTTTTCATCCTCTACCCCCTCCACCCCTCCACTGCTCAGTTTATTCAGAGAGAAAGAGTCACTAATTTGTAGACTTCTCAAGGGTGGTTACATGTGTTAAAACTTGATAGCAGCCAAAAACTTGAGCATTTTCCTACTCCATTCACTTTATTTTGAAAAAGTTCCTTCGACTGAAAAATACAGTAAAACCCCACCATAAGTGGGGTCCAAAAACTCTGATTGCACAAAATGAATGACTGAATTACTATAAGGTTAATAAGTATAAATGGAGAGCTCAAAAACAGCCAATCCAGTTTCATTATATCTGAATTCACTGTTTTCAGTACTAGGTTCAAAAATAGGTTAACTAAATAGCACAAGTTCTTTTAGCTGTTGTAGGAGACTTTCTAATATCGACTCAAGAGAAAGTAGATCTAATCAATTACTAAGTAAAGGGCTAAGTCTGGAGTCTATCTTACTCATTCTCTCAGAGTAGGATCAAAGATGAGGCCAAGCAACAAAGACAGTTACCACCACTGCCCAGCCCTAGCCAACACAGGAGTCATGCAATTGAAAAGGCACCACAAGGCTGGAGTGAAGGAAAAGATAAAGATACAACCCCTTCCAGAAAACAGAATATAACTTTCATATGTAATAACAGATCCCTGTGAGTAAAATTACTGGTCAGAAATATCTGAGCCAATGGGTTCTTCATATAAGACCTACTCCACCCCTATTTCTTTTGGGGCTTTATTTCTTTGAGGTCTCTCACCCTTCTTTCACCAGTTAGGTAGGGGCAGGGGAGCAAGGAGCATAGTATGTGGGCTTGAAGATACCTGCATTGCAGCAGCCATGGGATGTTCTTTTTGTCAGAGGTTGTCAGACCAAGGTCTGTATCAGTATTCTCTCACCTCTGAGCAAATAGTTTTCTCTTACTTAAAATGTGGCTTCTATTTTTTTAGAACAATAAGGATTTAAAAAACTCAATGTAATATTCTATTTGAGTACTTCCTCTACCCATTCTGACATCTGTAACACCATTAAAGAAATAGTGTCTAACTTGATAATGGATCAAATTTTTAAACTCCTAATAAGAGAACTGGCATCTTGAATCCTATAGCTTGCGTTTGGCTTGCTGGAAGGAAGCAGGATCTCTAGCTACAGAAGAGAAGCTAAAAGTCATATGCTGACTGGGGGTGAACCTTGGGCTCAGGGGTGGTGATGGATGACAGGGAGTATATAATGTGGTGCATCAGAGTCCTAGATGAACTGAGGATTGGGTTCATGCCCAGAGCATTTGCTTAAATAGAGCAGCTCTGCCTTTATATGTTCTATATACTGGGTTTCATGTTAGATATCTTTAAAAAAAATTAGACAGAAAAAAAGATTTTATAGCTGCTTAAAAAATGCTGAAAACCCCTAGAGTTATACTATCAAATCCCTATTTAAATTTTTTTATTTATTAATTTTAGAGAGAAAGCAAGGGAGAGACAGAGAAACGTTGCTTTACTGTTTCACCTACCCATGCATTCATTGGTTGTTTCTTGTATGTGCCCCGACCAGGGATCGAAACCACAACCTTGGCATATTGGGACAATGCTATAACCAACTGAGATGCCCAGCTAGGGCTCAAATCCTTATTTTACAATGAAGAGTTGAAGCTGATAAGAGTGAAATGAACTGTGTAATGTTTCAGGATTAAGCAGGTTATTTCTACTATACTTTATCATGAGTTACAGTTGGACTAGTGTGGCTGTCTCAATAATATACTAACAAGGCACTGATAAATTAACTTAAAACCTCTCAGTTTTAGTATCTTTTTAAAGATTTTTTATTTATTTATTTTATTTTAGAGAGGGAAGGGAAGGAGAGAGAGAGAGAGAGAAACATCAATGTGCGGTTCCTGGGGGTCATGGCCTGCAACCCAGGCATGTATCCTGACTGGGAATCGAACCTGCGACACTTTGGTTCACAGCCCGCACTCAATCCACTGAGTTTAATATCTTTTTATAAAAAGAACACAAATAATACAAACCAAATTAGACCAATTTTTCTTAGGTAGATAATAAAATGCAGGAAGGTAAATAATTTTCAAGTAAACACCAATTTTAACATAGTTAACATCTTTTTTAATTTATTTTTTAATATATATATATATTTTAAAGATTTTATTTGTTCCCTTTTAGAGGAAGGGGAAGGGAGAAAGACAGACAGAAACAGAAACATCAATGTGAAAGAGATACAGGGGTTTTACTTGCCTTCAACTGGGGACCTGGCCTGCAACCCAGGCATGTACCCTGACTGGGAATCGAACCAGTTACCTATTGGTTCACAGGCTGGCACTCAATCCACTGAGATGCACCACCCAGGGCTAGTTAACATCTTTTAAAACTCAATTTTGATTTTATCTCCGAACTGAAGAGAGGTGATTTCTGAGGCTTCTAGATCAACCTACTTTTACAATTGAGAAGGACATAAAAACAAGAAATAACCATTTCTTCCTGCTATATTTAGGTTAGTAGCCTGATAAACTTTGTTTAATATATCTTGCATAGGGGTCCTTGGCTACAAACATTAAATTTAATTCTGAAATATCACCTTTGAAATTCAAAACACATGATCAGAGTTTGACTATATTTTGGGAATGTGCCTTAGTCCAAAAATCCCAACCCAACCCAACTAAAACAATATCCAGAGAGATTAGAGAAAAATGTTATTTTATCTTTCCTTATTTGTCCTTGATATATATTCTAAAACAAACAAATAAATTGTGTCTAGTGCCTACCTGAGCCATCAGTAGGAACTGAACTTGCATTGATTCCAGAAAGACCAAACAAAGGACATTCTCGGTCTGTGTTGACATGACCCCATTTGTGACACTTAATGCACCTCACATTTCGAACCTGAGAAATAGTGAACGTGATTTTGGTTATTAAAATACTAAGTCTAACCAATGTTCAATTCTCCACTCTTTGACAGTATTTACTTTAAATTATTCTAATTTTTAAAAGATCTCCAGAGAGAGACTTCACAACTGTATTTTATAATACAAATATGAGAACCTTTTACTATAAATTTTGCCTAAAAGCTAAGTTCTATCTATTTCTTTGTGACTCTTATTTTATGGCAATAAAATAATGTCATCCAAAAAGAAATGGTAGAATTTCAAAAAAGAATTATCTTATGGCTTAATCTTAAATTCTCTAATTTAAAAAAGTTTCCTTTGAAATTTCAATTTCTTGAAGCAGGGGCTGGCAAACTTTTCATAAAGGGCTAAGTAGTAAATATTTTATGCTTCATGAGCCAGAGGTCTCTGTTGCAACTATTCAACTGCCACTGTGGCAGGACAGCAGCCACAAGACAATCAGTAAATGAGTGTGGCAGTGTTCCAAAAAATGTTGTATGTAACAAGGATATAGCCCTCTGATGACAGCTTATTCCAGTTCAAAACAAATAGTTTTGCATCTTCTCTGGACTTTGAGCTAATTCCTCAAATTCTTTGAAAACTGCAGAAACCATTTTCATTACAAACTTTTCTACAAAACTTTGATTTCTATCCTTCAACAATGTGTTTATTAAATTTAACATTTTCTCCCCTAGTCCTCCTATTCTCTGATACAAACAGAAACCACAGAGCCCCTCTGCATCTTAAATACCTTTTGGACAACAATATAAAGAAGTACTTATTAATTAAAAATTATTCTTACAAAGTAAAATATGTGTCACTTGCCTGAATACCAAAGGGCTGATCTCGGATGTTCATGTCATCTTTGGCATATCTATTAAGTACAGAAAAATGTACAAACACAATATTAAGAATAACTTTATAATAAACAGCAGTTATTCTGAAAAATAGTTTCATAGTTCTAGGTACATTACAAAATGTGTAACTGTAATAAATATATAGAATTAAAAATTACTTAGTATTTCCAAATACCACTTAGTTATTAAGTGTCCAGTCTAATGACTATAATTTAAAAAAATGAAAAAAATAAAACTAATACTATATCAAGCAAATTGTGTAAGACAATCATCGAAAATACTTTCATATTAGATGCCTTTTAGTAAAAATATATTTTATTGATTATGCTATTACATTTGTCCCAATTTTCCCACCTTTGGCCCCTTCCACCCAGTAACCCCCATTCCCTCTGGCAATCCCCCTCCCCTCAGTTCATGTCCATGGGTCATGCATGTAAGTTCCTTGGCTACTCCATTTCCTATACTGTTCTTAACATGCCCATCTATTCTGCACCTATCAGTTAATACTGCTTAATCCTTTCACTTTTCTCCCTTCTTCTCCTTCCCCCTCCCCACTGATACCCCTCCAAATGATCTCCATATCTATGATTCAGTTTTTTAGATTCAGTTGTTAATAGTTGTAAATTTGTTGCCATTTTAATGTTCAAGGTTTTGATCTTCTTTTTCTTAAATAAGTCCCTTTAACATTTCACGTAATAATGGCTTGGTAATGAGGAACTCCTTTAGCTTTACCTTGTCTAGGAAGCACTTTATCTGCCCTTCCATTCTAAATGATAGCTTTGCTGGATAGAGTAATCTTGGAGGTATGTTCTTGCTTTTCATCACTTTGAATACTTCTCGCCAGTCCCTTCTAGCCTGCAAAATTTCTTTTGAGAAACCAGCTGATAGTCTTATCGGAACTCCTTTGTAGGTAACACTGCTTTTCTCTTGCTGCTTTTAAGATTCTTAATCTTTAACCTTTGTCATTTTAATTATGTGTCTTGGTGTGATCCTCTTTGTGTCCATCTTGTTTGGGACTCTGTGCTTCCTGCATTTTTATGTCTATTTCTTTCACCAAATTAGGGAAGTTTTCTTTCATTATTTTTCAAATAAGTTTTCCATTTCTTGCTCTTTCTCTTTTCCTTTCAGCATCCCTATGATTCGAATGTTGGTACATTTGAAGTTGTCCCAGAGGTTCCTTTGCCTGTCCTTGTGTTTTTGGACTCATTTTTTTCTTTTTGTTTTTCTGATTTAATGTTTTTTTTTCTTCCTTTTGTTCCATATGATCAATTTGATTCTCAGCTTCATCCACTCCACTGTGATTCCCTGTAAATTTTTATTTCATTTAGTGTAACCTTCATTTTTGGCTGGGTCTTTTTTATGCTGTTGAAGTACCCATGAGTTCCTTGAGCATCCTAATAACTAGTGTTTTGAACTCTGCATCTGATAGCTTATCTCTGTTTTGTTTGCTTTTTTTTTCCTGCAGTTTTGTTCTGTTCTTTCATTTGGGCCATGTTTCTTTGTCTTCTTGTTTTGGTAGCCTCCCTTGTTTGTTTTTATGTATTAGGTAAAGCTGCTTTGATTCCCTGTCTTGGTAAAGCAGCCTATTGTAGAAAAGTGCACCAGTAAGCTGGATGGGGTGGAGCCTCAGGTAATTGCCAGGGCACAGAAACCCACATGAACCAGGTTGATGGAATCTCTGATATGGTGTTGCCTCTCTGTGGCTCTGTGTGGGGGTGGGCTCAGAAAAGGGACAGTGGCTGCTGCCTGGCCTCTGGAATTTTTTCTAGAATGGAGCTGTCTACCGCCACTCACCCTGATGGCAGACACTTCAGTTTCTCCCCTCGTGCCCTGGTGCCCTTCAAGCTGCTGCCCTTCAAGCTGCTGCCCTGATGCTGGAGCTCTGAGGGAGTCTGCCTATGTCCACTGTGGGCTCCTTGGAAGAGACACCTGAGAATCCTGCAGTTTCTTCTGCCACCCCAACTCCCACTGACTTTTACAGTCAGAAGTTATGGGGACTTATATTCCTGGCACTGGAACCCTGGGCCGCGTGGTCTAGTGTAGGGCTAGGATCCCTCATTCCCAAGGTATCCCTCCCAATTTTTATCCACCACACATGGGTGTGGGACCACCCATTCTGCATCTGTGCCCCTTCCACCCATCTGGATCAATGTGATTTCTTTAATTCCTTGGTTGTTGGACTTCCATACAGCTCGATTTTTTACAATTGTGGGTGATAGATGTTTTATAGTTTAGTTGTAATTTGTGCTGTGGTTGTGTAAGGAGGTGAGTCATGTTTACCTATGCCTCCCTCTTGACTAGAAGTCTAGATGCCTTCTTTATGAATGAAAAGGCAACATAAAATAGGATATCAGATAAAAAAGTTTGAATCTTTGCCCAAAGATACGCTTATTGATTTTAGAGAGAGGGGAAGGGTAGGAAAGAAAGAGGGGGAGAAACAACAGTTAGTCTCTTTCGTACGTGCCCTGACCAGGGATAGAACCCAAAACCTAGACATGTGTCCTGACCAGGAATCAAACCCTGCAGTCTTCTGGTCTACAGATGACATTCTAACCAACTGAGCCACACAGCCAGGGAGGATAGCAGATAAAATTAATCACATATATTTTATCTTAAAAGAAAAACCAGTTCTTACTTTTCTCGTGGGGCTCCTTTCTGCCATTCAAATTTGTATTCAGTCTCTCCTTCTGTTTCTTCTTTCTAAAAACATTCATTAAAAAGTCTTTCAGTTTCTTCATAAAATTACAATCTACTGCAAATAAATTCAAACATAGAATATGGTGCTTTACCTCTTTGTTTTCTTGATTGCATATCAAAAATATGGGAAAAAAAGGAAGATCAGGTTAAAAATCTCATAAAAGTCTACCATATACTATACTATGATATCATGATATTTAATTGTAATATGTAAGAATTTATTGGTTTAACTTTTTTCTTCACAAGATAGAATTCAAGTCACTGAAGGGCAAGATACAATATTAAATAAAGAGATCATAGTCAATAAGCATATAATTCCTAATTTTTAAACTTTTATATTATCCATTGTCAGTGAATATTATGCCTTCTATTTCCAAATTCATTCAGCAAGGAGTAAAAATATATACAAAAGTTATAAAAAAGAAATGCATTTCTGTTGATGTTAAGATTTTGTTTTCCTCCCCAAAGGACAAGTCATGAAATACTACTAGTTAGACAAATATTTTTAGTATTTATTCTAGTGATTATAGCACTTTTAAAGGCTATTTTATAAAACAATGGCAATATTTTTTTAAACAATAGCAATTTTAAAAGATAAAGAGCAGCCTAAAAAAATGCCCGTCATGTTTAGTTACCTCAAAGAATTATAAATGGAACTGCCTTATTACTCAGCAATTTCACGTCTGGGAATTTATCTGAAGAAACTCAAAACACTAATTTGAAAGAATATATACATCCCTATGTTCATTGCAGCACTATTTACAATAGCTAAGATTTGGAAGTAGCCCACATGTCCATTAGTTGATGAATGGATAAAGACGCTGTGGTACATTTACACAATGGAATACTACTCTCTTGTAAAAAATAAGGAAATTTTACCCTTTGCAACATGGATGGACCTAGAGAACATTATACTAAGTGAAATACGCCAGTCAGAGAAAGACAAATACCATATGATTTCACTCACAAGTGGAATCTAATGAACAAAATGAACTAACAAGAAAAACAGAGATAGACTCATAGATAGAGAGCAGGCTGAAAGCTCAGGGCTTGAGGGGGCTGGGTAGGGGGGCTGGGAGGGACTGAGCAAAAAAGAAAAAAAATGAGAAAAAATTCATGGACACTGACAACAGTGTGGTGACTGATGGGGTAAGAGGGGTGGAAGAGAGACAGAGGAGGGTGTGGGGGAGATAAATGGCGATAGATGGAGACTTGACTTGGGTGGTGAACACACAATATAGTGCACGGATGATATGCTATAGAATTGTGCACCTAAAACCTGTATACTTTTGGTAACCAGTGTCACCTCAATTAACTCACTTTTAAAAAATGTTTGTCTTAACAGTTCTTAAACTTTAGTTGCAAACATATCAAAGGCTAAAAAAAAGAAATAAGGTAACTACCTTTTTTAGCTCCTGGTGGGGCCTCATACATGAAGTTAAGGCCATTCTTTACACGTTCATCTCCCATAAGCAATCTGCATAAAAAGACATAAGGTTAACAATTTTATGTAGGAGGAAAAACTTACAGAATAACTGTCCTCCCAACCTCTAAAACCCTGAAGGGAATTAAGGTATTTTTGTCAGAAATAAAGTTCCAAAACTTTACTCCACTGATTAGATGACATCTGAAATATCTAAGTCCACAATGATAGAAATAAATGACTAAATAAGTAAATAAGAAAGAAGGAAAATTTTTCTTTCCAGAGGAATTCAAATGAAAAAATGTATCAGGAACAAGAGAAATAGAAAATCACTGTTAGTAAACCACAGTAGTAACTGATGCAGGTGAGATCCACCAATAAATGGTAACATTAATGGGCAGAAGTTCCAGGAGAAACAGCTTCAATATTTATTAATTACCAAGATAAAAAAGTAACTTTTTTAAAGATAAAGAATAAACATACTATGATCTGCCGCAAAACTACTCTCCCACCTACACTATTTTTTTATTGGTCTAACTCAATTATTGACTGTTTCCTGAACACCCTCTCTACTTTCCCACTGTGCTGATATTTAGCAAGCTTTTACTACATGTAAATCAGGGCTTCTCAACAGTGGTAATATTGACAGTTTGGACTAGATCACTCTTGGTTGAGTGGGGCTGTCCTGTGCGCTGCAAGCTGTTTTTCAGCATCTCTAGTTTCTACCTACTAGTTGCTGGTAGCACCCAATCCCAGCTGTGAAAATCAAAAATGTGTCCAAACGTTGCTACATGTCCTGTGGGGCAAAACTGGTCCTCAGTTGAGAACCACTAATATAAATCCTTATTATTCTTTTTTTTAAAAAATATTTTATTTATTTATTTTTAGAAAGGGAAGGGAGGGAGAAAGAGAGAGAGAGAGAGAAATATCAATGTGCGGTTGCTGGGGGTCATGGCCTGCAACCCAGGTATGTACCCTGACTGGGAATCGAACCTGTGACACTTTGGTTCGCAGCCCATGCTCAATCCACTGAGCTACGCCAGCCAGGGGGAATCCTTATTATTCTTTATAGTTCAGTTTAAATGTGACCTCTTTCTTGAAGTCTTACCTTATTATATCCCACATGGAATTACTCTGTCCTATATTAGCATGCCATAGTTTTAAAGCAGTGCCTTTTCGATACATCAGTTATGATGTTCACCATTGAAAACCACATCCATCCCTTTCTAGTTTTTTTTGAGGCTAGAGGGGAATTATGTTATCACACTTTTATAGGCCCTTACAACACCACTTATTGTCTTGCATAAAGCAGATACTCAATAAAAGTTAACCAGATTAAATAAAATAGTGAGAAAAGTACTTAATTGAACTAAAAGTTTTATTTTTTAAGTTTTGCTCTCAATATACCATATATTTTAAAGAGAGTATTTAGCAGTAATAGTTTGGTACTACTTTGCTTAAGTTCTGTATTTTGATAAAAAGCAGGACAGAGTAGAAGTGAGAGTATGATCCAGGTAACTGAAGCACCACTATTCACTTGCTTGATTAACCAAGAGAAACCAGCTTCAGAGTTAGACTCGCAAATACATGTATAAAATGACAACAGCTAAAGGGTAGGTACTTTGCTGGAACAAACCAATGAAGAACTCCAGCCAGGATCCTGCCACTAACAGAACAATGACATACGGTCAAGTAAAGACACTTCACTTTACTTCTCAAAGTTGTCCTTGCATCTTTTCATTTCAGTGTATTTTAAAGAAATATCTTTGTGAGAGGTCTCAGTAGTTTGAGAATAGACTTTTCTTGTTCTTCTAAGCTTTGCCTAAGTTGGAACTTGATCATAGAATGTATGTAGAGTCACATAAATATATTTTATGTAAATTATAAGTGGCCACCTACAAATATAAGAGTAAAGATAGTTCACAGGGAATAGAATCCTATCTTTATGACATTCCATTCAAAAAAGCTAACATACAAGGTCTGTCTAGAAAAAGTCCAGCCATTGTTAATATAATGAGAATGGTCTGTCCAACATTGATGTAACCTGGCAGCCAAGGAGCGTGGACTGGAATGCACGTGTGTGAACAATGACAACTTCACTGTACTAGTCAGTGGGGAGGGAGAACCCATTCAGTGAGCGTGTGTACTGAGTGGCCATCACATTCAAAATGATTGAGCGAGCAGAGAAATGAATCTGCACCAAATTTTGCGTTATGCTTGAATATTTCTTCACAGAAACTATCCAGATGATTCAGAAGGCTTTCAGGGACAATGCAATGAGTGCAGTACAAATAAACATGTGGTACAAATGCTTCAAAGATGGTCAAGAATCCACTGAAAATGATCCACATTCTGGAAGGCCTGCAACATGCAGAACGCCTGAGAATGTTGAATGTGTATGGGCAACTCACAGTGTGAGAACTAGCAGCTGATCTGGGGATTCCAAAATCTACTGTGTCTGAGATTTTGACACAGGATCTTGGAATGAAATGTGTTGTGGCAAAATTTGTTACATGGCTTCTACAACCAGAGCAGAAGGAACATTGTGCTGCAGTTGATAACTTCATTCAAACTGCTACCAATGAACCCGATTTCCTCAAGAAGGTCATAACGGGAGATGAATCGTGGGTCTATGGCTATGGTCGGGAAATGAAGGCCCAGTTGTCCCAATGGAAGTTACCGGGTTCTCCACACCTGAAGAAGGTGCGGCAAAGTTGCAGCAAGATCAAGACCATATTAACCATGTTTTTTCATTAGGAAGATGTTGTCCATCTTGGGTATGCCCCTCCAGGCCAAACAATTAATAAGGAGTACTACCTCAAAGTTCTTTGTTGGTTGAAAGATGCAATAAGACAAAAACGGCTGCTGTTAAGGACAACTGGCGATTGGCAGCTTCATCACAACAAGGTACCTGCTCGTGCATCACATCCCAAGCAGAGATTTTTGATAAAACATCAAATCACTAAGGTGACCCCACCTCTCCCACAATCCCTCAAAGACCAGATTTGGCACCCTGCAACTTTTGGCTTTTCCCAAAACTTCAATAACCTTTGAAAGGGAAGAGATTTAAGACTGTTGATGAGATTCCGGAAAATATGACAGTGCACCTAGTGGCAATTCCAACAAAGGATTTTGCGAAGGGTTTTGAACAGTGGAAGAGATTCTGGGAGAACTGTGTAAGGCGTCCCAAAGTGCTTGCTTTGAAGGGGACTGAGACATTACCATCCTGTGTACTATGTTTCTTGTATCTTCTTCAATAAATGTGTCTTTTTCATAGTACATGGCAGGATACTTTCTGGACAGACCTTGTATAAGTCAGTTAGGGATCATTCTCATGCAATTGATTATTCTAAAATCACTAGCATAGTGGAATTTCTTACCTGTTATCATATGATTCTTGTTCTTTAAGATATTGCTGCATTAATTCTTCTTGCTTCTTCTTATCATATGATATTTTCTGTTCTGCCATCCATACCTAAATTAATGAAATAAAAATTTCAAATTAAATGGGAAATTTGCCTTTCTTTATAAATCATAAAACGCTATTGTATATAGTTCACAACATAATGCATTTTGGTCATAATGACACCATCACAAAATATCAGTTGAAGCCTGATTTGTGCTTTTGTACAAGTCCTTGAAGCCAACCATTCAAAAGAGTTACACTTTTAAGCAAAAATATCAAACTTGAGAACCACTCTGAGCACCTGCAGTACAACAGATTTCTCCATTCAGTCCCAGTGTTACTTCAGAGAGGAGAACCACCATCTGTTTACACGTAATAAGTCTAGACTAGAAAACACACAGGGTACAACCAGTAGGGTCAAATAGTGCCAAGGGGTACAAATGGGCATCACTGACACCTGAAGAGAGGACAAATGGAGGAAAAGGAAGAGGAAAAAAAGGAAAGGAAAAAGTTGTAGAAAAAAGGAAAGAGACAGAGAGGAAACAAAGAAATAAGAAAGAGGTATATCAGATATTTCAAAAACACCAACACCAGAGGCTGAATGTGTCCCAAAGTGAAATTCTCAAAACCAAAAATGTGGTGAAGGTAAAAAGCCTACACAACTTATGTAACGGTATTTAAGCATCTTTCTTCCAGGTTTAAAAGTCTTCCTACCACCTTTAGCATGAAGGACAAAGTATTTGACAACCATTCAACAAAAACAACTCAAAATTTTTGCTCCAAACATGCTAAGTTTTAAGAAGGTAAATTGTAGGACAAACACTTATGTTGATAAAATTATAATTATTAACTGTGTCCAGATGAGCATGGGGAGAAGGGTGCGGGACAAGACTGCCATTGCTCAATTTCAGAAGAAAAAAAAGAGTAGTCGTTAGTACTTTGGTAGTGCTGAGACAGGAAGGTTCTATGGGGACACAGTTGAGATGTGAACAAGAAAGATTAATGTGGAGATAAAAGCAGATATTGAAATGAAAAGAGAACCCACCACAGACAGAATACACTAGAAATTTATTTTGGTGTAAGTCCCTGAAAGTTTCTTCCACTGACTTTATACTTAACCAATATAATGTTATAATAGAAGAAAAATATATATTTGGGATAGGCAATAAAGGGCACCTGTTTGGAATTTTCACCGTAGCTTAAAATACAAACTGTCATAACAGAGAAATGCTCAGCAGAATAACACTAATAACATTCTAATGAATAACATATTACTTCTAACAGAGTAACTACCACCTATTTGCTTTAGCTTTTATAAAGTTATTTTACTTATCTCAATTGCTCAAGAACTTAAATACATACTGAGTATTTATCACAGACTGGAGTAAAAAGTAATAGAACATATTCTTGCCTTCAAAGTGCTAAGAAATCTGCTAAAAGAAAATCATACTAACTTTTCTGTAACTTTAAGCTATTTGTAATAAAAATAAAAGGTGTGAATTACACAAATAACAATAAAGTTTGATATTTGGATAATAGAAATATGTACAACATAACAAAATAAAGCAAAACAGTGATTAACTTTAGGGCACATGATGGAAGGCTGGTATAATGGAATACTTTACAGCAACTTTGGGTTTTAAAAAGTTATTTATTTTTTAAAATTAAGTAACTATATTCACAGCTGCCCATGTTATCCATTTCTTATATATGAGTGTGTGTGTATATATATATATATATATATATATATCCTTTCAAAGCTGCTGTAATGCACATATACATAAAAGAATATATAGGGTGGGGCAAGAGTACATTTACAGTTGTGAGTACATGAAACAGAGTTTATTTTTGTATTGTTATTTAATTATTGTATTTTCTATATGAACAAATGTAAACCCACTTTTGCCCACCCTGTGTAGTAAATCATACACACATTTCTTTTCTTACTCTTTTCATATATTGGTAACATATATTGCATACACACACACACACATATCCACACAGAGATGTACATAATTCTATACTGTGGAGATCATTCCAAAATCACTAAACAAAAAGCCTTCTTGTATTTAGGTGGGGGCGGCAGAGAGCTGGCTATCATTCCATTGTGTGGCTATAACATCACTTATTTAACCAATCTCTTGCTCTACTAGTGGGCATTTAAGAAATTTCCAATCTTTTGCTATTAAAAACTGTGCTGCAATAAATAGCCCTGTACACAAGCAACTTCATACATATTAAACAAGATTTTAAAGAAGATCAAAATTTTGCCAAGGAAAAAACAGGGTAAGATATTATCAGTAGAGGGAACAACTCAGTCTAAGGCCCAAAGATATAAAACCAGAATTAAGCAGTTTGATATTGCTGGAATATAAAATCTGAGGTGGGAGAATGGCAGTAGGGGACGAAGGAGGAAAAATAAACTGGAGCCAGATAACTTGGACTTACTCCTGTGATATTTTAATAAGAAGAGGGAAGAGATCAGATTTGTTCTTTAAAAAGACTACTCTATGGAAACAACCCAAATATTCATCAACTGATGAATGAACAAATAAAATGTGCTATATACACACAATCAAATATTCGTCAATAAAAAGAAATATAGTAGTGATACACTGAACATGGCTAAACTTTGAAAACATTATACTAAGCAAAATAAACCAGTACTTGTCAAAAGATCACATATTTTATTATTTGTACGCAATGTCCAGGACAGCAAATCCACAAAAACAGAAAGCAGATTAGTGATTCCTAAGGCTGAAGAGGTGGGAGGGTTAAAGACAAATCGGGAAGAACTGCTAACAGATGTGGGTTTTGGGGTGCGTGGTGATGAAGATTATATCTCAGTAAAGCTGCTAAATAAAATAGTTATTCTGACAGCTATGTAGAGAACAGATTTGAGAAGGGTCAACACTGGGAGGCAGAAAACCCAGTTAGAAAACAGTCCAGGTGAAAGACAGTGAATCTAAGCTTAGACACAGGCAGTAGTGGCAAAGAGGAGATAAAGATTCAAGAGATATTTGGGAGGTGAGACCAATAGAATTTATTAGCTACCTAGATAAAGGGGTAATGGGAAAGGGATGAATCTTGCCATTCTGGCTTGGGTGACTGGGTGACTGTTACTGTTAGGTAGGAACTAGGAACCAGCAGCCAGAGGGGAAACAAAGACAGGGCCCTCACTGTTACAATCTAACAAAGAACTTAATATAGGAGGCGGGAAGCAAAAGGAAAACAAGTCTCATCAATTAACTCAGCAGTCCTGAGCTTGGTTTGATAAGATGGCCAGGTATCCCAAGCATTACAAGGAAAACAGCACAGGGAAAGGGGAGAGTCCTTGAGACCGTGCTGAGAAAAGGGGCTTCTGTAACAATCTCACTAAGATTGCCAGGCATTCTGAACATCACAAGCAGGAATCACACCTGAGGAAGAGGGGGCCTATGCTGGGAAAGGGACCTCTGCAACAATTTCACTAAGACAAAAAGCCTTTACTAACCAGGAAAGAAAGTCTGTGTAGCTGTACATTATTCCCAAAGGGGGGAAGGAAGGGGAACCTAGAAGCCAGCTAAATTGTATAACCCCAGAACCCTAACAGTCAGTGTACTTAGCTAAGTACTCACTTGTAGCCTTGCCTCAAGTGTATAGAATAAACTTACTAACAAACTTACTAGCAACTTTATGGGTGCCTGCCTGCAGCTTTGTGCTTGTGTATGTCATAAATGAACTTGCTATCTCATTTCCACTATACTTATTTGTCTCTCACTTTAAGTCATGTCTTGTGAGTGAGGCAAGAACAGAGGCAGGGGAAAGAGCCTCTTGACTCGGTCTCTCTCATCCCACCCATAACATTACTCCCTACAGGGTCTGGCTGAAGTAACCCCCCATGCGTGTGGTTGGTAGGGTAATGTATGGGTGTAATAATTTGAACATGTCACCTAAAACGTCATACGGTGTGTTTGAGTGTGATATTGTTATGTTACAGAATTACATTCTTATGATTTTGTAATAACAGATTTTGTAATAAAAAAGGGGCATTATTTGTGCCAGACACTGTATATTTACTACTCATCTGAGACAGTAAGTAAAAGAAAAGAGGAGCAGATTTTGGATGAAAGATAAGTTCCATTTCAGAAATGTTGAGTCTGAGATGCCAGTGGAGTATCAAGATGAAACTGTCTACTACATGGTTGTTTCTGTGGTGTCTTGAGCTAGAGGGAGAGACCTGGGGCTGTAGCTTTGACAGTGAAGAAGGGGTAGTTAAAACTACAAAATTGGATACACTTGCGTGGGAAAACATACACAGTAAGCAAGACCTAGGCCAAGAATGAAACCTTGGGTAACACCTATATTTCCAGAGCAGGCTAAGAGTACAAGTACATGTGTAGGGGCAACTAACATTTTATTGAGCACCCGACTGCGTGGTGGGCACAGTGCTAGGTGGTATCTTGTTTCAAAGCCTTTATCTAACCAGGGGTGTCTGAACTTCTGGCATATCTGAGCCACACTGGAAGAAGAGTTGTCTTGGGCCACACATTAAATACACAAACACTAACAAAAACAAACAAACAATCTCATAATGTTTTAAGTAAATTTATGATTTTGTTTTAGGCTGTATTCATAGCTATCCTGAGCCACATGTAGCCTGTAAGCCGTGAGTTGGACACCCCTGCAAGAGGGAACACCCTGAAATAATTGAGGTACAAAGACACAAAAATTTTTTTAAATCAGGAAAAGTAAAAACTCACAGAAAGCCTCACAGGCATGCCATTGACTCAATGTTGATCATTATCTCTTTAAAGCTATTTAAAATGCCACTTATTATTACTTAAGGAAATAAGTAACTCATTTTAGGTTAAAAACTGTTATGGTTAGTGGGCTTCAAACATAATGTCCTGTGTAAGCTTATGAAATATGGTAAGTCTGAGGCAGCCAATATAATCAGAAGCTGATTGCTAAAACCATCACTTAAAACTGTTTATTAAACCATCTTATTTAATAATCATACCAATTTCACCAGTCAAGGCAGCTGACACTGATTATCCTTCATTTATAGACTTGGAGATGGGAATGAGGGATATTAACTATTTTGTGCAAGGTATCAGGGCTAAAAGTGACTGTGCCGTAATAACTAGAATCCAGGTCTTATTCCAATGCTCAGATCTTCCTACTTCAGTTCTGCTTTCCACTTCTACAGTATTGAGCAGTTTTTCTTTACCGAACCTAGTAGACATATAATTGATTGCTTAAAAAGCCAAACTAAAGAGGTCATCAGAAAGGCGCTATATTACCGGGTGGAATAAGAAGAGGAAGCAAGGGGGTGATTTTATTTCCGTTTTGAGATTTACCTTATCTTAAATAAACAGGAAGTTTTAGTTTGTACAGAATAGCAGTGCTCCAAAACAGTGACCCCTGGGATTCGAAAAGGCTAAGCCAGAATCTGCTGAAGGAAGTAATGAGGAATCTCTATGACCAGTTTTCCCATCTTAGGGACTTAAAATCTCGCTTACGGAACCGACAGAGCAGAGACCAGAACCGCCTGTTTCCGGGCTGATGCAGAATAAACGTCGAAGACCAGTTTTGTCAACGAGTTTCTCAGTGGGGGAGAAAGTGCGAGAACACTAGGGCTTCAGGCCTGAAGAAGAGGCTACTAACGCAGGGATCCTAAGGACACCATCACTCCCATTTCCAGCACCCTTCGGGAACCCAGTCAAAGGGCCAGCACCCTCCCCAGCTCCTCTTACTCACTTTTTTGATATTGGATTTGGAGGCGGGATGAAAGTCCTTCTTGCACATGAAATTGGCGAAGGATTTCCCCATCTTGGAGAAGAATACAAAGAAACCATCCACTAGATCTGAGAGCAACGTAAACAAACTCTGCCGCCTAACCGGAACTGCGCCTTCGGTGCACTGAAGACTTCCGGTTGAAAGGTAACAGCTTCCGACAGCTAACACTTCTACAAGCCAAAGTTCGCCTTTTTCCCTTTTCACTTTGGGTTGCTCTGAGGCCAGGTGAGGTTCGCGCACAGGGGAGGGGTGTGCGTAGTCGAAGTAGGAAAACGGAAAGTGCAGCGCTATCGGACCAAGGGGCGCTGGGAGGGGTTCCGGGTCACTACTGCGCGGGGTGCCGTTTGAACGCCCTGAATGGGGTGCGGTGTGCAGCCGGGGCACCGGCTCTTCTGCAAGTGTTTTAAGTTCGAGCCCTTTACCCTGTGAACGCTGACTCGAATTACATAAAGTGTTCTGCACCTATTTTCTCATCTGTGTTACAAAAGTAGTAATTATCGCAATATGTAGCACGTTTGTGAAGATGTTTCTGAAAGCATCTAAAGCATATAAAATACAATGTCAGCTCTACAAGTGCGAGGGCTGTCCATTTTGTTACCAGCTGTACGGTGCCTGGTGTAGAAAGATGTTCAACAAACTTTTGTTGAATGATAAATGCACAGGAGGTGTTAGTAAACGCTCCCAAGGCTTCCCTCCGAAATGGGCTTAGATGTCCTTCTAATCAGGATGCATGTTTCCTTTGCTTCCCCTACGACCCGTTAGAGAGGTCAGATCACCTAGTGCAGCTTATGGCCCTGAGTCTCCAAGGTTTTAAGTGGAAGTGGCTGCTGCAGGAGATCCGTCAATCAACTATTGCGTGTGTGTGTGTGTGTGATGCCTTTTGTAAGAAATTACTCGGCTGCCAAATGATAACAATAGCTTTCATTCGAGTGTCTTCTATGTTCTATGTAGTGCAAAACGCTTTACACATTGTCTTATTAAGTTCTCATAACAACCCTGTGAGATCATTACCAATGAGCCAGGGGCCAGAGAGAGAATAAATAACCTGCTTCGCAACACAAATAGAAGGCTATCCAAGAAATAAAGGTTGAAATACACACACAAAAAAGAACAGAAGCAATTGTGACCTCTCTGTTTCCATCACTGAAGAAAAGAGAAAAACTGTAGGAGTTTCAGGCTGAAGTTCTTTCCTGTTTGAATCATTTTGTCTTCTTTCTAATGAAACATTTATTAGATTTAAATTTTGTTTTAAGATGTCTGCATAAAACCATTTTAAGTTTTGGGCATTATACAACAAAGGGAGAAAACTATAAAACAATGTGTTCATTCTGGAAGCACAGTAAAAACTATGAGACACTTAAGCGTTCTAAAATTTAGGATTTAAGATTTTTCTGAATTACAAATGAACACATAATCTTTTTATTTAAAAAATATTTTATTGTTATTCTGTTACAGTTGACCCCATTTTTCCCTTTGCCCTCCTCTGCCCAGGGCTACTCCCCACAGGAAATCCCTACCCAGTTGTCCATGTCCATGGGTCACTCATACATGTTCCTTGACTAGTCCCTTTCCCTTCTTTCCACCATTATTACCCTCCCCCCTCTCCTCTGGTCACAGTCAGTCTTGAGCACATAATCTTGATATTAAATTCTGCAATCAGGGTTTACAAGTTACAGATGAGAAATTTCTCATGGAAATTTGAAATTTTATTGACATCTCTTTGTATTTGTCTGATTTAGTGAGTCTGTTTCAAAGTGTTAGTCTGACTAGTATTATAATCTGTGTATTCTTCTCCAGCTCAAAGGAAATTCCTTCACAAAGGAGAGCCGTTCCTCCTTCCTTTGAGGAAATAGTGGATACACAATACCAGGACTTTTCTGTAAATTCCAGTGATGAAAATACAAAGTTAATAAGACATAGTCTCAGGCCTCGAGGATCTCCTAGTCGGTTAAGGACTCATATATGTACATAAATATAATAAAATATGGTCTCGACAACAGTAGAACTAGGTATAGGGATTCCCAAATATAGAAATAGTTAAAGGTGAATCAGGGAAGACTTCAGGAGAAAAAGATCTTAGAGGGTATATTTGAGCATATAAATAGATAGAAGAAGGTTCTTGCCAATGTCATTTTCCTGGTTAAAAAAATTTAATTTTTAAATTGATTTTAGAGAGAGGGAGCGAGGGAAAAGGAGAGAGAGGGAAGAGACATGGATTTATTGATTTCTTGTTCAACTTAATTATGCATTCATTTGTTGATTCTTGTATGTGCCCTGATGGGGGATCCAATGGACAACCTTGGCCTTTTAAGACAATACTTTAACCAGCTGAGCTACCTGGCTAGCCTCAATGCTATTGTCTTTTGATTCTTGTACTACAAGATTCATTCCTAAGTCATTTTCTTACTGATTTTTGTACTATAGTATATGAAGTCTAAAACATCAACTAATAGCTTTTATTAGTATGGTAATAAATTATCCCTCAGTCATTAAGTTAACTTTTTGTTTTGTATACACTTGAAAATGCTTTTCTTTTTTTATTTTTAATCTTTTATATGATTTTCAGTTAAAAAATGGAACCTCGTTCCTGTGACACTTTCGTGGCATTACCTCCAGCAACAGTTGAAAACAGGATTATTTTTGGAAAAAATTCAGATAGACTCTGTGATGAAGTACAAGAGGTAGTTTATTTTCCTGCAGCAGTTCATTATAACCTGAGAGGACATCTTAAGGTAGGTGAAATACATATTTTGTTAGTAATATGCTTCTTGAAAAATATCATAAAGTTTTTTTTCTATCATTAGCTAGCTATTTTGCAGATATTATAAAAGTTACAAATTCAAGAATATAAATTTGAAAAATAATTTAAATCAGAAGTAGACTCTAGTCTTTTATGATTTGGAGGAAGGTAAAATAACAATAATAGTTAATTCTTGGATCAGATATTTGAATACTTATATATGTGAGTGTGTTAAATAGAGCAGTCAAGCTTAGAGTTTAGTAGAGGAATTGATGCGAATGCATCTAACCCCATTATAAAGTGTGATGGTCTAACTTCAAAATTTAAGAGCAGCAAGCTGTGACAGCAGTGCAGAAGAAACAATTAATTCAGACTAAGGGTGGAGGAAGGCTTCACCAGGAGTTTGGGGTTTCAGCTGGGGTTTGGTGGACAAAAAGGATTCTGATGGGTGTAGAATAGGAAAAGTCATTCCAAGTTTCTGGAATCACAGTTTTATTATCTGGGAATAAAATTTTTATTGAGCCCAATGAAAACACTATCAACATGAATTTTATGTAGCCATTTGGTAGAATTAAAGGATTCTTTAAATTTTTTAATTAAAATTCCACTTAACATGGAAATTAAAGTTCTATATTGTACTTTAATTGCTAACATATTTTTTAGATTTCATTGATATTCTAATATATTAAATACTAGATGTTTTCTGGGTACTAGGCCAGTTTTTCTTTGGTTGTGACTGTTTATTCATCTTAGGTCCTTTTCCACTTTTGTCTCTTTATATTTAAATCTAGCCTATCCTGTAAACCAGTGGTTCTCATTCTTTTCACTGCTGTGGACATACCAGATGGATGGGCTTCTGTGACAATACCGTATGTTTAAGGGCTACCATGTGGAACTGAAATCACTAACCAAGAAATACTGGACATTGAGATTGAGAACTGCTTCCTTAAGCTTCAACTCACATATATCTCCCTTTACAAAATGTTTCCAAATTTCACAATTAGAAACCATCTCTCTCCTGAGTTTCTGTTAGCTCATCTGCCTTTTCTTCGTGGCCCTTATACTTTATGTTTTGTTGTATGTCAGTTAATGTACAAATCTTAGTTTCTTAAAAGCAAGATCTGTATCTGATTTCATCCCTTAGCAGAGTGCTTTATAATAGGAGATGCTCAGCAAATATATGACTTGAATAAATGCATCAGGGTCAATTCTGAGTATGTTTTGTGAGTAATGACTTTATTATTGAAAATTTCAATTTAGTTATATTCATTCACCTCTTTCACAATGGTTATGCTTTCTGATTGGCCTTTAAGATTGCAGACTTCGACAACTTTTAGTTTTCGACTTTATGGTTATTGCTGTGACTTTCTTTACAGTGTACTTACATAGAAATTGATCAAGTTCCTGAAACATATGCTGTTGTTCTCAGTCGCCCAGCTTGGTTATGGGGAGCAGAAATGGGAGCCAATGAGCATGGAGTTTGCATTGGGAATGAAGCTGTCTGGGGAAGAGAAGAAGTTTCTGATGAAGAGGCACTACTGGGCATGGACCTTGTCAGGTTATTTTTCTGTTATATTTTTTGCACTTATAGAACTTGTCTAAATTTTAAATTTTGGTGTAACTCTTACATATTTCATTTTTCCATTTTTTTCTTTTTTCTTGGTCTTTGATACTTTATAGTTTGTGTGAAAAATGCTTTAAAGTACTGGCATGCAATGTAAAGACTTTCAAATATCATTGATTGGGAAAGGCTATCTGAGGGTCAGAGATGAAGTAACTTGCCAATAAATTACCAGGTTGGAACTTGAACATTGTGAACATCCATAATCTTTGTTTTCAGTTGCCAACTGACTTCAGGAGGAGCAGTTTTGAAGTTGGATGTTAGTTTATTTGTTAACTTGAAGGGATATTTATTTTGAATGTAAACACAAAATCTCATGTGCATGAAATTATTTAAGCAAAATAATGGGAATTTATTTTTAATCTGAGAACTTTAATATTTTTATTTTAGACTTGGCCTCGAAAGAGCTGATACAGCCGAAAAAGCCCTTGATGTCATTGTTGATTTATTAGAAAAATACGGCCAGGGTGGAAATTGTTCGGAGGGTGGTATGGCATTTAGCTATCACAACAGTTTCCTGATAGCTGACAGGAAGGAGGCCTGGATTCTGGAGACTGCAGGGAAGTACTGGGCAGCAGAAAAAGTACAAGGTATGGATGACTTTTCATCATTTGTTTTACAATTAATAAATACCCCATTAATTGCAGAAATTGCATTTAATTGTCTTTCAAGATTTGTAATTCAGTGTAATGAAGGTTGAACTACAGGGGAAATGAAAAAAATGTTAAAGAACATACAATGAGAGCACTATAAAGAGCTTTCTTGAAAAGGAGGCATTATCTCTTTTTCATATCTTTAATATAAATTTTAAAAACCTGTACATATTTTCTTTTTTTTTTAAGATTTTATTTATTTATTTTTAGAGACGGAAGGGGGAGAGAGAGAGAGAGAGAGAGAGAGAGAGAGAGGGAGAGAGAGAAACATCAATGTGCAGTTGCTGGGGGTCATGGCCTGCAACTTAGGCATGTGCCCTGACTGGGACTCGAACCTGTGATGCCTAGTTCGCAGCCTGTGCTCAATCCGCTGAGCTACACCAGCCAGGGCAAAAAAAAAACGGTATATATTTTCTATACAGTAGCTGTTGCTGTTTTATAGTGCTTTCCCGGTTTTTAATAATTCCTTACCATTTCTTTCTCTTTTTAACTTTGGGCTGAAGTGCAAAATTTCATCATGTCTGGGGATGGCAGTAAGAAAGGGGATTGGTGTTGGGTGGAGATGGATGTTTGTGGGGTTAGTGGTTAGAAACCTTATATTGATACAATAGTGAGGCATGCAAAAATTGGTAATGGGTATCAGAGTAAAATAACACAATTTGATTGTTTTAGGATGCTTTGCTTTGTTTTCCATGGTTTCTTTGTGATCACATATTCCTCTTATTTTTCAAGTGAGAAAATCCGTATATGTGAAGTGAATTACTCAAGGCAGTGAGTGAAAGACTAGAATTTAAATCTTTCCGTCCGGACTCTCAGTTCAGTATCCTTTCACTAGAGTACAGTCTTGCGCTCAGGTGTGATCACATAGTTCTTGTGATCACTCTTGGGGTCTCATGGTTTTACAAGGGAGATAAGATACACATATGAAAATATTACGTGATGCGTGAATGATACAGACACATAAACGCTGTAAACATTTGGAGAAGTAAAAGTCATCGTGAGCCAGAGGAGTTCAGAAAGACTTCATAAAGGTAGCCTTGAGCTTTGGAGGATTTGGATGTTATTTTTCACAAATGTTGCCAGTTCTGGTGGACATTTTATATTTTTGCATCTATGTTTACTAATACAACAGTAAAAAAGTACATTTAATTGAATTTATACTATTTTTCTTATTATGATAATTGCCCTGCTTGTATCATTAGCACTTTTTATTTTATGAAATGTGCCACATGCAAGAGAAATGAATAAATGTATTCTTTTGAAAAAGATAGGCCCAACCCTGACTGGAGTTGGCTGGGTGTTGTTCTGCAAAGTGAGGGGTCAACATCGTTAACCACTAGGGAAAGGCAAACTGAAATCACAATGAGGTATCACTATACTTCTCTCAGAATGGTTAAGATAAAAAATGACAGCACCAAATGCTTGTAAGAATGTGGACACTGGCTCACTGATACAGGAGTTGTAACAATATACATCTACTCTGGATAACAGTTGGGCAGTTTTTCAAAAAACTAAACATGCAATTACCATAAAACCTAGCAATTGCAATATCGTGCATTTTCCCAGAGAAATAAAAGCTCACATTATTACAAGAATCTGTACACGATATTTATAGCAGCTTTTTCCATGACAGCCCAAAACTGGAAGCAACTCAAATGTCCTGTAACTTGTGAATGGCTAAACAAACTATTGTACATACATACTATAGAATACTACTCAGCAATAAAAAAGAATGAACTGCTGACACATGTAATAACCTGAACGAATCTTTAGAGAATTATACTGAATGAAAAAAGCCAAAAGGTTATATCCTGCATGATTCTTTTTATATAACATTCTTATGTGACAGTGGTAGAAATGGATAACAGGTTAGTGGTTGCCTGGGTTTCATAAGGGGCTTGGGGTGGAAGCCAAGTGAGTGTAGCTATAAAATGGCAACCTGAGTGATCCTTGTGGTGATAAAAATATTCTGCATCTTAACTATATCAACAACAGTATTTTGTTTGTGATATTATGCAAGGCATTACCATTGGAGTGAGCTGGGTAAAGTGTATGCAAGATCTCTCTATTCTTAAAACTGCATGTGGATCTATATCAAAATAAAGAAGTTTAATTTAAAAAGCAATTCATTTACCTTTTTGAATATGTAATAGATGCATATGATATACAATTTAGAAGTCTATGTTCACATTTAAATAGTGATTAAGAATCACAATGTACCAGTAGCTACATTATGTTAAATATCATTTTTCCTCTCCCTTTACCTCTTCTTTAAAAACAGAGGGAGTTCGTAATATTTCTAATCAGCTTTCAATAACAACGAAGATTGATCGGGAACACCCACACATGAGAAACTATGCTAAACAGAAAGGTTGGTGGAATGGTACAAAGGAGTTTGATTTTGCGGCAACATACTCTTATATCGACACAGCCAAGATGATGGTTTCACCAGGCAGATACTGTGAAGGCTACAGACTTCTGAATAAACATAAAGGTAATCATTTAAATAATATCAAAATGAAAAATTATATTTTGTGTAGATATAATGAGGGGACCCCATATTATATGATCTTAATATGATCTTTGATCATATTAAACACATGATCAAAGTGTTTTTGAGAAATTATTCTTAGTAAAGATATAGTTTTATTTAAACTATAAACATTGTGATATTGTAAGCTATTTTTTAAGATGACTGAAGTGCTGTATAATTATGAGAAGGTAATAACTTTTCAAGGACAAGTTCAAATTTATAATTCTCAGACCCTTTTTCAAGTTCTTACTAATGTTCTTAAATCCAAATTAGGATTGCTTTTCTTCTCAAAGTTCATTGGAACATGAAAACAGAGTTCTTGGACTACAGCCATTGCTTCTTTCATTTATCTTTGATAATATAACTATTGGTTATTTGTTTACAAAAATTATATCGAGACCTGGTCAAAAAGACAAACTGAGCAGATTAAGAATTTCCACTTTCCACTCCAAAACTCTAGAAGTGCTGAACAAAATATTTAAACATTAAAGACATGTATAGTTCGGACATAAGAGGAAATCACTAGGTAGCAAATGTGAGGAGAGAATACATAGTGGTAGCAAGATTTGAGATGTCTTCTTCCCACACAGTCCTCTTTCTCTCTGTGTCAAAGGGTGTGGGGGTGGAGAGAAAGTGATTCGGGACCAGATGTAAGCTTTAGAGGCTAATTTTTTTTTAAGATTTTATTTATTTATTTTTAGAGAGGGAAGGGAGGGAGATAGAGAGAGAAACATCAATGTGCGGTTGCTGGGGGTTATGGCCTACAACCCAGGCATGTACCCTGGCTGGGAATCGAACCTGTGACACTTTGGTTCGCAGCCTGTGCTCAATCCACTGAGCTATGCCAGCCAGGGCTAGAGGCTAATTTTAACATTTATGAGAATATAGGTGAAAGACCCATTTGGGGAGCAGGAACTGTACTCCTTTCCAAGATTACAGTGTGAAAAATGCTACTCTGCTCCCTGCGTAGGGTTCCAGGTTGGAATTGGGTTGTCTGCTGTCTCAGGCTTTGGGTCCAGAAGTCACCTGTGAGCAACTGACCTCCGAGCTACACATATTTTGTAGGCACAGCTAAGGCCATCTGTGCTCTTCTGAGAAACAAACATTGGTTTGGAACCAGTAAACCACACAGGTTCCCAGCATACCTGTATCTCTACAACCACTATGATGATATTTGATACAATAAATAGGTAGATTTTTTACTCAAAACTTTCTATCCAAATAGTAAGCATGCTATATATAATGAATCTGTATGTAACTACCATTGAAAACATTTAAGTTTCATGGACATTCAGATGAGAGCTTGTAGTTTCTACATTTACTATGGATAATTTCTACTGTTGTGTCCTAAAGTTAACTGGTATTTTTTCTATATTATCTAACCTGCCGTTAATCTCACCTAGTGACATTTTCATTTCAGTTATTGTAGTTTTCATTTCTACATGTTTCTTTGGTTCTTTTTATATACCTCCCATTATTTTATTTATTATCTTCATGTTTTTCTTTAAGTCCTTGAACATCTTCAGCATATTTAAAATAGCTGTTTTAGCATCTTGGTTTGCAGACTCCATTATCTCTGTAATTTCTGGGTCTGTTTCTGTTGTTTTAATTTTCTTCTGTTTTGGGTCACATTTTCCTGCTTGCTCACGTATCTAATTTTTTTCTTTCTTTCTTTCTTGTTGTTCAGTTACAGTTGTTCCATCTTTCCCCACTTGCTCACCCCAACCCAGTCTGTCTCCTCATGTATCTAATTTTTGAGCAGATGGTTGGCATTGTAGATTTTATTTGTTGAATGCTGGATTTTGTTTTATCCCTTTAAACAGTGTTGGACTGTGTTTTATCATTTAGTTAAGTTACTTATAAAACAGTTTCATCTCTCTTAGGCTTGTTTTTAAGCTTTACAGGGTCGCTCTAGAGTCACCTTTACTTTAGGACTGGTTTATTCCCACTACTTAGGAATGTCATCCTTCTGGAATTTCCATTGAATGCCCTGTGTATTAAACAAGATGTCTGTACTCCACTCCAGCTGATGGGAACTCAATAGATTCCCAGCCCTGTGTTCGATTTATGAACTTTTTTATTCATAGTTCCTGGTAATTGCTCTTTCCTTAAAACTTGCTTTTTGACTTTGTGAAGTTTTACTGTGTATGTGTATATATGCAAATTGGTATTCAGGCAGAGAGGCTTATTATACAGATTTTTAGAACTTTTTGGAGGGTAGCTCCTTCTTCTCCAGTGCTTTGCTCTGCAAATTCTAGCCAATAGTGTCTCCCTGAACTTCAATCTTTGTTTCCTCAGCTTAGAGTGATACTTGGCTAGTCTGCTTTCCTCCTCCCTATACTGTGCTCTGGAAATTGCCTCCAACAACACCAAACTGGATTCAATATGATGGTAGAGCTTGCTTTGTTTGGTTCCTGTCTTTCAGGAATCACAGTCTTACGCCACCTGTTGTCCAGTATCCAAAACCAGTTTTCTATATTTTGCCTAGTTTTCTGGTTTTATTTTTCTAGAGTAGGAGGGTAATTCTGGACCCTGTTGTTCCTTCATGGTTGGAAGCAGAAGTCCTATTTACATTATAGTAAGTGCTTTTGCAGTATAGAAGAGAAATATAGTTCTTATCCAATAATATACATTGTTATTATGAACTGCACATGAGCACAATTACTATAAAGCCCAGTAGAGTTAAATAAACAGGTAGTAAGTGTTTTACATTCTTTCTATTATACAGAAATTCTTTTTATATTGTTATATAGGTTTTAAAGGTGTTTCAGTAATATTGGGAAATTGAGCTTTTAAATATGACTAATAATACATTATTATTATTTTTCCTATATAGAACAACAGACTCTAGACTCTTGCTATTTTGTGTCTTCTTAAATATTTTAGATTTAGGTAAGGAGGATGTATGTTTTATAGTAACCACCTATATGGGGGCCTCTATTACCTATGGCCTACCAGGATTCTACCAGAGGAAAATTCCCTTTGAAGATGTTTACAAAGAAAAATATTATAAACACATGAGCAAAGTCAGTACTAAGAGAAAAACAATTCACAGATCCAACAAATGTAGGACATTCACAAACAAGGACAATTAGAGCTAACAAGAAGTTTAAAACAGTATGGTTAAAATTTTCAAAGCTATCTGATAATATTAAGGAATTATTATTAAAAAATTCAGGTGTGATCATTGTATTTGGTTATGTTTCTAAAGTTTCTTTTTATAGATACATGCTGAACTATTATGGATGATATGATATGACTGGGATTTCCTTCAAAATACCTTGGTGGGAGGGTTATTTGACAACTGTTGATGCAGTGATGAGTAGATGAGGATTCATTGTATAATTTTTCTAGATTTTTACCTATTTGAAACTTTCTGTAATAAAAAGTTAAAGATAAAATAAAAACGGTCAAAGATATAAAGAAAGGGATAAAATCTATAAAGCAAAGGTAGATTATGAAGAAAACCATTGGGAACTTAAAAATTCTAAAATATATAGAAATTCTAAAAATAAAAATGTAATCATTGAAACAAAAGTAACAACTGTTAAAAGTATTTAGAAAATGCAGGTGACCAAAAGAAAAAAATTCACTCATAATGAGCACTCAGACTCACTTAATATTAAATTTTTTTAATTGCAAAAGTAAAATATGTCATTGTTAGCAGTTCTTTATAGTCATATTTTTTGTAAACACATACATGGCTTATTTTAAAAAATAAAAATAGGTCAATATTGTATATACTCTTTTATTTTTGAGTCCTTTTTAAAAATTATATTTTATTAATTATGCTATTATAGTTGTCATGATTTTTACCCCTCTGCCCTCCTCCACTCAGCACCCTCCACTCCCTCAGATAATCCTCCCACCATTGTTCATGTTTATGAGTCATGCGTATAAGTTCTTTGGCTACTCCATTTCATGTACTGTACTTTATATCCCCATGGTGATTCTGTAACTACCTATTTGTATTTCTTAGCCCTCTTAAAACCTCCTGATCCATTCCTCTACACCCTCCTCCCATCTGGCAACCATCAAAATGTTCTCCATATCCATGATTCTTTCTGCGTTCTTGTTTGCTTAGTTCATTTTTTAGATTAAATTGTTGATAGATATGTATGAGTTGCCATTTTATTGTTCATAGCTTTGATCTTCTTTTTCTTAAATAAATCCCTTAAATAGTTCATAGAATAATGGTTTGTTGATGATGAACTCCTTTAGTTTTTTCTTGTCTGGGAAGGTCTTTACCTGCCCTTCCATTTTAAATGATATCTTTGCTGGGCAGAGTAATCTTGGCTATAGGTCCTTGCTTTTCATGACTTTGAATATTTCTTGCCAATACCTTCTGGCCTGCGCAGTTTATTTTGAGAAATCAGCTGATAGTATTATGGGAACTCCTCTGTAGGTAACTAACTTCTTTCTGTTTCTGCTTTTAAGATTCTCTCTTTATCTTTAACCTTTGACATTTTAATTATGATGTGTCTTGGATTAGGCCTCTTTGTAGCCATCTTGTTTGGGACTCTCTTTGCTTCC
This sequence comes from Phyllostomus discolor, assembly GCF_004126475.2. Classification (NCBI taxonomy): domain Eukaryota; kingdom Metazoa; phylum Chordata; class Mammalia; order Chiroptera; family Phyllostomidae; genus Phyllostomus; species Phyllostomus discolor. The sequence goes on along the minus strand of NC_040906.2, from coordinate 49,215,629 downwards.
TGGACTTGCATGTGTATTTCTATCCCCAAATTAGGGAAGTTTTATTTCACTATTTTTTAAAATAGATTTCCAATTTCTAGCTCTTTCTCTTCTCCTTTTGGCACACTTATAGTACTAATGTTGGACTTCTTGAAGTTGTCCCAGAGGCTACTTGTACTGTCCTCATTTTTTTGGATTCTTTTTCCTTGTTGTCCTGATTGGTTGGTTTTTTTCTTCCTTATGTTCCATATCATTGATACAATTCCTGGCTTTATCCACTCTATTGTTGTTTCTCTGTAAATTGTTCTTTATTTCAATTAGCATGGATCTTTTTTATGCTGCTGAGGTCCTCACTAAGTTCCTTGAGCATTCTAATAACCAGTGTTTTGAGCTCTGCATCTGATAGATTGCTTATCTCCATTTTATTTAGCTCTTTTCTTGGTGTTTTGATCTGTTCTTCTATTTAGGTCATGTTTCTTTGTCTCCTCATTTTGGCAGCCTCTCTGTGTTTGTTTCTATGTATTATATAGAGCTGCTTTGACTCTATGCGTTGGTTGTGTGGCCTAATGTAGTAGGCATACTGGAGAGTCCAGAGGAATAGCCTCCCCTGTCACCCAAGCAGGGTACTTGAGGTGTGCCCTTCATGTGGACTAGGTACACCCTCCTCTTGTAGTTGAGCCTTGGTTTCTGTTCAGGCCAGTCAACTGCAAGGATTGGCTGTGACCACCAACTACCAACCTGTACCCTCTGTGGAGGATCCACTGTGCAGGGGCAAGGTGTTGGTGCTCTAATGTGGTCTGTAGCTGCCCATTGGGTGCATTGACCCTGGGGTTTCCTGGGTAGTACAGACCAAGGACAGCCCCCACCTGTGTTTTGCCCAGGGCCACCCTGCCTGAGCTATAAAGCAATCTGAGATGGCTGCTACTTGTGCTGGGCTTGGAGTTTCCCAGGTAAAACCAAGCTGTGCATCTAGGTTGGCTGCTAGTGCCAGATCTGGGGCTCATTGAGTCCAGTTGTTGCTTGCCTAATTTAGGAAGTTGTGAAGTATGAGCCAAGACCAGCCATTCATATGGAAATGCAACTTGGGTGGGTCTTTAAGTAGGGTGGGGTAAAGTCTCAGGGAATTTCCAAGGCGGGTCAAACTGTTGTAGCCAGGTTGATGGTATCTCAGATATGGCACCAGCCTGCCAGCTCCATAGCTTTGCAGAGGCAGGGGTCAGAAAAGGGTCAATGGCCTCTGTTCACCTGGATGCCAGGCACTTCAGCCTCTCCCAGTATGCCACTGGTGCCATCAAGCTGCCACCTGAATGCTGGAGCTCCAATGCTGGAGTTCTGAAAGAAAAGATCTATCAACCCAGTATTCTATATCCAGCCAAAATATTCTTCAGGAATGAAGGGGAAAGAAAAATATCCTGATATGTAGGAAAATTAGGCGGCTACTTTGTTGCCAGTAGCTCTGTGCTAAAGGAAATGCTGGAGAAGTGTTGTAGATAGAAGGGATGTGCTACCACAGGAAAACATGAAACTCCAGGAGTGAAAGAACTACAGAAATGGTAAATATTGGGGTAAATATTACTAAATTTCTCCTCTTAAGATCTTAAAAAATATGTCTGGCAGTTATGCAAAATTTACATTTCTCTGCCTCTCTCTTTTACAATTTAACCTACTTTTTTAAAAAAAGATTTTATTTTTTAGAGAGGGGAAGGGAAAGAAAGAGGAAGAAAAACATCAATGTGTAGTTGCCTTTCGCACGCCCCCTACTGGGGAGCTGACCTACAACCCAGGCATGTGTCCTAATCTGGGAATCGAACCTATGATCCCCTGGTTCTCCGGCTGATGCTCAATCCACTGTGCCACACCAGCCAGGGCTAGTGAACAAGTAGTGAACAATGGATTCACCATCTTTTCATTGTTGACTTAACGTATCACACAAACACTTGGAAATAAATCTACAGCTGACCCTGAACAACACAAGTTTGAATTGTGCTCTTTTCCCATTTTTATATTCAGTTACTACTAACTCTTAAAAAATAATTTCTAATGTATCTTTGTCCCTTTGTTTCCAAATAATACCAGAAAAATAACTTTTATTTAAGAAGATTATTAATTTGCATGTAACTGCTAAAATGGTCAGTCCACTAATAAGAAAATATGATATATCCTCCTTCATGTGAAGTATAAAATAATTCTTTAAATCAGTCAGAAGCAACTACTCAGATCAGTCAATGATTGTGATACTTGCTTCCCAGGAATTCATTAAACAAATTATGATATGTTAGTTTTTAAGTACTAGAGAAAAAAAAGTTTGTGACAGTGTTTTTAGAATGCCCTAACATCATTGTTTTTGATATATTTAGTATCTTATTTATATTTTGATTTCCAGAAGTATGTCTTATCATTTGAAAAATTTGCTATAAAGTTTTTTTAAAGATTTTATTTATTCTTAGAGAGAGAGGAAGGGAGGGAGAAAGAAAGGGAGAGAAACATCAGTGTGTGGTTGCCTCTCGTGCACCCCTCAACTGGGGACCTGGCCTGTAGTCCAGGCATGTGCCCTGACTGGGAATTGAACTGGCGACCCTTTAGTTTGCAGGCCTGTGCTCAATGCACTGAGCTACATCAGCCAGGGCTCTATAAAGTTTCTTAATGTTACCGTAGTTTATCATTTTATAAATAGGTTATTTGAACTGTCCATTCTTGTGTGGATAGATATATAGAAAATGCTAACATATGTTATTCTAAGGATTTTAGTTTTAGACTAATTATTAGAAAAGTAGAGACAGGAGTAGCAGTGGCAGCAACACCTACTTCCATTTATTAAAAGCACGTCAAGGGCTAGATACTGTGTTAAGTGATTACATTTCATCTTCAAACAACTGTGTGAAGTAGGTGTTATCTTCATTTTACAAATTAGGAAATTGTGCTCTTCATTTACCTCCTCTATGAAATTGAAAAAAAAAGGTGGACTCTCTTGTCTTTGTATTTCTCTCAGCACCTAGTCTTGCACTAGTGTGTTGTGCGTACTTAATAAGTGTCTTTGATTAAAATTTAAAAGGATTGCTTTAAATTATAATTTGCTCAGTTTAACAAAGATTACTGTTGTGCACTATTTTTTGGCAATAAACTTAAGCCCTCAGGACATAAAATTAGCAGGCCTTCTTAAAAAGTGAAAACAATACATAATTAAAGTGGAGAGGAAAATGCCAAGAGTCCTAAGGTTTATGGTAATTAAACAAAAGGAAGAAAAATAGAAATGATTACAAATTAATTAGGCACTGCATCATATTAATTAATTCTATTTTATTTAACTACAAAGTAATTGAATAATATATTTGAAATGTGCATATGATTATAGTAATAGATGTATCTGACAGGAAACTTATTTTTTCCCCCAAGTTTAAAGTACAGTTCATCCAGTTTTTGTTCTTTGCCAAAAGAATAAATGTCTTTTCAGCACTTTTATAGAAAATTGTCTACTAGTACATTATGGTTAATTTTTTCTATGATTTTTCTAGTTGGAAGAGCTTAGCTCTTCTTTCCAACTATCCCTGTCTGATAGCTATTAACTGTGCTGCAGTGTATATCCAAATTGTATCTATATTCACTCGTGTATTTTAAATAACTAGTTTAAATTGCAATGAAATTGCACCCTGTGTTTTACATTAATTTTAGTAAACCCTGCCACTGCAGTCTCAGTACTTATTCAATGCTTGGTAGTGGATTACTTACAGCTATCCTACTCAAGTGATCATATAAATCCTCCTTTCATTTTGAGAATTGTAGGTTCTGAATACAGAAAACATTTTCATAATACCTATATTATTGCAGTGTTATGGTTCTGACACTGTTTTCATTTAAACTTGCCATTTATAGGAATTTAGATTTGAATCATTTTAAAATCTCACTGGGTGCAGAAGCTCTGTGTCTGATGGGTGTGGATGGTGACAGGTATGGATGGTAGGCTTTTCCTTTAATGTTTAGTTTTAATATTAAGGCTTGTTTTCAGTTGTACTTTTTTCCCCTTCTGTATCCTTTTTCAAATTTAACAGAGAGATATTACTCCTGTAGCGAGTGTTATAAATTGCTTTTCTTGAATTTGAAGTCATAGCTATACTATGGAGGAAACAAAAATTTGCTGTTAACATAAAACACTTGATAGCTTGCATGATTAACTATGGGTAGAACAATAGATTATTTTATATGCAAGTCAATTTTATTTTAATTTGAAATGTCAAAAATTCACAGTTTGGGTACAGACTTGCTTTAGCCTCTTTCTTTTAATTTTTCCCACATATCATGGGAATAGGGGAAAGTGTTGCTTTTCACATTTTTTGTCTTTGTGAATTATTTTACTTTTTTATTCCTTTACTGTTATTGTAATAGGGTTTTGGGGAGAGAGGAAACAAATACCTGTGGTCAACCGACTATGTTAAATGACAATTGTTTCTTTAGATTTAATTTTAAGGCAGTAATTAAACATTTCCATATAGAGTATCTGAAAATATCTGATCACAAGACTATATATTTTTTTAAAAAAACTACTTATTACACTATGGATCTACTGTGTTGATCACTGTTACAGGCATACCTCGGGTGTATCACAGGTTTGATATTCACACTAAAGAAAGTGAATATCGTAATAAAGTGATTCACACCAGTTTTTGGTTTCCCAGTGCATATAAAAGTTACGTTTACATTATACTGTAGTCTGTTAAGTGTGCAATAGCATTATGTCTAAAAATCAATGTATATACCTTAATTAAAAATAGTTTATTGCTAAAAAATGCTAAGTATCACTTGAGCCTTCAGAGAGGCATAGTCTTTTTTCGGGTGGTTGCCACAAATCTTCAGTTGGTAAAAAACAAAACATTTGCGAGGTGCAATAAATCGAGGTAAGCCTGTATTAAGATATTGATATTACTCGAGGGTAACAAGAGACTGGCGTATTTAATAAATGGGGGGCATCATAGTAGAGTGGTTAAAAGCATAGAGCTGGACTTCTGCTTCTGGTTTTGAAGGAGTTGCTAGTATTAATCTAACCTTTCCCCAAGAATAACTATAAAACGTGGAGGAATAAACCTACTGTTTGAAGGCATGAATGAATGCCCAAAATAGGACATGAGAGACCTAGATCCAGGAGATTAAGAAAAGACTGTCTATAGGTTGAATAGAGCCTGACTTTCTAGCCACAATTTCTCCTAAAGCAATTGTTGACTTCTAAATAGCACATTATAGGATGAGATACTGAGAAACCAAGCAGAAAGCCGTTAGTAAGAGCCTATAAAACTAAGTAGGGATTTTGGCAGTCTCACAATGCTTTAGGAACAAAAATTGAATTTGATTACCTACCAAGAAGAGGCCTGGGAAATACCCAGGCTTTTAGACCCCAGAAAGGATACATCTTAGAAATAAGAACAAACAGGGAACAGATCAGTCTTAACTTGATCAATAGGTAATATGCCTATATTCTGTCTGCTTGCCAGAAGACAGTTGCATCTGTTCTGGAGGAAAATATCACACAGAGTCTCTACAGTTTTCCTATACAGTGTCCAGCAACCAATAACAAATTATGAGACATGCCAAGAAATAGTCCCAAATGACTGAAAATCAAGAAAAAACATACAGTAGAAACTGACTCATGGGTTATTCACACATTAACTGTATTGAACACAGAGTTTCAAATGGGTATGTTTTGTATGTTCAAGAAAATTACATGAAAATATGGAGAATTTCAACTGTAATCTATAAAAGAGAACCAAATAGAAATAATGGAACTGTAAAATTATAATAAGTGGAATTAAGAACGCAACAGATTGATTTAATAATAGATTAGACATAGCAGAAGAAAAAAAAAGAGTGAACTGGAAGATCAGTAGAAAAGATCCTGGTTAAAACAGATACATAAAAGTTCAGAGAGTGTCGACAAGGGTGTAAGAGGCATATGGGAACTCCGTGAAAAGGTTTCACACCTATGTAGTTGAAGTCCCAGCAGGAGAGAGAGAATATGGAGGGGCAAAAGCAATATTTGAAGAGATAGTGGCCAAGAATTTCCCCAAACTAAAAAACGTCATTAAGCCACAGCTTCAAGAAGTTCTACAAATCCCAAGAAAGATGAATAAAAAGAAACCATACCTGGTACATCATAGTAAGATTGCTAAAGGGGGAAAAACAGAAAATCTTCAAAACAGCAGAGGAAAAAATGTATCTCCAATGAAGCAAATATGACTGACAGCTAAGTTTTCAACAGGAGGTAAGCAAATCCAGGAGACAGTTAAATGACACTTTTAAAGTGATGGAGAGAAAATAACTATCAATTTAAAATTTTATACCCAGGGAAAATATCCTCCAAAAAATGAATTTGAAATACAACTGAGAGAATTCATCACTAGCTAATTGGTGCTAAAATACTAAGGGTCATTCGTCAGGCAGGAAAAATGATCTCAAAAAGGAGCAAGGTAAGCAAGAGTGCATGAAGAGCAACCGAAACAGTAAACACGTGGGTATTGACTGTTTAAAATAATATTATCTGACCAATGGTCACAGCTACAGTATTCAAAATCTGTTGTGCATGGATTATATGTAGTACTGAGATTATGCTTCCTACAGCCTGCTCCTGGCTGGTGACAAAATATCAGGGAGACCAAGGCAGGCCCATTACTGGAATGCATGAGGCTCCTCTGGTGGCTGACTTGGAGTCAAGATCCCTGATAAGCTTCCCAAGCTTTCCTTAGATGGGATGGCAGTCTAGGATGTTTCCACCTGACCTTCATTCCCTCTCTGCTAAACCCAGGCTCAGACTTGTATCACAGTTTCTCGCACAGGCACTAGTAAAATCTTTGTTATTTAATACTGTGTGGTGGTATCTGCTTTCCAGAAGACCCAGATGAATACAGTAGAGTTAAATGTGTGAGCATAGCACAAAAGATAGGTGACCATAATTAAAGTATTGTTAAGATCTTGGTGTTAACTGATGAATGGTGAAGAACTGATTTAAGGCAGACTGTAATAAGTTCAGAGAAATGAATAAAACAATAAATGAATGTATAAATGATAAGCTAAAGCATAGAAGTAAAATAATAAACACTTAAAAAATTCAAGGGGAAAAAGGAGAAAGAGGGACAAAGTATGAGTATAGTTGGAATGAATGGAAACTAATAATAAAATGGTTGACCTTGTTCCATGTGGAATTTTTTCTTATATGGTTGCTAGCACTGATATTGTGCTTTTAGAAAGGTCATTTTTACTGTACCAGAAGTGTATCAGCATCTCATATTTACAGTTTTATTTTGTAAGTTAAAATATTGGTTCATCTGGAATTATTTTAAAATAATTGAAGTATGAATTAGGACTCCAGCTTTTTTCCCCACCCCTCAAACGATTTGCCAGTGATCTCAGCACCACTTACTAAGTGAATTATCTTTTCTCTACTGATTTGAAATGCCAACCAACTTTATCAAATATAAATACCTAAGTACACCCAAGTATAAGTTAGATTACAATGTCTTGTCCAGTTTTGTTTAGAACAGTATATGTGCACATAGTAAGTCCTCAATGTTTGCTGAGCCAAAGAACAATATGAGTGAATGTACAATACTGTTTTTTTAAAATTTTTACTTCATTTTTTTAAAGATTTTATTTATTTATTTTTAGAGAGAGGGGAAAGCAGGGCGAAAGACAAGGAGAGGAACAACAGTCTGCAGTTGCCTCTCACGTCCCCCCTACTGGGGACCTGGCCTGCAACCCAGGCTTGTGCCCTGACCGGGAATCAAACCTGCAACCCTTTGGTTTGCAGGCCAGCACTCAATCCACTGAGCCACACCAGCCAGGGCCTGCTTTTTAAAAATATGGTGAAACAAATACCTCCTATTACTGTTTTTGTTTTGTTTTGTTTTGTTTTCAGACTTTTCCTGGCAATCCTTGAATGTTCATTTTTCCAGATGAATTTTACCATAAGTTTTTTCAACTCTTCCCCCGCACCCCCAAATCTTTTTGAAATTTGATTGGAATTGAATTAAAACTGTAGATTATTTTTAGAGGAGAATTCACATCTAGTGATACTGCCTTCCTATTCAAGAACAAGATATGGTTGTTCATTTATTGAAAATTTCCTTTGTGCTCTTAAGTAGACTTTTATAGTTTTATTTATTTATGTTTTCTATATTGACTTTTATTTTTCACTAAATAAATCTTTTTGTGAAAACTTACCCTGTGCTAGGCATGGGACCACATAGCAGCAGACATATTATGGTCTGTGGCCTCTTGGAACATAGAGACTAGTATAGGGGAGGATACAGGCAAGTAACAAATGATATTGTTTGCCATTTAGTTGCTTCTAATTTTTGCCACTGTAAGTCATGTTGCAGTGAACATCTTTGCTCATTAAGTTTGTCTGCATTTCAATGTCTCTAATAACATCTCTGTTTCTCTGCTACAGACCTTAAATAAATTGTTCCTAATGAGGATTTTTTTTTCAAAATTTCAAATTGTTTTAATTTTTTTTGTATGTAGATCTTGTATTCTGTGACCTTGCTAAACTTACTTACTTCTAGAAGTGGTTTGTTTGTTTGTTTGTTTGTTTTACAGATTCCTTGGGATTTTCTAAGTAGACAATCATGTCATCTGAAAATAGAGACAGTTTTAGTTCTTCCTTTCAGTCTGTGTGGGTTTTTTTCTTGCCTCATTGTGCTAGCTAAGACTTCTAGTAATATACTAAGAATGGTGAGACCAGGTATCCTTGCCATGTTCTGAGTCTTAGGGGGAAAGCATTTAGTCTTTTACTATTGAGTATAGTGTTAGCTGTAGCTTTTTGTAGATGCATGTTATCAACTTTATTTAGTTGAAGAAGTTTCCCTTTATTCCTTGTTTGCTGAGAGTTTTTATCATTGGTAAATGTTGAAGTTTGTCCAGTGCTTTGTTGTTGTCAATTAATATGATATTTTTCTCAAGTCTATTAATGTGTGAGGTTATATTGATCTTTAATATTGAACTAACCTTGCAATCCTGGAATAAATCCAGCTTGGTCTGGTATATAGTTTTTTATATATTGCTGGGTCCTATTAATAATGTTTTTTGGGGGGGTTATATCTATATTCATATAAACAGATATAGGTCTATTGTATACTTTTGTTTGTATTGCCTTTTGTTTGGTTTTGTTGTCAGGGTAATATTTGGTTCATAAAATGAGTCAAGAACTATCCCCTCTTTTTTTACTTTCTGGGAGAGATTTGTGAACTGGTTCTTATTCCTTAAACGTTTGGTGGATCTCTGCAGTAAAACCATCTAGGCCTGCAGATTTCTTTCCTGGGAATTTTATTTCTTTTTATTTTCATTTTTAAATATATTTTATTGATTATGCTATTTCAGTTGTCCCAATTCTTCCCCCTTCCCTCCCTCTGCCCTGTACCTCCCTTCCCTCCAGCAGTCTGCCCCCGCCCTAGTTTATGTCCAGGGGTCATGCATGTAAGTTCCCTGGCTTTTCCATTTCCTATACTGTTCTCAACCTCCCCTTGTCTATTTTGTACCTACAAATTATGCTTCTTAATCCCTGCACCATTTCCTCCATTCTCCACTTCAAATGATAACCCTCCAAATGATCTCCACATTTATGATTCTGTTCCTGTTCTGGTTATTTGCTTAGTTTGTTTTTTTTAGATTCACTTGTTGATAGTTGTGAGTTTATTGCCATTTTAATGTTCATAGTTTTTAACTTCTTTTTCTTAAATAAGTCCCTTTAACATTTCATGTAATAATGGCTTGGTGATGATGTACTTCCTTTAGCTTTACATTGTCTGGAAAGCACTTTATCTGCCTTTCCATTCTAAATGATAGTTTTGCTAGGTAGAGTAATCTAGGTTATAGATCTTTGCTTTTCCTTACTTTGAATACTTCTTGCCAGTCCCTTCTTGCCTGCAAAATTTCTTTTGAGAAACCAGCTGATAGTCTTATGGGAACTCCTTTGTAGGTAACTCTCTGCTTTTCTCTTGCTGCATTTAAGATTCTTTATCTTGATCTTTAATCTTTGACATTTTAAGTTGAAGTGTCTTAGTGTGGTCCTCTTTGGGTCCAACTTGATTGGGACTCTCTGTGCTTCCTGGACTTGTATGTCTGTTTCCTTCACCAGATTGGGGATGTTTTCCTTCATTATTTTTTCAAATATGTTTTTAATTTCTTGCTTTTCCTCTTCTCCTTCTGGTATCCCTATGATTCAGATGTTGATACATTTGGAGATGTGCCAGAGGTTCTTTATATTATCCTTGTTTTTTGGTTTTTGGTTTTTTAAATTCTTGTTTCTTCTTGCTTTTCTGGTTGAATGCTTATTTCTTCCTTATATTCCTAATTGTTGATTTGAATTCCAGCTTCCTTCCCTTCACTGTTGGTTCCCTGTAGATTTTTCTTTATTTCACTTAGTGTAACCTTCATTTCTTCCTTTATGTTGTTGCTATACTCAGTGAATTCTTTGAGCATCCTGATCACTAGTATTCTGAACTCTGCATCTGATAGGTTGGTTATTGCTGGTTTGTTTAGTTCTTTTTCTGGGGTTTTGTTCTGTTCTTTACTTTGTAACGTACTTCTTTGTTTCCTATTGAATGAGTTTTGGTAATGTGTGCTTTTCAAAGAATTGGTGGCTTTCTTCTAAGTTGTCAGTGTATGTGTATGTATAGAGTTGTTTGTAGCATTTTCTTATTATGCTTTTAATATCAGCAAGGTCTGTCCTGATACCCCTGTTTTATTCCTGATGTTGATAATGTAATTTGTGTCTTCTCTGTTTTTCTATTAGTATATCTAGAGGTTTGTCAATTTTATTGATCTCTTCAAAGAACCAGATTTTTGTTTCATTATTTTTCTCTATTATTGCTTTCAGTTTCATTGATTTATGCTTCTATCTTTCTTATTTCTTTTTTGTACTCGCTTTAGTCTTATTTTGCTCTTTTTCTAGTTTATTAAGGTGGGATCTTAGGCTACTGATTTCCACACTGACTTTTAAGTTTTTCTCTGGAGAAATATATATATATATCTTTTGCTGGTAATGTGAATGGGATATTTTTCTATTAAATTTGCAAATTGGTTGTTTTTTTATCTCTGAGAAAACTGTTGAGTGTTTTCATTTACTTAATGGAACACTTTATTGACATCCTGTTGCTTTTATAGTTTTATTGTCAATTCTCTCGGGTTTTTCAGGCAGGTAATTATGTGTCCGTAGTCCTGTGTTAATGTCCTAGTAGAATTATACTATTCATATATTTTGAGAAATATAAACTTTATACAAACATATAAAATTAGGCCATATAAGAAAAATGGGAAAATGTACTTTCTAAAAAATCACCTCATTTTATTCATATACCACCTGGTTGATGAAGCAAAGATTGTAGAAAGCTGTGATGAATAGAAGAAGGGATGTCTGTTTTATCTGAGTCTTCAGTTTGATGCCCCAAAGTCACAAGGGTTGCCTAGGGAAGAAAAAGTTCTAAACATAAAGACGATCACTGATGTGTACTTATAAAATTAGTCCTTGTTCAAACATCTTTCCCTACTTAATACTATTTTTCTTCTACTTTACTGTCTGCATTTTTGTTTGTTATTATTCAACAACACAAAATAAAATACAAACTGAAAGTCTTGTAAAAGGCAAGATTTAAAGAAGTCCATGAAAGTAATTTTGGATAACCACTTAAGTCAAATACAAAGCTATTGACAAAAAATGGGCAGAGAGTTATACCTACTAAGAACTGAAGAAAAAACTGATTACAGTAACATGACAGAGAGCTTCAAAATAAAATGATTTGAAGAATTAAAGAATTAAAGAATTAAGACAGGAACTTGAGAAATGTGATGTTCTCCAATATTTTTGCAAAATTTATCTTTATGATCATGCTATAATAGTTAAGTAAAGTTCCATCCTTTACCATTTTGTTGGAAAAATATCCTTGAACCTTGGCTTGTATGGCTCAGTGGATTGAGTGCTGGCCTATGAACCAAAGGGTTGCCAGTTCAGTTCCCAGTCAGGGCATATGCCTGGGTTGCAGGCCAGGTCCCCAGTGGGGGGCACACAAGAGGCAACCATACATTGATGTTTCTCTCCTTCTCTTCTCCTTCCTTTCCCCTCTTTCTAAAAATAAATAAATAGAATCTTAAAAAAAGAAAAATATACTTGATTCTTTCTTTGTTCTATGAACATTATTAAAAACTTAACCTAAATTTTGTCAACTATATGCTTATATAAATGCATTTTTATAATATGTTTGTTTCATTTTAAAGATTTTATCTTTTGCCTCCACTATTTACCATGAAATTTTGGTTCTCATTTTAAATATGTTGCTTTAAGGGGCTATTTTCTGGTACCAATTTTTTTTTCTGGTTATGAGAATTTCTTGTGTTTATTCAAAGAAAAGCTTTTAAACCTGTTCTGAAACTCTTGAGGAAGGATTCTTTTTGAATTGTTAACTGTGCTTACCTCAGCTGAAATTTGAATCAGGGGACCTTCCCTCTTTATATTCACAAATCTACAAATCTATGCCTGTGTTTTATCAGTATCTGTCTGTCTGCTTATTTTTCTCTTCATTGCCTAGAACAGTTTCTGGCATTAAAAGGGACTCAATAAATAAATATCTGTTGAATTAATGAAAAGTAAACAGGAAAATCCCATTCTTGTATTTAGAGACTTTATAATCTAATGGCAGAGCTAGGACCAAAACAGACAGATGATCAGGAGTGCTGATAGATGGAGAGGAAAAGGTCATTTGAGGTACACTTAGTAGTAAGTTTGCCTCTGAAGGAGTTTTAATTTGATTCAGGAGGAATTGGGAGTCATAAATTTTAGAGAAAATAATTATGACATATGAGCAGTTTTGGCTACTTTTGGAGGAGCAAATTGTGTAGGGTTGAGATTATTCATCTTATCATGATGTAGTTCTACATCTTTGACTATGGATATGAGTAGCAAGGAGTAGTGAAGGCTCAAGAGGCTTTCAAAATTTTTTGATAGAAATGCTTTCCAAATACAGAATTCTGAGGCTCTCGGTAACCATGGTAACCATTATGTTGGCTAAAGAAAAAAAAAAGATTTAAAAAAATTTTTCTTAGAAAAATCTCCTTAAGTATCAAACTTTACTTATTAAATCAGAAAGTAGAATACAATACCATCTGGTTTTTATCATAACAATGGACACGTAAAATTTTATAGTCTTGCATAATTATGCATATACAAATTCCATTAACCAATAACGTCTTTCACATGTCTCCATTCCCACAATTCACACTTTTAAATAAGAGTATTAATTTCAGGCACAAAAATTATTACAGAAAAAATAATTTGTTATTTTGTAAATGACATCTTGAATAATAGTATTGGAAACTAAGGACAATATTCTCTTAATCGTTGGTTCCCAGATTGGATAAACTCATAATATTGATATTCGTTCATTGCTAACTAAATTCACCTTAAAATTTTTTGTAAAGTCAGTGAGCTTGAATATAATTTTGCATTATTGATTCCTTCTACTTAGAAAGTACTTAGATTTTTTACATGCTATAATGGTCTTGAGAGTATATATTTCATATTTAAAAAATACTTTTCTTGCAATAGTGGAATAGTCTAATCTAACAGTTATAATGCAAGGTTTGTTTACAGTCAGTCTCTTAATTTATACCTAGACCAATATCTCATGTTATATATTACCAGTAGAGAAAGTAGTTCATATTTGCAGGATACTAATTTGCAAATTATGCATATTTGATGGCTTTAAAAATTATTTCCCTAGGAAACATAACTTTTGAAACCATGGCAGAAATTCTCCGAGATAAACCGAGTGGCATTAACATGGAGGGAGATTTCCTGACCACTGCGAGCATGGTTTCCATTTTACCTCAGGATTCCAGCCTTCCCTGCATTCACTTCTTTACTGGGACTCCTGATCCCGAGAGGTAAAGTCACAAAATACTATAAACCAGCAAGGGGTCAGGAGGTAGGGTTGAGTCTTTAGTCTGTTGATTGTGTCAGGTTAAATTTTTGTTACACAAATACAAAAATAATTTTTGGATGCATTTTCTGTTCAGGTTTTAATCTGCCATTTCCTTATATGCATAATTGCCATAACTATTCTTATTTTTGCTGGAAGAAATGTTAATAGTTTCTTATATGCAGTCATCCCTACATCCTCTTTTCCTAAGTATATTTAACATTGTCAAGAAAGGAAGGTAGATAGATTTTCTTATGCAGATTTCAGTATTATATTAGACGATTAATCAGAGTTAATAAAAAGAGTGAATGATGTAATGTGCTAGATTTAAATGGTTGCTTACACATTCATGTCTAAAAAATACATGTATGTGAAAAATATCAATAGTTCAAGTTCAGTAGGATTTGTATAGAGTGTCTTGATTTAAGTCATTAGTATCTCTCACAAAACTTAATGCACATTACATTCAGAAGTGATCTTATATTCACTCTTTCAGTGTTATAGTCTTTCATATTATTAAAGATATTCTCAAGAAAATGGAATGAACCCTGTGAACCCCTTATTAATACTGCTGCTGATTTTCATCCAAAATCTTAATCCTCAATCCATAACATTGAGAATTGTTCTTACCCTCCAATTATGACGTTTGCAGCAGAAAATGATGAACTATAATTTCACTTGACACTATTTATATACCAGGCCTTTTGTTAGGTTCATGGAATACAAGGCTAAATAAAGCATGGTTTCCTGCCCCACAGGAGATTCCAGTGTACCAGGGAAGAAAGGCATGTCTGTAACTACTCTGACAGAAACATGTTAGTATGCAACAAATTAATAGAAACTTCTAACTAGAGGGAGCCTTCCAAGATTTAGAATAATGTTGAATATTCTTATATCCCCACATGACAATTTAATAAAAGACTTTTTCTTCTAGATCTGTTTTTAAGCCTTTCATATTTGCACCAAATATTTCACAACTATTGGACACCAGTTCACCAACAATTGAATTTGAAGATCCATTTAAAAAGAAGCCACATTTTAGGATTAATCCTGACAGAAGACATCCACTTTACCAAGAGCATCAACAGGCATTGAAAGTAATAGATAGTAAAGAGGTATGATTAGATTACATCCTATGTTTTATCATTAGAATGGTTTAAAATGTGAATCAATCTATATTTTGAATTTTAGTTTTCTTTCCCTCCATATACAAATAGATTTAAAAATAGTTTAGATGCTTAGACAACAGTAGAGCTCTATTATTTCTTATCTTTGGTTAAAAAATAGTTAAGAATATGTTGTGAATCTTCTAGAAGGATGTAGTATATGAAACATAGTATCAATAGCTACTTGTTACTAAGCATTTATTATACACCAAGCACCTTGGTACTATTATATGGAATATTTCATTTAACCTTCACAATCTCTTTATGAGGTAGGTACTACTATCATCTCCATTTTACTGATAAGGAATCTAATACTTGGAGAGTTTAAGTAGCTTGCTTAATATATATCTCACACCAAAAATTACAAAGGCACTGGAAGGCAGTTGACCTGGTCTCTTACATAATGTTCTTAAGCATGCAGGCTCAGTGTAATTTAATTGAAAGTGTTTTAAGACTTCATCTTCTTAAAATAATAATAATGAGTTGGAGTTTTAAAAAAAGTATAAATGTTTATCATTTAAAAATGTAAGCATTACAGAAGATTAACATATCCCCCAGAATCTTATCTCTAGAAATAAGGAGATGTATTTTTGGGGGGGACAGATAGATAGATGGATAGACAAATAATTTTATACTATCAACATCTCTTCTGCCCTCTTCCTTCTCTTCCCCATGATAAAAAATAGATTAGAAGGAAATGGAAAGGCTGCCTAAAGGCTTTTAACAGAACCATCACCTGATTCCTTGCAACAAGGGAAAAGATTGGCCATTTCACACATTTTCTCACCTGTTTCTACCAACTTCTCATTTTTATTGACTATAATTTCTTTTACTTCATGAAGGCATATGCTTTTACATTCTGTCTACATTAAATGAATTACATGCTTTTTCCTCTGGGCAATTGTACATTCACTTTTGTCTTCAGTATGTTTGCATGGTTGACATGCCTCCCCCACCTCATCCTTGCTTATGCTTAAAGTTTGCTGCTATTTGCTATGAATTCTTGCTTTATGTGGGCCCAGTTTGTTTTCACACCCAATCTACAGTGTAAACACTTCCTGGAGCCTGGTGACATGGAGTGAGCGGCAGGTGTTTTGTTCCAGGAGTCCACTATGTGCTTACAAGGGCCCAGTCTATTGGGCCAGAGAGGTGTCATCCACTCCCTGGGCTTGGTCTGTCCTCCAGACTCAGCACAGTGCTATGAAACCGATGAGCTCTCTGGTTTTTCTTGCCTTTGTTCCAGTTCCTCAGTGATATGTTTCTAGAGCATCTGCTCTGGAGGGATTTTCCCTCACTCCTCCTCGCTGAGTGGCCACCCCACTGTGCACTTTGCTTATGATAGCTCTCTAGAGTTGTCAGGTTCCCTTCTCCCTCAGTACTGCTTCTGGAGGTGAGTTTTGCAGACTTATGAAATGTTGGTTAAATGAAATGGCTGATTGGCTTTTTTCTAAGTAATGCTGAAATAAAAGTTTAAAAGCTGTTCCTCTTTTAGGCTTTCTTTAATGGGCATGAAATATTGATTGACAACATAAAGTAGTGGAAGGACAATAGAATTTGAGGGTAGAAGTGACAAAAAGCTGGGTTCTAGTCCTGGTTAGGCAAATAACTACTTTTGTGTTGTAGGGATAGTCAGTCCTACTTGCAGCTTTAGTTTACATTTCCTGATTACTAAGGAGGTTGAAAATTTTTTCATTTGTTTATTGGCCATTGTTATTTCTTCCTAAGACTTGCCTATTCTTTTCCTTAGCCTTTTTTAAATTATTAGTTGTTTTTGTCTTTTGTCTCAAAGAGGAAAACTGTCAGTAGTCTTTGTTATATTTCAATTTTTTTAAGATTTTATTTATTTATTTTTATAGAGGGAAGGGAGGGAGATAGAGAGAGAGAAAGAAACATCAATGTATGGTTGCTGGGGGTCATGGCCTGCAACCCAGGCATGTACTCTGACTGGGAATCGAACCTGCGACACTTTGGTTCACAGCCTGCGCTCAATCCACTGAGCTACGCTAGCCAGGGGCTATATTTCAAATTTTTAATATCACTTTGTTGTTTGACTTTTTTGTCAAAAATTTTTAATTTAGTCAATTACACTTGTTAGCATCTTGTTTTCCTTTAAAGCCTCTTGCTGTCATGCTTCAGAAGGCCTGCCTGACCTCAAGATCACCGTAACTTCTGTATTTCCTGCCAGTATGTGTATATGTGTTTGAAAAAAAAATTTGGTTCTTTAATTCATCTGGAATTTATTTCAGTGTATGCTATGAAATAGGGATTCTAACTTTGTTTTTCAAAGAGGTGAACAATTATTCCAATACCATTTATAGGCAAAATGTATTTTTTTCTCCACTGACATGAAATGCAATTTCTTCAGGGAAAAAATTCTTACAATTTCATATTGAAGTCCATGTTAAGGTTAAGTATCTTTGTGGAGGTCTACCCCATAATGGTTCAAATTTTAAAAATTATGCTTACTTTCTAGTAACTTTCTTGTCTTTTAGTTGCTCCTTCCCTTGAACATTACTGTTCTATTTCCTTTGTTTAATTTGATAAGATGGTTTTTAAATATAGAAGATCCATATTCAAAAAATATCTCAGCCTCAATTTCCAGCAGCATTTGCATACATAATATCAGATTTTCAACTGCCCTGTTTTTTTCTTCTAGTTTTCTTGCTTATAGACTAATCCTGTGTAATTACTCTTGTCTGTCTACTAAAAATAACTAATAATTTGGGGCTAACACATTAACTCAATCCAGAGCAATGATTTTTTTCCAGAAGTATTTTATTCCTTCTAATAGCTAAAAAATAGGAGGAGGGGAACCAAATCAGAAGTTGAAAACAGAATGAACAAACCTTGTCTGTAGAGGTTGTTTAGAATTTGGTTGGACTTGTGTCTTTGTGTGTGTTTATTTATTTTTATTTTTAATTGTTCAGGAAAAAGCCAAAACAATGTTGGACAACATGAAGAAACTGGAAAAACAGCTATTCAAAGATATGGAATCAATCCTTCAAAACAAACATCTTGATGTGGATAAAATTGTTAATCTTTTTCCTCAGAGTGCAAAAGATGAAATTCAGATTTATAAGTCAAATATGAGTTCTTCATGATCATATAAATGGCCAGCAGTCTTCCTCAAAGTCAGAATCAATCACCTTGGTAAATGATATAAGCCTAGTGTGAGCAAATATGATATTCTTTAATAGCATTCAAGTGATAGCTTGATTATGAAAACTGCATGTAATTACTGAAATACTGAGGCAGAAAATAACATTGCAATTAGACACATATATCATGGGATGGCCAGTTATTACATCAGGTATTGGCCTGTGTTATTTTGTTTGTAGCTGTAATAACTTTTTATAAATCACACATATTCAATTCTGCATAAAGTATGAAACATTAAAATAATGCATGGATTTGTTTATTATAATTATGCACTATGCTCTCAATTATGAGATTTTTCTTTAGTAATGAAAAATATTGTCTCACATAGTGAGTTTTATTTGTGTGTGTGCTTTAGGCAAATATTAACCAGTTCTAACAAAGTATTCCAGTTCACACATTAAATCTTATTATAGTGTGTTAATTCTGCAAATGTGCTTTTATTAAACTCAGACATACTCTTTGTCAACACTTGGGTGACCAGTAAGCCTTTAACTCTAATTATCTAGCTTTTTTTTTTTTTTACCATACTCTGTAGTAGGCTTTTATGTTAATATTTTTAGAAGCACTTGTCTGGGAGATTAGGAAATAGGATAGGGAACCAAGGCTGTAGGAGATACTGTTTCTGTCTCAAATTTCTCTCATCTTTTACTTCTGTTCACTCAGTGAAAACAGAAACAGAAAGGAGATAGTAACAATAAAATTATTAGTGTATTATGAACATTAAGAACATTTTAATATATAATGTATTGTGAACATTATAAACAAATAACATCTACCCAGAGCTTACAAAACTTTGTTAAATTACATAGAGATTACCAGGCAAGACTCAAAGTTGCAAATATAAACAAAAGAAAAATCCAACATAAAATAACATTATATACAATATTTATTGGTTTCTAGAAATGTCCATTTTACATATTTGATTATATCATCATATTTATTAATTACTATCATTGCCACTAGGATTATTACTAAGGCAGTATCATTATATTTAAAGAGTGCCTAGGAAATTATTTTTAAAACTCTCTCATTAAAAACTATAATCTGACTGATTTTGCTCTTCTTTAATACAGGGCTGCCCTTAGAGAAAAGATACCTGTCTCAAGTCCTCAGTTAATTCTGTTTGCCTTACATGCAATTCAGTGACAAGTTTTCCCTAAATCATGAAGACCCTTGGCCAACTCCCATGTACCTCCTCCCTCTCTCTTTTTTAGTGTGTGAGGAGCTAAGGGTAAGCAATGTACTGATTTATCCAGGGACACATACTTGTATCTTATTTCTCCCTCTAAGTCCAGCATGTTTTTACTTTCTATTTTGATACCACCTGAGACCAAACTAGCGCCATCTCTCACTTGAACAGCTACAGTTAACTGTTCTTCTACACCTGTATTTGATCTTTATCTCCATCCTTGTGAATTGGCATAGCCAGAGTGATGATCTATTAAAAATGTGAATTCAATCATGAATTTTCATCCTAAAACCTAAAAATAAGACCTGATTTTTTTAGAGCAGTTTTAGGTTTAGAGCAAAACTAAGCAGAAAGTACAGAGTTCTTGTATCCCCTATACCATTCCCAACCCCCAACCCCCACTATCAACATCCCCCGCCAGAGTGGTACATTTGTTCCAATTGATGAACCTGCACTGACACACCATCGTCACTCCAAATCCATAGTTTACATCAGGGTTCTCTCGTACTTTCTGTGGGTTTGGGGAAATGTGTAATGGTATGCATCCGTAATTATAGTAGCACACAGAGCAGTTTCATTGCTCTAAATATGCTCTGTGCTCTACCTGTTCATCCTTCCCTCTCCCTAACCTCTAGCAACCACTGTTCTTTTCATTGTCTCCCATTGTGCCTTTTCTAGAGTGTTACATAGTTGGAATCATACAGTATATAGCCTTTTCAGATTGATTGGCCTTTTCACTTAGTAATATGCATTTAAATTCCTCCATGTCTTTTCATGGCATGATAATTTTTTTTAAGTGCTGAATAGTATTCCATTGTCTGGATAGCTTTCCTGCTGATCTCCACTACTGAAAGACATTTTGGTTGCATCCATCTTTTGGCAATTATGAATAAAGCTGCTATAAACATCTGCCTGTATGTTTTTGTGTGGACATAAGTTTTCAACCCATTTGGGTAAATATACCCAGGAACATGAGTGCTAAGTGGTATGGTAAAAGCATGTATAGTTTTGTAAGAAGCTGCCAAACTGTCTTCTAAAGTGACCACCATTTTGCATTCCATCAGTAATGAAATGCAATGAGAGTTCCTGTTGCTCCACATCCTTGCCAGCCTTTGGAGCTGTCAGTGTTTTGGGGTTTGGCCATTCTCATAGGTGTGTAAAACAATCTCTTTGTTTTAATTTGCATTCACCTGATGATATGAGGAGAATATCTTTTGATATGTTTATTTGCCATCTGTATAATTATTAAGATCTTCTTTCATTTTTAAAATCAGGTTGTTCATTTTCTTATTGTTGAGTCTGAAACTCTTTTTTATAGGGTCATTGAGATAAGTCCAAATTCTTGATGACTATCAACAATATCCTACTGACCTGCCCCCATCTTACTACATATTCACCATTTTAAAATTATTTTTCAATTACAGTTCACATACAGTATTATATTAGTTTCAGGTATACACCCCAGTGATTAGAAATTATATAACTTATTAAGTGATCATCCCAATAAATCTCATACCCACCTGACACTATACATAGTTATTAGAATATTATTGACTATACAGTGGAACCTTGGTTCTTGAATTTAATTCATTCCAGAAAACTGAGAAGCGATTTGTTTGAAAACCAAATCTCCTTTGTTTGTTGCCTGGAAGACATGCAACTGATAATAAATGTATCAGCATGAAAGGTGGTTGGGTAGAGAATTGAGGCTTAAAGTTTTGCTAGATAGCAGACATTTTTGCCATGAACAACTTGGTTGAGAACCAAATTGTTCGAGAACCAAGACATTCAAGAACTGAGGTTTGACTGTATTCTGTATGCTGTATTTTACATCCCCATATATATTTTGTAACAATCAATTTGTATTTCTAAGTCCCTTTACCATTTTCACTCATCCCCAACCCCTTTCCACCTGGTGACCATCAAAATGTTCTCTGTGTCTGTGCATCTGTCTCTGTTCTGCTTGCTTATTTTGTTTTTTAGATTCAATTATTGATAGGTATATATTTTTGGCCATTTCATTGTTCATATTCTTTATATTTTTTCTTCTTTTTCTTAAGACCCTTTAACATTTCATGTAATATTGGTTTGGTGGTGATGAACTCCTTTAGTTTTCCTTGTCTATGTGTCCTTTGATTCTAAATGGTAGCTTTGCTGGGTAGAATAATCTTGGTTATAGGTCCCTGCTTTTCATAATTTTTAATTTTTCTCACTAGTCCCTTGTGGCCTGCAAAGTTTGTTGATAAATCAGCTGATAGTCTTATGGGAGCTCCCTTGTAGGTAACTAATTGCTTTTCTCTTGCTGCTTTTAAGATTCTTTGTCTTTAACCTTTGGCATTTTAATTATGATGCGTCTTGGTGTGGGCCTCTTTTGGTTTATCTTGTTTGTGACTCCTTGTGTTTCTTCAACTTGTATGTCTGTTTCCTTCACCAGGTTAGGAAAGTTTGCTGTGGTAATTTTTTCAAATAGGTTTTCAATTTCTTGCTCTACCTCTTCTGCTTCTGGCACTCCATGATAAGAATGCTGTGCTACACTTGGAGTTGTCCAGGGGCGCCTTTCTCTATCCTCATTTTTTTTTATTCTTTTTCCTTTTTGCTGTTTTTATTGGGTGTTTTTTACTTCCTTATATTCCAAATCACTGAATTCTTGACTTCATCTACTCTACTATTGATTCCCTGGAAATTATTCTTCTTTTCAGTTAGTGTATTCTTCATTTCTGACTGGTTCTGAATGGTTTCTATGTCCTTTTTTTATGCTTCCTATCTCTTAGTGAAGTTCTAAGTTCATTGAGCATCCTTGTAACCAGTGTTTTGAGCTCTGCATCTGACAGATTGCTTGTCCCCATTTTGTTTAGTTCTTTTTCTGGAGTTTTGTTTTGTTCTTTCATTTGGGCCATGTTTCTTTGTTTCCTCATTTTGTCAGCCTCCCTGTGATTGTTTCTATGTTTTAGGTTGAGCTGCTATGTCTCTTGGGCTTGGCAGAGTGGCCTTATGTAGTAAGGGTTCTCCAATCACCTGAATTGGGCACTCCAGGTGTGGCCCCCATGTGGGCTGTGTGTACCCTCCTGTTGGAGTTGAGCCTTGGATGCTGTTGGGACCTCAGTGGGAGGGATTTACCTCCAGGTCAATTGGCTGCAAGGACTGGCTGCAACCAATGACCACTGTAGGGGATCAGTTATGTAGCAGCTCACCCCACAGAGCAGGACTTACTTTGGCAGGGCTCTGGTGTCTGCTGAGCCACCCCCCCCCACACACACTTGAGTGTGTTGCTTGTGGAGGTGGTTGGGTGGTGCTTAGATATGGTCTGAAGCTATTCACTGGGTGTGCTGGCTCTAGGATCCCCCGGGAGATGCAGAGCAATGTCAGCCACTGCCTGTGTTCAGCCCAGGGCCACCATGAGCTACAAAGTGATCTGCAGATACCTGCTACTTATGTTGGGTTTAGAGGTGCCTAGGGGAGGTCAACCTGCGAATCAAGGCCAGCTGCTGCTGGGTTTGGGACAGCTTAGGGAAAGGTATGGGGCATGCCAATGCTAGATGCTGCTTATATGGGAGATTTTAGGAAAGTCTGAAGCATGAGCCAAGACAGCCCAGTCATTATGTAAAAGCCACTGGAAACAACTTTGGCCTGCAAATTGGTTGGGTGTGGTCTCAGGGAATCACCAGGGTGGGGCAAACAATGTGAGTCAGGTTGATGGGAGACTCAGATACGGTGCCCACCTGCCACCTCTGACTTAGGTGAGGAGTCTCAGAAAAGGAACTTTATGGCCAGCACTTTTGTCTGGCATAAAGCTGCCCCCCACTTCCACCCCAGCTCTCACCCTGATGCCAGACAGTTCCTCCCTTTGTGTCCCTGGTGCCTTCTGAGCTGCTGCCCCAGTACTGGAACTTGGAGTGAGTCTAAGTCTGTGCATGGGCCCTTTAAGAGGAACCACCTGGAACTCCAAAAGCCCTCCATCTGAATCAGCCACAATCCATGCTGATTTTTACAGCCCAGAGTTATTGGGACTTCTCTTCCTGACACTGGAACCTGGGCTGGGCAACCTGGTGTCACGCTGAGACCCCTCGTTCCTCAGGGGTACCTCTACAGTAGAGATACCCCTCCTGATTTTTATCTCCCACACATGGTCGTGGGACTAGCCTGTTCAGCATCTCTATCCCTCCCATCAGTCTTGATGTGGCTTTAAATTCCTAGTCGTAGGACCTCCTTTCAGGTAGATTTTAGGCAGTTCTGAATGATGGTTGTTCTGTAATTTAGTTGTAGTTTTCATGTGATTGTGGGAGAATTCAAGTACCATATTTACCTGTGTTGCTATCCTGACCGGAAGCCACCACTGTGTTCTGTTTTTTTTGTTGTTGTTGTTTTAAATATCTACTAGCTGCTTTTTCAATCCCTCGAATGTGCCCTGTTTCTTCATGTCTGTCCTCTCTGCTTATACCACTCATTTCACTTGCTCATTTTTGTATAAGTAGGTCTTTCATCCTTTACAATTTTCCTGAAATATCACTTCCTCGGGGAAGTTTTCCCCACACCATGAGGTCAAGTTTCTGGTTATGTACGCTCCGCCACGTGTGGTCCTGATCACAAGTGTAATTAATTATATGTTTACCATCTGTCTTTCACAGTAGAATAGAAGCATTGTGAGGCTAGGAACCATATCTTCTCCTTTGTTGTGTGCTCAGTGTTCAACCTTGTGTCTGCACAAGCTCAATAAACATTTTGTTCAATGGACATTCAAGTACTGATGGGGAGAATTTTCACAGTTCTCTATCTGCAAAGTTAAGAAAGGTAGGCAATCAATCTGTACAACCTGGTAACCTTTGGTAAGTCTCAGGTCAACCTGTTGCCTTTTTCCATGTTCAAAGTGGGAATAAGAACTCCACAAACAAAAATAAGAGTTATATTAAACAGTTTAGGAAACTTTCACTGTATAAATTCAGTATGATATTTGGGCTTTTAGTCCTTGCATGAGCAGTTAATGCTTTGTGGTACATTTTAGAAAATTTATAATTTTCTTAAATTTCATGTATTTCTTAAAAGTAAAATAAGTAGTGGCTGAAATTAAGCTTTTGGAAAAAAGCTTAATTTCTTTCTTTGAAAGAAATTATTTCTTTAATAATAAACTATTTTAGAGAAAGCTACTTTGATCTTTGATAAAAACATTAATATATTAATCTCCAACCAAAAATTTTGTCATAGAAATAATTATGCAGCTTAGAACTTTGGAAATTTAGTGCCTACTTATAAAATGTGCCAAAAACAGGTTCTACAGAATGAATGTTTTCTCTTTTTAATTAATTACTTAAGGCTTTTATCATACCACTTGTAGAAATTTACCATCCTACCTTTTCCTGAAGGATGGTCGTAACATTTCTGATCCTGAACTTTGTTTCAACCGTCTTTCATCACTTGACTGCCTATGTTCAGTGGTCTAAAGTAATATTACATTTCACATGATATGCTATACGAAGGGATAAACCCTAAGAGCTGTATTACTGCTGCACGGAAAACATTAAATAATAGTTTTATATTTTTCTAGCTTTTATAAACTTACTGATCGTTAATTACTATTTGTAAAATTCCAAGCACACTTCACCTTATTCTAAAAATATTGAAGTTTAAGCAGAAGCTACTCACTGAGAACAAAGAACAATTGATCAAGCTGAAGATCAGTACAAAAGTAGTAGATTTTTTTTCAAAATTGTATCAGATAATTTTCCCAGCTCTGACCCTGCATATTAGAAATTATGAAGTATGTGGAAAGGACTCTACTGTTACATTAAGTCATTAATGAAAAGTGTTTACTGAATGCATAATTGATTAAGACTCTGCCTGCGCACAGATCCCACAAGCTCACAAAGAAGAGAACAATCTCAGAACATCCACTTAAGAAAACACTGAGAACTTACAGAAAAGAACTCTCTCTGATGGCTTCTGCACTACTCAGATTACTCAAAAAAAAAAAAAGATTTTGGCAATGTGATTTAAAATAGGTATTTTATTGAGAAACTTGCTTTGTCAGTGAGAGAGAAGTTACAAATATTTTCATTTAATAAAATTAGCACATCCTTAATCCTAAAAACATCTCTTAAAAGCCTTCATTTTCAGAAACTGCAGATCATTCCAACTCAGGGTTTTCTTTTAATATCTCCCATGGAAAAAGACACTGATTCCCTTCGTGCAAATAACAGAACATGTATGACTTGTTCACAAACACAATAAATTCTCCACTTGAGTCTGAGTTGCCTGCATGCATGTGACTTGATATCTCTATTGCTGTAGCTATGAAGGTCTCCTGGCACAGCAATGAGGTTTTATGCTGTTGCCTGAGCACTCTGAGAGTTACACTGTGGTCATATTTAAGAAAAAAAAAAGAGTTCTGCAGCAAGACAGTTCTGCTGAAAAACATCGCAATTCTCTAATCATAACTTAAAATTGGTACAGGTTAATACTACATATACACTAAAGTATACTTTACAGGCATACCTTGTTTTGTTTTTTTTGAGCTTTGCTTTATTGCACTTCACAGATACTGCAGTGTTTACAATCTGAAGGTAAGACCCTCCACCAGTAAAAAGGTTATGACTCACTGAAGGCTCAGCTGGCGGTTAACATTTTATACCAATAAAGTATGTTTTAATGAAGGTATGTGCATTGTTTTTCAGACATAATGCTATTGCACACCTATTAGACTATAGTGTAGGATAAACATAACTTTTATATGCACTGGGAAACCAAAACTTTATGTGACTCTGTATTGCGATATTTGCTTTATTATGGTGGTCTGGAACCGAACCCGCACAATCTCCAGGCTGTGCCTGTACGTGTTAAGTACATTAGGCTTCCATGCCTAATGGAAAATTACATATTAAATGATTTAACCCTATAAATTATTTTCTAAATGACTTTTATATGAGACACTAAAAGTATGAGATAAATATTTAAAACATGTTTTAAATAAGTTAAAACAAAACTGACACCTAGTAAGTAGAAACTCAGAGATTTGGGGATCTCTCTTTAATTTACTGAAGAACAGAAAGCTTATCTGAGGGCAACATTTAGTAATTTTCAAGTTAACTGATTTTTATACATGGACACAAGAAAGACTAAGTTCTACATGTAAAAGTAGGATGTTAGGCTTAGGACTTTACAATCTTGGCTTGAAATATATAATTTTTTCTTTTTTTTAACTGCGAGGAATAAGGTAAAGCGGTTGTCCTGCACCGTGATGCTTCTGTGCAAACATCAGAAATGATACGTCACATGGCAATAATTTTGTTGATAAAATTTAAACAAATCTCAAATTACTATTTTTAGCACAAAAGTTAAAGATTAGACAATACTTCTGTTGCTGGATTTTGTAGGTGATAAAGTTTATGGAAGTTCTTATTCCTCTCCTAATGGCACAGATTAGTCCTCTGGATAGAAAAGCCAGAAAAGATGAACCTTAAAAAAAACCATATTTCCAGTTATTAAGATTACTGTTTGTCAAGGAAATGGGAAAATGTAATAACAAGGCCTCTTATTAGAATCAGTAAAATTCTTTTTTAGGAAGTGCTATCAATTGGTGCAAAGTTGTCATAATTTAAGGTCCATTTTCTTCCAGCAATAAAGCTGCCAAATTTGGCAATTTAAAGGAGTAGTAAATTGGATGTTGATTTTGAATTACAGCAAACAGCTGCAGGAGGCAATGTTTTAAAATGTTGGCATAATTGGTTTTAAATAATTATTTAACAATTAGTAATTATTACATTCATTCAGAACTTTAAATTTTGATTTGTTCTGTTTTTCTTTTTCCTAAGTCAGTTTCCTGTGGGTTTTACATACACACAAAATCACAGAATGTCAGCTTGGGATAGGAGTGCATCTCATCACATTTTACAGAGGAGGCACCTGAGGGTCAGAGAGGTCGTGATTCGCCCAAGGTTACTCACTAAAGTAACAGATTTGGGGCTAGAATATGACTTCATGTGGGTTTCTCTCCTTCATAATTTATGTCTTAGGGGATAGGGACAGATGCTTGATTTCTTTATCTTTCCTGCTGGGGAGTGGTTGCATTAATAGCAGGAGGACTCTGCTCAGGACTCTTCTGAAGAAATCTGTAAAACAAGTACTCATCCCGAAATTCGTAGTCGTCGGTGATGTGTTGGATGACTCCCCCTTGCACCAGTCTATCTCCATATATCACAGCTTCCCCACGGTCAGAGGCAAGGCCAACTTCAATTAGCCAGTTCACCAGGTCACAGCCACAGAAGGTCCCGGCAGAAGTCTTTGCACCACACCTGTATGTCAAAGGAAGGATTCACCCATATGGTCTGTAAACCTGGTATCAGCAGTGCATGATAGAGGACAAGCACGGAAAAATAGGAGACAGGGAAAAACAGCGTGATAGTTAAAAGTGTGCAGGAATGAAACTGTGCTGAATATAAAGGGTTTACCTCACCAGACCCTAGAAAGACCCACTGGAGAAGAAGAAGAATATGCCAATAATGCTTGTGAAGACAGAAATGCTTAAGCCAAAAACAAAAGACAAAAAAACCTCAGATCATGTAAATTCACCTACAAAGAAATATTCTTTTTATAGTGGATGTCCTTTTATGATCAGATGCATTCTGTAGACAGCTGAATATTACATATTTTGAAAGTTATACTCAAAGTTAAAATAAGTAATTTATCTCAGGAATGTTTAATATTTTTACAAGCTCTTAAGAAGGACAATTTTAAGTAAGTTTCTCAAATCAAACTTTATATTTTCTGTTTATCACAGTGTCCATGAACAGCCTTTCTTCTTGTCAGCAGCAGCCAAGACATCTCACCTAGGATCCGTTAGCAATTTGCTGCATTAGGAAGCAAGGGAAGAATAAGCAAGACCTCTTTTGTTACAAATCTAAGATTTTGAAAATGTACTTTATGATTCTACTTCTTGATTATTAAAATTTTCTTCCTAATGCAAATGTAAGGTGCCTTATGTATCAACAAATAAACAAGGGAAAGAGAAATGTAAACAAAAAACAAATGAATTCTGTACATTTTCATACAAATACACAATGGCTTCATCAATCTGTTCAGAAGCATCAGTCAAGCTGTAAAACCCAAAGTGCCTGACACTAGGAAACAGTGGGTGGAAATCAAGATAAAATGAGAAATAAGTGACAAAAATTTTAAGACATTTAACCACAAATGAACATACATATTTTCATATGTATGAAAATAGATATTAGAAAAGAGGTCAACATACATGAAAACTTTCTTGAAGCACATAAAATTACAGTATTTTAACATCATTATTTTATTTAAGGAGTAAGATATCTTAATTTACGCTTTGCCACTAAAAACATCACTTTCAACAGAAGCCTGAATATTACAACCTAAGTTTGAGCCTTCTTCCTGCTTGCTGATTTTTAATGTATAGCCCAACATCATCTATCCCACACCAAGGGAATAATATTTGCTTCCCAAAGACTGATCAGGCAGCTCCAACCACAACTCGAGGAACTGTACAGAGCAGCACCGAGAGTGCCATTGTGTAGGCTGCAGAGTAGAACCACCACCAGCCTGGGCCCAGTCAGCTCCCTGGGATCCCACCCGGGACCCAGGCGGCCCGCCAGCCCTGCAAATGGCAAGAGCTGTGCTTCCTGAGAGTCGGCAATCACGGTGGGCCTGGCAGTTAATCTGGCATTCCCTTTTTTAATTTTAAAAAGCAGGTTTTTGAAATAATCATGTTGGTCCCTTTAAAGGTAGGAAACTAACTTTTCTTTACAGTTTACCATTTCCAGAAACTGAACTGGAATAACCCCAAGACCCAGATGTTTTAAAAAAAGAGGAAAACTAAGGTTTGGAAAATTGAACTCGCCCAGTGTCACACAGCGGGTGAGGGGCCGATCCGGGAGCTGAGCTCTAGTGTCAGTCCCCGCACAGTGAGTCCTCGTTCCACCAGCTACACCGGGCTGCCTTCCAGCACTAATGAAATGGTCATTGTGTTAGTACTCAATGGTATTTTCACAAACTTTTAAATTTTCATAGGCATAAAAGTATTGGGTTTTTTTAAAGATGTTTTCTTTTTTCTTTTACAACTGAAAATATTGGTAACAGTTGTTTTTGGTTTCCTGCTGCATACTCCATTATCTTAAGTATTAGAAGAAAAAATGTGATGTCACAGACTGAAGATTAGGACTTGAGGTGAAAAATAAGCAGAATTAATTTTTTTCAGTTTTAAATATAAGTTCATTAAAAGTAAGCACTACAAGTAGATAGTCAGTTACTCCATCACACTAGCCCCATTCCAAGAGCTCAATAGCTACAAGTGGTCACACTACTGAAAAGCACAGGTCACGGTCAAGAGTGGTTTTTATTGTCCTCTACTGTGCTGCAAATGGTAAAAAATTGTTTTATGTGCTGAGGAAGACACAGAATTCTGAAATTAGATGAGAATAAAAACTGTTTTGTCGACTTCTTTCCTACTTTCCTCTTAATTTTGCTGTGAACCTAAAACTTTTTTAAAAAGTAAAGCTTTCTGATTTTTTAATTTTTACTTTTCAATTACAGTGTACATTCAGTATTACTGTGTTAGTTTCAGGTGTGCAGCATCGTGGTTAGACAGTCATGTACTTCACAAAGTGAGCCCCCTGATACTTCAGTACCCACTTGGCACCAGGTATAGTTACATTACTGAGTGTACTCGTATTCCCTACACTGTCCTTAACATCCTGTGACTATTTTGTAACTACCAATTTGTATTTCATAATAATCCCTCCACCTTTTTCATCCAGTCCCCCTATACCCCTTTCTGCTGGCAACCCTCAGTCTGCAACTATGAGTCTGTTTCTGTTTTTTTTTGTTTATTTTGTCCTTTAGAGTCCACATACAAGTGAAATCATATGGTATTTGTCTTCTCTGTCTGACTTATTTCACCCTCTAGGTGCATCCATGCTGTTGCAAATGGTAAGGTTCCATTCTCTGTTACAGCCGAGTAATATGCTACTGTTTATATGTAGCACCTTTTTTATCTACTCATCTATTCATGGGCACTTGGGCTGCTTCCATATCTTGGCTATTGTAAATAACAAGCAGCAGAATTAGTGAAGAGGCAGAAGTTTCATTTTCTTGACAATGTCATCAGTAATATGAAACAACATACCACTAGGAGATGGGGACCAGAAAGCCACTCCTATACCCAACGTATCTCAGAGTTTCCGAGAGACACTAGGTAGGAGTCACCATGAAGTGAATGTTAATATTCAAGTACATTTTGGTTCCTTCTAAAGTTTTCACATTTTATATGAAAATCGGAAGTTACATGACATTTAAAAATATAAAAAACAAGTGGTGATGGCTCTTATAAATGTGCTGTTTCTTAAAATACAAACTGACCCATTGCTATTTTAACTTTTACATGTATATTTAATATTAAAAAATCATGTAGTTAGTCACAACTATATTACTTAACCTGTTACAAACCAAAATTATCATCTAAAATAGAATTATCTGGAACTTATACTTACCTCCTTTCTTTGACAATATTTCGGATACAGAGGTCACGGTGATAATGGATAAATTGTTGACAGGTCATTTTTATTTCCTCAGGAACAGGAGAATCCCTGTTTTCTGCTGTTTCTTTATTGTTCCATAGCAATCCAAGTCTGAAAGTCAAAATTTAAGGAGACTGTTTTTAAGGAAAGAAAAGCACTGAGAGAGCCCTTCCTGCTTATTACCCCATCACCATGCTGTTCCAAAGCTGTCAGTTACCAAAGCTGTCATCTATAACACCCAGACGTTATTAGTGTCTGAAGCAGACTTCATTTGGTTTCGTATTCAAAGTAGGCTAGGGTGGGGGGAGGGTGGGTAGGGTGGGGTATTTTATAAAATTGTTCTGGACATTTTATAGAACACCCTCCACACATGTATGACCCATTTCGGTTTCTATCGTAAATGAGATTCCTTATTCGACATTCTACTGTTTGAAATGCAAAAGAAACTTACAAAGATCAATTATTTTACTTAATCATTTTCCAACTGCAGTACCAAGAGACACATAATGGGATCTGGAATTCAGAACAATTCTGTTTCTGCCAGCCCAGACAATAAATCACTTGACAGTTTTTAAAAGAGATCTTTTTTATTTATTTACTTTTAGAGACAGAAGGGAAGGAGAAAGAGGGAGAGAAACAATGTGCGAGAGAAACATCTATCAGTTGTCTCTTGCACATTCCCTAACCACAACCCAGGCATGTGCCCTGACCAGGGATTGAACCAGCAACCTTTTGGTTCACGGGCCGGTGCTCAAACCACTGAACCACACCAGCCAGGGCAATCTGTCAACTATTTTAATTTATCAACATTATGAAGCTGGTAACTAAGTTCAGTGACTTTCCTATTATGCTTTTCCTCTCCAATAAAAGGATTATGACCCTAACAACTGTATCTTAATAATGATGATGATGTTAATAATGATGAAAAAGAAGGAGAAGTAAGAATAGTTACCATTTACTGGTCACTTTTTGTATCAATTAGTAGGAGAAATTCCATTAGCACTTCTAGTTTCTACTAATTTTGACTTTGAAAACAAGTGGAGAAGTACAAAGCTTTGTAACCCTTCCACCCTACCTATTTCTCCCTCACTCAAATTGTAGTATTCCCACTTCATTATTTTTCATAAAGAAATTCCTGAGCCGAATTCAAAGTTAATGCATTAGCTTCACCAAGCTAAGGAAAACCCAAAAATTTATAAAGAAAATGAGTTTTCTATAAATCGTCAGTTTGATAAAGAAATCTGGTTGTCAAAGGAGAAAAATAATCAAATAGAGACCTTTGGGGGCACATCACCTATTTCATTTCTAAATAAATTTTCAAGTTTCATTTTACTTTGTGTAGTTAATGGCACAGATAGAAGCCAGCATCCATCATTTCTTATTAAAATGCAAATTACAATGTCGGACTGATAACAGTTCTTCTCATATCTTCTCTGCAATTATTTACAACAAATATGTGAATCAACACATAACCTTTTTGTGGTGTTAAGTTTGCCCTTTCTGTGGTCTCCCAGCACTTTCTTACTAAAGATTTAAAAATGGCTTTCTCATTACTATTACAGATATAGATTTATTTTTTCAAATAAATTTACCTTCTTTTGAAAGGTCGGATGATTAAATGTTTGTCCAATCCAAAGATGCCAAAGGAAATAAATCCCTATGGAAGAAAAAAAGTTAAGAGCTTATGAATAGAAAAATAAAATTTCAAGACAGAAATATGGAAGCCACCAAATTTAGTGTGTGGGGAAGCAAACCTGTGTGATCAGAGCAACCTTTTAAATGGAACACACGGGCAGACTTCTATATAGAACCCAGTGCCTGGAGGCAGGCATGACATTCAGCTGCCTCTTCCCAGTCATCCGTCCTACTCATTATGACGGGTGATATCAACCAGTGCTGAGCAGCCATGTGTGTGTGCTAGGTTACTGAAGAAAATGAAAACCAAAAATGTTTAGGGCTATATATCTTTGTTTTTCCCTTTTTCAAAAGAAAAGAAAATATTTCACAATGTGCTTAAGTATTTACTTAATTTAAGCACAATGTGAAATATTTCTGTTAAAACTTCTGAAATTACAGAATTCTGTTAAAACTTCAGAAATTACAGAATTTAAAAATGCTGTAGTATCTGAATATAATGTAGCAACTGAACAAAATGTATGTGAAATGAAACTGGCTAGTGCTTCAGAAAAGTGCTTGAAAGGGGTGATGCGGCAGACTGGCACCAGATACCACTAGCCACAGATCAGGACGGAGAGGGAGACAGGAAGTCGGGAACTGCCATTTGTCAGGCACAGTGGGATGAGGCTCTAAGTGCGTGGGAGTGCAGGGTAGGAGGTGGGATGGCGAATGCAATGTATTACATGAAGGACATACCTTTCTTTACCTGGAACTAGAAATAACCAAAAGGAAATCATCTGACTAGACACCTCAATACCTCCGCAAGAGAAAAATGTGGTGTGAGTGTGTGTGGGAGGGGTGGGAGTGAGGGTTGTGGTATCTCTCCCTCCTTTGAAGCACTTGAGCCATAGCTGTGGAGGCAGCATTGCAAATGCAACATCCCTGGTATTCGCTTTTGTTTGTAAAGCTTTCTCAGTCTCTGTCCTGGGAAAGGTCAGCTTGGAGTGGGCTTTCAAAATGCAAAATGCTGTGCCCTGGCCAGTGTGGCTCAGTTGAAGTTGACCTTCATCCCATGAACAACCTTTGATGTTTCTCTCTCTCTCCCCCTCCCCCTCTCTCTAAAATCAATAAGCATGTCCTCAGGCAAAGATAAAAAATGCAAAATGTTAAGTGAAACTATGATTTTTCAACCTAGTATTCTGTCGTTCTTGAGTTCCAAATCTCACCTTAAACAGTATCCCCAAATGAGGGGGGCGTCAAGAAGCCCTGGGGACACACACGTGTGTCTGTAATAAGGTCACTTGTCTACCTGGACATGGCCAGTTTAGCTCCCATGATTATGGCAAAAAAAAAACTCAAAATATTTCAAAAAATTAATTTTTAGGGAAAAACTTGTGGGGGCATCTGATAAATGTTAACTAACTCATATGGCCAATTATTTTAGATTTAATAGGTAAACCCAGTCATTTCAAACAATACTTTTTCAACCTGATACTCAAGCAGGGGACAACTACTCTCTAATTAAAGAGTAAGGGATTGAATACAGAATCAAATTTCAAAATTTGTACATAAAAACGTTTTCCCAACATGTAAAATACCCTTTATCCTTAAATAGCCATTTTAATAGTGAGATAAAGATAACAGCACTATTGCATTAGTTCTTCATAGACTTTTGGTTTCTAATTTTTAAACTAGGGATGATAACGTCTACTTTGCCAGTACTGTGATATTTAATGAGATGGTTCATGAAAAATGCCTAACAATGGGTAGTACAGTGCATCCTCACAAGGAATGATGAGTAACTACTATACCTGGCCAAAATTTACTTATACACCGATTTATAATTTTTAGAAAATATTTAAGTACCTATTGTTCAAGAAATATTAAAACCTTTATCAAAATGTAAGTGAAAGAGTGTAAACCAATTTAAGTGACTAAACTAACTAAAGGCTCAGAAAAGATACATCATTTTCCCAAAGTGACTTAGTAAGACCACAACAAAGTTTAAAAAGTGCTTGGAACATCTTGTCATGGCTTACATTATCATTATCTTAAAACCAAAGCAAAAAAAAAACTATTTCTGACTATAACACTCAGTGTGCATTCTGATGACTTGAACCAATATAATAATTCATTTCTGCTCGGAGACAGGCAGCAGCTGTCAGCTGTCACGCGTACCAGCAGCTGGCAAACAAACTGAACCCTTTTGATTTAAAGGGAAACAACATCCGCACTCGCCCCAGTCAACCCATCCAGGCAAACAAGCCCCCTCAGAGTTCTCAGTAAATAAATACCTGGCCAAAGTTAAACACGGCACAGAAAAACTGTAACTCAACATACAGCCTCCCAGGCTCTTGGTTAAATAGCCACCATAAACAACTGGAAAGATTCTGCAATGGAAGGAGAAAATAGTATTTTTAAATGAAATAAGCTAATCATTTCTCTCCCTAACAGAACAATAACTTACCTACTTAATAATTAGGAAGAAGAACACTAAAGGGGAAAAACACCAAGAATACAGATGCTTTGTCTTTCGAACAAGAGGTTTCAACTTCTCCCCTTGACAGATGTCACTCAAGCATCATCTATTCTGATAAAATTTGAAGCAAGAAGATATAAGCCATAATACAGCAGCTTACATAACATATCAGGACTGCCGACTAGCCTGAGACAGGACTGATTTTAAAATTAGTTCTACACAATGAAAACAATCACATCACTAAGCAACAATTCTTGGCAGCATTTCTTTTGGATTTTTGTTCTGAAACAGCAGTCACAATGGTGCTGGCTGATACCATTCTGTGTAAGTAGCATCCCAGTGTGAAAAGGATAAGAGAGTTTCCTTGTGGATTATGCGGACCATTTCCTACCTCAGGGCAAATTACTCTCGAACCATCTCAAATAGTTATATAAAAATAACTGACAATTCACAAAAGAGGATATAAAAGCAATTAAAAAGCCCTTTAGTAAAAACAAATACATTAAGAAAATGCTGTTTTACCTACAAAATTATCAAATTAAAATATAACAGTCAATGTTGGTGAGAATACTTTACAAATCTATATTACTCCTTTGGAAAACAATTTAGCAAAATGCCTCCAAAGGCACAGAAATATTCATGTATATTCTTTGATCCAGTTTTCCCAACTTTGAGAATTGATAAGGAAATATACTGCATGGAGATGTTTATCAGAGCATTTTTAAAAACTAGGAACGATCCATAAGGAATTGGTTAATTATATAATACATCTCCCCTATGGTTTATTGAGGAGCCATTTAAAGTAATGGTTATGCACAACTATGTAGCAACATGAAAATGCTTGACTTAAGTGACAAAGCAGAAAATAAATCTGTATGTATGATTAGAACTATGAAAAATGTACTAAAAAAGTTAGTGGTGTGATGGACATTTTTCCTCTTTTCTTTATCTTGTAAGTATTATATGAAGTGGTTATGTTATTTTGATAATTTAAAAATTATTTTTTAAAGTTGACCGATCTGAGGAATATCTTCTGAGAGACCACACAGGCATTCCCCTGAGGTCAGTCAAGGAATCCATTAGGAATAAGTGGCCCCGCACACGTCACAGAAACACCTCTCCTTACCAAATTCCACAGTCAGAGTAGAGACTGAGAAAGTGATTCCAAGCAAATAAGCTATTGGAACATTTAGGCAACAGAGTAATGTGAATTATCCATTCTTCTTTCCCCAAAAAACATTTAGTTCAAGATTAGGATTCAGATAGCCTAGCTGCCACCCCCTCTGGGAAGTAGTAACTAAATTTCTCCCAGATGCCTGAATAAAAACCTTTGCCAAACATTTAAAGAAATGGCCCCAAAACAAAATCAGAAGAAACATTTACAGCAAACAGGCCAATAATGAGAAGTAAACACAGCAACACATGTCGAGTCAGTTGCTGGTCTCCACTCTGTAGATACTGCTCTTCTTCCTGGGCTAATATGCAGCTCTGGGAGTTACAGCGACTCACACAATGATCATCTGCGGAACAGTAAGTGCAACAATTTGTAATCAGAGCTTTTTATTTGAATGCACTTTAAATTCATAATGACTTCCTAAGCAAACCACCACATATGCACATTCAGCTCAGAATCAGTATATTACTTTAGAAGAATCTGAGGAAGACTCCTTCGTGTTGTTTCAGGAGAGTTCTACTTGTAGGGTGTTTTTAGTCCGAAAAAACATGAGTAGTATGCAATAGTTCCTTTCTACGCTACTCAACAGTGTAATATGTATATACATTTTTAAGGCGTAAATTAATAAATCAAGTTTCACCTGTAATAAATCTACATATTGGTCATGAATACCCTATTTTGGCTAGTAGGTAACAAATTTACTACTACCACTTGCCTTTCATTAAAGAGTTTAAAATTTGCCTTAGGAATGATGTTTAAGGCACCAAATAAAAAATATACACTTTAATTACATATAGAACCAAATCAAATCACAGACATGATTCTTCTCTGGCCTAAAAGGGAGGCCAGGGGCCTTTCCCAAACAACCTGCTTTCCTACCCAAGTTCTACTATATATGGCACCAAAAGCTGGGGAAAATATTTTTACAAAATAGATGTCTAACATACAATCTTTTTTCAAAAAAATTGTATTTATTTTTCTGGAGAGAAGGGAAGGGAGGGAGAAACTGAGGGAGAGAAATACTGATGTGTTGTGAGAGTTACATACATCGGTTGCCTCTCGAGTGCCCCAAACTGATGACCTGGTCCACAATCCAGGCATGTACCCTGACTGGGAATCAAACTGGTGACCTTTCAGTTCATAGGCGAGTGCTCAATCCACTGAGCCATACCAGCCAGGGCTAACATACAGTCTTGTTTCAAAAAGTCAATGACTAAAACACACAGTATTATAGCTCTTAACTACAAGCTAAGAATAAAAATTTTATTTCCTAAAGCCACTTTTTAGAAAAAGACGTATGTTCTCAAAGCATTACACGTGGAATAGTGTAAGAGCTAATAGCATGGGGGAAGGTCACAATGTTGCCAGGTGAAAACAAAGTGGGCTGCCAAACCACCTCTGCAGTGTGGTCCTATTTTAGTAAAACTTATTTGTGTCTATCTTGGCATAGGAAAATTCTATAGTATATGTAATAACCTGGTCTTAAAATATATGTATAAATATTATAAAATGGATAAAACTAAATTTCAGTATCTTTTATTTCCCTTTTTTATACACTGTAATAGTTATTTTGTCTTGGTACTGTACCAGTGTTTAGGGATGAGCAATTAATTATATTATTGAACTCTACAATTTGTCATTCATTCATGATTTGATTTCCCTTAGACTTTACATTAGGCTTAGGAATGATACTAAATTGTGTGAGCAGATGAAGTTCACTTATGATGGCTCCCGTTGTATATAATTTTCTCAAAATAGGATCAGACTATCCAAAAAGTCCCTTCTGTTTTCAACAATCAGATTATTAATGAAGAAAACGACAGAGAAGTAAAGCATAAGGAGATTTCTAGAGCAAAAAAAAACTTGTTAAAGCACATGTCGAATCTGTCAATGGGCTTTACTATTAGGTGTTTTGTATAGGGAGAAGAGAGTACAGCAGAAAGCCTCGGGAGTTCCGACAGAAGGAAACGCTAGCTTCAGAAAAGGGGCACAAGTAGAAACCGAAAGGCAGTCGAACTGAAGGCCCAGATCAGTTTCCCAACAGAAAGTCAGTGACAGTCCACATCTGATAAATTTTACTTCTTCCTATGGAAATGCAAATTCCACTACTTAAGATTCATTTCTAGTCAGCAAATGACAGCCAAATCTGAACGCTGCCTGATAATAACTACCACTGCTACTATGGTGTTTAGTGAGCATTTACTCTGAACACCACTCACTGTGCATAGTGATTTGCATACATTATTTCTTATAATTCTCACAATATTTGTTATATAAAAACATAATGCCTTTGGCAACAATACAGTTGACATACACTTCATTTAAAAAGAGGACTTTCTGTGATTTACCTTCCAAACTTAATTACAAATGAGTATAATCAACTAAAAGTGCATTGTAACTTCACATAAGTGTACTCTAAATAATTGTTCTACATAATTAGAAATTCAGACCACAAATGTGATTCAGTCTCTTAGTTTGTATGCCAAAAAGTTATTTAAAAGTTATTACTTTTAAAGATTTTTCTTTTTATAAGAAAGGGCATATTTTAAGTATATGGGTTCAAAATGTAATTAAACCCTAATTAATTAGTCCTAGCCCTGGGGACGGAGAGCAGGGGGTGGGGGGAAATCTCAGCTTCTAAAACAAGAAAAAAGGCAAAAAAAATAATGGTGCTTAGGGTAAACTCCTTGGAATTATCACTTGGGCTAAATTTATTGGAAAAACTGATGTGTGTGTGTGTGTGTATGTGTGTGTGTAATGCTCCCTATTAGTACATCATAAGGACTTTATTATTTTAAAAAATTTTTTATAATTTATTTTTTTATTTTAATTGTTGTTCAAGTAGTTTTCTGCCTTTTACTCCCATCCCAGCCCCCCTGCCAGGACTTTATTTTTTTTAACTGAGTATCCATGCATGATTATTCTATTAGTACTTTCCTTCATAGAAATTCTATGTAGAGCTCTTTTAAAACATTATTTATTTGTTAATTAATTTTAGAGAGAGGGAGAGAGAGAAACATTGATTTGTTGTCCATCTTATTTATGCATTTGTTAGTTACTTCTTGTATGTGCCTGGACTGGGGATCAAACCTGAATCTTTAGTAGGTGGGGATGCTGCTCTAACCAGCTGAGCTATCTGGCCAGGGCTATGCTGAATCCTTGTAAGGCAAAAAGGATAAGAAAACGTCTGTTCCTTAGGCCTATCCTCATGGCCCAGAGGTACTTACTTTTCTCAAACGAAGGAGTCCCAGGTCCACTGGGGCTTATGTTTCTTACTGGCTCTGTGGATAAGCAGCAGGACCCTCCATTTCCCATAGAGCAGGAGCAGCAACCTGTATAGACAACACAACATGTGAGGATTGAGCCCAACCATAACAGAAATGGGCATTGTCAAGAGATGCCAAACAGAACAAACCAAAACCAAAAGCCAACCAACCAACCAAACATAGAACACAAACAAATCCATTTATACACACACAAATGTCACATGGTATCTATCAAAGAAAGTATTTGAAAGTGCTTATATACAGAAAAGTTAACATGTAGAGTGGCTGACAGAGGATCAGCCCCTTTACATATTGTCTCCTCACTGTTATGAGACGAGGAAAAATGTTTTTGTCATTGCTGTTTGACTAGTTTCCACTGTGCTTTGGGAACTAAGAATTTGAACACTTTCCTAAAGTGTTCTATTGCTTACAGTAGTTCATTTTCAAATTCCTTTGCCTGAATTTGAAAGCTCTCAAGGGCTTGGCCCCTCTCTCCTACTATCTAACTGCTCCCACTATTCAGCAAAGACCCTTTCCTTCTTTCACAACAATTCTCCTTAAAAAAGTTATTTATTTTATTAGAGAGAGGGGAAGGGAGTGAGAAAGAGATGGAGAGAAACATCAATGTCTGAGAGATACATCGACCAGTTGCCTCTTGAGTGTCCGCAACCCAGGCATGCGACCTGACCAGGAATCAAACCAGCAACCTTTCAGTTCACAGGCTGGTGCTCAACCCATGGAGCAACACCAGCCAGGGCTCACAATTCTCTCCTGGCTTCTACAAACCCCATACTTATTTGGTCTCTAGGCCTTGTTTGACAGGAACTTGCCACTTTTGTTAATTCATCTAAACACTCTCTCCTCTAAGTTTAGCTCAAAACTCTCTGCTTTCAAGAATGTGTTTCCTACTAGTTCAGAAGATATAGTAAAAACAATTATATTCTTTTCAAAAATATACTGCAGAAAAACCTCTTGCTGGTTTATAGGTAGATTGGTTTACAGAAGACCACTGAGACATCTGCTACAGAGCTGTGAGTTTTCCTCTGTTTAGTCACAGAAGTGCACGCAGTGTCCTTTAAAACATTTCACACACGTACAGACATGGCATTTCTTGACATGGATAATAGAACAGTAACTTCAGTAACCTACAATATTAAGTGTGCCGGAAAAAATAGTTGTGTGCTGAACCTTTCATTGATAATGTACTTTAATTCTTCAGTAGTGTTCTTAAAAACAAACAAAAAAAGATTTCAGAAGTATGAAAACTATCATCTATAATAAGCTACTACAAAACACCTTCATAAACTTCAGATAATGATGTCATCTCAAGGTTTAAAAACAGAGCCGCAGAGTAACAGAAAAGAAAATACAGAGATCACCTGGCCCAGCCCTCTTATCTTCAGAAACTGGAAGGCTGGAAGCAGCTAGGACAAAATTACCCGCAGATGTAAAGCCAGCCCACGCCAACGACGCAGACTCGGGAAAGCACCCACAGATTACGGCCGCCACGAAAACTGTTGCACTAAGGCAGTGTTTCCTTCAAACATAAATTGGATATGTAAGTAGCCCACTAGCCTTCTCTTTAACTAATTGAAACTTTGACAGTATATCAAAATGGGTTAATTTTCCTTTCGATCATAATTCCACACCATAACATGTGAAAGCCATGGGTCTCTGATAAATGTGTATCAGGGGGCAGAGGTGAGTGAACTCTCAGATTACTGAGGTTTCGGGGGGCCACCCTGGACATCTAAAGTGTTATCTGACTAGCAAGGCAGAGTAGAGCAGGATTTAGGAAAGGAAAATAACCAGACAGGTTTAAAGGCCTTTTCCTTAGGAACATAGGTGAATAGGCAAGTAAACAAGAATTTTGCGGTGGCAATTTCTAGGGTAGCTTCACAAAATCATGGCCTATCTCATCCACGCCCATCCATCTATCCATCCATTTAGCACATACTACTGAACACGTACAGCAAGCCTGACACTACGCTAGGTGCTGAGGCCGTGACAAGCCAATCAGTCACAGCACTTACAGTCTCGTGGGTTATATGGATAATTTCAAAAGCAATTATAAAAGTGACATAAGAGGAGAGGGAAATATAAACATTGCAGAGGGTTTCCTCTGGAGGTGATATGTCTTCTGGTTCCCCATTCATATATACTAAAGGTTCCCCATTAATATATACTAAAGGTGCCAACTAGTTTTCCTGATGGAGGTGATGATGCAGCATTTAAAGATCATCTATGGCACAGATTTTTGCTATTTTTTAAAAGACATGTAAAGAAGTAGCAGCAAAAGTCTCTGGGCTTAGGACACTTAGTTTAGGGTCCCCATGGATGTTCTCAGGCCTTCTGTAGCCTCTTCTGAAACACGTGTGGGAAAGGAAGACACAGAACCAGCTGGAAATGGTGGTCTTCAAGCCCTGACTGAAAGCAGACAGCACATGGGTTTATAGGATGAATGTAAGAGTCCACAAAAAAAATGAGGAAGGAGAGGATGCTGGGTGTGACCAGAAAAGTACTCTCGACTTAGGAAAAGCGGCTTTTAAAATGTTAGTGAAAACATAAATGTACTTCTTGAACTACTGTTTTAAAAGGGAAAATGGCCAAGAGGGCTCAAAAGAATTAAATTCTGATGTAATCACAAAAGCCCTAACAAATTAGTGAGCACCATCAATAACGTAAATTACCAGGGACCTGACTGAAGCAGGGTTAATGGTGTAGGTCAGGACTTGGCAAACCAGAGCCCTGTGTAGGAGGACACAGCAGTCTATGAAGGAGGTGTTATCAGCATCGGATGTGGAAACCAAGGCAGAAGGAGCTTGCCCAAGTTCAAACAGCAGTAAACTGTGGAGTTAGGGTGTGGACCCAGGCAGCCTGGCTTCCATTCCCAGTTTTTAAGCACTGGGCTATATATTTCTGGTTTGAGACAGAGAGAGAGGGAGGGAGAAGGAAGGCAATGTAAAATGCCTGATAAGATTTGTGGGATTTTTTCCTTTTAAGATAAAATGCAGACAACTGTAATTGAACAACAATAATTTTTAAAAAAGATAAAAAGTTAAAAATTTTTAAATCTTTTCTCCCTTTTTATTCTCTTTCTTTCTATCTTTTACTTATTAATGGTAACAATAGTTTTGAGATTAGTCAGCTCTTGGCTCCACAAAATCTCTAAACAAAGTATGTACCATCATTCATACTTCCTACCACAATATTTTGTCTGTGAATCCAAAATGTGTATTCTATCACTGAGTTCCCTTCATGAACTGAAGCAAACCCCACAACAATCATTAACACTTACGAACAAAGTCGCTAGTGAGGGTCATATTTTCACTTGTACCAAGGACTGCTAAACATTTTCTATAAAAGGCCAGATGATAAATATTTTGCAGACCACTGAGTCCCTGTTCGATGACTCATCTCCACTAATGTAGCATGAATGCAGCCCCAGACATTTATACACAAATGAATGAGTTTGGCTATGTTCCAATAAAACATTATGGACACTAAAATTTAAATTTCATATGGCTTTCAAGTGGCACAAAATATTTGTCTTTAAATTTTTTTTCTTCAACCCTTAAAAAGTGTACAAACTATTCTTACCTCTTGAACCTGTGCAAAAACAGGTGACTGGCCAGACTTGGCCTGTAGACAGTAGGCTGCCAACTCCTCACTTACACGGTTAGCCCCACGTCAGGCAGGCCTCCTTGGGCATTTTATCAACGGTCCTTGCCTGATGCAAGTTGTTAAATTAGCAAATGTAGGTGCTTAGTTTCCTAAAATGGGCCTACCTTTGGTGTTACTTTTTTCTGAAACTTTCAGGTCTGAGGAAGTTTAGGGTTTAACAAAAGATTATCTCCACAAAAAATTATAAACAGGAATCTAATGAATGAACTTATAAGTTCTTTCGATTACTGACTTTCATTTAAGTTCCTCATCTGAGAAATACCTGTGACAGTCAAGATAGTTCAAGGAATTCCCTTAAACAAAACATTTAGGACAAAAGCTATACAGGCACTTAAGAGTTTCTTTATATTAAGGATCATACTTGTTTCTGGGATAGAACTTGTAAAAGGTAAGGGTTCATTTATTGGTGCTGGACCCTCCTCAAAAGCAGTGTTCCCAGACTCCATGGCTTTGTGGTTCTGAGACTGGTTGAAACATTCGTAGCGTCCCGCTTGGGTGCTGCGGTTCATACACATGAGTGATATGCTGGCCGTCGCGATGCTGCAGAACAGGGTGACTGACGTGATGATCATCTGCCAACATTGCAAAAAGACATTAAGCCACTTTTCACAATTCCATCTTCCTAATCTTAGCAGGATAGGTTAAAGGTAATTTTTGGGGGTGGAAAATACAGTATCTTCATAGCTATAAATGCTCCAGAATATGGTTCTTAAAAAAGAGGAGTATGGATGGGATATAAGTTACTTGTAGAAAAATTAAGAGTTTGCTTGTAATCTTACATAAGATTTCTAAACTCTTCTTTTGCTATACATGGTTTGCCATGGTTTTGTCTATGAGTAATTTAAATAACTGTTTTCTTCAAAGTTTTTGCTTGCTTTCATGCATACTTCAACCATACTTCAACTAGAGACTCTTTTATGGTAATAATACCAAAAATAAACAATTATAGGTAATATTTACTGAGTATTAACTATATGGCAATGCTAGTTTAAGTCCTTTATGTGTAATCTTATTAATTCTCACAGCAACCCAGTAAAATTCAAAATTACAAAACAAAAAAAGGTAAGAAATCAAAATCATTTGAGGAAGTTTTAAATAAACATGTCCATGGGCCCTACCCGCCTGGAGAATTTCTGATTCAGCAGGTCCCAAAAGTCTCTTTCTCTATAGCTTTCAAGCACACTTTCTCACAGATACTTTCTGTTCTGAAATTTACATTTATTACAGGATTGAAAGTCAAGAACCTGGCTTTTATTATTACTGCTAACTCATTAAGTAGCTTTAAATTAATCACTCTTTCTTACAGTAGAGCAAATATAATTCATAAGTGTG
The DNA here is from genome assembly GCF_004126475.2 of Phyllostomus discolor. Taxonomy (NCBI): domain Eukaryota; kingdom Metazoa; phylum Chordata; class Mammalia; order Chiroptera; family Phyllostomidae; genus Phyllostomus; species Phyllostomus discolor. The sequence continues at coordinate 49,171,104 of NC_040906.2, read as the reverse complement.
TTTAAGAAGACTCAGTAAATTTCAAACATATGGAAATCCTCAGCTAAAAATTAACTTATATAAAATCTTTACCACATTTTGAGGGGTGACTGGACAAAGGGATGTAGGATCACCAGTGCGATATGTGGTAAATTGGAATAGATTTTCAAAATTAATTTCAAGGTAAGCAAAGCACATTAGCAAGCTAAAAAGGGGCCTTCTCAGGAACACAAGTGTCACTCTTCTCACCTGCTCCTTCCCATAAAAGAAGGCTGAGTCAATGCTGTCTCCATTATGTTTGCCAGTTATCAAAAGAACACCAACAAGGAGAGCAGGAATTCTAGAATAACAAGGGTTTAGAGAGAAAAAGAGAATGAATAGTTACTACTGACAGGAAGAAAATTCTGAGATGTTCTTAACTCCAGCAGCTGGAGAGTGAGAGAAGGAGATGGAACTGTTCGTCTGTCAATGGCTGTGGGCCAGCTAACAGAAGACTGCTCCCATTCCTGTGTATCTGCTGGAACTCCGGGTTGATGTCCAGGTGGCTACTTCCACAGGTTACTTTTTAGCCAGGCACCATCAAACTCCAGGAGTCTCTGCTTTTCGTTTACGCATGGGCGTACTGGACTGCTGCCCACAGCCAATGCACAGGAGTGGACATTTCTTTTGTGGGCTCTGTGCCTATCCGGGAGCTGGCATGCTTCACTTTCTCCCACCCCTCTGCCTACGGCCAACATAAATTACTTCAACACCTTACATCTTTCTCCCCACTTTCCTTCGCCTAATGCACAAAAACATATGCAAACTCTGAGACGATGGACATGCCATCTTTCCTACTAGCCATGCATCTGGTGGTTCAGACTCCAGGCCCCAAGACTGGTCTTCTTTTTTGCTAGCCATGGCCTAATAAACCCTTTCTTTTAAAAATACTTTCAGCTGTGGAAGTCAGAAATTTTTTTTGGAAGTCAGACATTTTTAACTCTGTATACACAGAAACATGTAAGCGAACAGAAAACTACCAACTTACCCCCAGCCACATATTATGATGATTCCAACCGGAATTTGTACCCTCTCTTTCTTTTTCAAAAGAAACAAGGAAATTGCTAGAAGTCCTAAGAATAAGAAATAGAGGTTGAAAGATATATAATTACTTGATGTTGATCAGACTTCATGGAACTTTATTTAATCAAGCTTCTTTCATTAGCAGTCTATAGTTTTTGCCCAAAATTTACTCCAAGTAGATGCTGTCCCCAATAATTTGAAGCAGATTTTCTTAACTCAAAATCATTTGTGTTTTTCCCTCCTATACTGTGTCTTTACTCAAATCTTATTGTTTTATACATGAGGATTTTTATCAGATGCCCCAAATCATCTTATTCTTTTGACTGATGTCTTTGGAATCTAAATATATTTGGAAAAAGAAAAATTTTAAGTGGCTACAGAACAATTCTAAGAATGAAAACACTCCCATTCTATCAGTGCTAAGAAAGTACAGGCAATTCTTACACAGGTTTTGTTTTTGGAAAATGCCCCAAGTCAAAACGATCTATGTTAGTACAAATACAGTAAGAATTTACTACAAAAACAAATGTTTTAAAGTTCTTTAGCTTTCCTTATACTGTATATCCAATTATTTATACCAGTAATGTCTTATTTAACAAATTCTACATAGTTATAGAATCTTAGAGCTTTCGGGGTGGAAGGGACCACGGCTATAAATTCACACCTTCATTTCACAGATTTGGGAAACAAGGGTCAGCCAGCCCACACAGCCAGCAGAGGGCAGAGCAGGACTGGGAACCCAGCCACCGGATCTGAGGCCAGTCCACTGGATTAGTGTTTCTAAAGCTCAGATCCATGGACCCGGATGGTTCCCCAGACATATTCGTCAGAATCTGGAAATTTCTGAGAAACTTTAAGTCTTTTTGGTATATTTTCAATGATAATCACCTAATTGTCCATCTTACAACTAAAGTACAGGCTTATGATTTCAGGGCTTACATTTGCCTTTATACTCAGTTTGAGCCAAGTGAAGGCAAACACATGATCCAGAATGAAGGCTCTGTGGCAGTTTGAAGGGAGAAAAGCAATGAGAAAACCAGACCTTAAATCCACACGTGGAAATAAAGGCAGGGTGAACTTAAAAAAAATCACAAAACCCTAACCGCAGACACGATTTTCATTTTACATTTTACATTTACAATCTAAAGCTATGATTCAGATTAGCAAACAAGATCCTTTGCCATGTCAATAAATGTTGCTAATTAGAATTACTGAGTTTATGGTTTTGTTTGAATCTCATCTGTGAATTTGCTTGGGTTTTAAAGTTATGTATTAGCTGTATATAAAAAATTCATACCAAGATTTAAGGTTGTACAAATTAAGTAACCATGTGCTAAAAATAATATAAATCAACACGAACATCCTCAAGAATTATTTTTCTTACAGGGACCACACATTACTCAAGTTCAAAAAGATACTATAATATCCACTGCTCTTCTCTAAATGCATTTGCACATGCTGTAGTTTCAGGTTTTCAAAGGGTCCAGGAAACAAGTAACCAATCACGAAAGTGTGCCAACTGTGTTACAGTACCGAGGGCACTCTTCAAAATTCTAATGTTCATTATTTCTTCCTTGTGAAAAGACTGACACAGGAACAGCTCCAATCTGGCCCTGCATCTCTCACTGACAAAGTTGCGAGAGCTCCTGACCGAAGCAGTTAAACTCTTTGGGCCTTATTTTCCTCATTTGCAGAATGATAGATTTAAACCAGACTAGTGTTTCCAAAGTGTAGAGATAAAAGGTGGCAGGAGGTTGAAAAGTTTTTGACTAGTTATGTGTTTAACATGTGTTTCAAAAGTTTTTAACAGCACATGAAACCTTGGATACTGATACAAGTGAAAAAAAAGTGAGCCAATTTTCAGGAAAAAACAAGGACACGGCTATGCAGATATGGCAGAAATCATGAGGATGGTACGCAAATAGTGAAATTAAAAATGGCTGAATGGGATGATTTAAAATGACACTTGAGGTCTAAAATTCTGTTTCATCATAAAAATCTCAAGGTTAAAGGGCTCCTTTAACTTTGATCTATTCCCTTAATTGGGGTTAGGGAATTCAGAATGTTTCTGGATAGATTTTGGCATACATGCTTGAAGAGTGTTTCAGGGAGACTTGGGGCTTTTTGATACGTTGATTTATTAGCTGCTTTCTTATTCTTATTATAAACTTAGCCTTAGTAATCCAGATATTAGAGAAATTATTTGGAAATAAAGGCTTTAAGCTGTTTAAATTTGATATCTCATGAAATGTCTTATGCTATCCAAGGTGTACTTGCCTTTAAAAAGCTCAAACCTTCTCCTCTTTGCACTGACTTTTTCACTGTGTAATTCCTCACCACATTGTTGCTTCATTTCAAAAGGCTGCTGACTTAGTTTGGGCACTGCTTTTGATGGTGAAGGTGCGGAACCAAAGGCCTGTGCCTCACAGCCACGTCCTGACACCTGCCTCCTCTCAGTGGCTATCACCAGCCCTACCATTCTACAATTTCCTTTTACGTGCCATTTTTTAGGTTCACATTTGTGGTATGAATACAAAATAGCCCAACAGAATGTTTAAAAAACATACCAGAATGTATTCAAATAAATACTATACTTCAAAATAGCAATGTGCTAAATCATTTTGAATATCCTTGCTGGAGCCAGTTGAAATGGGAAACAGTTTTTCTTGCTGGGTACTCTTCTATTTCCATACCTTCTTATTCCTTACTTTAGTTGTTCTCATATTATCATTTTTCTCTCTATGTAGTACTATAGTTCTATTTGTTAAGAGCCTACCACATACCAGGTATAAATACCCATATTCATTTAATTCTCAAAATAACTCTGTAAGGTATAATGACCCAGGTACAGGTGAGGAAACAGAGACTGCAAAAGTTAAGTCATTTGCTTAAGGCAGAGCCAGAATCTTTTTATTCATTCAGCTGGACTCTGATAGTGAACTCTGGGACATATATTACATGCCTCATACTTCTCTGCCCATTCCCTACACTCTCTACCTGCCTCCAGGGCCTGCCCTCTTGGAGTCTCCAAAGGACAGCTGCACTGACTGTGGCCTAGAACCAAAGAGGAAACGAGCCATGTGAGAGGAAACCACCCAAACCCTGGCGGAAATACAGCACATTAGCAAACAGAACTCGGCTTTGCAGACTGCCCACGTTAGCAGGTGTAAATGCCGAGAGAATACTCCTGTACCGGGAGACTTCCAAAAGATCACTAGAAGCTGAGGGTTTATAGTGATGGAGAGAGGACAGACCTAAATTTCCACTCATGGTCCAACTTACCTGCCCATAGATAGGTGCTATAGAGGGAGCTGTACAATAGAACAAACACCAGAATTTGTCCAATAAAATTTTTTTCTTTAACAAAATTCCATATTATCATTCCAGCACAGACAACAGACTGAAGAAAAAACAAAGTCATAGTCTTGTTTTATTCACAGTAAATGTAATTATTCAGTTTAAATTATTGCTGACTAATTATCAACTATAGCATTCTAGTTATACTAAAACTTCAAGTTTTATGGTAAAAAATCTTTCTTATACAGATTCTTTAACAATGTACATATTCAATTAAAGCAGATAACATTCTAAATATTAACTTTATATTTAATAATGGTTTACATAGAACATGCTAACCTTCCCATTATAATTTGAGACACGTGAAGACTTAACTAGAAAAATGAGACTGGGAGGGTTCAATTTTTAATGACACAATTATTTCTCTTAAAATTGCAAATTTATCTTCAAATACATTATGAACCTCAACTTTATACAGTTCAAGACCCATTACAATATTTAATAAACTAGGCATAAATTATTATAATCAAATTATAATTGATTGCATTTGGTAAAAAATATTTTTTACTATAAGTAACTTATAAAATTACTTTATAAGTAATTTTCTTCTCAGTAGTAGTGGAGATGAGAAAGCCATAGTTCTAAATATCTATAGGTTTACTAACCTGAGCGATGAGTAAATTAGTTGTAAGCATATGAGGAAGCTGTTTATATTTTTTACTCAGAAGAAGAATAGCCAGAGACCAGATCTTAAAGGCAAAAGGTTCAAAGGTTATTCAGGTTTCTTAATTTTTATAATCTTTATAATTCAATTACTTATTGAATTCATTCATTAGCCTCTTTAAAGAATCCACTTTATCCTGGTTCAGAAAAAAAATTCCAACATTGTATTTAATCTGTCTATTCCCTAAATGGTATCAAGGTAGATTACTATAGCCAAGGTAAAATAAAAAGCATGGAGAGGTCCTATCGTAAACCAACTGTCCAAAAATGACAGGGTCTTTGAGAACCTTGACCAGGGCCATGTTCTAACTTCCCCTACCTTTGGTGGCTGGGATGGGACACAGGTTCATAGCCAACTATTCAGGGAGCGAGCTTCAATGGGAGATGGAGCTACAATGCACTGAGTTCTCCCGTGTTTTTTAAAAGAGTTTATTTATTTTTAGAGTGAGGGGAAGGGAGGGAGAAAGAGAGGGACAGAAACATTGATATGAGAGAGAAACATTGATCAGTTGCCTCTTATACACGCCCCACCAGGGACGAACTCGCAACCCAAGCATGCGCTTTGACTGGAAATTGAACCAGTGACCTTTCGCTTTGCAGGATGATGCCCAACCAACTGAGCCACACCAGTCAGGGTTACATTCTCCCTTTTTGATTCCATTGACTCATGTGGTATCTAAATTCCAGGCTATCTTACTTCAAACAATACACATTGCCTACCTTAAGATTTTCTTTCATTCCTTATAGTGAGAAGGATAGGGTTTCTATTCTACCTATATAGCGGCCAGCCAAGTATGCTGGTTAATTTCCTTCTTTCTGCTCCCCTCATTGTCCATCAAAACTTATATTGTCTCTCTCCCCAAACTGCCCTCCTACCAATGGGCATGGATTGTTAGGAATATGTAGCAGAAGTGAAATTTCCTAAAAATTACATTTATTACATATTTGTTACCAATATACCTATTCATCCCCACTTCCTTTCCTTTAACAGTAAAAGTTGTCTTTTTTCAACCAAAATACTGCTTGTATTCAATAGACAATTTATAAAATACTCTAGTTGTCGAAAGTGTAAGTATTTAACCTGAGCAAGATATATCCAAAAAGTTTCATTAACATTAAATGGGTGAATGGATGGGATCCCGAGGATCCCTCAACCCCGTGATGCTGTGATAGCCAGTATTTGTGTAGTGATTCACCACGTACAGGATGCTTTCCTCACATACTGTCTCATGTGATCCTTCAAGCAACCAAAGAAAATAGGTAAAATTATTATCTCTACTTTATAGCTGAGAAAACTGAAGCTTAGAGACGACAAGGTAACTCCACAGAGACATACAGCTAGTTTGTGATAGAGCCAAAGTCAAGTTTGGGTCTGACTAAATTTCATGCCTTGTCTGCTATACAATTCTAACTCCGAGTTTGAAACACAAATCTCTTAAGACTGATATCATATTTTACAGGTAGGCTTTAGTGTTCTCTACTGCCTACAAAATTAGATTTTTAAATTCCTAAATTTCTGTTACCAAGCTATCTGCAAATTTATTCTGTGGTTTTCATTCATTTTTACACTGAAACATACTTACCAAGGAGACCAGGCTGATAATACTTATATCAAAACTAACATTCTGGATGGCATAAGCCAAAGGCTTAGGGTCCATTGAGGGAAAGGTCAGTAACCACGCAGAAACGTACATGATTGGTGCAGACACAAATGTGCTTATTACCATCCCTGAGGTTATCTGTAAAAATAAAATCAAATTGAGGAAAGGGTCAAATCACAGTCACACTTAAACAATTACCTCCAACTTTAAATGGCCACAGCACACTAAGGCATTCTAAAATAAAAGCAAGAGTCAGTAAAAAGACATCACAGAATCCAGCATGTCATCTGATGCCATATTCCCCCTTTCTGAGCACTCTTTTTTAAAAAAAACACCATTAAGTTCCCTTGGCTCCTTTTCCAGTCTATGCTCAGTTAGTTTCTACTTTCATATAACGAACAGCAGCAGACATCCCTTGGCTGATGGTTATCGTCTAGGTTCTAAGAAGTAAACCATATTAGTGATCTAATTAAACTGATGACCAGTTTCCTTTCAAACTATTTCATAAAATATGGGGCAATAAGAGCAAGTTAAAAAAGCATAAAATTACTATGCAAACATTTTATAGACCAAAAATGGAAGCAACTTTTGTTAAGCCTAAATTAACACTTTGTTAAATTTAGTACCTTCATGTTATATTTCAAAAACATTTACTCTACTGCTGTAAAGAACATGTACAATATACTTAGACACTGATAACAACTTGGTTTTAATTGATTTTAGCTATTTGCTGCAGTTGATTATGTGGTGTTTTCCATTTGGAGGCTGAATTATGAGTGAAATAGAATCTTTTTCCCTCAAAATTTCAAAAGTTACCCTTCCATAAATAACCTTTAGGCTTAAGTATAAGTACAGAAATAAAATACTTGAAACTAAAAAAGACTAATGAAAAACATCCTGGCTGAATGAAAACCCCAGATTAAAAACTTGTTACATGATGTCACAGGATGCCTCTTTATATACCATGAAGTAACTTATAGATATTAAGTTCTCATTAAAAAATTCTGACTTCTGTTTTTTGAAAACTCACTCTCTATTAACCACACAAGCAATCAAACTCAGAACGTGGTGTATACGTACAATCTCCACTTCCATATTGAACTGTGTTGCAAAGATGGCCACTCCCGGTGCTACAGGAAAAACGCCGTACAAAAATGCGTAATTTGATAAACTTGTATGGTTCACTACACTGTCGCCCTTGTCCAAGACCTCTACCATTTCTCTGCACAGAAGTGGCAACACCAGGCTGAAGAAACAAGAAATGCATCATAACTTGATACCCAAGCATGCTGGTCCCCAAGTGGTAAATGGCTCTTGTGAACTTGGCATTAGGTCATTGTTCTTCCTAGAAGGTATATCTATTTGTATGTACACATTCTCTGTATGCCTACTTGTGGATATTTCATTGAAAGACTCAAGAATTCAACTTACAGCCATTTAAAGTGTAACAGTATTCTAAAAATACTTTAAACGTTAGTAATTAGGAAGAAGAAAATCAGACTTTTGTTCTACAAATAATTTTCTTGCAAAAAGCTTGCAAAAGTTATAAAAATAGCTGCTGTTCCTTGTTTCCTCTATTAGTTCATTGAAATGTTAAAAGAAAAAAGATTGACAATCTGGGTAAACTTTTAAAAAGAAAATTACTAAACTCAATTTTGAAAAACAAAGCTTTTTTAAAAATCATGATTAGGGGTTTAAACGGTTTAGGTAATGATAATGTTGCTCAATTAGGTTTTCAAAAACAGTAGAAAAGTGGGTATCTTACAATCAACTCTTCATCTTTGGAAAGACAAAGGTTTAGCAAAGAAACAGAAACAATTGAAATAGAGCAGAAAATTGGTGAAATCTGGATATAGTGAAGAATCAATTTTTTTTTTAAATTTTAATCATTGTTCAAGTACAGTTTTCTCCCCCCTACTCCCATTCCAGCCCACCCACCCAACCCTCCCCGCTAAGAGTCAATTATTAAACAAATCCTTCAGGATTCCATAGAAAGGGCGTTATCAATAGTGGCTGTGCTAACAGAGGTTCCTCCTAAAAACAACAAGACCAAGGTTGATGATATTTTTACAGCCGCTCTTAGAGAGATGCTCTAGGATCAAGATCTCTTCTGCACACTTTTTTAATTAAAAAAGTAGGTAAGTCCTGACTGGTGTGGCTCAGTGGGTTGGTTGGGCATCCTCCCACAAATGGAAAGGTTGCAGGTTCAAGTCCTGGGCAGGGCACGTGGCTGCAGGCCAGGTCCCCCATGAGGGGCATGCAAGAGGCAACCAATCAGTGTTTTGCTTGCACATCGATGTTTTTCTCCCTTGCTTTCTCCCTCCTTTCCCTTCTTTCTAAAATTAAATAAAATTAACAAAATACATGAAAATATTAAATAGGGATCGAAGACTCAGAAAAAAGGTGTTAAAAAATGAGAATATTTAGCCCTGGCCCAGTGGCTCAGTTGGCTGGAGTGTCATCCTGCACACCAAAAGGTTGCAAGTTTGATCTCGGTCAGGGCACATATCTAGGTTGCAGGTTCAATCCCCAATTGGGGTGCATCCAGGAGGTAACCAACTGATGTTTCTCTCTCACATCAATGTTTCTTTCTCTCTCTCTCCCTTCCTTTCTCTCTAAAATTAATAAATATATCCTCAGGTGAGGACTTCAACGATTTTTTTAAATGAGAGTATTTAAATTCTACTTATAAGCTGATAATACTATTACTGTTAGAACTATATCTATTACTGTGCCAATACTAATTAATATTTTACTTCTAAGGAGCATTATACCACCATAAACTATATTCTTATTATTATTGATAGAATATTATATTAGAATATTATAGATAGAATTTGTATTCATGTGTACTATTTTGAAAATATAGATACTATTTTATATTGCACTGGTCTCATAAAATTAACTGGCAATATAAGAGCTGAACTCAAAGTTAAGAAAGCCCCAAGTACCCTGGGATAATCTGGCAGTAAAACTGATGTCACTTGCACCATGAAGTATAACTCTATGGCCAAGGAGCTAAGTAAGCTGAAGAACTATTAACTGAGGGGCTGATAACTCTTTGACAGGCTAGGATTAGATGGTTGATAATAATCATTCACATTAACTTAGTTCTATTTAGAAATTTCAACCACCCTCAGTATTACAGAAGATTTTCTCCAAATTCATGACTATATGCATTTGAAAGAGTTTGTATTAAAAATTATTTTTCTTTTCATGACTAAGATGCTTTGGACTTTAGGATTTTAACAGATTTAGAAAACTCAGAAATCCTGCAAAATTCCTTAAGAAATGTTATTGCACTTGGACATTAGGAGATATTCAGTGAAATTATATAAAAGCTGAAGGAAAGCCAATAGTCTTTAGCCTCTAACAGTAAAACAGAAAGGATAACCTACATGAAATAAGAAAATTTCTTTCCACAATACACCAACATCACATTTTCCTTTAAATCACAAGTATTCAGTTAGGAGGAATTATTATCATCAAATTACTTAAAGAGAAAATGGTTACAGACATTCCAATGAGCTGGCTAAATAAGACTTTCATAAAATATAATCCCCAAGTTAAATAAGTGAAACTTACAGTTTAGCTGTGATGAGAAGAATTAGAACGACAAATGCTGATTTCTTCAGTTTTTTTATTTTTCCTACCATTGTGAGACCAAGATAAAATAGAGCTGCTCCGGAAAAAGAATTTGCAAGTCCATCAAGGAAATTTTCCATATATTCCGGCACCTTTTGGTCAAGAATAAAATTGAAGGCAATGCCAATGAAGACCATAAATACTATTGGATTCTGTAATACTCGCAGAAGTCCAAGTCCCACAATTTTTATTTTGTTTTGAGAAGCATTTTGACTGTCTTTCCACTTCTGGATTTCACAGAAAATGAACCCTATAGGGTTTAACATCATAAGAGATATTGGTGCCACCAAATAAATGTACTGGAGATATTCTGGGTATGTAGTTTGATATAAAGCTTCAACTGCAAAACAAGAATTAAAATTGATTTTAAAATGATTATTATAGAAACTAATACATTATGTGTATAACATTTTCTGTGCACGATTATACCATATTGTAAATTAAGCCTAAATAGCGCAGAATGACCTCATTAGCTTTGTTTTGTAAACAGAGCAATTTAGTAGGAAAATTGAAAAAAAGAAAAACATAACATGTTCAATAATAATTAGCTCATAATAATCAACTTTTACAAATTTTTAGTAATATCTCCTAAATTTTACTTAGTAGAGGCTTAGACTAGTCACAATAAAATGGAAGAACTGTAGAGTTCTTTTTTTTAATGTTTCTTGATTTTGGAGAGAGAGGGAGGGAGAGAGAGGAAATCAATGTGAGAAAGAAACACTGATTGTTTTTTTTTCCCATATGTGCCCCAACCTGGGAAAACTCATAACTTAGGTATATGCCCTGATTAGGAATTGAACGCACAAGTTTTTGGCGTACAGGATCATGCTCCAACTGAGTCACACCAGCCAGGGTGAATTGTAGAATTCTTAAGAGAAACAATTCAAAAGTAAAATCCTTATAACAAAGGACAGATGAGCAAGTAGCAGACGACAAACTCAAAAATGAACATTGAAGGGATGAAGTCCAAGCTATACAGGAGAAGTGGGGATGGGTGATGGCCCACAGAAAAGAGAACTGGAGTTCCCCATGAAGTCTAAGAATTAGATGTAGTTGGAAGTTTAGGACTTCAGAGTAGTCAGATAATAAGCTCTTGAATTTAATATTGCACAGTTGAGTAGGTCCAGAATAACCTATGATGGCCATGCTAATTGGTGGCTGAAATGGAGTAGAGAAAAACATCACTGATAATGAGAAGGTCAAGGAACTAAGAGGGCAGAGAATTTGACCCGTAATTCACATGGATGCTAAAGTCAAGCAAGATAATGGCAAATTTTGGCAGCAGAGAAGATAAGACTTGAATATGTGGCTAACATATTCAAGTCTTCAATGAATGAGGAATGACTAGAATGAGGTCAGTAGATGAGAGCAGTGAGTCTGTGCTTGAACCTCAAAGAGGCCATTTTTACAAAGAGCAAATAATAACGGCCTAGCAGCAGTACAAAGTGGCTGGGAGGAAGCCAGTCCTGTCTACCATTGCTCACATAGCATGCAGGCAATGAGAAAAGGGGTAGTCTCCATCTGAAGGGAATGAAAGGGAATGCAGGGCTTCAAGGAAGACCAGTGAAGATGCTGAAGAATTAGGGACTGAAAGATGGATAAGAAATGTTTGGAAGGGTGGAGTCATGGAATGCACATTTAACTAACACAAATTCTACTACTCTCTCAAGGAAAACAAAAGCGTTTTTTACTTTTCCATAAAGCAAGTTTCCATATGCAAATGAACAACTTAACTTCTTCTCTGAAGAACAATGCTAGCAAAAAAATTGGGCTGGGTTAGACTGAGGAGTATACACAGAGTATGTGTGCTGTATTGTGTAGGTGACTTAAGGGATTTTTCAAGGGTCTGATTGTACATGATGGCTTTAGAACCTAACTGCTGCATAAGTTAAGTCTCCTTAAAAAGGCGTATGGTGGGTTGGACCAGACTTATAGCAGTTTCTTGGTGAAAGTGAGGGTTGGTGACCTGGTTGTAGACTGATCAGAGCAATTTAGAGCCTTGAAGTAAGCAACCTGGTCTCTAGGCACATTTTTGGCAATGAGTTCTGAAATCATTCAACCTAATATTTAAAGGCTGATTCATAAGTGATTTGAGGTTAAGAAAGACAAAAGAACAACCACAGTCACTCACAAGGAGAGAGGCAATCAAGTGAAAAAATGTAAAAGATTAGCTTTCTCAGTTGACATTGAGATACAGTGACACGGGTGGGAAAATATATTTGTTTACTTACTCAGGGTATGTAAGCTTCATTTAATGGCATGCAAGTGTCCTGTTAAAGTTATGTAACTAGATTATATAACCTGTAGACGTTCACCTTGTTCTCATTAGCTAAAAAACTACTTCTTATAAGAATCAATTTCCTTCTTTTTAGTTAAGCACATGCAGAGGTCTATAGCCCTGAAATGAAGCAGTGGTTAAACAAAACACATTTGATCACATAAAATTTCACAAATTCTTTCTGATTTCCACCCTCGATATACTAGCTCTATAACCCTCAGTGGTTTCTTTCGTGTGTCATAAGGTTTTATCTTTTAAGTAAAAAAAAGCAGCACTTTTGATAACTATTTCAAGGTAGTGAGTAAAACTTTTTCTGATCAGATATTCTATGTCTAAGACATCCATCTCTGCCCACCACTCAATTTTAAAAATAGAGATTATATTTTAGAAAAGCCTTGTGTTTTCAATCTGAGCACAAGAATTTTCCCAAATGGCCAAGATAAAACACATAAACTTGGATAAAATGCATAAACTTACAGCCCACAGAGTCTCTTAAGTTAATGCCTTTTTCAGAATTTACATTTTTTGCCATGTATAATGCGCACTTTTTTGCCCAAATTTTTTAGGGAGAAGCAAGGATACATGTTATACATGGGCACAATGATTACATGCCATGGGTATAATAATCCCTTGTATAATGTGCGCAAAACATAGGTGTGCATTATACCGAGGAGTGCATCGTACATGGCAAAACACAGTATTTTCCTGGCACACTAGCATTTAATAGACTTTAGATTGTTTTAAAGCTCAATACAAATTTGAGCAACAGTCTTTATTATCTGTGGCTAGCCAATCACCAAGTGCTTTCTCTTTTTTCAGGATCTTTTATATTTTTTCCTTTTGATTCCTACTACTACCATTGGTCAAAAATTTCAAGACTGGGTTACTTAACATGTTTCCAACCAATATCCTTTTGTTTTTTCTTGGCCACCTCCTTCATCCATTTTATTCACTGCTGACAATATCATCTAAATCTTAACTTTCAAAAAATAAGACTTCCGAAGTTCTCACCACCCCAAAGAATAACTATAAAACCTTTCTTTTGCCATTCACAGTCCAGTCTCCACAACTGGCCCCTCACCTCCCCAGCTCATCTCTCTGGAAATACCCATTCCCTAGTGCAAAGCCTCCATCAGCCAGTTTAATATCATAGTTAGACCGGACAAACACCAGGTTCGTAACTAGTTCTGATGCATACTGATCATCATCGTCCAACTTCTTGAAGTCTCTCCTTTCTTATCTAAACCTTGTCTACTGTTTAAGGCCCATCACAGGTACTACTGCTCCCACCAAGTCTTCAATCGATATCATGGACATCCTCTTCTCTGGATGGCGCTGGTAACTTGTTTCATGCTAGTGCCACCTCAACTAATTCTAAGCTCTTTGGAGGCATCATATTATAACTGTCGAGCCCCAGCACAGCACCGAGCAGATCTGAAAATAGTTGCTGAATGGAATTAACACATCAATGAAGGTTAAAGGTTTTAGGCGAAATAAAAATGTATTTTGTAACACACAGTAATTTATACCTAATTGTTGTTTGTTAACCTGTTTTCTTTTTTTATCCAAATTTTCTCCTTTTTTCCTATTCTGAATATTTACAAAGTAGGTTATTATTGGGGTATTTTTAAGTCGGTTGAACAGGTATTTGAAGGCAAAAGTAGTCTAGCAGGACAGCAAAACATTGGGAATAAATAAATACTTGTTAAATTACTATAAGAACATGGTTAAATATGGAAATTTCAATCCCTTCCTGCCATTCATTTGCATAATTACTTAACATTGTCTTGAAAAAGATTTTATTTATTTATTTTTAGAGGGAGGTGAAGGGAGAAAGAAAGGGAGGGAGAGAAACATCAATTTATGAGAGGAACATCAATCGGTTGCCTTTTACACCTGCCCCAACCAGGCACCTGGCCTGCAACCCAGGCATGTACCCTGATGGGGAATCGAATCAGTGACCTTTCACATTGTGGGACAACCTTCAACCGAGCCACACTGGTCAGAGCTTAACATGATATCTTTTTAAATTGGTAGTGCTATTCTTTTGTTACCAATCTGAAGATGGTTTTACAAATCTGAAAAAATATATATAATATATGAAAGCAGTGACCCCTACTAACAAATTAGATTTATAGTCATTCTATAAACTATTAAGTTCTAATTAGTTAACACTTAGAAATAAGGCTCTTGAGGAGGAGGAGAGAATTCCACTTTGAGGAATTACTATATAGCTTTGAAAACTAAGAGACAAAATTAGCCACCCATTGTGGCTCCTACTTTGATTCTGGCAGGTTTTCAATCCCTAGCAAATAACACAGAGACCCAGACAAGATCATTCTATTACTTAATGGCATATAGTTAAATGCTTCATTTCCTTTCTGTTTACAGCTCAAGCACTACAGCATAATTATGATTAGTCAGGGTACTTATGTTATCAGCATCATTTGAGGAATAAATTATAGGATTTAACTGTGCCCTATTAGTATCTTTTAATGACCAAGGCAGGGAACCATTCTGGTTTACTGAAATCAACATTTCACCTTGGTTTCTCTCTACTCAAGTTTCTTTAAGTACCTTTGAAAAGAATTGTTCTAAAATCAAAAACAAACAAAAAAACCCAGAGAGCTTTTTCAGTCTGTAATAAGGCACTACAGTTTTCTGTCACTTCAGTGTAGATAAATGATTTTAACGTAGTCTCATAACTATTATAATTGTCATAGGCTAGAGAAAAGGAACCATGACTGTCCTTTCTCTGTATTCATTCATGATCTGCCTTCTCCTGAGTCACCTGTAAACTGGACTGATATTGAAAAACAAATGGTCTTAAAAAGATCAGTTCTTGTAAGCGATGATGTTTATCTGTGAACAAGCAAGTGGGAATTCCTGGGAGAGGCCACACAACAAACTGAAAGGGTCTTCTCTCTAGAGACAAAGTCTTCTCTGTTCACACTGAATGAGGCCAGAAAGCGATGGGCATGGACAGCAATAATAAATCACCTCACTGCCGCAGATGCACAGCCCTGCAGTTCTATAGCACACCTTCCAATCTGCGGGTAAGTGGAAAAGCACTTCAGTCTATTCTACTGGATTGTGGTAAAGTTATTTTCTATAATCTAATGTTACAATAGCTCTTATTTTTTTATTTAAAATTTTAAAAAATATATTACAGCTCAAAATCTATGAGCATAGCCCTGGCCAGTGGACTCAGCTGGTTGGAGCCCCATCCCGTGCACCAAGCAAGGGTCATGGGTTCAATGCCAAGTCATGGCACATACCTAGGTTGTGAGTTCAATCCTCACTTGGGGCACATACAGGAAGCAATCAATTGATGTTTCTCTCTCACATTGTTTCCTTTTCCTTCTCTCTCACCCTTCCTCTCTCTCCAAAATCAATAAGCATATCCTCAGGTGAGGACTTAAACTATGAGCATAATCATCAGGGAAATTGGGCTGGAACACTTCTAGAAACACAATTATTAACAGATTCACTGATTTAATGTGGGACATAGGAAAAGCAATGATGAATATGGCTGACTACCTTTTTTAGTTGGAGATTCTGCCTTGATATGAAAATGGATAATATATTTTAGATTAATGTAAAGATAATAAAAAGTTGATTATCTGTGAAAGTAATATATTACAAGGGCTACTTGGTCTTCTGAAGATTAAATGGGCATGTTATATAACTGTGTGGCATAAGAGAATGCCCAGGATTTAGAACCAGAAGACCTACACTCGGATCTCAGGCACCTGTAAGCTATGTGACCTGGGATAAGGCAATTAAATCTCTGTAAGCCTGACTCCTTACTTAAAAATGAGGATTGCCCTGGCTGGCGTAGCTCAGTGGATTGAGCGTGGGCTGTGAACCAAAGCATCGCAGGTTCGATTCCCAGCCATGGCACATGCCTGGGTTGCAGGCCACGGCCCCCAGCAACCGCACATTGATGTTTCTCTCTCTCTTTATTTCTCCCTCCTTTCCCTCCCTAAAAATAAATAAATAAAATCTTTAAAAAAAGGCTTATCTTTTAAAAAAATGAGGGTAATATTTGTCCTACCTCAAGTGAGAATAAATGAGAAAAACTTCTACAAAGTTTAAAATGTTAGTTCTATTTAGTTATGGGCTTACTAATCTATGAGAGCATGAAACTATATATTTATAGTTTGTGTCTAAATTAAGATATAGCAATATTCATTCAATATTTAATACTATGATGCTGAACCACTTCTTAGGTCCTTATATCAAAAATCCCTTGATACGTTTACATAATTAACACCTCTGAAGAGATGGATAAGTTTTTATTTAAAATGCTTGGTTCATTCTAATTTTAAAATTCACTAACCTTAAAGAAACACCTATCTAGTTTCTGACTATTTATAGCTTAGTTATCTAACAGCCTGGTTTCTCCTCTCATAAACCTCCTGCTTTACTCATAGTCATTTAATTTTCAGGTGTATCTCTGTTTCTGGTAAAAGAGATGGAGAAGGGTCAGAGGAGGAGAGAGATGAAAACGGGTAGTCCCTCAGAATCCTTTTGGTGCCAGTGGTGAAATAATTGGTTGGGGGAAAATTGGAAAATTAATGGTGGATTTCAATAGTCATTTTATTACATTTTTTTGTCTCTGTTCAGGAGCTGTATCATCAGAAAGGCCTTTACTGACTCCCTACCTTAAGCTGTACCTCCTCAATCCTACCCCTCTATACTACTTTATTTATTTTTATGGCCCTTGTCATTATTTTGGTATTATTTTATTTTCCCATTAAAATGTAAATTCAATAGGTACAAGAATATTGTTCACAGGTGCATTCCCACAGCTAACACAGTCACTGGTATATAAGGGGTCCCTATGAATGAGTGAATGAATGAATGAATGAATGACTGTATCCATAATGTTCAGGTCCTCACATTATGATACATGATCAAAGCACAACATAAACATTAATCTAAAAATAAAAATACAAAAAAAGTAGTTACAAAGTATACATTTTCTAAGTGGCAGGGTGTGTGGAAAAAAAAGGTGTTTCAAGATCTCTCAACATTCCAAACTGGTATTTTTATTGTTTCATCAGAAACATATATACTTAGAAACATAAAATTAGGCTGCTTAAAGAATTGGAAAAGTGAAGAAGGAAAAGTTGGAAAGGTGAAAAAAACCTCCCCATTTTTGTTCTTAAAGAACAAATTAACTTCAACAAAAGTACACTGACATTTTTGAAGAACAAGCTACAAAATGAGCATTAATATAAAATAATATATATTCCATATGGTAAGGAATATAAGACAGGAAAAAAGTCCTGTCCTCATAAAATTCCACTGCTAACATTTAATAATGGCAGTTTTTATAATATGCCTATGTTTTTATATAATTTAAATCAGAATCTGATCTCTTCTGGAAATTAAAGTTCTTTTATATGTGACTATTGAGAAGAAAGAAATACTATTAGAAAGAAAATTCACAAAGTTTATTTGGATATGACCATTTGTTTTAGGCAGAACTTGCAAGGAGCCTCAAACTCTGCTATTAAGGAAAAATATAATTCATCCTAGTTTAAGACATATTTAAGAAAAAAACCATGAAAGATCTCTTGGATATAAGAGTAAGTATCGATCACTAACAAATGCTTAGATAAATAAAAAGGCTTAAACTTCGGTACCTCTAAAACCCTTGAATTTTTTTAAAAACTTGGAAAATAAAATAATAACTTACCTATAGGATATCCCAATGCAAAGTCATTACTTTGTGTAGCAAAAATGGGGAATAGTCCAGCTTTGCTAAATCGACTATCAGGACTGGCAACTAATAAGGTTAGTACACATACAACAAAAAATACAGAAGCTTTGGCAATTAAGATGCTATACAGGAAAGACCAGTCCACATTGGAAAAATTAAGCACAACCATGTTTTTGAATAACAAAGCTGGAAGTGCAAATCTGGAGACAAAATTTCCCAGTCCTTTGGCCTGTGTTGATGTTATGACATTGGCCCTTCCTGCTACGTAGCCACAAAAGACTATGCCAAAGCATTCTAGTAAGGCTGGAAAAAGCCTTGTTATTGACATTGAGGATGGGTCATTGGTAGAATTAAATCCATGCATTACTGTTGAGGACACAGTGTTGGTCACATTGACAGCTATGGTTAAGTTCTTGGCAGGTAAATCAGAAAAAGAATTCATTTTCTTTCACTCTCCAACACCAATCAGATCTCTGCAAAGAAAGAAGATTCAGTATAACAATCAGTAGGGAGAATTCTAGTTGAAAGAATACACTGGTAAACCCATACTTATTAAATGGCTAAATACACATACTTTTCTTCAACTACCATCAGATAAAAAAATACCAGTTTTAAAAAAAGAGTGGGAGTGTTTCCTTGCTAACAATAACCTCTTTACTCTCAGAGGTGGTCAGAACAAAATATTATAGGACAGTTGCTGTCCTATAATCAGTATCACACCCGAGTAACCCAGCTGCAGTGAGGCACCGGGGTCCTCTCCAGTGACCCACCCTGGAGCCCCACCTAATGATTAAGAGCCTGGAGCTCAGAGTCTCTGCAGAATGTTCACCTAAACCAGGTGCCCCCAAAATCTCAGAAGTTCTCAAGGCTATATCAAGGAGACACACTAGACAGAAGGGGCCTTTCCAGCCTGTGGTCACACTTGACTATAGGATTGGAAAAAGAGTATACTAGAGTATCACTTGTCAACTTTGAACCAGTAACTGTTATTTTCTGTGTCTCACTTTCCTCATCTGTGTAATGGTAGTAATAGTACCCACCTCACAGGAACTTGAGATTATTCAAGTGAAGTTCATACAATTACATGTGGCACAAAGTAATCATTTAACAAAAGTTAAATATAATTTTCATAGTATGTTAAGAGAGGGAATGAAACCAAAAAATGATGGCATCCCACCAACCTAAGGAACTAAAAGGCACCAGCCTCACATACTGGCCTTTTTGAATGTCCCACAGTCCCCTTGTGCTACATGGAATCTGCATATGCAGTTAGCTCTAAAAATGCTCCCTTCTCTACCCACCCACCACTCCCTACACATAACACCTACTTATCCTCCAAATCATAGAGTTCAAGAGTCACGTCTGTCAGGAAAGGGCTTCTCTGACCCCACAGCCAGGCCAGGAATCTTTCTCTGTGTTCCTTACCTTTAGGCCACTTTTCTCATTTTATAATTACACTGTGCATTACGGTGACTGTTTGTTTTATGACTATCTCCTATGCTAGACTTTAAGTGCTACACAAACTGGGTCTGTGCGTGTTTCTCCTTACTGTTGTGTCCCTAACACCTAGCACAGTACATGGCATGCAGGAGACTCCATATGTGTATATTTATTTCACCTTTCAGTGAATCAACATCATCTTTTAGGGACTAGTTCATGGACAGAAATCTCTTTCTCTCACTTGTTCTCTCCCTCTCTTTTCTATGATAAAGTATTCTAAGTTTTTCACTATAGCAACAGACCCAAGGCCACACAATGTGTTCTAAAATGTTCTAAAGCTATTCATAAAATGTTAAGGAACACAAAATATGTTGTAAACTGTTCTAAAGATGTTCAGAAAAATGCTAAAGCAAGAAAAAGTTCTCAATGATAATATTACAATACTTGTCATGCTCCCCTCTTGTTGCCACAGATACATGAACATGAGGTTTAGACAACTGCAAATAACCAGCTCCTCCTAGTAACTTGAAATTAACATGGCAACAACTGCCAAGTTATAATTACTCTGGGTTAATCGTCTAAAGTGACCTTATATAAGGCAGAAAGTAAAAAAGCTCATTTCTGAAATGTACGATGCCCAGGTTAAGTTCTCAAACACACATCATGTTAATAAGACTCAGATGGCAAGCCAAAGACCAGCAACAACTGATACTCAGAGGTGTGAACAAGATAATTTTCTCTGTACTACCCTGGTATTAACTGAGCCATTTAAAAACTTACATTTAATCTGGATCAGGATGAGTATTTTTCTAGTAGGATTAGATACGGTGGTCAATATACACAAAACCTACAATATTCACATACCTGAAGTTTAGCAAGCAAGTGTCAAATTATATCCTGGGAAAGCTACCTGCTGGTACAGGTACCCATAGTTGAAGTAGGAGCTGTTAAACAATTAAACAAAGGTGTCAAACATTTGGAGCCCTTAAAGATGTGACTTGAAAAGTCAGTGCTAAAGAATAAGGTGATAAATTAGCCCAGTCTTGTTATTTTTTTCCCCAAAGTTCCCTATATTTCTTTGCCTGGAGATTTAATAACTAATACTGCTCACTACCCCTTGTTTGCACCACGACTTGCATTATCAGTGAATTCCAATGCTTTTAAATCAAACAGTTTAACTAAACTAGTAGTTGTTTAGTAAAAAGAGTCAAAAAGCCCTGAACTCAATTTTGGGCCTTATCCCTTATCAACTCTCTTTGGGCAGGTTACCTAGCCTCTCAGGACCTTAGTTTCCTCGACTATAAAATCAGAGAAAAACCTCCTTAGAGGAATATTGTGAGGACTGGAGACTTTATACTAAGCTTATCTCAGTAGTTTATCACAAAGTAGGCTTTTAAGAAATAGTAGCAATTGCTGTTAGGAACTGTAGCCTTCAAAATAGTAATGGTAACAAATTAAACATAATTCATTGTTCTATGTCAGTTCTTCAAACAATACTTGGTAGTAAAGATCCTCCAATTAAAATAGAGGAATAGGATGGGCCACAAGGTTATCATTTTTATTTTATAACAAACAATTAAGAGGAGTTTAATTTAGTTTGATCTTAAGTAGTTTTAGCAGGGAAGAGAGAGCTCTTCATTTTTCTCAAGGAGATGGTCAAATAGTTGTCATAATACCCAGGTTTAGCTTTCAGTTACTTGAAAATTAAGAGAAAATTTAAAAAGTAATCTGCCCCTTTCCATGAGGTTTCTTTTAATGTTCCTCAATATTATAAAAATAATGCCTGCTATTTGAGAGAAAGTCAAAATAACCAGAAAGGACTTGTCTCATCTTAATTCCCCCCACCCCCATGGGAGGAAAAGATGCTTTCTAAAGCATTCTTTTAAAATGAATACTAGCCGCAGCAACAGGAAGTTTTGGTGGTTTGTTCTTTTTTTAAAGTTACATCCAATCTTTTCATCTCATTAAAACAAGGCTTGCCATGGAACAAACAAGCTGATCTGTCAAGAGTAAAAAAACTGACCACTCAATAGGGCAGGGAGTAGAGATATATAAACCACTTCAGGCTACTTCATTTTTGGTTTAAACAACACAGAACAACTGAAATTGTAAACAACTGGTATTATTAAGTAAAAATGGGGAAGAGGGCTGTGAATATCTTCCAAGAGAAAGCTTTAAGCTTTTAGGCTGTCTATTTCTCAAACACCCAATATCCTTTATGCTGTGGGAAAAGCACAGTAGTGTGGTACCGTACAGTGCACCCTGCAACATCAACAGTCACACTGTCCACCCACTCCCACCTATTTGTAGGGGACCAAATGTCCTCCCTGGAGACCTAGGGTGGGGAGCCCTGAGCTCGGCTCTTCCCTTGTTGTCAGGGATAGACTTTGGTCCTCCAAGATAAGGGTGTGGAAAGTCGCCAACCCCAGAGGCCGCCCAGACAGCAGCTACAACCCAGTGCCTGGACAGGCAGCAGAGAAGTGGAAAGGCAGCTTGGGATTTGTGGCAGGGATAATAAAAAGTTGGTCCTTCAGCTTCCCCAGGGCAGGACAGTCACAACGTCAGAGTAACTGACATACTCTAAAAACGGGTAAGGAAGAAAATTTGGGGCAACTCTCCAAGTATATGGGCAGAAGCTCCCAGGAGGGCAGAGACTGCGACCACCCCTTGAGATAAGGGTAACAGTCGGAGAAGGACAGGGTGAAATGAAGTCTTTCTCAAACTAGGGAATGGCAATTCTGCCGCCGGAGGGGACAAGCGAGCCGCCTCCTCCCCTGCGTAAGCCCACCCGCCTGGCCCCACACGTCCTAAAGGTGGGCACTGCGGGGAGGAGGCGGGCGGCGCAGGCAGTGGGCTGCGGGCCTAGGCGCTGCCCACCTACTCAGATCCCGGAGGCGGGGGCACCAGGGGCTCATCTCACCTGCTACGTCTGCAGCCCCGGGGCCGCGCGGTGAAGGGAGTCGGTGCTTACAGTGGGCCAAACAGGGAGGAAATCACCGTCATCTCCCACCAACAGCCCTCCTAGCAGAGAGCTGCCAGCTGTCAGCTGCAGCAGCCCAGTCACGTTCCGCGAAAGTGAGGTGCTGGGAAGTCGCGGCCGGGTCAGCTCCCGCAAGCGCCCGCCTTGCGGCTCCGCCCCACCTCCAGGCCCCGCCCCCGGCCCCGCCCTTCGCCGGGAGCATCCGAGCCGCACAGTCTCTGGGCCCTCCCTCCTGTTCGCCGGCCAGCCTCCACACTGGGTCCCCGCCTCTACTCCCCGCGAGCCGCCCAGTCGCTAGACTCTGGGCGGCGGGACTTCCGGCCACCCGGCTCTCCCAAGATGGCGGTTGCAGTCGGTATTTGTAGTCTCGTTAACTTTAGGTTTTTTTCCCAACCCAGCTTCGTGTGATCCGCCAATTTCTCTTTTAGTTAAGCTAGTCAAGTTTATAGCACATAGTTTAAACGCAAGGACTTAAGAGTCAGACCTAGGTCAGAATCCCACCTTCCACTTTCCCAAGGCAGTGTGACCTTGACTTTTCTAATAGAAATCAGAGATGAAAATGTCTCTGAAGCTTTAGCACTGTGTTTTATTTAGAATAAGCTCCCAGTACCTGACTGCTTGTGTTTCTACTATGGAGGAAACTATATAGTCTTGGTCTACCAGGAGGAAATTGGTTGTATTGTTGGAAAAACTTCCAGAGCTTCTTGAAATAAAGGGGTCCCAAATACAGTAGTAGGTCCTCCAATAACGACTTTTCTTCCAATGTTGTTATAACGTTGATGAGATGCCAAGAATTTAACTCTTGTTTATTAATTAGTCTATGGTGAATTTGGTTTCCTTGTATGTTGTTTCCCTTTAGTTCCAAGAACCTAACCATAATGTCAAGCGAGGACTACTGTGTGGACTTCCTCTTTGAAACCAGAAGGAGTCCTGTATTTGAATTAGTCTTTTAGACTTAAAATTATTTCAAACTTAAAAATATTTATAAGCTGACCTCACTTAGTATCTCATAAGCATCTCTCCTTCATAAACCTCTAGTCTGCTTTCCATCTTTAACTGTTTTGTGTTGCAACTTCAGTGTCTTCCTGTCATCTTGGTAGTTTTAATGTGAAGATACAAGAATATAACTTGAAAAATCACAGAAAACTAAGGATCTGAAAACTAGGCAGGAGAAAAATGGCCAGGAACTGAAATTATGGAAAAGTCATGTATTCTGCTTCTATTCTCACTTCCCCTTTGTCCTCAACTGTTAAAAAAGAAAATCATAGGCCCAAAATGGGGTCACTTATGCTAGGCCACATCACCAAATTTGGACTAATTTAACATAATTGCAGTTTCAGTTTCTAATTTTTTTCTGATTATGAATGTAATGAGTAACTATAAAGCATATTGTGAGGCAAAAGTAGGTTTACTGTTGTATGGAAAAAAATACAATAATAAATAATAATGTAAGAATAAACTCTGTGTTAGGCATACTCACAACTGTAAACCTGCTTTTGCTCTACTTGTATTCAGATAATATGAAAAGCAATGAAGAAAGTGAAAATTAACACCTACTGATAGCATTTTACTATATATATCAGTTTTTCTGTGTGTATATATATAGACTAAGAAAAATAGCATCATAAAATAGACATGATTTTTATACACATGACTTTTAGTAACATTTTTCATTAATAATATATAATGAACTTCTATCCATAAATGTAAATCTATATAATAATTTTTAATACATATTAAGAATTCCCTATTGAGGTTTGAGGATAATTTTCCTTGAAAAAGTGGGCACTCTGAACCATTCATAAAATCTAATGAAAGATGAGTAAATAAGAGGAAGATAAAGTAGTACAAGTGATTAGAGTGATTTAAAATGTGTTATTTGACTATGAATAGTGCTTACTTTAATAGTACATATCCTTAAACAGGTCTAATATGATTTCAAATTTGTTTAAAATTATTTAGTTTCTTTAAATTCCTACCCCCTTCCCAATAGCACCATTTTCTCTCCAGGGATCCATATACCTTCAGAGAAGTTGGCTTCATTCTGCCTTCAAAGATGATATAACTAACCTAGGAATCCCATCAGTACAATCCATCCCTTTGGACTCAATGATTGAGTCAGGGTGGGCATTGGTTCTAAGGTAGTTTGATATAATGACTCAGGACTTTAGTTGAAAATGCTAAGGTTCTCTTTCCTGGTAGACAAGAGGAGGATGCTGGAAGCCATCCTGAGATCATGAGAGGAACCAGTCTTAGAATGATACAGACACCGAGGAAAGCACAGCAAAGAGAAGGAAATAAATGGATCCTTGATGACAGATTGATTGTAGAATCAAGCCTCACCTGAAGCTAGTCAACCTGTGGATTTCTCATTTATGTGAGCCAATCAATATTTTAAAAAATTGTTATGAGTTTATTTGAATCAAACTGACAACAGTTGTTGGGAAGCAAAATCTCAACAGATTATGAAAATGCTCCAGAGCTTTTTGCAACTTATTTTGTACATTTGAATGAAAGGGAGAGACATAAGGAGGGTTACATGAAATCCACTTGTGGTAGAGTAAGAGGGTGGGAAAAAGCAAAGTGGGAGGGCAATCTCTGTGACTGGATAAAAAGCAAAATGGAAAAACACATCCTTCTTTTACATTGGTGGGTATAGGGCGATTAATAATGAACATTTACATCACATAGAAATGGTAGATGAGAACCCAGGGTTTTGTGCTGTGCCTTGAAAATCTGAGTAAAATCTGGAAAAAGGTTACTCTGACATCTCAAAGGTATGTCATCTTAGATGCAAAAAGACAACAGACAGGTTCACTTAAGGTAAAGATCGACCTTTGTTAAGGAAGCCACAGGCCCTACCACCACGACTTGCTTCTAATTAGGATTTTTTGTGTTTTGACTATCCTCTTTGCTTACATTTAGTCTCTGAGTTTGTAAGGCCCATCATGCAGACCCTTCCAGAGCTTGTTAGGTTTAGTATGTGGCCCATTTTTTGGTCCACAGTTCCCCATTTTGGTCATCTTTGGATTCATTGATGACCAGTGTGTCAGTTGGATAATGTGGTTCCATGTTGCTTGGAAGTCTCATCCCTAGAAAGTCTTTGTGTCAGTGTCTTGCTGAAATGGTGGAGCAATGGGAATGGGCAAGACTATAACCTTGGATGGAAGTCAAGGCTGAATTTTTTTCTCAAAAGGGAAAGGTAGGTAAATGGTGAGTGATCAGGATGTATGGGCTTCATTAAAAACAACACTACTCTGGATTGTTTTAATGTGCAGG
Organism: Phyllostomus discolor; assembly: GCF_004126475.2. NCBI lineage: Eukaryota > Metazoa > Chordata > Mammalia > Chiroptera > Phyllostomidae > Phyllostomus > Phyllostomus discolor. The sequence continues at coordinate 49,145,089 of NC_040906.2, read as the reverse complement.
CTATCATGACCTAAATTTTGTTGTCCATCTCACTTTTATGTATTTGGATCTAGCTTAACATTTACATATAGTATGAGGGAACAACAATACACATCTTCAGTTTTCACAGTTTGATCATGAGATGGGTTCCCATTTACTGGTGGTGGTATTATTATTATTTTAATATGGCCTATCCGCTTTCTATTAAAAGCACTCAATATCATTCATTGTTAATCTGATTCCTGCTAGTTGTACAGTTGCAAAGTGTAACTTTAAGGCTTGATTGAGCCAATAAATTTTTATTGGGTCTGTCAACTCAACAAATTTGAGTTGAGTTTTCTGTTACTTGAAATCAAATTAATAGCAAAAAGTTTTAGAAGAAAATGTCAACAGTAATTATCTGATAGTAAAAATACAATTTTTCCTGTGTAGAAAAGTTCTCAAGACTTCTACCAAAAAGTGTATTAATTTTATCAGGACAAAGTCTGAAACAAGTCTTAAAGTATATATGTTTGCTTATATAGAAATGGTGAGCAATATCTAATAGTATTTTTATAAAATAAATTTAAAAGCCACCATTATATATTAAACCAGCTATGTATACAAAATTTACCCATAAAGTATAAAACAACTTAAGAGCACTGCAATAGTGCCATGTATCAACTTGTACTGCCAAGGCCTTGTTTTTGTTAATCTTGGTGTCCCTAGTACTTAAAATAGACTGTTCCCTGAAATATACATTAGGTGTCCTGTAAGTGGTTTGTGAATGATTGAATAAAACATACTGGTAGTTGTTTACCAGCTGTCCAGGATATTAACATGTATTTGTATTCAAGGTGAACTATTTGATATAAGCAACTATAGTATATGGCTCTTTTATAGTACCTAATTTCTTATTTTTTCCAGCTTTTTACTTTGTCCTGGTTTATGGCCTTATTTAAATATCAATATTATCCCAAACTCTGACTTTTTGTTATTTTCAATGCTATAATTAAGTAATTTAAATTCTGATCTCTCAGGATAAAACTCTGAAAATGATCTTTTTTTTAAATCCTCACCCGAGGACTTTTTTTCCATTGCTTTTAAAAGGGGAGAGAGAAACATTGATGTGAGAAAGAAAAATTGATTGATTGCCTACTCTATGCTCCTAGACCAGGGATCCTATGCACCAGGGCCCACGGATTAAACCCACAGCATAGGTATGTGCCTTGACAGGGAATGGAACCTGCAACCTTTTGGTTACAGGACGAGGCTCCAACCAACTGAGCCACACCAGCCAGGGCATGAATATTATCTTTTCATTTAATATATACAATATATGTATGCCTGCTTGTGTTTTTGTAAATATATGCTAACTTCTTCTCAATCCCCTTTTAATTTGCTATTAAAGTATTTTTATGAAGCTTCCAGGTGGTGAACATGTGGAGGTGCTGGGAGAGTGGTGTTTCTGGAGAGGGCATAGAAGCTCTGCGGCCCTCCCTACATACCTTGCCCTACGCATCTCTTCCATCTAAATGTTCATCTGTCTTTTGTCAATATTTTTATACTAAACTGGTAAATGTAAAAATATATACTTATATCTTTTTTTACAAAAGCAATGAAGGAAGTTAGAATCTAAACATACCACCTTGTTACTGATCTTTCAACCTCAGGTAAGACTCAGTCATGGTTAAATAGGTAGAGGCCTTTCTCTGAGCCAGCATTTAAGAAGTTCAGCAGAATTATAATTAAAATGCCAAAGGTTAAAGATAAAGAGAGAATCTTAAAAGCAGTAAGAGAAAAGCAGTTAGGTATCTGCAAGGGAGTTCCAATAAGACTGTCAGCTGATTTCTCAACAGAAACTTTGCAGGCCAGAAGGGATTGGCAAGAAGTATTCAAAGTGATGAAAATCAAAGATCTATAACTAAGATTAATCTACCCAATAAAGCTATCATTTAGAATTGAACAGATAGAGAGATTCCCAGTCAAGAAAAAGCTAAAGGAGCTCATCACCACCAAAGCAGTATTACCAGAAATGTCAGTTAAAGGGTCTTCTTTAAGAAAAAGAAGAAGAAAAGATAAAATATATGAACAATAAAATGGCGATGAATATATATCTATCAATAATTGCTTTAAAATGCAATTGGATTAAATGCTCTGATCAAGACGTGTGGATGCTGAATGGATAACAAAACAAGACCCTTACATATACTATCTACAAGAGACACTTTAAATCAGAAGACACACAGAGGCTGAAAGTGTAGGGATGGAAAAAGATATTTTATGAAAATGGAGGAAAACAAAAAAAAGCTAGGGTAACAAATACTTATACTGGGCAAAATAGACCTTAAAACAAAGGCTACATAACAAAAGACAAAGGACCCAGCTATTCCACTTCTGGGTGCTTATCTGAGGAGACCCAAAACACTAAACTAAAAGAAATCTACATCCATTTGTTCATTGCAGCATTATTTACCATAGCCAAGATATGGAAGCAACCTAAATGTCTGCCACCAGATAAATGGGTAAACAAGAAGTTGTATGTGTAATATGTCTGTCCAGAAATTACTCAGCCATGCAGCATGAAAAATAGGGACATTTATTGCAGAAGATACAAGGTACAAGAAACATTGTGCATAGGACAATGATGCCTCAGTCCCCTTCAAAGTAGGCACCTTGGGACCTCACACAGCTCTCCTAATTGTCAGCTGTTCTGTCATATTTTCTTGAATCTCATCTACAGTTGATACCTCCTCCCTTTCAAAGGTGATTTTGGTTTGGGGAAAAGCCAGAAGTCCCAGGCCACCAAATCTGGGCTGTAAGGGGGCTGAGTCACAAATAAAACTGCATAAGACATGATGCATGAAAGGGTGTGTTGTTGTAATGAAGCTGCCAATCACTGGTTGCCTATAGCTGCGGCCTACTGAATCATCAGAATATTTTCTGTGGAGGAAAGTTCAAGCTTAACACGACATTTGATGCAGATTTGTTGCTCTATTCACTCAGTCATTTTGAATGTGACGGCCACACAGTACACATGCTAACTCAACAGTGTCTCCTGCCCCCACTGACCAGTACAGTGAAGTCATCATTGTTTACACATGTGCATTCCAGTCCACTCTCCTTGGCAGCCAGGTTACAGAGATGCCATGCAAACCATTCTCATTGTATTAACAATGGTTGGACTTTTCCTGGACAGACCTTGTGTGTATGTATTTGTGTGTGTGTGTGTGTGTGTGTGTAATGGAATATTACTCAGCTGTAAAAAATGAAATCTTGTCATTTGCAACAAAACGGATGGTCTTCAAGGGTAGTGTGCTAAGTGTAATAAGTCAGATAAAGGATGACAAGTGCCATATGATTTCAATTATACTGGAATCTAAAAACCAAAATAAATAGGCAGAACAGAAACAGACTCATAGATACAGAAAACATTTTGACAGTTGTCAGATAACAGGGAGTTTGGGGGACTGGATGGAAAAGGCGAAGGCATTCAGAAGTACAAATTGGTAGTCACAGAATAGTCATGGTAATGTAAAGTACAGTGTAGGAAACATAGTCAGTAATATTGTAATAATTATGTATGGTGTCATTTGGGTACCAGATTTATTGGGGTGATCACTTAGTAAGTTATATAATGTCTAAACCCTGGGTTGTACATCTGAAACTAATATAATATTGTATGTCAACCATCATTAAAAAATAAAAAGTTACTTAGAGTTAAAAAATGTTAAACAGAAAAGCAATGAAGTCAGAATTAGATTATGAATCTGAAAGTTAAATCAACAGCTTTGATAAGATAGGGTGAAGAAACCACACAACACAAGCATGAAAAACTTTGGTAGCTCATTCATTTTGTTTCAGAAGGGATATGATAGAGGAACTCAAGAGTTAAAGGTTATAGCTTTAGCTATAGTTGATAGGCTTATGTCATTTATGCATGACCCATGTGACTCCAGGAGGTTGACAAGCAATTCAACTTTTGTGACCGAGCGAGTCTGCAAGTGATGGAAATGGTATCTGGGCCATTGTGTTTCAGGGAGGAAATGTCAGTGATGTGGATAAAGAATTGATCCACAGATAAAGAAATACTAGGAAAATTGCTGCAGCTGGACTGCAACTGTTACCTGATTAACGTTTTTCCAAACCCCTTATCTACCCTTTTTGCCTCCTTATTGCACGCAACTCCTGGTTGGCTTGAGATGAGATGTTAACACAGTTTTTAGGGTACATAACCCACTGTCTTCTCAGATCACTGGCATCTGAATAAAGCGCCCATAAATATTCAAGCCTTGTCTCTACTAATTGGTTCTGGTAGTTACAGGTAGCATGAATGCCAACTTTTTTCTGGTTTTAGGTATAGCTTCTTGGTACTTGTACTTTTTTTTTTTGAAAGGGGCTAGACATTCAGAACATGAACATGAAACACAAATAAAATAATCCCATTTTTTGCTACTAGTTTGTTCACTTAAAAATGTGCTCAGAGAAAAGTTTATGTAATAAACAATCTTTAAACAGAGGCTCTTATAAATGTGAAGAGCATTTTGTAATTTGAGTAGTTCCTAAAATGAAACGCTGTAAAACTAGTCAACTTTCTAAAATATAAAGAGGAAGTGGAGAAAACTTTAGATTTAATTTTGACTTTGGAGTAAGATTTTTAGCTTATTTTATTGGATTAGCCCAAAAGTTCATTTGTGGGTGTTTTTTTTTTCCTGTGAGGTAGCTCTAGTAGTGCTTAGTTGTCTTTAACTTCATTCAAAACAATTTCATTAGATTGTATTGTGACAGCTGTCATATCATTGTGCATTTAAAAAACATCAAAATTGGTGATTTTTTGCATGGCCATATTATCAAAGATGGCAGAAAATATGCAACATTTTTGGCATATTATTTTTTATTTAAAAAAGGTAAAAACAACTGAAACACAACAAAAAGATATATGCAGTGAGTGTATGAAGAAGGCGCTGTCACTAATCAAACATGTCAAAAGTGGTTTGTGAAATTTCATGCTGGAGATTTGTTTCTGGACAATGCTTCAGGGTCAGTTAGATCAGTTAAAGTTGATAGCTATCAAACTGAGACATTAATTGAGAACAATCAAAGTCATACCATGCAGGAGATAGCCAACATACTCAAAATATCCAAATCAACAAAGTGATTGTTGAAAATTAAAAAAAAAAAATGTTCCTTTTATTCTACTGAAAAAACTGAATGGACTTTTTGGCCAACCCAATAGTTAAAACATGGGTAGAACTTTTGAGTAAATAGATAGCTTTAAAAAAGCTATCACACCCTCAGTACAAGAATTAACCACAGACCTCAGAAGCATTCTTTCAGTAGGATTTTGTAAGTTCCAGTCTCCTTCCCTCCTTGAAGGGGCAGGTAACTTTATTGATTCCCATAATATTTTCAGTGTCTGGTATGTTCTTGGCATGTAGTAGGCACTTAATAAATATTTGTTGGTCTACTAACCCTTGGAATGCCAGCTAAACAAGTTTGTGAAGTTGCTGTGTTTAGAGAGTCACTTAAAATGGAAACACCTACCCCCTTGTTTTGTATTTTTTATTGTATTTTTTTCCGCTACCATTTAGTCCCCTTGTAACTACCTCCCACAATCACCACACTGTTGTCCATGAGTCCTTTTTCCTTCTACCCTCTCTTATTCTGCTTCTTCAATTATCAACACAAGTAACTGACCAAGAAGTACCACAATGCTTGTCTCTATGTGGCAGCAGAGGCATCAGATTGCTTTTTGTGACTGACAATGGCTGAAACAGAATAAATCGTGGGGGAGTCATCATTGGTTGTGACACAGACTAAATATGGTAATAAATAGTGTCCCAATAATTAATTCTACAAATATTAAAATGCTCCTAAAATCCCCAAAGTTATTTAGACTTTCCTGTTACCCTAATTTGCACATAGGCTTTCCCTGAACCATTCCAAAAAATTGAAACAGGAAAAGAAACATAAGACTTCTGAAGTACAAGATCACTTGTCAGGCCAACCCGGAAAGAAGCGTGGACACTAGGTTTTTGACATGGTTGTTCTTAGAGAATATAATTTTTAAAGATATAGATTCCAGGGTCCCGTCAGACTTACTAAATCAATATCAGTGGGATTGGGTCTGAGTTCTGTGTGTTTTCCAGATTCTGCACATACTTTTAATGCAAATTCCCAGGTAAGAGCTGTTCTGGGGAATAAGCTAGAAAGTATACATCTGTTTCAAGGGCAGACAGGAGTATTTGTTTTAGAGGACAGCAGAACATTTTTCATTTTTCTAGAGTCTCATGGTCTATGGGAAGAAATATGTTCTTATAGGAAAAAGGGCACATTGAGTCTGGCAACTTTCTTCAGAAATCCATTTCAATAGCTGTTTTCCTATCAGGACATTCTTCCTCATGTGAAACCTTTTTTTTGTTTGTTTGTTTTGGTTTGCCCTTTATGGAGAAAAGCAAAACAAAACAAAATTGATCATTATATTCATTTATTGGGTATGTGTACACCATGTCTTCATTATAGTGTCATTTTCAGATCCCAGTCAGAAAGTTCACATTATGGGTGAAACTGGATGAAGTAATTTTCTGACACATTCAACAACTGAGCCAATACATTTACAGTATGGTGGATTATGTAGCAAAACCCCAGTGCAGTCATTTCACCACCTCTTAAAGCCTCAGCTTTTGAGAGATATTATTTCCTAAGAAATTACTTTTTAAAAAATCTTTTTCTTTATAGTTTGTGCATTTGGTGTCTTTAACAAAATCCTCTCCTGCATCAAGGTCATCATGATATTTCCCTGGCTGGTGTGGCTCAGTGGATTGAGTGCCAGCCTGCAAAGCAAAGGGTCACTGGTTCCACTCTCAGTCAGGGCACATGCCTGGGGTGTGGGCAAGGTCCCCAGTGGGGGGCGCATGAGAGGCAACCACACACTGATGCTTCTCTCCTAATCTTTCTCCCTCCCAACCCCTCTCTCTAAGAATAAGTTAATAAAATATATTTTTAAAAAGGTTATGATATTTACCTATATTTTTTCTAAAAGTTAAATGTCTTTTAAAACTGTTATTCTTTGTCCCATTTTTCAAATTCGTATGTGTAATTAGAGCCCCATTCTAGACTCAAAATGGAATGTTACTGTTCAACACAGAGAATACTTCTGTATCTCTTCCTACCAAGTCTAGATAAATTTTTTTAAAATCCTCAATGCAGAATACAATAAAATGAGACTGTACAAAGAGGTAAAAATCTATGAAATGTGTTCAAAGAAGATAGCAGAACAGTATCAGCTAATGGAAATATGAATTATTTTAAAGTCAGTGTATATTTCCCCTGGAGATACTGAAGCAGTAAGAGTGCGCAAATGCAGGATGTGTGGATGTGTGGCTGGTAGTCATACTGTGGATGTGCTTATCACATGTTTGTCAGATGTCTAGGAGGGATATACTTAACATGTTTGTCCAGTGTCTAGGAGGGATATGCTTGTGTTTGTCAAATGTCTAGCAGGATCTTTAAGATGCCCTTGTGTAAAAGTCACCTTACAGCTCCATGTCAGGTCTAATTTTAAAAAGAAAAAACACCACCACCTCAGGCAAAGTCATCTTTTGATAAAATTTCTAGGTGTGTCATTTCTTAACCCCTGCTCTGGCCTCCCAAACCCACCTACTTTCTTAGGTTCTTGTCTCAGCTATGGAGCCAGGCTCCAGCTGCATTGCTTTATGCGTGTCTCTTATTTACTATCTTTGGCCTGCCGTGAGGATTGCATCAGACACCCCGTTTTGCCTACCTGTGACTGACTTGGCTCACTTGTATACCCTGTCTAATCAGGATTATAGGGCTTCCATAATCCTGAGTACCTTCTGTAATCCTGAGTAGGATCCTTAGTACCATCTCAAGCTGATGAGAAATAAATTTCCAGCCATAGCTTTCCAACGGTTACATGGTAGAGGCAGTTATTTGTGCTTGCAAAGCTAAACCTTAAGAAGATTTTTCATGTACTTAAATATTCTAATTGACAATCATCCCAGCAAAGGAGGCATTCCTATCTATATATATTAATCTATAATTCAAAGGTGTGACTTCTGTTAAGCTACCCTAGGCTTCATGAATAGCACCACCCTTTGTGGAAAGACCTGTATTTCTCTTACCAAGTAAATCTGATAGTTTGGTGGGCGCAAGGGATGATTCTGGTCCTTACCACTAACAGCTTCAACTTTCCCTACCATCTGCTATAAGAAGGTTACTGCTGTCACTGTAAATTAGTCTTGGATATAGAATGGGCCTCTGAGTGTGAGACAGAACCAATAGGGTTGGCATAGCTGCCTTGGTTTGCCCTTTCCTTCCTCACTACTTTCTGTTTTTTTCTGCAAGTCCACCTTCTTAGTCAAAAGGCACAACCTGACATCCTTTCATTTCTGCCACTTCCAAATTCCCTCTGCCCTGGATAGCCCCAAATCTGAGGCCTGGCCATCTTAGGTCCCCCCAAGTCCCCTCTTCTCTTACAGTAATTGCCTATAGATTCTCATCTGTGCCATGAAACACGCCCCTTGGTTAGCATTCTAAATGGAAGCAGAGTTTGTGCCCGAGGAGCTCACAGGCTACATGTAGATCTTATCTGTCACCAAAGCCTCTGCAAGCAGCCTAGCTATCTTTAAGAATTATAGACCTGGAGTTCTTTTCCATTTTCTTTACAGTCCCAGGTGAGCTATTACCACTCTCAGTGTCACATTTCTGCTGGTAAACCTCAACTCTACTAACCCTTGAATTAGTTTCTTTGTAAGCTCCACAAGGTATTCCAGTCACTTAGAGCTTACAGCTTTGTCCTGGGCATACAAGCTAGATCACTTAGGAGTGGCACCATCACACTGTGGGGGATATTCTCAGTAGCTCTCCCTGTCCTATGCCAGGAATCAGCATGTCCCCATGACCAAGGTGAAGCTTAATGTGAGTGGAGCTTCTGCCTCCCCAGCTATTCCCCAATTCTAGTAGACAGGCATTCACCGAGACTCCATAGGTGATGTTCCTCCTGAGAGGAACCTGGCCTTAGCATAACCTTTTATGTACATTTCAGAACCACAGAACCCTTGGTAAGCCTTCTGGGTCCTGCACCATAATATGCACATTGTATTAGTTTCCTATATTACTATAACACATTACCACACATTTAGTGGCTTAAAACAGCACAGACTTACTACTTTTTAAAATGCTCTTGATACTTTTATTTATTTTACTTTTTAATCTTCACCTGAGGATATGTTCATTGATTTTTAGAAAGAGAGGAAGGGAGAGAGAAACATCAATGTGTAAGAGAAACATTGATTGGTTGCCTCCCATATGCGCCCCGACTGGGGATGGAACCTGCACGGTAGGTATATGCCTTGACCAGAAATCAAATGTGCAACCCTTTTGATGTACAGGATGATGCTCAAACCAACTGAGCCACCTGACCAGAACAATAACACAGACTTATTATCTTACAGTTCTGGAAATCAAAAGTTCAAAATCTTCACTGGGTGAAAGTCAAGGTGTCAGCAGGGCTGGTTTCTTCTGGAGGCTCTAGGGAAGAACCTGTGTCCTTGTCTTTTCCCCGTTCTAGAGGCTACCCACATTCCGTGGCTTGTGACTCTCTTGTGCCATATTCAGAAACAGAAATATTGCATTTTTCTGACCTTTTTCTATAGTCACATTTCCCTCTGACCGCAGTTTGGAAAGGTTCTCCACTTTTAAAGATTCGTACAGTTACATTGGGTCTACACTTAATCACATTTGTTTTGCATACTTTTTTTTTCTAGCCTCTTTTGTCATATAAGGTATGTGTTAACAGGTTCTGTGGTTTAGAGCATGAATTTTGGAGGGCCATGATTCAGCCTACTGTACATATTTTCATAGGAACACCAAAAAAACAGATTATTCACAAACTAAATTAATGGCATCCTATAAAAGCATAATTGCCCTTAGTGTATGTCTTCCCAACTAGGTGATAAGACCCTTTTTTGATCCCTAGCATTTAGCTTATTTCCCGGCACACAGTCAGTGCTCAATAAGACTTGATAAGGATAAGGATGCTCTGTCTTGAGGGAAGGAGAACAAATTGTTTTTGTCCCCTTGGGGATGAGGAAGGTACATGGTAGCAGAGGAGTTAATACAGGATGTGGTCAGTTGTCAGAATTATCTTTGGACAAGCTAGTCTGACAGCATGATGTCTGGTAGAGGAGACAATGAATCAATATGCTCAAGTCAGCAAACTGATGGAGTAAGAGGGAAAGCTGAAGATTTGGTGGCAAAGTGCTAAGAGAGAGCAACTGTGCCACTAAAGCCGACCACTAATTTCTGTGTTCACTAGTCTTTCCTGAATCTGACTCCTCCCACTCTTGGCCCCGGCAGCGGCAGTTTTTGTGCACACACTCCAACGCCAAACCACCTGGGTCTGACCCTGCTTGGCGTTTTCTGAGTTTCCTGGATCTGCAGTTTGGTGTCTGACATTAACTTGGGGAAATTCCTAGTCATTATTGTTTCAAATATTTTTTCTGTTCATTTTTTTTCTTTCTTTTCCTCTGGTATTCCCATTATGCATATGTTACACATTTTATAGTAGTTCCATCGTTTTTGAATATTCTGTTAAGTTTTATCAGTCTTTTTTTTTCCTCTTGGCTTTTCAGTTTTGGAGGTTTCTATTGAAATACCCTCAAGCTCAGAGATTTTTTTTCCAGCTGTGTCTAGTCCAAGTCCATCAGAGGCATTCTTTATGTCTGTTACAGTCTTACTGCTAGCATTTCTTTTCTGGTTCTTTTTTAGAATTTCCATCTCTCTGCTTACATTGCCCATCTGTTCTTAAATGCTGTGCACTTTGTCCAGTAACGCCTTAGCATATTAATGATAGCTGTTTTTAATTGCTGGTCTGATGGTTCCAACATCCCTGCAATATCTGAGTCCAGCTCTGAAGCTTGCTCTGTGTCTTCTGTCTGTGATTTTTGCTTTTTCTATATCTTGTAATTTTTTCTTGGTAGCCAAGCACAGTGTACTGAGTAAAAGGAACTGCTGTAAATAGACCTTTAGTAATGTGAGATAAGATAAAGAGGAAGGAAAGTGTTCTATAGTCCTGTGATTAGGGCTCAGCTTTTAGTGTGCCTGTGCCTCTGGACTGTGAACTTCACCAGTGTTTCTCAGTGCCCCATACCCTATACCCTTAGGTGGTCCTGAAGGTGGTTATTTTCCTTTCCCAGGCTAATTAGGCTCTGATAAACCCCCAGCAGGTTAGGCTCTGGTTAATTAGTTTCTCTTGAAGGCACCTTGTTAAGAACAGGATGCTTAATATAGTATATTTCAGTATGGTTCCTTTTCCCTTCCCCCTGCCGGAAACATGGTGGGGAAGTGGGTGTGTGAGTCTTTCTAGTATTTACCACAAGACCCTGGTGGATAACAAGGAGGCAAAACTCACAAATATGTGGGGCGTGCGGTGACTTGGTTCCCCTGGAGTTTTTAACACTCAGAGTTGCCCACACTGCGTCCCCAGCAATTCATCAATTCCAGCTCAGGTTTTCCTTTCCTGGTGCTGGTTTCCACCAAGGTTGCTCATCCAGTAAGGTGGGATTCCTTGTATTTGTCTCTTGGTACCTCCAACTTCGGGAGCAGGATTTTGACCTGTGACCTCACTTCTCTTTTGGCTCTAAAAAGAGTTATTGATTTTTCAGTTCAGCTTTTTACTTGTTGTTAGGGGTAGAGTAGCAACTTCTGAGCTTCTTACATGCCCTACCAGAATCCAGAAGCCTCCTACCTTTTCATCACTGAGCTATGAAAAGACTCAGTAATTCTCTGTGAATTGTTGCTGGGTCTCTTTCCTCTAGCAGTTCTCATCTCTTTCCCTGGTTTACCCTGTTATCTCAAGCCTCTTACCCTGAGGCTCCCAGGAGCTATATGTCAATGGACAACCTATTCTGTTGAAAGAAGGTTCCCTAGCCAAAAATATAAGTAACGGGAATGGCTTGATTAGTCCTACCCTTTCTAATAAGAGTTTTCCATTCTGTCATCCAATCACCCTGTCCCTCTTCCTTTTGGTTTTTAATCTGACCCCTCTTCCATTCCAAAATATAATACGGAAGTTCTCACTAGCTTACCCTTTTTTCACAAATGTTTATTTTTTTTGGTATCTTTATTTCTATGGTAAAAAAATTTTTGTGGTAAAAAATTTGTTTCCTTTTACCATCCTTATGGTTTGGCACAGTTTTATATTTTGGACTATGGTTGGTCTGTGACTTCAAATAAAAGTCTCCTTCATCTTTAACCTTTCAAAAATCTTATGTTTTACATGTATTTTCTTGTGAATGGGCTTGAATTTTTTACTTCCTGTATTCTTTAAATGTTTTCCTTAGCCTTTTATTTAATGTGGGAATCCTTGACATATTAATATGCATTAGCCTCACACAGTAATTCTTTTTTTTTCAATGACTCTTCTCACTGCTGCCTTGTGTCACTTTATGCCTAGTCCTTCATATGGTCTAACTCCTTTCAGTGTTCCCTATTCCATATTATTTTTCTATGATAGTGGAATACTTTTCATCTCTATCAGAAAAAACTCAGCTCAAACAGACTCAAGCAATGAAGGTGATTTGTTGGCTAATAGAACTAAAAAGTCCAGAGTAGGATTGGCCTCAAGGTTGGTTTTATTTAATAGACCAACCATGTCATCAAAGACCTGGTTTCTTTACCTTTCTCTGCTCTGCCTTCAGCTTGTCAGCACTGTTCCAAGTCTGGTTTCTCTCAGAGTGGCAAAATGAACTCAGAAATCCAGGTTTCATATCTATATGCCATCCTACCCAGAAAGGGACAGAGTATCCCTTTTGGTGGCTCTTCCAATAATATGAGAAAGCTTCTTTGCTGGAAACCCAGTACTGTAAAGGGTACACTGTATGTTACTGAACAAAATTAGTCCAGATGCCCTTCCTGAACCCACATCCTGTGCCTTACATGTGGATTACATGAATCAATCATTGTGGAAAGAGGAATGGAATGACCTGATAATTTAGACCAAGCTGAGACTACTCCTAGAGGTAGGAGTTCAAATAACTTCTCCCTGAATGTGTAAGAGAAGCTGATACCTGACTGGAAGTCTAAAAACTATGAGGAAGGAGAATGGGGAAGATGGATGCCAAGTAACTAAGTAATGCCCCCTATCCTTGTGTGTAGTTACTTCAAAACTTAATAAAACCCCATTTTTATTTTATTTGTTCTGCTGCTCTAGTTCAAGGGCAAATTCTGACCTGCCACCTGTTTTTATAAGTACAGTTTTATTGAAATACAGCCGTACTTATTTAAAAAGTGTCATCTTTGGCTGCTTTCATGACACAGCAAAAGAGTTGAATAGTTGTGACAGAGACCATATGGCCTGTGAAACCTAAAGTATTTATTATTTGACCCTTTCAGAAGACGTTTGCTGACCCTTCACCTAGCAGATTAAATGTAAATTCATTCTGGATTTCAAAACCCTCTATCATCTATCCTCACTTCACTGATGTAATTCAGTTGGCATTATTCACTGTACACAAGCTCTCTAATCCGGTGGGATTGGTTTGTTCACCTGCTCCAAATAATGTACATTCATTCTCCACTTTTCCCTTTTGTTAATGCCTTATTCAAACTGAATGCTCATCTTCAGTCTTATCTCTGAAGGCCCATCTGTTTTGTTTTTTTGTGGGGAGGAGGTGGTGAAGTTATACTCAGAGACTAAGTCTGTCTTTACCAGCAATTTATTTGTCATAGGTATTCTGTGAGGATTATAATAATTTCACAAGTGAACAACATATAGGATAATATCTCTTAATAAGCCAAAAAAGGAAATAACATATTTCAAACAGTTGACAGATTAATCTTACTATTGTTCCAGGCAAGAGAAGCTAAAAAGAGTAAAGTTCAGATTTTCACTGACGTGTACCTTTTTATATAAATTTGGTTTCTCAGGAATGCCAGCTTCGCCAACTGAAAGCTGGTGTCCAGCTGCTAGTGCAAAGGTGAAAGTCCCCTGTTGCTACACGGAGCGCATTGCTAGGGACCTGAGATGCTGCTGATGGCAAGCATCCTTTGGGGGCCCCTGCGAGGTGAAAAGGGAGCAGTCCTCACACAGCGGAACCTAATGCCTCAGGGGTCCTCAGGAGAGATTTCTCGGTTAGCACAGAGTTGCTCCACCCAAACTGTAACTCTCAAATTAACCTCAGAAACTCTCAGTATTTATAGTCTAAATATCTCTTGGCCTTAACTGCTTTTCTGCATTTTTCTTACCCATAAGCCCCCAACACGGATCCGCAGCCACTGGGCTTTATCAATCACAGATGCCAATCCCGGATGATAGATTATGACATCCTGACAAAACTTACTTTATTCTTCTATCAAAGTAACTTTACTTGCAAAAACAACTGTTTTTGGTCTTTGTCATAAACAAGTAGATTAAAACTATTTAAGTCATAAATAAGTGGATTTGAAATCATATTAAATCAATACATAACAGTCCATCCTGTGGTTTTAAATCACTCACACACCAATTAATCCCAAGGGCCTACTGTCCTGTACAAATCTAATTTTACAAAAATATCAATCCACCCTGTGATTCTACATCACTTATGATCTAATCACAATCATAATTTTCTGCGTATTTTTCTTCTATCACACATTCATTTATGCCATAGTTTAATGACCAATTTAAGTAACCACATTCCTAATATTATCAGTAGGAGCATAGTAAAGAACTCTTTAACATGATGCAATATCCAATCATGAAAAGACCAAATATTAAAGTCCTTAAACCACTCAGTTAAGCTCCCTTGACCGTTGTGTTTCCATGTAAAAGCCGGTTTTACAGAAAGAAAGAAGGAGCTCCTGCCCTTTGCAACAGCTTGGATGGAGCTGGAAAGCATTATGCTAAGCGAAATAAGCCAGGCAGTGAAAGACAAATACCATATAATCTCACCTTTAACAGGAACCTAAACAGCAAAACAAAGAAACAAGTAAAATATAACCAAAGTCACTGAAATAGAGGACAGGCTGATAGTGACCAGAGGGGAGAGAAGAGGGAATTTCAGGGGAGAATGGGTAGAGTTTACAGGAACAAATTTAAAGGACACATGGACAAAAACTAGGGGGAGGGTGGTAATGGGAGGGAACTAGGGAGGGTTGGGTGGGTGGGCTGGAATGGGAGTAAAAGGGAGAAAACTGTACTTGAATAAAGATTTTTAAAAAAAAGTCAGTTTTATAAAACCCCAGAGGACACAACCTTGCACAGCAGTGTCAAGCACGTGTTTGATTGCCATACATCAGAATTTGAGGCTGTGATTGTTTTTTGAAAATTCATGTTTCTGTTCTCTTTTCACTTCCTGAAGTTATTTTGACTTTCTTAGGCTCATCTTGCAGATGTTCTTTTACTTGTCTTAAGTGTTCTAATGTATGATTTATACTTAATAGATTAATTCTAGGAGGTTCAGTATAGAATATTTTTCTTTTTATATTAATGGTTTCATTATCTTCCATTGACCTCAAATAATATCTTTTTCCTCCTTTTGTCACACTAATTACCTGTTCTATTTTTACACAACCCATCTTGTTGAGTTCCTTATTTTTCCCTTGACCCCAATAGGTTAGGGTAAGGTTTGGCTTAGAGTATACTATCATGGTCCAATTTCTCATATTATATGTTCTGACTGAGGAGGCATCAAGGCCATAGTCATGGGTACTTGTACCATAGGTATATCCAAAGCTCTAACAGTAATAAAGGTATTTTTGTTCCAATCCACTAACATCTCCTTAGGAGCATGTTTTCCTTTTATCATAAGGAGATATTTCTGTGGCTTGTAGGCTCCACTGTCCCTTTTGATATTGGGGAACCACAAAAGGTTAGTCACCCAATGTCATTTCTTCCCTTTTTTAAAATATATTTTATTGATTATGCTATTACAGTTATCCCATTACCCTTCCCCCTTCATTCCCCTGTTTTCCCTTCTAAGTGCCAATATTCTAACTTCACAGCTACCTAAGGAATGACAGCCATTAGGGTTGTGTGGTGTCTACTTGTGGTTGGGCCATCGCCTGCTATCTCAGGTGACCAGTATTGCCCTGAGGTTATAGCTGTGCTAAGAGCGTTCCACATATTAACCAATCTTACCTGAAGCAGTTGACCATCTACCCTTATATAAACATCTTTTATGTCATTTTTAGTACTTCATTATTTTTTAAGCATTTTCTCCAACTGCTTTATGTAGAGCTTCCCTTGCTCTATTTACTTCCATATGAAATTCACTCATGTTTGGTAATGTATTGCTAATTTAATCCATCTGTGTACCCAGCAGTGATAAAGCTGCCATTGCATGTGTTAAATTGAGATTTTTTTTTTTGTTTCAAAGTTTTAAAAATCTAATGTGACTTGATCAATTTGGAATTGGGAAGAAGCAGCTGCCATTGCTCCTCCAGTTAAACCTCCTACCAGTTTGCAAAGGAGCTACAAGGGTGCTCTTCCTTCCAGTGAATTGATCTTTGGCATGGGTCGTAAAGTGGGTGTAACAAAAGATGGATAAAACTGAGCAGAATTTGAGGATCTATTCCTGGCTTGAAAGTCTTGTACATATTAAATGTCAAGGTATAAGCTACTATTGCAGGTTACAATATGACTGTGAGACATTTTGTTAGCATACGTGCTCTTGGGATAGAAATCTGTGGTGGGATAGAGAAGCCTAATGTATATCACCATGGATAATGATATGCATTATATGCTCAATTTCCTATGTGTCCTGTATACACTTTACATAGTTTTCCTATTGTCTTGAAGTCTGGACGTAGAGTCCATGGATCTATTGTTAATTTTCTCATAGGTAATTATGGATTAAGCAGCATAAGAGTATAGTAAATGATCAATTTTTGGCCTATTTATATTCAAAAATATAATTGCCTAATTTCACTCATGTGGATGTGCTGTGCCAACATCTATTCCTAAAGTATCATCGTTACCATGGCCAGAACTTTGTATTTAGTGTTCCATGTGGTAAAGTCATCTCTACATTTTAATGGTCTTTCTAAGTTATCCCAAATTTTGACTTTAAATTTTCCTTCTCACTTTTGGTTTGCACCAGGTATTGATTCTTCATGAGTTCTGTTAGAGAAGTAAAGAAAGATTCTGCTCCAGTTGGCACTTTTGAGACATTATTAGTCTAACAAAGGTTTTACACTGATATGATCATGCTCCCAATTCAGTGAGATATGGTAAGGGAAGAGCACAAAAGTTAGTACCTGGTTGTCTCAATATATGTGCTGGGCTACAAAACCAAGAGTCAGTGGTTCAGGCCCACCTTTATCCTCTGAGTCAGTGTCTAACAGGGGCAGTTGTTCAGGATCCTTGTTGATTCTTATGGAGATTGGAGGGGAGGTTTCCATGGTTTCCTTAGCTTCCCTCAGCACTTATTTCCCATCCATTGAAGATTTCCCAGCAAGTGATAGTGCTGATGAGAAGGGTGGGGTGGCAGTGTTGGGCTTGGTGAGTCATCAGTTGCAATAATGGTGATCCCTGGAGGAAGCAGAGGATATCACAGAAGACAGTGGCATTCCAGCTTGGACTAATGGCACAACTGCTATTGCTGCAGCTGTCAGAAAGGAATCTGCAGCTGCAATGAGTGTAGCATGCAACAGTGAGCAATAAGCACAATGGTGTGGGCCGCAGCCAACATGTGGCACTGATCCAGTTAGAAATACAGTTGACCCTTGAACAACACAGGGCTCTGAACCCCTGCTCATTTAAAAATCTGCCTATAACTTTGGACTCCCCACAAACTTAACTACTAATAGCTGCTGTTGACCGAAAACCTTACCAATAACATGAACAGTTAACTCATATTTTGTATGTTATTAGTATTATATGCTGTATTCTTAAGATAAAGTTAGGTAGAGAAAAGAAAATGTTCTTTAAAAAATCCTCAGGAAGAGAAAATACATTTACTGTATATCTTGAAAATATCTGTGTGTAAGTGGACATGCACAGTTCAAACCTGTGTTGTTCAAGGGTCAACTGTATTAATAAGCTTCCTGATGCTTAGCAGATTTATGCCTGCAAAATAAAAATACTGCCCTATTAATTTCTAATTACATCTACTTGCTGTTCTTGCCACTTAAGGAAATTTATAGTTGGAGCCATTATTGTGAATGTTGCTCCAAATCATCACACAAGGGTAATATTAGTTATCTGATAATGATGCCATACAAAAATGTGTCCATTATTAAAACTGTATGGAGGCATCATATTATTTTCTTCAATTTGATGTAATAAGCCTTTTCTTTCAGTTACCCAGTAGGTTTTATTAGTGGCAGGTGCTATAATTCCCCCAGTACTATATGTATTATTATATATATATATTTTTTAAAGATTTTATTTATTTCTTTTTAGAGAGGGAAGGGAGGAAGATAGAGAGAAACATCAATGTGCAATTGCTGGGGGTCATGGCCTGCAACCCAGGCATGTACCCTGACTGGGAATCGAACCTGCGACACTTTGGTTCGCAGCCCGCGCTCAATCCACTGAGGTATGCCAACCAGGGCTTATTATATTTTTTAATTAATACTTTTTCTTTTCATTTATTTTTAAAATTAATTTAAAATTATAGTTGACATATTAATACAATATTATAGTAGTCTCAGGTGTACAAAATAGTGATTAGACATTTACATACCTTATGAAATGATCACCATGATAAGTCTAGTGTAACCACCTGTCACCACACATAGTTATTACAATTGACTATATTCCCTGTGCCGCACATTACA
The DNA here is from genome assembly GCF_004126475.2 of Phyllostomus discolor. NCBI lineage: Eukaryota > Metazoa > Chordata > Mammalia > Chiroptera > Phyllostomidae > Phyllostomus > Phyllostomus discolor. Next base: position 49,126,348 of record NC_040906.2, on the reverse strand, counting down.
TCCCCATGACTAGTTTTATAACTGGCAGTTTGTACTTCTTAGACACTTCCCCATCTTTATCCCATCTCCCACTCCCTTTTAAACTTTTTCATTTAGCCCTGCCTGGTGTGGTTCAGTAGACTGAGCACCAGCCTGTGAACGGAAAGGTCACAAGTTCGATTCCCAGTCAGGGCACAAGCCTGGGTTGTGGACCAGGTCCCCACTTGGGGGTGTGCAAGAGGCAACCTATCGATGTATCTCTTGCACATCAATGTTTCTTTCCTTCTCTTTCTCCTTCCCTTCCCCTCTCTCTAAAGATAAATAAATAAAATCTTAAAAACTTTTTTCATGTATTTATATTTTAATCCTTGCCTCATGTGAAAGATATATTTTTTGATTTGAGAGAGAGAGAGAGAGAGAGAGAGAGAAATTGATGTGAGAAAGAAACATCAGTTGCCTCCTGTATGTCCCCCTCCCACCCACTGGACCTAGGATCGAACCCATAATATTTTGGTGCTTGGGACAATGCTTCAACCAACTGAGCAACCCAGCCAGGGCCCATTCCCTTTTAGCTTAGATTCTGGGTTGTTGTTAATGCTAATTCTTATCTCTGTGGGTGATTGCAATATTATTCCAACAGGAGTTTTTCCATCCCTTTCATATATATGGTTTAGAGATCTTGCCACATCCCAGATTGCTTTAGTCCACACTTTCATATATAAATTGTTAGTAAAAAACCTGAGCTTTTGCACGACCAAACCGTTATACCTATCAATTGATCCAGAGACAGTTGGGTTGTAGGTTAAGTGGAAATTCCACACCATGCCCTGTTCTTTGGCCCAATCTTGTATTAGCTCTCTTACAAAATGGGTGCCCTGATCTAATTCTATAATAGTAGGGATAACTGTAGCAAGAAATCCATATTTTCAGCGCTCTGATGGTGAATTTTTTATCACTTTTCCTGCAGGTATAGGGTAATCCTATTGCAGACCATGTATCTACAATGGTGCATGCATATAATTTATTTTCTGATATAAACAAGGGTCCTGTATAATCAATTTGGGAGGGTCTGTCTGCTTTAATCTTATCTAAAGTATTCATTAATAACTTTCAAGCTTTAAACTTTCAGCAATTCTAACATTTGTTAATACATGTTTCTTTTTTCTAACCGTGGTCTGGAGCCCTGTGTGCCAGTGTGACCGGCTTGGTGATGTGCCCATGCTGTGATTCTGTCATTTGGCATGTCTGTGTTCAGGTTTTATGTTCCATTGTCCTTCCTGTTTATGTATGGTTGTAGAGCCACTCCAGAACAGGCTGTTGGAGTTTAAGAATAACTGGTTTATTTTCATCTAGTGGCTCTGTATTTTGTGTGGCCTAACAGATTGCCCAGGTAAGCCTTTTGGTTGGTTGGTATGTTCTCAGACCTTGGGAACTTCTTAGTCTAAAACCCATTTGGGTAAATTTGGAGTCCTGTAGTTTTAGTTCACAGTGCCCGTGTTGCAAACTCTTGTGAAGACAGGCATTCTAGTTTATGTTTAGAGTGCACATTTCCCAGTGTTTTACAAGTTCAAGTAGTGTGTTTCAAATAAGTAAAGGCTGCCTCTTCATTCTCTGCACATCTAAATTTCTTACTCTTTCTAGTCATTTCATAGATGGGTTTTAATATTTTTCTCATATATGTACTGTTTCAATATCCAAACAATCCTATCAGTTTCTGAGCTGCTGTGTTAGCATTAGGAGTTGCAAACTATCTTGTTTATGAATGGGTCTGGTGTTTTCCTACCTTCAGAGGACCAAATTATGCTTAGAAATTTTACTGTAGTTTGAGGTCCTTCAGCTTTACCTGAGTTGTCCATCCTCTGTAAGAAATTCAATCAAGTCTATTTCGACTCTAGTTTGTTCTTCTAAGTTATCACCATAAATAAGGATGTCATCAACCTAAGAAATAATGATTTGTGTATGTGTTGTGTATTCTTGAGAGGCCTGGATGTCTGTGTTAGAAGGTCGTGGGCTATCACTTGGGCTGTTAAGATAGCCTTGTGGTGACCCAATAAACTGATACTGTCTACCTGCCCATATGAATGCATGGGTTGGCTCTTTTTGTCCATAGGTATAGGAAAGGACATGACAGGTAAGTCTACCACTGTATTGTAAGTTGCAGATCCAGTGTAATATTATATATGTTAGTGCCTGCATCTGGGAATGCTCCCTCAGTTTTGGGAGAGTGTTTGTTTAAATTCCTATAATCTACTCTAAAACTACGTGATTCATCTGGCTTTTTAAAAGGCCAGATTGGATGGTTATATGGAAAAATAGTAGTAGGCACAATAATTTGTTCCTTTAGGAATCCTAGAATGTTTTCCTTAATAGGAGTATGTCCTCCATTAAAATTGTATTGGGATATATTTGTTATTTTAGGTGGGACAGGCAATTTAATTGCAGTCCACTTTGCTATAGCCAAATTAGTTTTAGGAACTGTTACATCTTTCTTTGTTACATGATGTCCTATTTTTTCATTCCAGAAATTTTTTCTATATTAAGACTTATAAAACATTTAGCATTAATGAATGGTCTATATCAATTGTTAGGAATCTATGTACCCACATGCTTGGAGTTAATTTTCCCTCTAATCTTTTGATTAGTCCGATTTTATTTTTAAAGTTTTCCAATTATTAGGGGGTGGAGGTGGGCAAAAGAGAGGAAAATGGGAACATCTGTAATAGTGTAAACAACATAATAATGTAAGCAATAATTAGGATATCCTTGTATCATTGTTACTTAGGATCCTGTACCTAATAATGTAGTAGTATGCATAGTGCTTTCATTTATAAAAGGTGTTTCTATTGAAATGGCCATAGTAACAAAAAGATGGTTGTCTCTGGCTTGGGCCAGGAGACTGCCAAGTTCCTAAAGGGTACTCATTGGATTTCCTCTCCTTTCTCTATAAGTGCTTGTCTATCAATGGGATTAGGTTTTATAAAGGGGTTAAATCTTTATAAAGATTTAATAATAGGTTATTAAATCTATTTTCTGTAGGTGTACTTCCCTAAAAGATTGGCTGTTTTTATGTCTCTGCCACTGTTAATAGTTCCTGGGGTTTCTATCTGGATATTTTTATAATTTGGATTAAAGGGTGGTGGTCTAAGATGCTCAGATGGCCAAAAGGGTCTTATAAATTTACTTCTACATAGTTTATGTTGATTTAGTTTATTTACATTAGATATAACCTATTTTATCTGTATGCATTAGCATTGAAGTTATAGCTTTTATCTTGACCTTGTTCTGAAGTCAGTGAGCTCTCCTGTGTTCCTGGTGCCTGAAAATAATGTAAATAATGCTGCCTTGTGCTGCAGAGGCGCATCTTTTAAGATGACTTTTAAAATGTGTTCTGTTGCTTCTGCCTGTGGTGATGAGGGTATCTGTCCCCTATCATAGGTCGTAGTCAATGTTCCTAATTTAATTATTATATTAGTAGTCTTCCCCTTCTGTTTCCCATGGAGATGTATTAGGTATCTTAATTACCAGGTGGCTGCTACTCAATCAAATCAAGACCTTTGTAAATTAATGTTATATTCTCCACGTGCTCTAAGGCATTGATTAAATTTAGCATCAGTGCTAGTAGGTCAGAGTTGCACAAGTATATATATTCTCTAATTTGTCCAATTAAATGCAAAATTCCTGAATACTAAAGTCTTGGTAATATAATATTTTGACTGTCTTGTAGATTTTTAAGCATTGCTGGACCAAGAGAAGACACTTAACTAATAGTTACTAGTCCTCTCAAACCCTGCCTCACACATATCCAGTGTAGCTTAATGCTTCAGTTTCCCAGGTGCCTCCTGCTTCTCCTAGCACCCTGCAATCCTTCTTCCCAGACACCAATGTTTAAACATTGAAATCAGATTATGTTACTCTTCTACTTAAAATCCTCCACTTCTGTGACATATGTTAGACTAGAGGTTGTGATCTGTCTCTGCCTAAGTCTCCCCATTCATCCCCCTTCACTTGTCAGAGGTCACTCAGCTCTGCTTTCTCCTCGTTCCCTCTTTCTGGAATGTTCTTTCCCACGGCATGAGTGTCTGGCTCCTTCTCATCATTCAAGTCTCAGTTCTCTTTCTTGCTCGACCACCCAGTCTATACTTGTCCCCCGCTTCCTGTGTGTGACTCCAGATCACATCATCTAGTTTCACTTCTCCACAGGATATGTCTTGTTCACCTCTTTTCTTCTATATGCAGGCCTCGTGAGCCTGCCTAATGTGGTCGCTGCACTACTTTCAGCCCCTGGAACAGTGCCCAGTGCATAACAGGTAATCAATAGCTTTGTGCGGAATAAATAACCAAAACCAATTACAGGCTTATTTTCTTTTGAAATTAAAAAATGAATTTTTACTCACTCCCATAAAAATGCTTTTACTAATCACCTACTTTCCTGGTATTACCACTTAGGGCTGCTATAACAAGTAATCACAAAATGAGTGGCTTAAAACAACACATTTATTCTCTCACCATTGAGGAGGCCAGAGGTCTGAAATCAAGGGTTGGCAGGATTAACTCCTTCTGGAGACTCTGAGGGAGAACCCAACTCGTGCTGCATCCCTAGCTTTTCCCGAAGTCCTTGGCACTAGAGACTTGTAGATGCGCCGCTCCGAGCTCTGCCTCCATCTTTGCATCACCTCCTTTGGGTGTCTGTTTGAGTCCTCTTCTTTATAAGGACACTGCCACTGAATTTAGAGCCCACCCTAATCCAGTAAGATCCCATCTCCATCTCTAACTAATTACATCTGCAGTGACCTTACTTCCAAAAAAGTTCACATTCTGAGGGTCTGTGTGGACGTGAATTTGGGGGACACTACTCAACCCACTACAGGGGTTCACAACACAACACAGAAACCAACAAACTATTTCTGCTGTAGTGTAGTGACGTAGATTGTTTTTTCGTGTCCAGCAACCATTCTCCCTTCCCGGGAACACCCCAGTTTCCTGTTGGGGAATTACCTCTCCAGTTGTGTGCAGTCTTGTAAGTTAATACTCCTTATCCCACTGTAGCCAACGGGCCGTATGTGACCCAAGGGAAGACAACTGGACCCTGGGATATTTTATTTTTCAAACCTTACTTTTCTTTATATTTTGGCAAGCTTTCAAGATTCAAGCTTGTATTCAATACTGGATTTCTCATGATTTTAGCACAGAAATCTGTGAAAGCAACAGAACACAGTAAACAGTCTGGGCTTGTAGAACTTTTAATCTTGAACAGAGACACACAGGACAGGAAGCACCTTGACGAGACCTGTGAAGTCCTTCACGCTGCCTGGACTCCAGGAGCTGCCTGCATTCCTGCCTTGCGCCCAGGCCTGGCCTCTAGCCCCCTGACCATCCCGTGAGCTCCCTGCTAACAGTCTGCCCCTTTTTGCTTAGGTTAGCCAGAATCCATTCCCATCACTCTCAACAAAAGAGACTCAACCATTACTCTGAGAGCCAAGATTTTTTTTCAGTACTGGTACAGGTTTTCATATTTACCTCTGAGTTCTCACATGAGTTGACTGCTACATGAGATACTACCTTCAAAATGTCAGATTCATCCAAAACCTACAAATTAGTGCAATTACATTTTATTATTAATTTATTTATAACCCATTTTGTTCCAAGAGGATTTTATTGTGTTAAAATATCCTACAAAGGTACAGCAAAAATTAAAAAAAAAACATTTAAAATAGGAAACAAAAGTAAGACAAAGAGAAAATAAGAATAAAAAGTGAAATGGAGACACAGGTGATCCTAGTCCATGAGATGGGGGGCCATGAGGGCCTAGACCATGGGTAAAGGCACAGTAACGTGAGAGGCGCACAGGCTGTGGTATTTGGCAACAGCATTGTCTACTGGAAATAGACCTTCTCAACCTGCATTTCTGTTAAAAGAGCTTGCAGTCTCTCTACAGTAGAGTGAGACCATGAGACATTTAAGCTGCTTGTTACACAGGAGGGACTGCCCAATCAATAACAGAATAGATAATACATTTGCTGGAAGTCATTGTGTTATCCCTTAGGTAAATAAATCCCAAGACATTTGCTTTAAATTTCTTCTAGTTTTTGGTTATTATTATTTTAAAAAACACTTTAAGCTGTAGTGTCTTATTTTAAATTAATGACAACTTATTTTGCTTTACACAATAGATGGGCTTGAAAAACTATTTTATAATCTATTTTTACAAATTGAAATGTTTTCAGAATAGAGGAACTGACCATTTAAAAGAACACCTGTAGCCAGTCCTTTTGCAAATCAAACATTACTTTCTTATTTATTATTTTAGTGATGTGGAGTTTACACATATTGTAGAAATACTGGTTCCTCCCTTGCAGTTTTTTTAAAGGAAGTAAAGCCCAGATTTTAAATACAAGCACTGCATAAAGATATTGCTCATACATAGTAAGATGGTAAACACAATCATAAGTACTGATCTTCATTATTGTAATGAAGATTTCCCCATTTCAATATTTATTACCTTTTTTCTACCAGACCTTTCCCAGAAAGGATCTGAGTTAACTATTGAATACATCACAAGTGCCACCTAGAGCTCTCTTTGAAAACAACATTTTTTAATCTTTGGAAACAAGAACAAAACAACATACACAAGGCCCATCGTCTTAGGGTAGGGCTTGTTTAAACAGCTCTGCTTCCTAAAAAAGTCTGTTTATTTTCAGCCAAAAAAAGGATTGGAAATAAGAATTTGGAAGTAAGTTTACTTGACTTGGGGAAGATCTCCCAGTACTGCTTGGTTTTAATTCTCCATAGCTATAGATAGAGTTAAGTAAAGGATATTAAAGAAAGGAAAAATCAAGCCACTTCACTAAAGAAGTAACAGCAAAATTTTCAAAAAATATTTTCTTCTAAATCCCAATGGGAGCTGACATCTCACTAAACCTCTCATAACATTGTCAATTATTTATGCACCAAACACCACTCCTTCCAATATTTTTATCTTTAAAGCATGGACACCTTGTTGTCATCACCATCATCATCACTACCACCTCCTCCACCCGAAGTCACATCACAGCAGAGCCCAGTAGCTCTGGTAGTAGGACCTGGTGCTGGTGTCAAGGAAGCAAACACAAGGCTTAGTATCTACCATTAAGGAGGTTGGCACCAACTTGGAGAGAGAAAAAGGAGAAGAGAAAAGAGGAGGAGGAGGAGAAAAAGGAGACTGGGAGAAGGAGGAGGAGGAGAAGAGGAGGAGGGAGAGTACGTATGTCATAATAAAACAGCAATACTAGACAAAAAGCCATCACCATTTTTCTGGTTCACAGACTAGAAAACATTAGAGTTACCCCTCCCCTTTGTCCTGGTACCTGAGTCCTGTAGTCCTCCTCTGAAATGCCTTTCTGATGTGCTCTCTTTTCCTGCTCTATTGTCTGTTTATTCCTACACCTCATGCCTGAAAAATTGCAACAGACTTACCCTTCAGCTTCCTGCCTCTTCTTCTGCCAGGGTAACGTTACTGAACTGCTCCCTTTAACTTTCCATTCTTTTCCTCCAGAACTAGTTACAGCTCTCCTGTGGTTATCAGACCACGGGCACAGATCTCTGAGCCTAGCTTTGCAGGCCTTCTGTAATTTACACTGACTGTATCCCTTCAGTCTGATGGCCCACTACACTTCAACACCAAATTTTCAACCCTGAGGGCAGGTCTCTCTATACTTTGAACTAAGGGGCACAGTATACTTTTCTTTCTTTTTAAAAATTGTGTGGGGTTTTCTGGTATTTCTACTTGCTTCCCCCCCCCCCCCCCGCCCCTTTTTCTTTCTTTTTCTTTTTTGTCTGTTGTGCCATTTGCCTTTATAATTATAATAGTTTCAACTTTCCCCCAGACATTTGACTGTATTAGTTATTCTATCCCTTACTCCCTACCTCCACACACCCCTGACCCATGCCCTCCCTCCTGGATAGCACATTCTCCTCCAGTCTCTCCCAGTTGCTCTTTCATCTTGCTCCTCAGCAAGTCTTATTTGGCCTTCCCTTTGCTCTGGGGATTTGTCTCACTGTTCCTGAGATGCTGGTCTTCCCCTTTCATTTCTCCTTGTTTTACTGCAGAATATTTCCAGGCAACCTCACTGAAATGAGCATGTAGGAGGTAAGTGTTCCAAGCCCTTGCATGTCTCATAGGTCTTCATCCCACTGTCACACTTGATTGTGTTTGTCTGGCTACCACATTCTGGTTTATAATCATGTTGCTAAGGAACTTAGTGTTCACTTCCTCATGTTTCTGTGTCAGTGTTGCTGATGAGAAGCCTGAGCCCCAGAGGTCTGCATTCTGCTTTTAATGTAACTAATCAAATTTTAGACCCTGGTTCTGAAAATACAGAACTTTAAATAAAAAGAAAACATCTAATAAAGAAATGAAAAACATATCTCTTCTTTACTGAAGCTACAAAGGGAGGCATCATTTCTCATCTTAAAACTTAGAGGATCTGATGAGGTGAGGTATGAAATTTGAACTCTCACAGGGACATTAGTCTTGTTTCCTATGCAATACGAATATTTGTGCAAATATTCACAACTGCTACCAGGTTGTTCTTGCTCTCTAAAATAAATCTAACATTGGAATGATTAGTTGAACAAAGGAGTCTTGTATATGCTAGAGATTTTAGAAATTGTTGCCGTGTTATAGGAACATAACCTTCAATGACACCTGTAATTCTGTCTTCTTGTTAAGACTTGTTCAAATGGTTTTATTTGTTACTCTGGTGCTCCAGCTATAATTGACACCTGGTGGTATAAACATTGTCAGGGTTGCCCTGTCCAATTAGAAGACGATCCTTGGCTCTCTCCTATTTGCGTAGTGAACAAACTAAGAGTCTGAGTCTTGTCCTGTTTACATTTCCACATGGATACCCAGTTGTTTTAGCACCAAGCACCAGAATGACAATTTCTCAAAGCAAAAGTTGGTTTTATAAGACACTTCATTTCTAATACCTGAGCACGATTTACAACTTGTTACCATCTCAGTGTAATTTGCAACAAGGATCATTTCAGTGTCCTTCAGAATCTTTGGGAGGGGACAGGAATATTTGATAACAAAATAAAAAGGCAAAGTGGCCGTTCCTTTAATTAAAAAAAATTTGATTTCCCCCTTCCAAACACACACCAATGTCCAGAAAGACAACGTCCCAGAATATTCTCCTAAATATGGTGAAAATTTTCTTACTCAACCCAAAAATATTCTCTATATTACCATAGTATTAAATTTTTACTTAATCTACTTTTGTGTAATAGAACAGGACATAGAACTATAGAAAAAAATACTATTGTGGAAAGGAAACTTTCCTCCGAGTCATATGAATCTCTGCATTATCCTTGAAAACAATCAAATAGACAATAGATAAACCAAAAAATATAATAGAGTCCAGAAATAGGCCTACACACAGAGGATCACTTGATTTATCCCAACGGGGCCAGTGGAATTAATGGGGTGAGGGAGGCCTTTTCAATATATGGCACTGGTTCAAAGGATACTTACTTTTTAAAATTAGATAGATATTATCAAATTATTCACCAGAAAGCTTATACTCAATTATACTCCCACCAGCATTGTTGAAGAGCACTTCATGGTCTGTTCACATAAATGTTCAAGGATGTTTCAGAAGAATGGATATTATATTTATTGAGCGCAAGATCCTGTTACTATGTGTGTGTGTATAATACAATCCATTTATAACCCAACAACAAGTATTCACTGAATGCCTCACACATTCTAGGCACCACTCTTGGCCCTGGGGATTTGGCTGAAGGCAAGGTACCTATTTTCTTTGAGCTTACATTCTTATGGGGGAAAGATAGATGATAAACAGATAGAAAAATAATGTAATGCTATAGGGTTTTAAGGGTTTTTTTTGGTATCAGTTTAAATTTATTTTTGTATATGATGTAAGAATGTAGACAAGTTTTATTGCATGTATAAATTTTGTTTTTCCAAGACCAGTTTTTGAAAAGTCTGTCAACTCTTCAGTGTATATTTTTACCGTCTCCCTCATAGATTAATTGTTGGTGTAAGAGGGTTTAATTCTGGGCTCTCTATACTCTCCCACTAATTTAGGTGTCTGTTTTGTGCCAATGCCTTTCTGTTTTGATTATTATATGGGTTTTAAGTTTTAAGAGGGAAAAACCCAGCAGTGTAAAGGGTTTAGAGAGAAACTAGGGGTGAGGACTAGTTCAGATTGGAGAGTCAGGGGAGGCCCCTCTGCTGGGTAGAAGCTGAGCAAAGTTTGGGGAAGGTGTGCGTCCCGGCAGAAGCCCAGCGAGTGTGAAGGCGCTAGAAGAGGTGTGGTGGAGATGCAGAGACAGGCCAGTGTGGCAGGAGAGTGTAGGAGTGGTGCTCAGGGAGGTGGGCAGGGGCTAGATCATGCTGAGCTTGTTGGCCATAGCAACATTTAGATTTTATTCCAGTGAAGTGGGGAGCTGTTGAAGGATCTTCAGCAGCACTAATGCAACATGATTGAATTTATATTTATAAAAGGTGAATTTTGATTGCTGTGGGGTAATGAATTGGAGGGGGAAGAAAGGAAGCAAAAAGACCTGTGTCCAGAGGAACAGTAGCTTAGATTAGGTGGTAGCTGGGTAAGGGGTGAAATGTGACTGAAATTGGGACATAGCTGGTTGATGTAACAAGACTTACTGATGGTTTGGATGTCAGATGTGACTCCTAGGTTTGGGGCCAAAACAACTGCATCAATGTTAGCACCACCAACTGAGATAGAGATGACTGGGGTGGGGGAGAGACAGGGGTGGGCGGGCAATGGAAGAAAAATGTCAGTATATAAACTGGAGCAACCCCAATGTCTGTTAACAGATGAATGGGATAAACAAAATGAAGTACATCCATACAATGAAATCTTACAGCCATGAAAAACGATGAGATACTGATACATGTTACAATGTGGCCAAACCTTGAAACATTGTGCTAAGTGAAAGAAGCCAGTCACAAAGGCCACATATTGTATGATTTTCATTTATACAGAATATCCAGAATAAGCAAATCCATAGAGCCAGAAAGTAGATTAGTGCTTGCCAGTGGCTCAGGGTAGGAAGGAGTAATGGGGACCGACTGCTTAATGGGGATTTCCACTGGGAGTGATGAGTAAGTTCTGGAGCTAGACAGTAGAAGCGGTTGCATAACATTATGAATGTACTAAATGCCATGGAATTATACACTTCAAAATGGTTACAGTGGTAAATGTTATGTACATGCATTTACCACAATAAAAAAAAACTTGAGACAACAACAAAAATTTTAGAATGTTCATAGGGAAACTTAAGAGTTTAGTTTGGGACACATTAAAACTGAAGTACCTAGGAGACATTCAAGCAGAGCTGGATGGAGGGATCTGGAGCTCAGGGGAAAATTCAGGACTGGGCCCATAAATCTGAGTGTCATAGTTATAGTGTGTCATTTAAAAACTGAGGAGGACTGGATGAGATTACCCAGGCAGGCACTGTAAAGAGAGAAGAAAAGACTGAGTCCTGGACTACCTCGATACTGTGAGGTCAGAATGGGAGGAGCCAGCAGAGCTGAGTGGGTACGCAAAGCAGGAGGAGAGTAAGGAAGACGCGGCATCTCTGGAGCCCAGGGAGAGAACGTTTTTGGGAGGAGTGGCAGATGCATCAGTCCTTGCTGAGAGATGGAGTAAGATGAAGACCGTTCTGTCTTGTGTGATGGAAAGTCCCTGTGATCTTTACAAAGCTGTTCCCAGTGGACAAAGGCATCACTGTACACAAATATACTTGCTTAAATTTTTTTGATTTATTGATTTCTGAAACACATATTTTTTAAAATTTCCACTCTCATCATAGATTGAACAATTTTAATTTTTTATATTTCTAATGTTTTTTGTTTTCTAAATAGTAAAGTTCTGTATTAAATGAATAATGACTCTCATGTCTTGTTAGTGAATTGTGATTTTTTTAAAATTTGGATTTAGGCTTCTTCCCTTTAATGTTCTAGGAGTCTCTTTTGCAAATAGCGTGTAGCTGGATTTTATTGTTTTACTAACAAATCAAAACTTTTTTTAAAAAATGGGAACTTAAGTCCTTCACATTTTTACTTTTAATATTTTTAAATATATCTGTTATCTGGGTTTACGTTTTCTATTGAGATGCTTTTTTTGCTGTTTTTTTCTCCTTTTCTTGCCTTTTGTTAGCTTGACCAAGTTTTCTTTGCTCCATTTGTTTTCCTTGAAGGTTGGCCAAGTTATGTATTTAGTTTCAATTATTTAAATGGTTGACTTAAAAGTTGAACTCTCATGGTTATACATGTTTTCTTATCAGCATCTAGATTTAATTCATCTTTATCCCCACCAGGCAAGATAGTTATATTCTCTAGCTTTCTTCTTCTGCCACACTTACCTCTACATGTGTAAGCAATTTTACCAAATTAGTTTTATTCCAGTTAAAGTAGTACTGTTTGTTTTTTTCCCGACTCACCATTTTCTTTATCCAACATTATCTTTTTCCTTTGGATTACTTTTGTCATTATTTGCTCAAGTGCATTTTTGAGCATTGCAATTATTTTAGAGGTGGTGTGTTTGTGGCAAAACTTCTGAGTCATGGTGCGTTTAAAAAATGTTTCACACTTGATTGTTAGTTTGTGTTGGTGTTGATTTGCAGGTTCAAAATTATTTCCCTTCAGAATTTTGAAGATAGCGCTCTGGTGTCTTTGGCACCAGGGTCGCCGATGAGAAATCTGATGCTGCTCTGCTTCTTGTTCCTTTGCAGGTTTTATCACGTGGAATTTTTCAACATCATGTTCTTTATCTGCGGGGTTCTTAAATTCACCAGGACTTGTCAGCAGGCCCTTTTCAATCTGTAAGTTGTGCTTTCTCCAGCTCAGGGAAATTTTATTTAAATTTTTTTCTTGTGATTTCTTCTTTCATTGTTTCTGTGTTTCCTTTGTGGAGCTTCTATTATATGGATTTTCGAGCACCTGGTTAGTTTTCCATATTGCTAAAGTTCTTTCTGATATTTACATTTACTATGTCTTTTTTATTTCAAATTTTGGGAGATTATCCTTATCTTTTGGATTACTAATTTGATTTTCAATTGTACAGTTTCCATTGATTATTCATTCATTCAACAAATACTTAATGAGCTCCTACTATGTGCCAGGTATTATTTAAATGATGAACAGTCAGTGGCAAATGAAGTCATCTTGCTGGCTTTTTATTTTCCAATAATCCTCACTCTCTGAATGCTCTTGGTGTAGGCCGTGGAGGACAGGGAGTCAGTCAGGCTTCCTCACCCGGGTGTCTGGGCAACTAAGAAGCAGTATTCCCATAGCCTTGAGAATGGGCTCACATGCGCAGAATCACGCTTTGTTATGTCACGCCTTGGCACCCTGCCTGCCTTGTGTGCGTTCAGTATATAAGTCAGCGCGACATGCGGCTCGCAGTGTGCATGGATCGCCCCACCCTAGAATAAAGGCATGTCAGGCACCCCCACGGCTCCTCAAATTTTCTTGCATCTGCCTGATTCCCATGTTAACCTGCCTGGCCTTGAACGGCTGAGACATAGGCAAAAAAATATTTTCAAACATCTCTGAATATACCAAATGTGCTCTTTTTTTTTTTTTTGGTTTAAGATGACCATTTTATTCAGAACTCTTTTTTTCCCGGTCAGGTCTCTTTGTTCCTTTTGTCTACGTGACTCTCATGCTGTTGTTGTTTTGAATGTCGGGTGATCCTTTTACAAGTGAAGAACCAGGTTGGGTATTACAGGTAAGTGGTAGGGGTTTTATCTGCTTTTGTGTGGGTGTGCTGACAGACATCTCTCCTGAATGCAAGATCTGAGTTCTTTGTAGGTGGGTGGTGAATGTCCCCAGGAAGCATTTAGGTAAAGATGAACGGGTATGCAGTAGGTAGGTGGGTAGAACATTTCATGCCAGTTAGAATTCTTGATTATAAACAACAGAAACTGGGTCTGGCTAATTTATGCAGAAAAATAACTTCTTAGCAGGCTATTGGGTGGTTCACAGAATTGACCAGAAGGCTGAAAATCAGGCTTGGAAAACCAGCAGGAGCCAAAGAGGTCAGTGCCAAGGATACTCTGCAGAAGTAGTTTGGTTAGGTCGTTGCTTAGTCTTTGTGGGTGTCCCTCCAGATTCAGGTCCTGGGTGGAACAGCCAGCACTCCAATTGCCAAGCCAGGAAGCAGGGATATCTGCCAAGCACCCACATGTGGCAGGTAGAAGAAATGGCCCCAAAGAAGCCCATAGCCTAATCCCTGGAACCTGTGAACATGTTCCCACACATGGCAAAAGGGACTTTGCAACTGTGATTAAGTTAAACAATTTGAGAAAGTGTGACTAGCCTGGATCATCCAGGTGTCGGCCCAACTACAGGATTCCTGAACAGTGGAGAAACTTTCCCGGCTTTGATGAGAGGGAGATGAGAAAGGCCAGGGAGATGCAAGGTTGCTGTCATTGAGGATGGAGGAAGGGGGCCATGAGCTAAGGAATATGGTGGCCCCAAGTAGCTGGGAAATGCAAAAAGACAAACTCTTCTGTAGTTTCCAGAAAGGAATGCTGACCTTGATTTTAGCCCCAGACTTCTGGCCTGTGGAACTGTAGAATAATGAATTTGTGTTCTTTCCAGTCACTAAGTTTGTGGAAATTTGTTATGGCAGCAGTGGAAAACAATACACCGCACATTTACGGTATTTCCCTGCCATGATGCTAAACTAAGGGAGGTTTCACTCTGGTGCAGGTTACACATTTTCTCCTTGCAGAACTGCCTTGCCATCTCCTAGCTATTCCTCCTGTGCAACCCCTGCCCCCGACCTCCACTGCCGTCTCCCTTCCCCAGGCCAGCACTGCTGATGTTTTCTTTCTGCAGCTGAGGGGCAGGGGAAGCTCGATGGGCCCCATGCTCTGGATGCAGTTCTTCAATCCGTATCCTGAGGGTTGATTCAGAGCCTTCTTCTGAAATATCGTAAACGTCCATCTGAGTTTGGAATCTCCTTGGATTTGCTCTTATCTTCTCCTTATTTTAATCATTTATTTGGTTCATTTTCTGCAGTCAGTTTTGGGATGTGGTTTTTCTTCAGTCTTGTCAGTGTTGATTTCATTTAACTCTATCTTCCAGATATTTCAAAAGTTTCTGATGGTTGTGTTTTTTTCCTGTTTACCAGTGCTGCACGGATTTCTCCTTTAAGAACAACACTTTCCTCCAGTTGGTATAAGAAAATCTGGGTGGAAGAGGGACATGGTCCCATTATTTAGACTGTGTGTTCCATACCTGGGGCTTGGACAGGCTCCAAAGGACTAAAAACTTCCCTGGAGAGGTGGGCCATGCGGGCCGTGGTCTGAGAGCAGGCTAATGGTGGGTTAACGCAGGGGCCACCCAGGAGACAGCAGGTGGAACCCCTGCTTGGGAGGATCCAGTGGACCTCAGGGAAGTCCCTTAACAGGGGAAGAGAAACCAGAACTGGGTTCAAGCCTCAAGTTTGCCTTTTGCCAACTATGTAACTTTAGGCAGGGCTAGCTGCTGTGAGCTTCAACTTCTTCACTTGTAAAATGGCGGGGGTGTGGTGGTAACATCTATCGGCAGGGTTACTGCAAGGATTAAACGAGTTAATGGTGGTAAAATGCTTACCACAGGCTTGGCACACCATAATATTGGGTATTTACTGAGTGGCATTTACATGGATCATCTTGTTTAATCCTGATTATTAAGTCTATTACATAGATCAGGAAACTGAAGAAGAGAGAATTTAAGTAAGCTGCTTAAGGCTGTGATCATTAAGTGGCAGAGCAGGGACTCAAACCTGGGTCATCTGGCTCTGTCATCTTTGTACACACACAATGCTACAGATTAAGCTATAGATGAGGGCTATGGGGCCGATGCTCTTCTCTGGCTTTTAAATGTTTCTGTGCAGTTTTGGGGTAGGGAGACAGATTCATTTTAGGAATTGGGAAGAGACTGAGTCAGAAAAAGAGGAGTAACTGGCCCCAGTAACAGTCAATCTGGAGCTAGCTGATCATTGTAGGTTGTTGTTTCATGTCTGTGTTGGCTGGTTTCCTTTTGTTATATATTATTTTATGGCGATAAAGTTCATGTAACAGTAAGCTACACATATCTTAAGTGTACAGCTCAATGAGTTTTCACATGTTTACACCTGTGTAATCACTATCCAGATCAACCTACAGAAAGTCTCTAGCCCCTAGGATGCTCCCGTGTGTCCCTCACCCAGGTTCATACCTGCTGCACTGACTTCTATCAGCATAGGTGAGTTTAGTCTGTTTTGAACTCATGTAAATGAAACATACAGTTTGTGCTCTTTCATACCTGGTTTTTTTACTTTGTTCTTTATTTTGACAAAGACCCAGATGCTTTATAGGCCATGAATCTGTGAGCAGATGACCACACTCTGAGCAGATAGCTATGATCTCCGAGTGTGGCCCCCAAGGGCTCTACACAAGTACAGGTTGTCGTGACCTGGGTCCAGCAGTGGGGGATGGGAAAGAGGAGGAAAAACCTTCTTGGGCAGGCTGCCATGTGCTTGGCACCCTGTGGAGGCTCTCAGGACTCAGGGGCGAAGATTCCTGGTACACTATAGCTGTGTTCTGGGTGGCCTTGTCTTGTATAGCTGTTCTCATTCCAGTCATTTCCGTGGGCTGACTAAAAATGCTGGACATACTGGCTTGTGGATTCATCGGCTCCTATTTGGTGGTCTTAGCTATTGACAGTTACATGCATATAGGCCTTTCTTACATCACTTTGCATGTACTCAAGAGAGTACCTTCTATCTCTGCGGTTCCCCAGGAATCAGGTTTTGAGACGGGACAACTGCCTAACTTCGCTGAGGGTAGCATGTTCTTCGCCCTTTCGCAGCTGTAGTGCAGCGGAAAATGCTGAATTGTCCCACACACATGGGTGCTGGAAATGTCCACACCTCACTCCAGCCTCTGGAACTCGTCTTCCCAGAACAGAGGCATCTCTCTCCTCCCTGTGAAACTTTGCCTTCCAACTCCTCCCTTTTTAGGATAAGACGGCTTCTTTTCTGGATGAGCTAAGAACTCGCACAAAGTCCTGGTTGGGGCTTTTTCCAGAATAGCTTTTGAAACACAAATAAGCTCTTAAACCTCTTAACCTGAGCATAAGAGGGCCCTGTGTCTTAGAATAAAAAGCCGTTTTCCTTTTAGAGAGAAGTAAAAAGGAGAAATATTATCCTTTCCTTCTGTCAGATAAGTCCCCAACAGAAACAGGGAACAGGAACAGGGCATAAACGGCTTCACCAATCATCTGTCCCGTCCCAGTAGGTTCTGTGTCTCCTCTGCGTCTTTGCGTGGGGAAACCTGGCAAAATCACACTGCGGTGGCGTCAGCCCCGGTTTTGACTACAAAATGGGGCTGATGCCAACTGTACAAGGACATTGTCATCAGTAAATGAAATTAGCTGTTTGAAAAATTTGATACTTAGGGTTCTAATAAGTGTCATTTCTTTTCTTTCTTTTTCAACAGGAGGAAGCACCTGCTTGTGTGAAGTCTGAGCGTCTGGGTTGGGTGGCCGGATTACAGGGCTCTGAGAACAGAGAAGTGATGCATTTCGCCAGAGAGGTGGGAAGCAGGCTGGTGCCCACACAGACTTTTTTCCCTTCTCTTTATAGTTCCGAGCAGGGCAGTGGTGTGACTTGAAGACACTGGGAGGTTCTTCCATGCTCTCAACAGTAGTGCCCAAACCTGACTGTTAGAATTACATGGAGAGTTCAAAAACCCTTCTACCCTAGCCCCTTACTTTCTACTACCCTGGCTAAGAATTGAGTCAGTAGGGTTGGGGAGATGAAAATATTTATTTTAAAAAATCTTCAGATGAGTCTGATGATGAGCAGTATGTTTAGAGACTAAAGACAGATGCTCACAGACACAGTTCAGAGCTACACTGAGATGCCCAATGTGGTTTCCGGGGAAGGAGCTGGTGGTGCCACTCTTGCTGCTCAGGGCGAGTGCTGCCTCTTTAACAGCTGGCTGCAAAACAAATGCTGAATGCTATTTCGGCCTTTTTTTCCAAAAGTGAAAATCCCCTTCAGATTTCTCCCTGATAGCAAAAACTGGTACTAATTCAGGTCTTTTGTAAAAGCAGAGTGGTGTAATGTGAACTTTTGAAAAGAGGGGTCAACTATGATTTCCTGTAGGCGCTTATTGTTCGGGGCAATTCCCACCCCAGTTGTTCCCCAGCTCTTGTCACTATTTCACCCTGATAAAAGCGAGAACCAGACTAGTTTCTTGAGTTAGTTTCAAAGTGACTCAAGTAGAAATCTAGGAGATTCTGATGTATTCAGGAAAATACCTAGATGTATCATATGTATTGTTTAGGTACCTTATTGGGGGCCATCCTCATAGATCTTATTTTGCAACAGTCTGGAGCTTGGAGAGTGTCTTTCCATGCATACTTTTGAGGAAAGTTGAATATTGCTCATCTGTGCTGTTTTGTATATGTGTTGCATTTGTTTTTATTTTTATTTATTTATTTTTTGAGGGTTTGAATAATGAAGTCATAGTGGAGAAACACTGGCTTACTGCTGTTAAGATGTTTGATTTGGGTTTTTTTTTTTGCTATCATTTATAGTAAGCAAACAAAATTTAACAATTAATTTTTTTTGGTTCTAAGTGCACCAGGTTTATATCTTTTCAAATGAACGAGCCTTTACATGAAAGTGACTAAATGGCTGTAAGTCTTTATATCCTGTCATTCCCTCCACCTTTCCCCCCTACAAACACTTCCACTAGATTATTTTGAGGCATTTGAAGTAAATTTCAGAAGTTATACCATTTCTGCTATAAATATTTCAGTATGGACTCTTGCCTCAGCTGGGTGGCTCAGTTGGTTGGAGTATCATCTGTACACCAAAAGTTTGCAGGTTTGATTCCCGGTCAGGGCGCATATGGGAGGCAACCAATAGATGTTTCTCTCTCTCTCTCTCTCTCTCACTCTCTCTCTGTCTGTCTCTCTCTCCCCCACCCCTCCCTCACTCCCTTCCTCTCTTTCTGTAAAATCAATAGAACATATCCTTGGGTGAGTGGGTGAGGGTAAAAAAAAGATTCTTAAAAAGACTCTTAAAAAACATAAGCATGCATTTGGATTCAGCAACTCTAGCAAAATAAAGAAGTATAGTCTCAAAAAAAAAAAAAAAAAAAGAAAAGAAAAGAAAAGGAAGAACCATAACCACAATACTAAAAATTTTGACAAAGATTCCTTAATATCATTAAATATCCAGTCAGGTTAAATTCCCCCCTCATTTCTGAATTTTTCGGATTAGTTCCCTGTGCTGTTAACAAGTGTTTTCTGCTCCCTGTACTTCCTATAAGCTGAGTGTTAGATCGGAAGGTTTAATCTGATTTGGTTTGGTATTTTGCCAAGAACACTTCATAGGTGGCATTGTACAATCCCATGGCAAGGCAGATGATTTAGCAGGCACTAATTATCATTGCTGAAAGGTTTTCTTATTCATTTCTGACTACCCCCAACCCACCCATCAGCTTCTCCCAGACACACCTCACTCAGACAGGCTTCTTTGCTCTGTTCTAACTGATCAGAAAATGGTTACTTGGTTGTACACTTGTTTCAAAGACACAATTTCCTTGGAAAATAAGCAGAAGGGTCCATTAATCTTCAGCATAGGTAAATGGAATTTTTCTCAGTCCACATCTATGGCAACATTGTTGGTCATCTATTCATATGCCATCCGTCCCACCCTTATAATGTGCTGGCATAGTCCACCTCTCCCTTAAGAGGCTGACTAGCTCTTTACTTTTCAAAGCCTGACTGGTTTCTGGGAAATGCTTTCCCTCTTAGTGAAGATATTCCTGGCCTTTGGCCTTTAGATGAGTATGAGGTTATTATTTGGTGCCGCTGTGGCCATCCTCTGACTGTGTGGGCAAGCTTGAAGATTAACATCAATGTGCCAGGTGATGGGGTGATGGGATGGGAAGGGGGAGAGGTCATCCCCCCAGGTCTTCAGTAAGTCACTGAGCCATTGAAATAGCCAACCCTGAAAATGCCAAACCCCCAGATTTATTATGTGAGAATATAAACTTAATCTACTGTTAATCGATCATTTGAAGCTATAAACAACCTAAGCAACATACAAAGTACATTTAAATACATTTCTTTTATAGTTCTGCTTACTATTTAAAGTTCTGATGTAGAGAAAAAAATCTATAGACCTTGACCTTGAGTCTCCTATAAAATCAGTCTTTCTTATCCACTCTAATAAAGCTAAAGTGATATAGATAGCATACAATATTGAATTGTCAAAATTAACTTATTATGATGGCTTACTTTAAAAAATATCAGCTTTTGATAAGATATAAGCTGAAAAGGTGTACAGCAACTTTAAACTGGAAATGGAGGCCTATGGACTTCTATGCTGTGATAAGGCTTGGAGTGAAAATATTTTCCAAGGACCATTCTCAAAGGACATAACTAAGAGTTGACTTTGAGTGTTGGCAACAAAGGGAAACTTTTCTCCTATTACATTATGCTGGACTTAACATTCTTATTAAGTAGTGGAATTGGAATTTATGAATCTCCTCCTTTGCAGCAAAATGATTCCCAAGTTTTAAACTGAATGCATAAGATTAACATGGAGAGTGATGAGAATTTAATTAAAAAATAGTATGATTTTAAGAAGCAGCAATAGAACTGAAAAAGTAAAGGATAGCTGATGGTCTGTCCTGTACTTGTTCCTGCTTTTTTTAAAAAAAATGAGATATAATTCACATTATAACATTATGTTCCTGCTTCTTGTTATTTTGCATTCCCAGACTGTGTTGTTTGGAAGCAAAGCTTCATTGTTTTTTGTTTTGTTTGGTTTGGTTTGGTTTGGTCAGTAGATTGCACCTTTGTCCTTGCAGGCAAGGTGACGGCAGCAGTTCCAGGAAGCCCTCAGTAACAAACCCTCTTTGTGTTGTGTGAGGAACCCTGGCTCACAGATGAGTGACATCATCAGGCTTCCCACCCTGTCCTCTGGATCTCTCGATGTACAGAGACTCATTGTTAATGACTTCCACTGAACAGTAGCTGGCTCTTGCTGGCTTCATTCTCTGTGAACATGGTGATCATACATCCCAGAGTTAAAAAAATAACCTGTCCTGTTTCAGACTGTGTGTCAGGCCATCTGCCCTGGTGTCTGACTAGGAAAATATGATCACCTTAATTATGGCACCACCCCTTGCAACTTCTCTGCCGCTTGGAGGTTTCCCCTGCATGTCTCATTGTTTTGGGTACCTCTTAGGTGATATTCCTTCTTCTTGGCCTAATAAGCAAAATTCCCTGTGTGTCTTCAGTGGAAATACCCTCTTTTCAGAGATCCTGCCTAGAAGGGATTTCAACATAATCAATACTAAAATCAGACAAGGTAAGGCAGGAGCCCATCTCCCTATGAAAAGCGACCTGATCAAATTCTGAGTGAGTTAAGTGTCATTATCACAATAAAGTTCAAAGCCTTTAAAAATACGTAAGGTGATGCATTTGAGCTGGTGAACATAAAACTTACCTTGGAAAAGTCACTGAAGAAGGGAAAGGCGGGGTTAGAATTTGGCTTTGGAGATCAGATTAGAGCAAAGAACGACCTTCAAGCCCACGTGGGGCAGAACTGCTGTCGACAGGATGGAAGTCAGGCAGTGGGCTCACCATTGACTCTGACACCGTGGCTTGGAGAACATATTGAAATCTCTGTTATCTTCTAGGTCCTTAATGCAGTGAGCCAGGTACACCAAAAGTGCTTAGGAGATACTTGCTGACCTACGAGGACAAGTGACTTTGACTGCATTTATTGTGTTTGCCACACCAGATGCACTCATTGTTACAACCTTTCTGGTTTAGAGGGTCAGAGAATACCTGAAAGGCCATGAAGAATGTTTGTATTTGATTTTCCAGATTTTTTTTTACCTGACCATGAAGCAAGGATATTACAAATAAAATTTAGCAGAGGACAGGCAATCCTTAGGTGTGAGATTGGTCATGGTCATGGCTCGAACAGCTGAATAAATAACATGTATATGTATTTGGCTCCTTGGGCCTTTACCCAAGCCTTTTACAACTACCAGGTGTTTTATAGACACATTTTTCTATGAAGTAGTCAAACCGTAAACAGTGAATCTTGCCTGATTGTCACGTCTTACAAAACAAGAGAGACGAGAAGCAGCACCATTTTCCTAATGGAAATGTCTTTTGTTTCTGTCCTTGGAAGCACGGGGCCAAGGGTGTGAGGGCGGATCTTGGGCTGCGAACTGTCCCACGGCCTTTGCTCTACTCTCAGCGCGTGCTGACTGGGGGCTCTGAGTCGGTCTGTCCGCGTGTGTAACCCTGGTGCTCTGAGGAAAGTGTCCCCGCCCACTGCACCCTGAGCACAGCCCCACAACATGTTGTACGGTAGTTCTCCTGACCTGCAGCTTTGCTTTCCAAGGTTTCAGTTACCTGAAGTCAGCTGCAGTCCAAAAATCTGAATGGGAAAATTCCAGAAATAAGCAACTGGTAACTTTAAACTGTGTGACATTCTGAGCAGTGTGATGAAATCTCGTGCTGTGCTGTTCATCCTGCCCAGAACGTGAGCCATCTCTTTGCCTAGCGACTCCACGCTGTATGTACAAAACACTAAGGTGTTTTGAGAGAGAGAGAGAGACCATACTCACATAACTTTTATTAAAGAACATTGTTATAATTGTCCTATTTTATTATTGGTTACTGTTGTTAGTCTGTTACTGTGCCTGATTTATAAATTAAACTTCATCATAGGTCTATAGGTATAGGGAAAAACATAGTATATATAGGATTTGAAACTCTCCACGGTGTCAGACATCCGCTGGGGGTCTTGGAACATCTCCCCTGCAGACAAAGGCAGCGGGGGGGGGGGGGGGGGCTGTACAGAGAATGGTTGGTGCTTGATAAATGTTTGCTGGGCAAGAATCATGTATTGTTAAGCATTCTTTGTGAACAGTGTAGCTTGTTCATAAGTTCCTTGGATAAAGGATTAATCTTATGCACCCAAATATCTGTTAATAATTAATGTGTGTGCTTTGTAAGTGTTTCTGTGTAATCAAGTGGGGGAAGGACCACATTTGTGATTACCATGGGGAGCCTGCATTATTGGCCTTCATGCCTGCCTTGCTGGCATTGCCTGTTAAGCAAGAGAAATTTCTCCCACGTCCTTCCAGGATCTCAAAAATCATTGTAAGCACTTGAAAAGGACCTGAGAAATATTTAGGTCAAACTCTTTATTTTGTAAATGAAAAAAATAGGATCTGGAGAGATGGAGTGATTTATTTTTCCCAAGGTCATATAGCTAGTCTTTGGCAAAGCCAAGAAAAAATTTGAATACCCTTGAATGTCATGTTTTTTCTTCCTGAAATATTTTAAAATTTTATCTAAAATATCTTTGTTTCAGCATCATTTGTGTGTATATATATATATGTATGTATATGCACATATATATACACACACATATATATAGTCTGTACAGGGGGTATCCAGCTATACAATATGGAAAAGAGACATTTATTGGAAAAGATGCAAGATATAAGAAACATTGTCCTAGGAAAATGACACCTCAGTGCCCTTCAAAGTAGGTACCTCAGGGCCTCACACAATTCTCCCTTAGCCAACACCTGCCCTGTGGTATTTTCCTGAATCTCATCACAGTCTGAAATCTCTTCCCTTTCAAAGGTGATTATAGTTTGGGGAAAAGCCAGGAGTTGCAGGGCACCAAGTCTGGGCTGTAAGAAGGCCGAGTCAGCTGGGTGACTTGATGTTTTGCAAAAAATCTGCTCGAGACTGATGCATGAGCAGGCACATTGTCATAATAAAGCCGCCAATCACCAGTTGCCCATAGCTGTGGCCTTCTGAATCATCCAAATAGTTTCCGTGGAGGATGTTCAAGCTCAATGCAAAAATTTGATGCAGATTCATTGCTCTACTTGCTCAGTCACTTTGAATGTGACAGCCACACAGTACACAATACACATGCTTGCTCAGTGGTGCTTACCACCCCCACTGACTAGTACAGTGAAGTCATTGTTCACGCATGTGCATTCCAGTCCACTCTCCTTGGCTGCCAGGTTATATCGATGTCAAGCAAATCATTCTTTTTATATTAACAATGGTTGTACTTTTCCTGGACAGACCTCAAATAGTTGCTATAATCAATTACTTCTTAAGAAAATTCTAAAAGCTTTTAGCTACTTATTTTCCACATGACACATTTCAGGAGTTAAATAAGAAGGTCTGACCAAGACATCAAAGAGAAGAGACATAAAAAGATAGAAAACTTCAAGGGGGTTTATCCAAAAGTGGTAACATGACTCAAATCCTACCCACATTCAGGTAAAAAAAGATGTTGAGGCTTTGAGGGGGCTCAAAAAATAGCACCTGTCTTTCCTATCCAGGTTCTCAACAAACTGAGAAATGAAATGAAAAGTGGAAGATGAAGTCTGAAATGTCACCTGCATCACTACAAAAGGCTGAGCCCCACGGCAGGGCTTAGTGTGGCAGCCAAGTGGGGCTGTTCACAGCGCCCCAGGTTTAGGCCAACCTTCTTAGCAGAACAGGCACGTACCTGAGGGCAGACCACTACAAGAGGAAGAAAGGGGACCAGGCTAAGCTTCCCCAGTGTGTGGAGAGTGATGGTAAGTGGTGCCGGGAAGAGCCCCGAGCGATACAGCCATCGTGAGACTCCCCACAGGAGTGGGGACAGCCATTCCCCGTAAGAAAGAGAAGGTTTGAAGATTGTGAGGGAAAATTTGTGAAGAGGATTTCTCTGGAGGAGACTAGTCTGAAAGCCCCTCCCATCCCAAAGTCCCTTTCTTGTGGAAAAGATTTCATTCAGAGAGTTTTACATGCACTCCTGAGGCTGGGAGAATGCCGAGGACTGGTGTTTGGCTCATCACCGGGCAATTTTGAAAGAAAAAAGAATGCTAACAGTGGAGTGACGAGAGGTGGCTGGACTAGGTGGGCCAGGGTTGGGAGTTTGGAGGGAGGTAGTGGTGGGGGAGAGAGAGAGAGAGAGAGAGAGAAGAGAGAGAGAGGAGAGAGATAGAGAGAGAGAGGAGAGAGAGAGGGGAGGAAGAGGTGAGAGGGGAGGAGAAGGAGGGGAGGTGAGGAGGAGTGGAAGGGGGGTAGATGAGACTTACTCTTGTCCAACAGGGCCACCATAGAGAGCTCTTAGGTTTCAGCAGGGAGAAGCTGAAGTTTTGACAAAGCTGTGGAGGTTTAGGTGATGAAGGAAAATCCCCGAGAGAGGCCCCCAGCAGCGGGGGGATAGGGGTTCACTGAAGAACCCATGAAAGCACCTACATTAAGAACAGGTGGTTTTCAATATTGTAGCTTAGCCCAGAAGAAGACAGAATCCACCTAGTGGGACAACTGGACAACAGAATTTTCTTTCTCTTTCCCCTTTACTTCTCTTCCCTCTTCCTGCGTTGATTCTGGAACAAACCATGTTAGTAAAATGGGGCTGACAGTCGGGAACATGAGGTAGAGGAAAGGAGGATGGACCCTGTCCCCTTCCCTGGTTTCCTGGCTGCAGAAGCCTGCAGATGGGTGAAGGGAAAAGTTTCACCTTTAAATCTGATTGCAAACGTTGATTATTACATAAGACTGGCTATTCTGACTTTGAAATTGAGACTGTATTGGAGACTTAAATGTCTGTAGGACTTTTTTATTACATAAGAGTATTTAAAAACCAGTCATAGGCTTATGGAGGTTTTCATCCAATGGCGGGGAAAAGAACTTTCTCCCACTGAATAATTTTAAAACATCAAAAACAAGATTGCTCTCTGAAGAGATTATTTTCATCTTCACATTGAACAGCCTGTTGACTTTATTTGTTGGTTTTTACTCCTGTAGTCCACCAACATGGGATTTTTTGTGGTATCTACACATTTCTTAAGCATGCTGCCTAGACCAGCATTTGGGATATTAACAAGACTGGAGACCTTGAACTGACCAAGGCTGAATCCCACTGATGGGCTTGCTACTGTGTCTCCCCAGGGACGCAGTGCACAGCAAACTCTGGGGCTGTTCCTCTGGCAAGTTATAAATTCAAGATGGAAAATGATAAATTCATTCTAGTAGTGACAGAGATCTTCCTGGATTCTTTCTTAAAGCACTCCCTAACAAACGGCACTGCTGTTGAACTTGGTGGTGAGGAAAACTGAACGACATATTGTTAAAGGCCCCATCCAATCCTGCCCAAAGCCTGGCAGCGGAGGTTCAACTGGAGTTCTCATCAGCATCTCTCTAACACCTTTGTTGTTTGATCTGCACTAGTTTCCCCTGTAAGACATTAAGATCCAAAGACTGCTTTAAAGAAGTTTATTATACGTGAAGTGATTGAAAACTGCCAATCACAAATCTGGCAATCCCCTCTCATGAGCTTAAAGACTGTTCTGATTACGATATTACATTTTATGAATACCTTACCTAGAGAGTAACAATTTTACTATGTCAGACTACACTACACAAAGATGCATCAATTTCATCTGCAATGAAAAATAGAGCCTAATAGCACCGTTATATTTATATGATAGTCAAACAGCAAGATGCAACATAAGTACTTCGGCTGAAAGGATTCTGATCATTATTTAACCTTGAGATGATGATTAAGGGTGAAGGCTTGTCAGCTTCTATGAATTATTTTCTTCTTATGATTTGGCTGTTATGATTTGATTTTTAAAACTCCATAATTAACACTTATTAACATGTGGATCCCCCCCCCCATGATCTGTGGGCAAGGTAAAAATAACAAAAAATATTAGTAGAGATGATCGGTGGTCACAGAGAGAGTATTAGGTAATTATAAGGCATAATTGTGTCTCAGATACAACAGTGCCATGCCCACTGGTTTTCTACTTTAATAAGCCAAGTTTCTTCAACCATGATGCAAAGAATGGACACAGTACTTAGGTTTGATGCTATGAGTACATATTGGTTTAATGCAAGGGAAATTGTTCAATGACTACAGATAGTGTTCGGTGCCAAAGTGTGGTCTGAGAGCCAGCAGCATCAAACATCTCCTAGAAGATGCAAATTAATCAGGCCCTCCCCCAGACTTGCTAAATCAGAATCTCTAGCAGTGGGACACAGGACTCTCTTAACAAGGCCACCAGATGGTTTGAGAACCACCACTCTAATATCTTATAACTATTTCCATTGGCTATAGTGAAACGTTGGCAAGTACGGAGCGTGTAGTGGCAGCAGTACTCTAAGCAGCCCTGTTAACTGCAGGGGTGTGCATTCCAGAGAACAGGCTCTTTGGGTCAAGTCTTTGAGTCCAAGGGTTCCTCTTTAGTAGATTTTGTTTTTAAGTCTCCAGAGTGCACAAGCCATAGTTTCTTCCCATTACCAGTCATCATTGTTGGTTCATTCTTCCTGGTAAAAGGGATGTTTACGACACCCTTCGTAATGTCCCAAGATTTACACCAGCCCAAATGTCTACTGCTTGCTCCCCTGTTACAGGCATTTCCTTGAAGTCATCTTGAGTTGCTTTAAAAAATCTAACATCCAACATGATACTCTTCTATGTTTCTTTATGGCAGAACTATGTTCTTTTGCCTATAGGTCACAATTATTTATCAGAACTCACCAGAAAATGGTATTGGAGAGAGTCCACATTGCAAGCACACTTAATTCAAGATAACACAGTAGAACAAACACTTAACACAGAGAGCTGAAGCTCGCTGGCTAGGACTGTGTGATGCCATCATTACATAATCTTTCTTTGGCTAAGGAGGTAAGGTAGCTCTCAGTATGAGAGAACTGTATCACTGAGTTTGGTAATAGACTCCTAGACAGCTAAATAGAGATAGAGATAATTTTTTAGGGAAAGCATTTTAAGACAAATAATATTCTAATGAATCAGCATGCATAGGGTAGTATTAAATGAAGTCAATGGATATGATAAACAGAAAATGCTATCTTGTGATTTAATCTTCATGGTATTTCATATATTCTGTGTTTAAAGATATTCTTTTTAAAGCCTCAAATGCAAGGGCAAACATTTAGAACAGTGGATCTGAATCCTGAATGTGCATCAGAATGAACTTTAAGCTTGTTAAAAATACAAATTTCTTGGATTCCAAGAGATTTTTACATTGGTAGGTCTGAGGTGGAGCCCAGGAACCTGTTTTTAACAGGCATTCCAGGTAATCCTTGTGCAGCTTGTCCTTACCATTCATTCTGAGGAACGCTGAAAGGCCAACTAAGGAAGAGGAGGGGACTTCCAGCCAACACGGAGGTGTAGGTAGATACACTTTGCCTCCTTGCACAGCCACAAGAAGGACAACAACAAATTTAAAAACAAAAAATAACCAGAACTGCCAGCAAATTGAACTGTATAGAAGTTCGACAACCAAGGAATTGAAGAAACATTCATCCAGTCCAGTAGGAGGGGTAAAGACGGACAGCCGGAGCAAAGAGGACCTTCCACAAGGTGTTGGCTGTAGGACCGGTGTGTGAGATAGTAGCTGGTGGAGTCGGCGGTCCCACACTTGTGTGTGGATAAAATGAAAGGAACAACTGGGAGCAAAACAGACATAGCAACCCAGGGCACCAGCATGGGGAAATAAAGCCTCAAAACCTCTGGCTGTAAGAACCTGTGGGAGTTGAGGCGGCAGCAGGAGAAACTCCCAGCTTCACATGAGAGTTGGTTGGAGAGACCCATGGGGTCCCAGAACATACACAAACCCACCCACCCAGGAATCAGCACCAGAAGGGCCCAATTAGCTTGTGGGTGATGCGAGAAGTAACTGAAAGTAAAATGAGAGCCAAGCAAGTGGCATTGTTCTCTCTTAGACTCTCCCTGCCCCATACAGTGTCACAATACAGTGACATGGGTTGCTCTGCTCTGGTGAATATCTAAGGCTCCCCCTTACTACAACAGGTGCACTGAGACAAAGAAATATGGCCCAAATGAAAAAACAGATCAAAGCTCCAAAAATACAACTAAGCAATGAAGAGATAGTCAACCTATTAGATGCAGAGTTTAAAATGCTGGTAATCAGGATGCTCACAGAAATGGTTGAGTATGGTTGTAAAATAGAGGAAGAAGTGAAAGCTATACAAAGTGAAATAAAGGAAAATGTACAGGGAACCAACAGTAAAGGGAAGGAAAACAGGACTCAAATTAATGATTTCGAGCAGAAGGAAGAAGTAAACATTCAACCAAAACAGATTGAAGAATCAAGAATTCAAAAAAATGAGTAGAGGCTTAGGAACCTCCTGGACAACTTTAAATGTTCCAACATCTGAATCATAGGGGTGTCAGAAGGAGAAGAGGAAGAGCAAGAAATTGAAAACATTTGAAAAAATAATGGAGGCAAAGTTCCCCAATTTGGCAAAGGAAATAGACTTCCAGGAAGTCCAGGAAGCTCAGAGAGTCCCAAAGAAGTCAGACCCAAGGAAGCAGATACCGAGGCACATCATAATTACATTACCCAAGATTAAAGAGAAGGAGAGACTCTTAAAAGTAGCAACAGAAAAGGAGACAGTTACCTACAAAGGAGTTCCCATCAGACTATCAGCTGATTTCTCAAAAGAAATCTTACAGGCAAGAAGGGGCTGGAAAGAAGTATTCCAAGTCATGAAAGGGAAGGACCTACATGCAAGATTACTCTATCCAGCAAAGCTTTCATTTAGAATGGAAGGGCAGATACAGTGCTTCCCAGATAAGGTCAAGTGAAAGGAGTTCATCATTGCCAAGCCCTTATTATATGAAATTGTTTTTTGCTTTTTTTAAAAATTTTATTTTAATCATTGTTCAAGTACAGTTTTCTCCTACTTACTCCCATTATATGAAATGTTAAAGGGACTTATCTAAGAAAAAGAAGATGATCAAAAATATGAATAGTAAAATGACAACAAACTCACAACTATCAACAACTGAACCTAAAAAAAAAAACAAAAAACCAAATCAAAACAAACCAAGCCAACAGCTAGAACAGGAACAGAATCACAGAAATGGAGATCACATGGAAGGTTATCAGTGGGGAGGGGGAGGATGGGCAGGGGGAAAAGGTACGGGGAATAAGAAGCATAAGTGGTAGGTACCAAATAGACAGGGGAAGGTTAAGAATAGTATAGGAAATGGAGGAGCTAAAGAACTTTTATGTATGACTCACGGACCCATGAACTAAGTGGGGGATGCTGGTGGGAAGGAGAATGCAGGGTGGAGGGGAGTAAAGGGGAGAAAAAATGGGACAAACTGTAATAGCATAATCAATAAAATATATTTCAAAAAAGACTAGAAACAAAAAAAGATTTTGTAGTAACTTGTGTAAACCTACACAAAATTCCTAGCACAGGCCCTGCCACGCAGTAAGCATTTCATAAATGATGGAAAAATTTTGTTTTATATGATCATTAAAATAAAATTATGTGATTATGCACAAAAAAGGAAAAGGAGGAAAATGCATGGGTGTGAGACGGTTTCAATCAGAAACTTTCAATCAGAAAGCTCAGTTTCATAGGAATTGTACCTGTTTTGGATCCTTGTAATATACTATTGCAAGCTTTTAAATAGCACATATATCCTGCCTAGTTCTAGAGTTATTTGTGTATCTGCCTTACTTTCCCCAAAGACTGTAAGCTCCCTGAAATACAGGAATTATGTGGCATATTAACCTTTGTATATTCAGCTGGGCTTACCCTGGGCCTTCTCATTATTGAGAAGGTGCTCAGTAATACCTGTCAAATGAAGGAAGGCAATAAGGGTAAAAACGCAATTTAAAGAGTGTGATTGAAACAGTCAGAGAGTGTTTAGTTTTGGCTCCTTTTACCCACCAGCTGTGAGACCTTTGCATCTTGTCATCATCTCTGCGCCTGAGTCCAGCTTTTGTAACATGGGCGATAAGTTTCTTCCTCTTTCATAGGGGTTAAAAATCACGTAATATATGAGAAAATGCTTTAAAATTGTAAAACCACTTATTTCGATTTTTTAAAATATGGTGTGTCATTTTGCTCTAGCTCCATTTCTCCTGTGAATGAGTGCTAGGTTGTATGACTGAGGCAAAGAACACAAACTTTACTTCTGGCCATTATGGAAAAGCGAATGCTAGTATTTGGAATTTAAAAGAACCACATGACTTTTCCAACTCCCAGGAAAAGTATTTAGTATTTAGTATTTAGTATTTAGTATTTAAATTAAATACTAAAAATTTATAATATGAATGGAAGAGATACTCCACAGATAACGAAGGGAGACACACAGGAGAGCAAGTTAACTATTCACACTGCAGCCTGACCCTGAGATGGGGCACTTTCAGAAGTCTGCAGGTGTTTCTTGAAATGACCTCTGAATGTAGTGTCCTTGCGATCACTTAAAAGGCAGCAGGTATCTGATGAGATGAGATGAGAAGTGCAAGTACGTAGCATTTCTTTAAGAAACTCAAGGTGGGTGGGTATCATAACTACCCCTCAAGCTGCAAAGAATGGAAGAACTGAAAGAAATTAGATCACTTACAAGTGGCAATGCACCCAGGTGGGCTGGTAACGGCTGGTCCAGGCCTGGAGCCAGTCCATAGCTCAGTGAGGAAAAGAGGGACAATGTACATCCAGTGAGTTTTCCATGAAGTTGTATTTACTCAATTGAGCCTACTGTGTTTTATTCTAAGATTAGGTCTTTCCTTGTTTTGACCTTCTTAAAGATGTCCTTGCTTTTACAAAATGTTAGTATATTTTTAAACTGGCAAATGATAAATTAACATTATGACTCTCCATTCAAATTTATTTACTCAGCCTTAAGTTTGAATTCTGGATCGATTCAAGGCAAGTGGCTTGAGTCAAATTCTAATCCATTCAGGTTTTGATTTCTCCATGTGTAAAGTCACAAAGACTTACAATAACATATGCAATAATACTTGCAAGGACCTTAGTGCAATCTGTTGTACATAGTAGGTGACTAATAATCGGTGGTGGTTAGATGAAGAATCAAGACAATACATGGGGGTTGCCATCTAGACAAGTACACCGGATAGAATGTTGATGGTATACATTTGTGTTTTCGCTACTGTGATACTTTTCATTTATTTCATGGCCTCATTTGGGACCTATCCATGCCTTTGTTCCAAGAGTAAGTCTCAGCAGAAAGCACTAAGGCACTTTCCCTTTCATGCACACAGCCAACCCTAGAGCCCCGTCAGCTGGTAGGAGCACTCCAGAATCAGTGATTGAGTGGGGTTGTGCCTACTGGCTGAAGTTCCTCTTGGATCTACAATTTAAGCATATTCTTGGTTCTAGGACTAGTAGTTCCCCATTGTGTAGTGTGGATCTTTGTATTTCCAATGCTTAAATTGTAATTGTTGATTGTGTTTTGTAAGTGTGTGTTGATGATTTGAATGAATAGATGTAAAACAAGGAATACATCAGCTCCTTAAAGCTTTGAGGTTTTCCCAATTATCTGTTTCCCAATTACCTATCTGAAATAGATAGCATTCCCACGGGTGATCTTTAACTCACTTGCTAATAAGAAAGACGGCAAATAGGAAAAAAATGGGAGTTCCTCTTTACTGAAACACATTTGAGTCCCTGGTGGATATAGTCCAGGTGTTCTGGCTGGCACCGTCCTAGCCAAGACAAGCTAAATTTCAGCTCATTGTCTAATAACATCCAGACTTGTTTCCCTAAGAATCTTTAGAATTCTGTAATTAAATTTTATCAGACTCCTTTGAATGCATTGAAACATTTTTCCTGACTATGGCCTAGTCTGATGACAAGGGAATTAGGAAACAGAATGGAACTTTCATTGAATGCCTGACATATGCCAAATATTTAATATATTTACTTAAGCTTTGTAACCATTTTGGAGTTGAGAGAACTAGAGCTCAGAGCCCTTAAATAACTTCTCTGCAGTCTCACAAGGAGCATGTGGCAGGGCCAGGATTCAGTCCAGGGTTGTGTGTCTAGGGCTCATTCTGACTCTGAAACTTGTCATTTCTCCTTTTCTTTCCAGCAAATGTGAAAGACACATGAAACAGACTTTAGCTAGAGGTGGGAGGGATGAAAAGAACTGAGTGTGGTATGGAGAAAAGTTATACTGCTTGTCTACCCGTAGTATGTGATTTGGCCTTAAGTCATCCAGCTGTAAGGCCACAGAGTTGGACTAGATGACCTCTGAGTGGAGTGACCACATGGCCCAATTTGCCAGGACAGCCCTGATTTATACCAGTTGCACCAAGGCAGTTATTAGCACCCCCTTCCACTTTTAAAAGCGTCCTACTGTGGATAAATTCTAAGGCTTCCCTATATATATGGCTCTTTCCAGGTCTCAATATCTATGATTTCAAACTGAATCTAACAATTTATTTGATGACTGAAGCAACGTGGATTTTCATTTTCCAGGCCTGGGAGGTGTAAGGGGCAGAAAGACAGCATGGGAGGTGACTGCTGTCTGGAGTTGCTTTGTAGCTCCGACAGGGACATTTTCCTGCTCTTACTGCTTCCCGCTGAAAGTGCACCAGCGAGTCTCCCTCTAGTCGGTTTGGTTCTGGGAAGCACTAACGGTGGCTGCCACTCCCCGAGCACTTAGAGTAGTCAGGCTGAGTGTATCATCTTATTTGCTGCACTTAGTAATGCTGCGAGATTGCCCGCTTTCTGCATGGGGAAACAGGCTCCGAGAAGTTAAGTGACTTGCAAGTGAGGACGAAGCCAGGTCTTCCTAACCTGTCAGCCATTAACTGTATTGAGATATGTACACAGGCCCCGCCCCCCCCCCCACAGGTGATAATTTTAAAAATGATCAGGCCTCCTCAATTCCTATTGGCCTTTCCTAAATGTATCCATGTCAGTGCTACTCTTTGTAATTTTATCTTTCACTGCTTACACCATCCATCTTTACCTTAGGGTAGAAGCATCTGCCTCAAATAAACCATCAACAGATTTGGATGAAGAGACAGGTTCTCAGGAAAAAGAAAGAAGGTATTAGAAAGTAGATGCAATGACTACTTACTCATACAGACCTCCTTCTTCCTTCTTTTCCTTGAAATGTCTTTCTTTACCAGAGTATAAAACAGAAAATAGACATTTGCTTTTCTGGTCATATTTACATAGACAATACTGAAATAAAAACCACCAGTTGACACTCATATTGTTCTGCTTTTATTTATTGTCTGGCTAACTTACACAGAGGCAGATGTCTCAAGTAGACTCTCGCCCACCATTTAAACTATCCTGATAAAACAGATAGGAAAATGTGCATGTTTACATAGTGCAGTGGTATGAAAAACATTTTTTTCCTCCTTTACAGTCCCTGACTATAAACAGGGAAAATTAATTTCATGCCAAAAATGTTGGGGCGCTTTAACAATCATCCCATTTTTGCTACTCAGATAACAAAATCTGTATTACAAGTTAAAATATAAAGGCCTAACAGGTTTTACAAATATGCAAATAATCTGCTACTTAGACATAAAAAGTCGATTTCTTTCAAATCACAAAGTAAGGCACCATTGGATTAAACATTCTCCCCAGCTTTTACTAAATAAAATGCAGTGAAATAAATACTGAACACTGAATTTTAATACTGTAATACATTTCCATATAAAATGATATGTGAATGTTAAAATACTGTATTGCATCTTGAATACATTTACCCGGAAGTTTTATGGAAAAAAACACACATAAGCTCTGATTTCAGGGAAGAAGATTATTCATTTTTATGATTTACCATCGTTAAAAATATTAGCATAGAACTTATTTAAAGTTTTGGATGCAATTAGGTTTCTAACTTTCAAAGCAAGAGTATAAGTGTATTAATGAAACATTCACTTAAAAAACACATTCTAAAACATCTCTATCCTGGGTGAATAGCAACTATAAGTTGTGGCCCCATTTCAGACTTTAGGATGGCACCTGCAGAGTTGGGGTGTGTGAGGAAATTGGCCATTCTTGCTTTCCCTTATAAAACTCCAACCCACTTTCTTTGGCTGACACTTTTCTTTGCCATATTCGCCAGCAAGGCCCCTTTTCTGAGGTGGGTCATTAGGCTTTCTCACAGGAGTTTTAATCAATCATCAATTAAAGAATGATATCTGATCAAAGAGTCCAATAATAAAGTGATGTTGCTGCTATGTTACCAAAATATGAACTTTTTGTAAAAATACTTTGCCAAGGTTGTTATACCTTTATATTTCTTGACTCTTTGGGTAAAGGACCCCAAGTTCCTGAAAGACAAATGAATGGCAGAGGAGGGCGGGAACCCAAGATCTGTAATGTGCTAAGCCCAGGACTTTGGCAAGACAAGATATAAAAATACAATATATTCAATGGGTAATATCATAATTTATTAGACATCCCATTTACTAGAACTCTAAGTTCTTTTGCTTTTATATAAATGAAACAATTATTTCTTCTATAAATAGGAATGCTTCTTTCAAAATCTTTGGATTGGTTTCTCATTAGCATCTCCCAGTAATACATGAACAACGCACTGAAACCATGATACAAAGTTTATGTAGGCATACACATACGTGGCCATGTGGCTTTAAAAAAATAAGTAATGGTCATTTCAAACATAATCAACTGTATAAAATATCTAAATGGAAATGTTTTGTTCCAATTCCATAGTTAGATTTAAAAGTCCCAGTGAAGTCTGTAAACAAAATCATACATCAAAAGGCAAGGCTGGCTCTTCCCTGTGGCCCATTTGGGAGCTTCATTTGCATAGATCCAAGGGCAAACGACTCCTTGTCCCGGACAGTTTCAAATTTCCTCCGATTCCAGCAACAATCTCTTTCAACCCCATACGCATCAGATTTAGATTTTTACAGTTTCACCCATCAACCCAAATCTGGCCCCTTTTTCTGTGTTTCTGATTTGCTACCTTTCCCTGACTTTCCCCGCTGCTACTGCGCCGCCCCACCCCAAGGAGCAAGCGGGGAGGCCAGGCAGAAGTGCAGCTGACGGGTGAGCTCCAGGCTGCTAGTGCTGAGCCTGGAAGTCCCAACAGGCTTTCGTTCCTTTCCAATGGCTTTACTCCACATAACTGTAAACGCTGTTAGAGCAATTTCTGATCTTGGTACTCTAAAGCAACACTCGTATACTCGTTAAGGGAAGAGAGAGAATAAGGAACAAAATCTAAGGTCAAGCTACCTGCCAGGCAAGGTGTTGGGTCTTAACTTTACTCTTAGTTACTTCTTGAATTGCTAAAGCTCGTCTTTCATCTTCTGTTTTTTAAACAAGAGGTTTTGCGCTATCCTCTGTCTTCTAGACCTGTGCTGTCCAACATGGCAGCCACCGGCCGCATGTGGCCTCTGAGCCCTTGAAATGTGACGAGTCCAAAGAGAGATGTGCTTTATGTGCAAGACACAAAACCAGATTCTGAAACTTAGTACCAAATAAAAATAATGTAAGATACCTCATTAATAATTACTATTTTAATTGCAGGCCAGATGGTATTTTGGATAAAATATATTAAAATTAATTTCACCTATTTCTTTTTCTTTTTTAATGTGGCTACTAGAGATATTTAAATTGTATATGTGGCTCACACTATATTTCTTTTGGACAGCTCTGTCCTGCGGCCTGCTTCAGGCTGCCAAAAATTATACTCTCTAACCACAAAAACTTCATGTGAGCCCTTGCTCAGCAACTTGCTTAGGTGGCCCATGGTTCATGGAAACAGACAGGAGGCCAAGCATGCAAAAAAGGCATGGAAGCAAGCAGCTCTCAGGGACTTTAATATTGTCTGTAGCAAATTTACGGTGACTGTTTGAATTTGAACTTGGTTGGCTGAAACCTGGAACACAATTTATCTCTGCCTACTTGCCATAAAAGCCAGTTGGCCCCTAAGCTGTACACACTGTTGGGCTGTAGCTGAAGCAAGCAATAGCTTTGAGAATATACACAGAATAAAGATCTACGTGCATTTCTTTATCGGATTCCCACCCCTCACACACATACTCCCGTGTCACCCTCCCTTCTTCCCTACTCCTTCTATGACAGGGACGAGGGAGGAGGGTGTGCGACTCTTGATAGCAACAGCAGAAGTCGCTGCGGGGCTCGGGTGGAGAAGAGCAGGCAAGGATCACCTCAAGGGGGGCGGCAGAGGTGGGGCACCCCTTTCTCTTCGGTTGGATCCACCTTGGTGAAAAAAATAGACAAAAGATAAATTCTGGTTAGAAAGCCTGTGTTCTCACTGTAGTAACTCAAAGATGTTCACAAAGGTATACATAACCCTACACCCTGTGACCAGCACGTGTGGATGGGAAGGGAGGAGCACGTAGGGATCTGAACGAAATTACTAGTGGATGACCCACCTCTGGCTACAGACTACCTGCATCAAGTTAAGAAAGTTAAAAAAAAATTGTTTTCCTTCTTATCACAAACATGGTATGTGTTTGTTATAGGTTTAGAAAAAAATAGATAAGTGAAAACAAAACAAAAAATTCACCAAGCTTGCACTACCCAGAGATAATAAAAAAACATCATTTGTATATTTTCTCTATATAAACAGTTCCTTTCTGTATTCCAAAAATTGGATCATATATAGTCATTTTGAACATCTTTCAAAGTCATTATGCTTTACATATATAATTGTTAATGACACACCGCATTCTATTATATAGGCATATTAAGGTTATTCATCTAATCCCCGTTTTTGGGCATTTAGGCATCTTCTAATTTCTAACCAATCTGTTTTTTATAGTAGCCATCCTAATGGGTGTGAAGTGGCATTTTGTTGTAGTTTTATTTGTATTTCCCTAATGATTAGTAATATTGGACATTTTTTCATGTGCTTATTGATCATCTGCAGATCTTCTGAGAAATGTCTATTCAAGTATTCAACCCATTTTAAAAATTGGGCTGTTTTTTGTTGTTGAACTGTAGCAATTTTTTATATATTCTGCATATTAGTTCTTTATCAGCTATATGATTTACAAATATTTTATCACATTTCAGGGGTTGCCTTTTCATTCTGTCGATAGTGCTCTTTTAAAAACTATACTTATTTGTGAGCTATACAGGTTTAAAATCCACTCACAATTTTTGAAATTCATCTGTCCCACACACACTTTTCTGAGGATCTTATGACTGTTAGGCACAGGGACAGGTGCTCAGGTGCTTAAGCATGTCCACCAGGGGCACATGTCAACTGAGTGTGTCTTCTATGGCCACTGCTCTGCGACCCAGGTGGGCTGGCACCAAACATTCCTCAGTGAGCACCTTGACAGCAGCCCTACTTAGGGGTTTCCGAGATAGAACTAAATCTCTGGGCAAGGAGAGGGGGCAGAGGAACACACTGGCATTACCTTGCCTGTTCCTCTTACCATCCCAACCAAATCTTTTTTGGGGTGGGCATCTGAGGGAAGACTCATCTGGATATAAGCCAGCCACCTGCCATGGGGCCTGGACCAGCAGCTGCCACACCACAAATGGCTAGCAAAACAAGGGCTGGCCTGTGCACAGGTTTCATGAGGCAGCACTGCTCCAGGCTGCCTGGGAGCCCTATCGGGCTCTGGGCCTGGAGGCCAGGGTAGCGACAGGAGCGAATAAAACCATTTGTTCATACTTCATGTATTTTTTAGAGATCATCCATTATCAGTATAAAATATTAAAATATACATTGCTAGAACTTTAAGTCTACAAAAAGTTTTTTGGGGCAGTGGAAGTTAATTCACTAGTTCACTAATTCAGATAGTTTTAAGTGTCTAGCATGTTTCAGGCTCTGTGACACTCTAGGAAGATGCAACAGTGAGCAGGACACAGCTCCAGCCTGCGGACTTCACAAAGTCTTACAGACAGGCAGATGGGGGAGGCGATGTGGTCAGCTATTAAATTAAAACTCTACAGGGGCAGGGGAATACGGTTCTATTACTGACACACACACACACACACATATATATACGTGCATATGCACACACACACACACACATATATATACACACACACGGGGTGGGCAAAAGAAAGTGCATTGTACCACTGTGACTCTCTTCTGAGTTAGTAAAGCTCTTATAATCATCATAACCTGCATGTCATTTTCCACACAAAGAGTGGTAAACCCCCTTTTGCCCACCCCTGCATGTATATAATATTTACAGTAGAAATCAGGAAAATATTTAGAGTCCTTAAAGGAAAGAAAAACAGGCTGTACCCCTATCAGCTAGCAGACCCTCTTATGGCATAAGCACACACACAGATGCAGAGGTATTCACCCCGTGTGAAGCCCACCACCGCCGCCTCTGCGATAACTTTCACTGTAGTTACACCTTGTTTATTAGGCATCATCTAGGAATACATTATTCCACATAAATGAGTTTTCCCAGAAATTAATCTTCGTTTTAAAAAAATTCTAATAATTTATTTTTAGACAAAGGGGAAGGTCAGGAGAAAGAGAGGGAGAGAAACATTGATGTGGGAGAGATACACCCATTGGTTGCCTCTCACGTACCCCCCACTGGGGACCTGGCCTGCAGCCCAGGCAGGTGCCCTGACTGGGCATGAACCAGTGACCTTTCAGTTCGTAGGCCGGCGCTCAACCCACTGAGCCACACCAGCCAGAGCTAAACTTCTTTTAAACAACAATATTCCCTTTACTTCTGTCATTTGTTCATGGAAATTTTTCTAAAATATTTTCAAATTCTTTGAAATCTTCAACAGAGGCATAAAGCACAACTTGACCTGTCCTTAGTGACCTGCCCCGTGCTGTGACACAGAGCACAGCTCCGTGTCCCCATCTCCTCTTTCTGCCACCTGTCAAGTCTCCCTGAAGTCTGTAATTTTGCTTCTAACCAGCCTCGAGTTCAGCGGGTACTAATCTGCTCTGAGGCTGGGAGCAAACTGAGAGTTAAGAACTGCGGGCCGAGAAAGTTCAGCAGGCTCCGAGGATGCATACGGAGCTCTGCCTGGAGCTTAAGGACAAGGCTGGGACACAGGGACAGTTGTTCGACACGCTTGAACGCCTTTTCTCCACTCGTTTCTGCTTTGGGAGTTTGTTTCTGAAGCTAAGGCTCTTATCAGTTATTAGTGATATATGTATATTTCATGATAATTCTCAGTTCTATACATTTATTGTAAAATATTATTTTTTCCATTTCCTTTTCTTGTTCACATTCTTTTCCAATAGTGGAAAAGTGATTCATTTCTTATGGTAGCATTATATTAAGAAAAAAACCCCAGAAACAACTTAAGTGTCCAATAATGGTAAACTAAGTTATTAAATACTGACTTGATGGAAACTGGTATAATAAAAAGCACATGATAAAATAGGGAACTGTTTACTAAGCAATATTATATAAACTTCACCACCAAAAAAACTGTACTCTATAATTATAACCATATAAATTAATCAGAATTCACTGGATAAAAATTAGACAAGAACGTATAAAATGAAAATATCTGTTATGTGGAGAGATTATGGGTTCACTGAAAATGTTGTGTGATGCTCTATAAAGCTATGATTATGATATATTTAAAAGATCAAGGGAAGTTACAGTCAGTTTTTGTTATGATTAAATAAGACATTTGCCAGTCTCAAAGCTAATAGGAATAGAAAGAAGATGGTTCTATTTGGGCCATCTCAGGAAGATGAGAATGGGGGATGGTTCTCTAAACAAGCAAAATGATACACTTTAATTCACTAGCAGCCTGGAAGTATTTTGGGCTAGTAATGACACATTAAAACGATCTTTTCTCATTCTGGTTACCTCTGCTTTCTTCACTGGCTGCAGAAGGGGAGTTTACCAGAATTTAGATGGCTTCCAATCCAGAAGTGACTTCTCTGGTCTCCCTACTCCAGGCAAGAGCCTGGATTCCCGTGCACCCCTCAGCTGTATATAACCCAGGCTATTCAAGTGGGAATCCACCAAAAGTCCTTGCAGGAATACTCACTCCGGCTTTCAGTTCTTGCCAGTTTACTGGGATATGTTTTGGTTGTTGGCACATATGGCTCTGGAGGTGGCAACTCAGAAATCGGATGGAAGTAGAATCTGCTTTCCCACTCATCTGAGGGAGAGACAAACAGTACCTTCAGTAATCGACAATCTACTAGGAACAGATGGAATGAAAGGCATATCATGAAATAGAACGGAAGAGATCACTTCTAGTTTTATGCCTAGAAGTTTAGGAGAAAGCGGGAAGTGCAGAGGTGTCACTGAGATTGCACATCAATCCCATCTACTGGTCTTCCAATCAAACCCAGCCAGTCCCTCTCAGGAGCTGGGGGCTCAGGCATGGGACACCTTCCTTAATCATTTCTCCCACCAGTGGAAGGAACCCCCCGGGGCCCTCTGATATGGAAGCAGAGGTAAGCTGCTTAATATCTGCAGGCTGTTGTGCCTCTTCCCTACAGCAAACTGTTTAGAAAGGTAGATAATAAGGTAAGCTATAAAAATGTTTCTTTTTAGAATTCTGGCATCTCTAGAAAGTTAACCAAAATGAGACTCAAACAAGGAACAGAGAAACAAAATCTGCCGTTTTGAAAAGTGGAGACGGGGGCATTACTATTTTTAATTTGAAATCACGGTGAGCCCTAAAATGGTTATACCAGTGATTTTCAACTGGTATGCTGCAAGAATTTTTAAAATGTGCAATACCTGACTATTTAATCAGGGGCACTGACCTTTTTTCCCTTAGGTTGTCAAATAAAAAATAACACAACAATAGCCATCTAGTGTGAATGAATCAAAATTAAACCTAATTTTTTTATCAGATCGGCCCAAAGTATACGTGTTTTGGTGTGCTGCAGAATTTTAACAATTAGTTGATTTGTGCCACGATATGAAAAAGGTTGAAAGTCACTGGGTTAGACAGTCGGAGCAGAGCAGCGTGATAACGATAGGGGTCTTGCAAAGAAGAAATGTAAACACACTAACAAACACAAACAAATTTCTCACTCAGCTGCTGCTCGATAGCTTGTGTGTTTCCAAGAAGCTGGGACCACACCTCACCTTCACATGAAGAGTCTTGGAAGCCGTTTCTAATTGATGCTGATGGTGGAGGTGGAGGAGGGGCCCCAGCACCAGGCCTTTCTGGAGGAAGGGGAGGCCGAGGCGCACCCCTCGGACTGTCCACACCTCCTCTGGATGGCAACTGCGGGGTGGCAGGCAGGGCCCGAGATGTGCTGCCATTTCTGTTTATCGGAGGAGGTGGTGGGAGAGGGCCTAGAGCAACAGAAAAGACAATTAAGGGCAATACCTTACCATGGCCATCACCAACATGCAATTATTGAGTGCCTGGTGGATACATGCCCTTCTACTAGAGAAGGTGGAGAAATCATGGAGACTTCCTAGGAGATTCAGACAAGGAGTAGACACATGCAAACTCAGAAATGCTCATATGTATACACAGATGTGAAATGGGTGCATGTTGGAGCTGAATGGCTCTGTTGGCTTTGAGTTAGTATTGAGATTGGAGATGTTACAGTTAAATTGAGAACAGGTGATAATCTGTTCATACTGACAACCTATTACATACTTAAAACACATTTTCATATCCTTTTAAACAGCTGTTGGACTAATTACTATGGCATACTTATTAAATGTTGTTTCATAAAAGAATCTTTAAAAGTAGTTATTAAGTTATTTTAGAACTTCAGAGGAATTAAGTTCTTTAAATTCACAGCATTATTGCCAGTTCTGCAGGCATGTTTCTGTGAAGCACACAATCTGTTTCCAGGCAGAAGTGGGGTCAGGAAACTGTTAATCATCCCGAGAACAGCAGAAGTTCCTTCTTGGCTCTTCCTCTTTTGGGAGGCAGACTAACACAGGGAGTGACAATAGCTCATCAAGGTGCACGGTTACAAATGCCGACGCAGGATCCCGGCCCTGAGTGGGCCGCTTACCCTGTGGAGCTCGGCTTCCTATCTACAGAGAGCACCGAAGAGTCACCTTTCCCACTGCACTAGTGCCAGGAATATTTAGTCAAAGGCAAATAAAAAGGGTTACATAAGTATTTGAAACCACTTCTTAAAAAAATGCAGTAGTATGGTATAATCAGAAATTTTTAAGTTCCTAGAAAATAATTCAAAGTAAATTCTTTTTGATAATACACAGGGACCTATCTTGCTTTCTCCATTCTCCAAATGCAGAGGCTATTTGGGTCACGAGTAAATTTAAAAAAAAAAAAAAGAAAGGAAGAAAGAGGAACTTAAGCATTTTTTCATGGAAACCAAAATGGACTTAGTAATTATTCCTGATCTTCGGCAGTGTACTCCACTTGCCAGAGGCTGCCATTTTATGTAACACAATGTCTTGAACTGCTATGACTATAACCTCTTGTTAACTGCAGATTCAGAATCCAATCAGAGGACCTTAAAGGAATGACTTGCCCATCACAGATAGCCGGGCCTGGAAGTCTTGGCTCAGACACTTGGTGGGGTTTCCTTATTGTCCTATCTGCTTGTCACGGCTGGAGTCCCAGTCAGGAGTAGATTTATTATGGAGAGGAGTGTCTCTCACTGGTACTCCCACCACATAACTGTCACCCAATGTCAATGAGACCTCCACTGTTATTGGGCCTGGTACTACACAACTCGATCAACTTGATCTTTCTCTCTTTAAATGACTGTTCATGTTCCTTCTTCTCCAACCTTCCAGCCCCCTGCTCCAAACCTGGGCAAGCATAATAGAACACATTTCTATTTCCCACTGGCAGCCTAATAATAAAAGTGGTCATTGATGTTGGGAAATAAGACAATCACTACACATCCTCACCTCATTTGATTTTTACAACAGCTCTGAGAGGTGTGGAGACAGCAGAAGCCCCAGGGTGTTGGAAAGTTAAAAAGACCAAGTCAGGAAGCTAATGAGAGGAAGAACCAGGATTTGACTACAAATCTGTCAAATTTGAAAGCCTATTCTCCCAACAATGAAGCTGAGCCATCTTTCAAAATCCAGGTGGCCCTAGGTGACCTGTCATGTGTTCCTTGTGGGGATGTAAATTGGTAGGAATTTTCTAGAGGCCAATTTGGCAGTACCTATAAATCCATGGTTTACTGTGCATAATCATTACCTAGAAATTCCATTTCTAGGCATTCATCTGGAGGAAATACATAGAGATGTGCATAAATATTTGACTATAAGAATGTATTCCTGCATTATCAGCAATAGCAAAGATCTGGAGATGTCTTATATGACCAAGTGAGGAATTAAGGAACCAAGGTATTTTGGAGGAGTTAATAATATGCAGTCATTAAAAGTCAGGTTGTGTCATATCAGAAAATGTTAAGAAGATATTGTTAAATAGGAATCAAATTGCCAACCAATATTTGTAGTGTGATACTAATTTTGTAAACATATATATATATATATATATATACACACACACATACATATATATATGTGTGTGTACATTTTTAAAAGCCTGAAAGAATATACAAAGATGTTATCAATGATCATTTCTGGATGGTTCTGGTGGCAGGATTATAGATGATATTTTTTCTTCCTACTTTTCTGTACTTCCTTATTCTATAATAAACAGTTATGACATATAATGAAAGGACTAAATGTTATAATTA
Source organism: Phyllostomus discolor (assembly GCF_004126475.2). NCBI lineage: Eukaryota > Metazoa > Chordata > Mammalia > Chiroptera > Phyllostomidae > Phyllostomus > Phyllostomus discolor. The sequence goes on along the minus strand of NC_040906.2, from coordinate 49,081,889 downwards.
TGTCACTGTCTACCCTATTTTAAGGCAGATTTATTAATCTGTTGACTCACCTATTTGGTAGAGCCACGCAAACAGCTCCACGGCCACTCTAGGGGAAAATCCATAGCTTTTGTACAGAAAGGAAACACTGCATCTCATTTGTCTGACTGCTCGTTCTTGCTAACTCACTGAAGAACACTCGATGAGACGGTGCACGTCTAGGGACGGGACTGAAGGGCTTAGTGACTTTCTGCACTTGTGGCCCACTCTCCATGGCAGGACCGCTTGAGGGAGTGCTTCTCAAACGTTTCTGCACATTACAGTCACTGGGACATTACAATCCCGCTGTCCCGATGTCCCATCTAAAATCCAGAACAACGAAACCAGAAACCCTGGGGAAGGGCCCATTGTAGTTTTTAAAGCACCCCAGTGATTCCAGTATGAGGTCAAGTTTGAGGACTACTGGTTTAAAGAATGGTATCTGTTAGGTTTCTGAGGTCACAGGGTCAAAGGTCAGTTAACTTCACCAGGAGAAAAAAAAATACCCCATTTCCAAACATCTTGTATGCATAAGGTTAAAATTTAAAAGTAGTTTAGTTTCTCTGACTCCATCAATAATTTATTATAATAAAGTACAAACCCTGGGGAACCTGCACATTTCATTTCATATTTTGAAAGTAATTATTCCCTCATCCAGGTTTCTCAGCCCTGGGCAGGGGCCACAGAGGTGCCTCAGCAGGTCCTCCGATGCAGGAGACAGCGCGCAGAGTTCCAGTTTACACTCGCGAGCGTTTCTGTGAGGCGAAGGCCTGCACCTTTATCTGGTTCTCCGAGGGGCCTGTGTGTCACAGATGTCCACAAACAGCAAAGGGGGGCTAACACTGTCTTTAATAAGCAGGGAAGAGCCTGAAAGCTGGACAGGTGAGACAGCAGTGCAGGAGGGGCTCATTAGCTCTGAAATAACTGCCCTTCTTATTGAAATAATGGGGCCCTCGTATAGGAGATGGGAATTAGTTCTCTAATCGAGACATCTAAAATCACTTTAGGGGGCGGAATTGTAAACTGGTGAGATGGATGATGAAAATTCTAGCCTCTTCTCTTAACTAGTTTGTGATCACTGAACTTTATCGGTTACTCGGTCTCATCTCTGAATCACAGACGTTTTACATGAGGTCAGGATGAAATCACACAGTGGTAGGTGTCGCGTAACAGATGAAAGCAGTTTGAGGGGTCCCTTAAGCTTCCTGGTGGACTCTGTGTATGACCATTAGTGACACGTGTGCAGGCGGGGTTTCAGGGAGACAACCCCGCCCATGTCTTGCCATACCTGATCTGCCCGGTGGGTCCCTCACTGGAGGAGGGGGCCTCTCACTGGGCGGGGGAGGAAGAGGGCCCGAACGTCCAGGTGAAGGTAAGGGAGGTGCAGACGAGGAGAGGGACAAATTCCGCTGCGGGAGCCTTGGGATCTCGTCACTGCCACTGGAACCTGGAGGCAGGTGGGGAGGGCCAGGCCTGCTGGGGGGCGGCGGCGGTGGGGCCTGTGACAAGGAGGAAGGCCGCGGAGTGGAAGGCACTGGGGGCTTGCTGTTCTGGGGGGGCGGAGGTGGGCCGGCTTCCCTGTGGATGGAGGGCCTGTTGCCCATCGGGGGAGGGGGTGGTGGGGGCTTGTCATCCAAGGCCCTGCCCGGGGTAGGTGGCAGGGGAGGCCTGTTGGCGGATGAGGCTGAGGGGCTCTGACGGATGGAGCCTCCTCCAAAAGCAGCACCTCGGTTTCCTGGGAAAGGAGGGGGAGTTGGCCCGGGGCCAGGCTGCCTGGGGGCACCAGGCACTGGTGGGGACCCCCGGTTGTGCAGACTTGATTGAATGGGTCTTGGCGTGTTAGGTACTGGAGGGGGCACGCTATCAGGCTTCGAGCCCATGTCGGGCCTCGGGGGAGGCATTCGGTTCCTCTGGGGCTCGGGCGGTCCGCTTCGCTGGCCTGGAGAAGGCACAGGGAACCTCCCTGGGCCACTTGGGGGCGAGAAGGGTTTGGTAGATGTGGCTCTTCCTCCCGGTGGCAAAACCGGGGGTCGGCTTCCTCCAGAATCTGAAGAACAGGGGGGAAAATTCAGTTAAAAAATTAGGAATCTTAAAGAAACCAGTTTAGAATACCTTTCCAGCTACTGCAAGTCCTTTCCTAGATGCTATAAATACAGGCAAGTATTATTTATTTAAATCAGGTTTTGTGCGGTCTTTCCTGGAGGAAGAGGACTAGATCACCATCCCTTGCCCCAGTACCTCTTAGGCCTAAAAAACTAACAGCCATTTAAGGTGAAGAGATTAGTTGTCCCAGTATAAATCTTCATATAGGAGGGGTTACCTAGTCTCTTCGAAGAGAAATTCTCAAAAGAAGGTGCAAAAGTATAATGGGAGAGTAATGACTGCAATAAGAAGGAACTAAGAAACAGAAAAAAAAACTGTCAAAATTTAATTAAGAGTCAGTGCCAGTGGATGGGATTGACCCCCAAAGCAAACAACACTCTAGGCAGCGGACCAGCAGGTGCAAAGGCCCTGACGTGGAATGAGCTTCAGAGGAAAAGCCAGACTCCGGGGCCTGTGAGCCAGGGGCAGGCAAGCACAGGAATCCTGGCAGCGGAGCCCAGGTGGCCATCCCTCAGCGGCCACCTGTGGGGCCTGCCCACAAAGAGCCTTGCAGGCCAGAGGAGTTCAGATTTATCCAAGGCACACTGACAGACACTTGGATAGTTTTATACATTGGAGTAATGTGAATGCCAGAAATTTTTTTTTGACTTGAGTACTAGAAAAAAGATATATTGTCCTCGGCTGTGTGGTATATTTCATGACCCCAACTTGTAATAAGTTATATTTTCCAAGTTCAGATTAAAACTGCAGTTACATTACATGGATAGGCTCTATTACACGAGTAGTACACAATGAACACATGTACTTCTGGTATACCATTTTATGCGCCAATTTGAATTCCATCTTCATTTTATTATTTTACTCCCAGTTGTCTTTTGCCTTGATTTCTTCACTTTTTGTTAAAGTACTAAATGCATGCATTTGTCAGTACCTCAAATCCTTTGGGTGGATTTTAAATAAATGACTTAAAATTTAAATGCAGGTCTAGCAAGATAGAATCTCTCATATTATTGAGTCTCTTTCTAGATTTTGACCATCCAATGCTAAAACAGTCAGCTAACCCTGAGGATTCAGTGCCTTTATCTTGGTATCGATGTGAGAATTTCATACTTTTCCCAGTGAACATCTTAAAAGATCACAGAATTAGAAATAAAATTCTTCTAACAATAACCATGAAAAAAAGAAAGTTCCATGGTACAATTTCACGAGCTTCTGCGATAGTCCGGAGCGCGCCTCATGCCCTCTGTGAGGTTTTATTTAGGCAGGACCAGGTCCAACTTTCCCCTCTGCCATCAGGCTCCCAGGCAGTCCGGCGGGACTCATTTCCTGGGCTCCCTGCAGAGAAGACTTAGGATCATGGGCCCTGATATGCTGGATGTCTGTCATAGAAAATACCTTTTTAGATTTAGCAAGATAGGTAATTCTATTCCACGTGACATGCTCCACAGTGTGTGTGAAAAGTGGCTCACAAGTGTGTACTACACTCGACAGCGTGGTCAGGCTACCTCACAAGGGAAGCTGGATTTGCCAGGTCACCAGGCAGAGTTTCCAGGGGTGGCAAGTTCCATTTGTTCCTTTCTTTCCTTCCCACTCCAGCTCACCCGTTAGAAAAGTACAAAAAGTACAAGTTACCCCAAGGACAATGGACAAATATATAACAGCCCAATGGAGCTGTCAGATACTGATTTAATTTTTAAAAGATGCTACATAGAGTCTCTCTTACAAAAATGTTAACAATTTTGAGCATTCTAAAATGTTTTACAGGGCACAGTGTCTAAGACAGGATGCCAAGCCTCCGAATCACTGCACCCTGATCTCCAGTAACTGAGAGAGAAGGAGACCCTCCTTACCATTGTCCCTGTTGGCTGTGGATCTCAGCTTCGGCATTCCAGCCTGGAACAGTCCTCCCAAACCGGGTGGCCCACCTCCTCCAAAGCCGCCGCCACCACCGCCACCACCACCGCCACCTCCTCCGCCATATCCGCCGCCTCCACCGAAGCCACCACCGCCACCACCACCAGATCCTTTAGGTTCTGCAGAGGAAGAAAACAGTCTTTACACAGGTTTGAACACTCTGAAAGAGCACTTCACCAGTTCTGGCCCAAGTAAAGAACCATGATGCAACCCGGACCCATGGGAGACAACTGGAATTTCATTAACAGGCAGGACAGTAAGGATTCACCCATCCTAACTGGAAAGGAGGGGACTCTTTCCTCTCCAGGGCAGCTGTTGGCCCAGTGGTGGGAACAGGGAGTACAGGTGGTGACCTGCTGCCACACCCCCACTCGGCCGCCTGCCGTGTGAGTTAGTACCAGTTCGCTGAATGTAAGGATCTTCAAAGAAAGTCTCAAGGGAGAAGATGTGGTAAAAGGTGAGAAGAAAGAAAATAGTAACAATTAAAAAAATAAAATATCTCATAATTTTACTCCTTGGAAATAACCACTCTTTTAGTGTGTTTTTTCCTTGCCAGTGTCTTTTCATTTTCATATATTTTTTCTTAAAATTAAGACTAAAATTCACTGGATAGTTTCTAGCCTGCTTTTTTTCATTTAACACTTTACTGTTAGTATTTCCCATGCCATTAAATATTCTTTAAAAACACGAGTTTAAAGGACTGCATAGTGTTTTAGAACATGAATGTATTGTAATTTATTTAACCATCTACTTATTTGATGGTCTTTTAGGCTGATTTTAACTTTTTAATATCATTAAGCCCAATGGTAGGCTTTCACATTTTAAAATTTTTTTGCAATTTGACAGTACAAAGATTTTGTTTTATTTTGCATTTATTTCAAAAATATTGTGAAAGCTTTTGAAATGGGCAAAGAAAGGAAGAACAAAGATAAAGATGATTAATTCTAGCATTCTGTATTATTTCCCATTGCCTTTGAGCTATTTTACCGCTCTGTAAATTTTAGAAAAATGATAATAATACAAATAGTATTTGTCACAGAAATGCAAATTGGTTGTGTTCAGTGGAATGCAACTGATACGGACCCATTTAGTGCTTATTTGTAAATTCGCTCCAGCACTTAGCTGCCTGCCTGTGCATGTGTGGTACTTTGAATTCTATTTGGAACTGAAAACATCATGCTGATAACATCATTTTTCATTAATTAATAAGCAAAATAAAATCTTTGATATATGTGCATTTTATATCTGTATGAGAGCCATGATAATGCCCTCTTTAAAAAATTGTCTCATGTATGTGCATTTTCTGAGGTGAAGCACTGTTTGTAAAGTTCTGCCCCTGGGTCTTTGATGGGTGTTACCTGAGATCTACAGATTAATCTGGGAGACCTGACACTTTATAATAATCAGACTTTTTGGAAACATGGCTTACTTTCCATGTCTTCTGATCTACTAAGGAAAGCTCTGTAATTCGCTTGATACGGGTCACACAGGCCTTTTGTTAGGGTTACTTTGAACACATTTTTGTTTTTTAAAATTGTGAAAGGAATGTTTTTTCTACTAAATTTTATTATTGGTTATTATTATTGGCACCAGGAAATTTCATTTGCTATCTAATAAAACACTTTGCTATCTTTTTAACTTGAAATTTACAAAAAAAATCATCTTGAATTTTCTAGTAGACATATGATTTTCAAATAAAGGCTCTTTTTCCTCTTTTTAAATAGTTGTGTCTTATTTCTGTTTTATATAAGTTATAACTTCTGTAATAATGTAAATTATTAATGTTGCTAAAGGAAAACATTTTGATTTTAATGAGACTGCCTCTACTGTTTCTAAGTTATATGGTTTTCCTTATTTGCTATGAATTTATAGACTTTCTAACATTAAAAATGAGATAAACCCTGGTTGGTGAATTATTTTTTAATATACATATTGAATTAGATTTCTTAATTTTATTTTTTAGTTAGTACCCTCTCATCTATGATCCTAAGTGGTTCATCTATAGTAGGGTTTCTTACCCTTGGAGCAACCGATATTTGGGTCAGGTAAATCCTTCTTGTGGGTGGCTGTCTTGTTCTCTGTAGAATGTTGACAGCATCCCTGACCTCTACCCAATAATGTCAGTGGGAACGCACAGCTCACCACTTATGACAACTAAAAGAGCCTCCAGATGTCACTGCAGGCCCCCTGACACACTGATATATAAGCTTTCTTCCTGCTCCTGTGCTGCCGTCATCGCACTGTGACAATAGGATTATACAGGTAGTTTCTGGTCTCTTCCTGTGTTTGGGAATTCATACGGCTTTTGAATTACTGTTTCTTTTTTTTAAAGATTTTATTTATTTATTTTTAGAGAGGGAAGGGAGGGAGATAGAGAGAGAGAAACATCAATGTGCAGTTGTTGGGGGTCATGGCCTGCAACCCAGGCATGTACCCTGACTGGGAATCGAACCTGCGACACTTTGGTTCGCAGCCTGCGCTCAATCCACTGAGCTACGCCAGCCAGGGCTTGAATTAGCTATCTCGTATAACCTGAAAGAATTCACTGATAAAATCATCCAGCTCTAAGGTTTTAGGAGGGAAAGTAATACAATAAAGGTTACAGCTTTTTCCTTACTAATTGAGGCTTCATAAGGGAATATTGGTAAATTTATGCTTTTCTTAGAAAATTAAGATTTCAAAATCATTTTGCATATAACTTCATGGTAGCATCCTTAATTTAAAAAAATCTGCTTTAAATCTCTTAGTTTATCTGCTTCTTGAGTTCTAATTTTATTTGTGTTTTCTTTTTTCTGGATTAGATTTATCATGCCTTTGTTAGCTCTGTATCTTTTCTAGGTACAGAGCTTTGGGGATACTTATGGGAGCTCTGCTGATAGAAGAAATTTGGAATTTTTACTGATTTTAACTATTGTCAGTAATCATTCGTTAATGAATGATACATCTTGGAATGTTGCATTTCCATAGGACACCTTTAAATGGAACTGAACATTCAGAGCAATCCATGCACTATCAGACAGCATCCATGAGTGGATCTTTCAGTAGAGAAGCTAAAGCAGTTAAAGACCGCTAACTGGCACTGGTCACGAGTCATCAAACTGCAGGACAAGGCTGACTTTAAGTGTTATGTCATGCGTAACTGTGGTTGACATTTTCATAATGAGCCCAGGGAGGTTTCACCTGTGAATACAAAATTATAGATGGACTTTGTCACTGGCAAAGAGCTTGTGACAGCAGTCTCGGTGTCCCATTAATTGCATTGATAACAAGGGCATGCACTGGGTTGCATTTTGTGTTCACCACGCAAAGTGAGTAGTTGGAAGAAAGAAGAAATAACATTTATTCCCATTTAATGGGAGAAGTGGATCTTGAAGAATATGAGTTTCCACTAGTGGATTCAGGACTGGGCCCCAGACTGTCCAGTCTCCTTTACCACCTGGGGAACTCACACCTACCTCCCCGGAGCCTAGCTCCGGCTCATGTGGAGAGAACCGCCGGGCTCTGCCCCAGAGGCTGGCTACTAGCGGGGCTCCCTTGGCCCCATACCAGACATCATGACTTGGGAGTTGTTGGACCAAGGCTCCCTTTATATAAGTGACTGTGCTGGGATTCCCCTTGGGAGAGTCTTGTGACATGAATCAGGAGGATCAAGACAGTGATTATACATTAACCACATCAGTTTTGATCTAAAGGTAAAACTGTGTCAAGAGTCAAAGACCCCATAGTTCCTTTTTGAGGTGTGGTGTGTTCTCATTTGCACCACATTGCCCGCTGACAGAACAACATTCAAAGGCCTTTGTCTTGGTCTTCCTCTTTTCCAGCTACCCCCACACCAGTGTTCTCATCTAACTCTGATCCTTCCCCTCTTATTGGGCCCTTTTCCTAGAAATTCCTCCTAAGCCCCTCTTATCCTCTACTTGGCTATAATCTTACATCATTATTCACTTGTCTCTTTCTCATTGAGTCCAAAGGGGACCTGTGGTCCAGGACGAATTCTGGGGACATCTGGCTACAGTGGGAACATCTAGGGATGTGAGGAGAGTCTCGAGGCCTCATTACTCTCAGTAGATTCTAGTCACGTATAACTTTTCATTCTGTTTTAAATGTTAACGAGTAACCCTGTGTGGTGGGTAATTGTTTGTTAATACATGCCCTGCCTTGCTCCAGAGAGTGTCTCAGACTTATCGTGGGTAGATAAGTGAAGTCGTGATCTCAATTCCTCTTTCTCCAAGCTTCTAATAATCATGTCTTACACTTGAATTTCACTTTGCAGACAACAAAACACTTTACAAGCATTGTCTCATTTGATATTAACAATGAACTTGTGGGGACAGTAGAATAGTATTATCTCCATTTAATAAATGAGGACAATAGGCTTGGAGATGATAAATGATGGATGTGCCGGGACTTGAACCCACATCCTTTGATTCCAAGTCTAGGGCTCTTTCCCTATTTCATGCTGTTTTATGATCTGTGGTGCAAGGAGCAAAGAGTTAATTTCCAGAAAGCGTTTCAATCATTTAGAGAATCACTGCTGTGTGTGACTTAGACAAAGAATTATTATACTGGCTTGCTGCAGCATTAGAGGGAACCCAAGCCGAAGCCTTGGCCTACAATGAGTGAGACAGTCCCTTATTCTGCTAGCTTTGCAGCTGTTGTTGACTTAAAAAAAAAGGGTAGGGTGGATTGGTAGGCCATACACCATTCATCTCCATGGAAAATAACTTTTTTCACTTACTGTCCAATATCGGTGCACTTCTGTCATTGGTGACTGTCTTCTTTAGTTTCTTCCCTTTGTTGATGTCGGAGAGAAGAGCGTTTCTCCCAGCCTGCTCTGACTTATTCAAGGAAGGCTTTTCTGTATTGGCCTGAAAGGAAACCACGCAAACTCATATTCATCTCCTGAATGAAAATCACGCACTGCAAGACTCAGCGGGGACAGCTAGAGTACTGAAGCTAGTTATTCAGGTTGTTGGTGACAGGTTGTAAACTCTCCACAAGTTTTAGACCTGCTGTCATTCTTTTAAAGACCCGGACATTTGGGAATAGATTTGCGGAAGCAAACTGCATTTATTTTTAATGCAGGAAGAGTCGGTTCCCATTAAAAGTCTCTGAAGATTCAGACCATTGTCTGGCTGTAACCAGCAACGCCAGGGCTGGATGGCTAGAAACGAGAAGGGAATTTTAAGTCTGAGAAGATTCTGCAGGATACCACGAGGCCTCATTCTCCAAAAGTGTCCTGAAGAGCAGCTTCTCTTTCTTACCTTTTAGAACTAACCTGCTGCGAGGAGAAAATTCTCTCTAGCACACTGTATTATTTCTTTAATCCACCGTTTGAGAAAAATAATTCCCTCCGTTTACATTGCTAAAGTTTTTTTGTTTCTTTTTAATATACGGGACACTTGAGGTATAATTTGCAAATAGTAAAATCACCCTCTCAGTGTATACAGTCCTAGGAGTTTTGACAAACACAGACAACCATGCAGGCACCACCTCTAACACGTCCACCGCCCCAAACCCTGGCTCACGTCCCTTTGGCCTAAGGTGTTTCTTTGAAAGCTTAGCTCACAGAGATTGCAGAGCCAACAAAAATGCTGCTTTAAAATATTTGAGTGTTTTCTATGTTTTTGGAATTCCGGGGAAAGATCCCTACTATAAGATCCCTACTATGGAATTGGGTTCTTGTTTCTTCAGGATTATTGTAGGGAGTAGGGACATACACTCAAAAAGCCCAGCGAACGGACTTGGAAGCTGGCGTGGTCAGTCACACTTGGAAACTGGTTTGGCCTGGCCTGGTCCCAGGAGGAGTCCTCTGGCCAAGGACCTGGGAGCCCTTGCAGCCTGGCTCCAGCCCTTTAGAAAGGGTCTGATTTTGGAGGTGCCAATGAGGGTCACCGGAGGTAAACCAGGGAAGTTTAACTCGATACCTCACCCTGCTATTCACTGTAGTTAGAGGCAGTTAGAGGCAGAGGGAGAGCTAGGGAAAACCCTTCCGTGGGCTACATAGAATCTCTATGTGTTAAGCTACAAGGGTCTTAAGTTATGAAGTATTACTTGTCCATGGTAATAACTCTTAACATGTACATAACTTTTTACAATGTCAGGCACTGTTTTAGCACTTCACATGTATTAACTCATTTAGTCCCCATCAACCCTGTGAATCATTATTTTCATTTTAGAACCAAGGAAACTAAGGCACAGGTTAGATCATTTGCCCCAGTCACCCAGCTAGTAGGAGCAGGGTCTAGGATTTAAGCCCTGGCAGTCTGACTCCAGAGCCTTCCCTATAATCTGTTGGAAGGGTAAATGTAGGACCTAAAATGCCCCTTCCCCGAATGGGGAGATGTCGTTAAAGGGTACTGACTTGCACCTGGAAGATGAAGTTCTGGAGATCTAATGCACGGAACAGTAATTACAGTCAACAATGTTGCGTTATTATCTGGCTAAGAGAACAAATCTTAAATGTTCTAACCAAAAGAAATAATTATGTACTTCTGGCCAAGATGGAGGCCTAGGTAGATATACTTTGCCTCCTCACACAACTAAAAGAAGGACAACAACAAATTGAAAAACAATAAACAATTGCCAGAAAATTGAAGTGTATGGAAGTCCAACAACCAAGGAGTTAAAGAAGAAATATTCATCAAGACTGGTAGGAGGGGCAGAGACAGGCAGCTGGGGTGGAGAGGACTCACGGTGAGGCAGAAGCTGGAGGGCTGGGAGAAACAACTGGGGAGTGAGACAGAGTGCAACCCAGGGTTCCAGCATGGGGAAGTAAACCCCTAACTGTAAAAATCTGTGGGGATTGCAGCAGTGGGAGAAACTCTCAGCCTCACGAGAGTTGGTTGGAGAGACCTAAGGGTCCTAGAACACACAAACCCACCTACCCAGAAATCAGCACCAGAAGGGCCCAATTAGCTTGTGGGTAGCAGGGGAAGTGACTGAAAGCCAGCCTAGAGAGCCGAGCAAGTAACATTGTTCCCTCAGGGACCCCTCCCCGACATACAGCACCACAATGCGGTGACGCGCACTGCCCTGCCCTGGTGAATACCTAAGGCTCTGCCCCTTACTATGTAACAGGTACAACCAGACAAATAAATATGGCCTGAATGAAAGAGTAGATCAAAGCTCCAAAAATACAACTAAGTGATGAAGAGATAGCCAACCTATTAGATGCAGAGTTCAAAACTCTAGTAGTCAGGATGCCCACAGAAATGGTTGAGCATGGTCATAAAGTAGAGGAAGAAGTGAAGGCTATGCAAAGTGAAATAAAGGAAAATGTACAGGGAACCAACAGTGACAGGAAGGAAACTGGGACTCAAATCAACGATTTGGACCAGAAGGAAGAAATAAACATTTAGCCAGGACAGATTGAAGAAACAAGAATTCAAAAAAAAAAATGAGGAGAGGCTGAGGAACCTCCAGGACAACTTTAAATGTTCCAACATCCAAATCATAGAGGTGTTAGAAGGAGAAGAGGAAGAGCAAGAAATTGAAAACTTATTTGAAAAAATAATGGAGAACTTCCCTAACATGGCAAAGGAAATAGATTTCCAGGAAGTCCAGGAAGCTCAGAGAGTCCCAAAGAAGTCAGACCCAAGGAAGCAGATACCGAGGCACATCATAATTACATTACCCAAGATTAAAGAGAAGGAGAGAATCTTAAAAGTAGCAACAGAAAAGGAGGCAGTTACCTACAAAGGAGTTCCCATCAGACTATCAGCTGATTTCTCAAAAGAAACCTTGCAAGCAAGAAGGGGCTAGAAAGAAGTATTCCAAGTCATGAAAGGCAAGGACCTATATGCAAGATTGCTCTATCCAGCAAAGCTGTCACTTAGAATGGAAGGGCAGATACAGTGCTTCCCAGATAAGGTCAAGTGAAAGGAGTTCATGATCGCCAAGCTCTTATTATATGAAATGTTAAAGGGACTTATCTAAGAAATAAAAGAAGATCAAAAACTATGAACAGTAAAATGACAACAAACTCACAACGATCAATAACTGAACCTAAAAAACGAAAACTAAAACCAAGCCAACAGCTAGAACAGGAACAGAATCACAGAAATGGAGATCACATGGAGAGTTATCAACTGGGAATGGGAGGGAGGAGAAAGGGGGAAAAGGTACAGGGAACAAGAAGCACAAATGGTAGGTACAAAATAGGCAGGGGGAGATTAAGAATAGCATAGGAAATGGAGAAGCCAAAGAACTTATATGTACGACCCATGGACACGAACTAAGGTGGTGGAGGGTGGGGGTCGGTGCCAAATGGAGAATAAAGGGAAGAAAAACAAATGGGTCAACTGTCATAGCATAATCAATAAAATATATATATATTTTTATTTTTATTTATTTATTTTTAGAGAGGGAAGGGAGGGAGGGGGGGGAGAGAGAGAGAGAGAGAAAGAGAGAGAGAGAGAGAGACATCAATGTGCAGTTGCTGGGGGTTATGGCCTGCAACCCAGGAATGTACCCTGGCTGGGAACTGAACCTGGGACACTTTGGTTCCCAGCCTGCGCTCAATCCACTGAGCTACGCCAGCCAGGGCAATAAAATATATTAAAAAATAAAAATAAAATTAAAAAATAAAAATTTAAAAGGAAATAATTATGCAATGTGATAGAGGTGTTAGCTAAAGCTATGATGCTAATTATAATATATAAGCATTTCAAATCAACACATTGTACTGCTTAAACTTATACAACATTATATGTCAATTGTATCTCAATGGAAAAAGTTAATAAGTAAAATGCCCCTTCCCCAGTGGCCCCAACACTCCACAATAGCAAGCCTATTAAGAGATTCTCAGCAGTCAGTTCCAGAAAAGCTCTTTGCATGTATAGTTCGTGTTTACTAGTGGGATCATCCTCTACTGCTCTGAAACTTGTTTCTATAACTTAACAACATACCTGGGACATTTTGGAAAGAGCTTTTAAAATTACCTATTGTCTTCATTTTGAGGATGAACAAATCCCTGAGGACCAGAGAGGTTAAGTGATGTGCCCACACTGGATCTCCTACTGGTTTTGGGTCAGCAACCCTCAATGGCCTCCCTTTCTGTCTCAAAATTTATGTTGACACCTGACGCCTTTGGGTGCTAACTTCTCCCATGTGTCAGTCCGGGTTCCTTAATTGTAGTGTCCCACTAAACTGTGTCCTGTGAGGGCCACCAACCCTGCATTCCCTGCTACTTTTCTCAGATGCTGCTTTGAGTCAGGGGATAGTGGCTAGAAATGGGTTGGCAGGACAAAACAGCATTTCCCGAACTTCAATCATTCTGGTACAACTTTCCTGATTCTAATCATTTTCTCATGCTACCTGTTATTTATTTTGCATTTTTCATTAAGTCTATTCACTATACAATTTACTATGCGACTTTTCAGCAAACATTTTCTTTTAAATTAACTACTTTTATAACTGCATATGCTAGTTATAACTTTCAGAACATGAATAAAAACAAACATATAAACATTAAAATAAAACAAAAATTAAGGCACAGACTATCCAGCAGTGGTATACAGCCTACATTTTGGGGGAAATATAAACTAAATGCAGTTTATATTTGCCACATAGCAAGAATATGTTGGCCAGATCAGAGCTTTTCAAACTTATCTAAGCAAAAGACTATTTTTTTAAAGGAAAATCTTCCAATCTATCATGGGCTGATATTTTTGTAAAATAACAATGAATTATTAGAAAAGTTAATTTATAAAAAAAAGACGTACAAAATGCAATTTTAAAAACAATAGGCAACACTACCATCAAGTTGCTGTGTTTCTAAATGCTTACTGTCAATTTCTGTACTTATTCCTCAGGGACTCTAACCAGCAGCTGGGGACCGTGCCTTAAAGAGCAGTGAGCTGCTTAATTGTCCATTCTCCTAAGTAGGTTCCAGCCTTAGATGGCCTGTATATAAATGTATCCCATGGAAACCTGGGCAAGAGACTTTTCCTCTTTGCGCCTCAGTTTCCTCAAATGAAAAATGAAGGGCCCATCACTGGCAGGCTTTTTAGCAACAAAGGCTTCACGTGCTGGGGAGGCCTTCGTCACGTGGCATGTCTGGGAGCCTCCGTGTGACCACGTGGAGGGCCACTGCATCCTGGAAGAGGGTGCGCTGACCTGTGAGGACGGGTCTGCCCAGGACCGGGGTGAGCCCTGAGCAAAAATTCCTTTGGGAAGTAGACATCTAAGTGCAAGGACAGATTTAAAGGGGGACATAAGTGTGTGAGGGGAACCTGGGTAATGGTGGGAGTCAGGATTATTTGTCAGAAACAGAGAGTGGGAAGAAAGAGGGTGAAAGGCAGAGAAGGAAAGGAGTGAGTCTGGAGTACACTTGAATGGACGCATTTGCAGACAGAGGCCTGGGTTTCTGGACTGTCCCACCCAGAAGTTAAAGGCAAGAAGTTGAGCCCATTTGAATGGAAAGAGTTCAGAACTGCCCTTGTGAACCTGTCTTGGGCCAGCACACAGGATGAACAGGACGCTTCCCCTGCCAGACACAGGTGAGGAAACCTAACACCCCACACTCCACACGCGTACGGTGCACTGCATGAAGCCTCAGGCGGCAAGCCCTCCGTGCTGCATGTGCCTCAGCGCAGGCTCTGGCTTGCTCCGGCACCTGGAAAGCTCACTGTATCATATTTAAGCCAGAATGCAAAGGTGTGCGGAACAAACACATGGATGCCAGGGTCGACTTCCTTTGTCTGCTTTATGCTAGGATGACAGAGGATGAGGAAGGACTCACCAGGGCAAATGTGGGCGGCGGTGGGGGTGCTGGAGGGGGAGGAACGGGCATCTTGGACAGTTAAGCTTTCAACAGTCTTGCTGACAAACCTGTAAAAACAAAAGAAATAGAAACAAAATATGGTCATGAATAGACTTCTTAGCAATACTCTGTCCTCCTCCTCTCCCTTTCCCGCCGAAGTGACAGCCATTCACACAGGCCAGCTCTTGTAAGAGGTGGGATTACCTTCATGACATTGCTAAGATATGACTGTTCCAGAAGGACCCTGGCAGGGAGGTCTCTCAGACTAAGTGCCTGACGACACCGGAAGCAAAATCCGGCACCCTGCTGCTCAATCCCACCTCCCACCTAAGCAGGTCGTGGGGGACGACCCGTGCAAGGGCCCTGGGCCTACGGCTGGGGCAGCTGGAGGTCATCATGATACTGCTGGACACGTATCCTGGCAAAGTCTCATGTTCAAGTGCTCCTCATCCTCACTCGTTTCCATGACAAGACCCCTTCTTGCTCTCCCACTCCTCCTCCATCCCATGCCTCGCCACTTTCTTTTCTGTGCAGATTCCTGACATTTGCCTGCGGCTGGGCACACACTGTATGCATGTCAAGATGAATCTGCTTCTGCTCTGGTCTTCGCAGGGCTAGTCCTCCAGGGAAAGGAGACAGAGACAAGGTAAGGTAAGCAGGTAAGGTGAGGGTTGAGGGGGCTCGATTCCTAGATTGTGCTCCTTGAAATTTCCTTGTAGGATCTAAGGCGGGACAAAAGAGGGTGAAAAGAGACTTACACCTGTGACCCCTGGGCTGTTTACTAGAAGTGGGCTTCATGAGGAAAGCTTTGTGCATAGTGTGATCGCCCTGGGAACACAGGAAAGGCCAGACTCCGTTGCTGGGCGGGAGAGTTTAGGGCGACCCTGGTGGGTAGCAGCCAAAACTGCGCTGAGGAAGCTCCAGGAGTTACACCAGCCACAAATCCCGTCTCCCTTTCCCTCAGGCCTTGGAGTCCCTTCCCTGGGTCTCCTCCTGCCAGGTCCCAGTCCCAGTAGTACCTCACCCCCTTTCTCACCCAAAGCAATCCCAGCTTCTCCCACCCAGGCCCTGCCACTGCTCCCAGAGGGGTCCCCGCTCAGCAGCATGGGCATCACCGGAGCCGTTAAAAACATCACATCTCAGCCCCTCTCCCCACAACTGAATCTGCTTCAGCACTTGAACAAGGCCCCTTGGTGATTCGTCTAATTCAGAAGCCTGTCTGCAGAGTGTGAGCCTTAAACCAGCGGGCAGCCTGGGGCGCCGACCACTTGAGTTAATGCCGCTTCTATGGAACGTGTGCCCCTGGTTTCGAACAGCAGAATTATCTTTCTTCCATTCATAAGAGTCTCCTATTGCAGAAAACAATTTCTTAGAACTTAAATTGAACTTAACCACTATAAATTAATGTGGAAAACTTATACCTTGAAACAAATGCTATCATAAAGCAGTGCTTTTCAACTGGAGTGCTGCGAGAACGTTTAAAACACGCAGTACCCGACTCATGAGTCAGGGGCACTGACCTCCTTTCCCTTAGACTGTCAAATTAAAAACTGACAACAGCCAACAGAACAATAGCCGTCTAATGACTAAATCAAAATTATACACATTTTTTTGTCAGATGGGCAAAAAAATTTTTTTTGGTGTGCCTTGGAACTTTAGTACTTAGTTCACGTGTGCCATGGGGTGATAAAAGGTTGAAAATCCTTTAGTAACACTGAGGTAGTGCTGGATGGCTTGCCTTCCGCTAACAGAAATGGATGGAAAAGCTAGAAGGCGGTGGCCAGACATTGCAGAGCTGCAGGAAGAAGGCGTGAGGGCAGTTTGGAACAGTCCTGTCCGAGAGGGCCGCCTAGAAAAGAAAAACCTAAAAGCTCCACAGCCGCAACGGCAGGTCTCACTTATTGACGGGTGACTGGATCCAGGATGTGTTACTTACAGACCCTGCAAACCAGCGTGATTCTGCCAGTTCTGCAGAGGACACTGAGACTCAGAGAAGTTAAGGAACTCACGGAAAGACCTGCACAATTCGTTCCAATCCAGTCCTTTCAACCCGGCTCTTTTTAGATAAGCAGTTTTAGGCAGGGAAAAGACTAGCTAACACTCAGTGCTACTGCTCACCTGCAAACTGGGTGAGACTCTGTTTTTCAATAAGATATCGTCTCAGACAAGGATTCTTTTAAAATGTGTTTCTTACATTAGTTTTTCGCACGATGCCAAGTATACAGTCGTCCCTCGCTATACCGAGGTTCACTTATTGCGGCTTCACTGTATTGCGGGTTTTTTAAAAAAGGCCAAGCGGGCGGTGTAAGCAGGGTCAGCGCCTGTGCTTGGAGGTCTGTTAGGGACTCTCCAGTTGCAGAAGGAGCCTTAGGAGGTCACGGAGTCAGACACCTCGTAGGATCAGAAGGAAGGACAGGAACCTGGAACTGGATTCGGGTCCAGCTGACTGTGAAACATACTGCGGCCAAAGCAATGGTATTATCAGAGCTCGAGAAGGAGGCTCAATAAGGGGGTAGTTTGGCTGGGTCCACCCAGAGGGCCCAAAAGGTGGGCTCCATGGCACAGATCACCCATGTGCTTGGTGGATGGAATGCCCCTCAACGCTCGAGCTCATTGTGTCGGATCCCATGTTCCCCAGGTGACCCGTTGTCCTAGTCCTGCGAAGGATGGATTCAGGTCACCAGGAACCCCGTATGGGTTTGGCTCTCCTGAGTCGGCCTCTGGTTGCAAAGACCAAATTGGACTTCTGTCCTGTCATCTGAGAGGCCAAACTGCAGCAAATGGACCCTTTCAGGGGACTGCTACCCTGCAAGTCCAGTTTAATTATTTTACAATTTCCCATTGTTGCCATTCTGGTTCTGACTATGCACCAACTGACATAAATAAACCCCTGGACCACAGAAGCCTGGCCTTCCCCTCCTGGGCCCCTCAGAGGCACAACAGGGGGAAGTTCTGTGGGGGAGGCTCTCGACTCTCCGAGGCTGATGCAGACCTGAGTACACTGAACGGCACCGGGGGTCAGGGATGCTGACCCCACACGTCCGCATGTAACCTCTGACCTCCCCAAAACTGAACTAGTAGCTTACTGTTGACTGAAAGCTTTACTGATAACAGTCAATTAACACATATACATATTACGTACTGTATTCTCACAATAAAGTACCAAAAAAAATATTACTAAGAAAATTGTAAGGAAGAGAAAGTACATTCATAATATTTTCTGAAAAAGAAAATCTGCATGTAAGTGGACCCATACAGCCCAAACCAGCATGGCTCAAGGGTAACTGTAGTCTTTTCTCTCAGCAGCTGCGGCTTTCCCTGCCCCGGATTTCTCACTCCCTTCCTGACACACCCCTCCTCAGTGCTGACAGGTGATTGATTGATGGCAGAGGCTTCCAGAGTCTCTTGGCTCCTGCCTAGCTGAACAGCTGCGTGGGTGGACTTGTCTAGGTTTGTGAGAACCTTCAGACTCAATCCAGTCACCTCACCACATGGGTCAAATCCCACCTCCCCCACCTCCCCCATGCTGGGCCCACACCAGGCCCACTTCTTGGCTGTCCTCCCACCAGACTTTGAACTCCTCTCGGTCTCCCTAATACCTGGCACAAAGTAGGTGTCTCGTTAAATATGTGTTGAGTGGAAGAGCCAGGTGTCACACAAATAAGCCATGTGCCGGCCATTGGAATGGCTCCCAGCATCAGCCCTTGCACTCTGAGGTTTGGGCAAAGAATCAGCCCCGTGTCAGAGGGGCTTGCTAGCACTGAGTACGGGACTTGCTCCCCTGGCAGTTTCTGACTTTGCCTGTGGAGCAGAACTCAAGGCCTTGGGAGCGCCCTGGCTTCGTTCCTCTCATGGCATTAACAGCTAAAATCATAACCAGAACTGGGCCTTACTGAAGGGCCTCAAAAGCAGCCTGGATCCGAATGGACCAGGCATTCCCAACCTCGATCCTTATACCTTCAGGGTCTGCAGATCCAATTCAGGGGTTTGTGAACTTGGATGGAAAAAAAGGACGTTTATATCTCCTAAGCTCTAGCATTTCCTTCAATTATGAAGGTAAGCCACAGATCACAGCACCTGAAACTTTTTCATCAACAGATTTTCACATGATGTTTTCACATGATGTTTTCACATGATATTGCAACAGTTTCAGATCTGTCTTGAAATTATGGCACCATTTAGATCTGCTGTCAGATCTTGTACATATTTCTGTCTAACTAGTTCCTTAGCAATCCTCTGTATTTTGTTTTATGCATTTAACAACAGTCCAAGGAGGAGTCCTTTGGGCTTTGCCAGACACTAGTGTGGCCTATGGAACGAAAAGGGTTGGAATCCCTTTGAGAACATGAGAGCTGGGCCAGGACATGGTTTGGAATCTGTGCTCTGCTACCTAATAACCTGAGGTAAGAATGTAACCTCTCCCAGCCTCCCATTCCCTCCATTAAATGGGGGTTACTAGGAGGACGGCATGAAATGGTGCTCGGCAAGCTCTCAGCACGGCTGGTAGAGTAAACAGTCAATAGGCGGCCCTAGATCTCTCTTCCTTAAGGGTGAGCATGAGTCCTGCTAGTGTGAGTGCCGCTTGAGAACCTGGCAGAGCAGGGACCAAGCTGGCCGCTTGGCTGAGGCCCTTGCTTAGCCCAGAGTCCTGCGAGGGTAGAGCTGCACAGGTGGAAATGAGAGCCTGAAGACCCGGCCTTGCTGCGTGTGGTTCCGCCCTTGGGAGACAGGAACGCAGCAGGAAAGGCAGCCCTCAAACAAGGCGAAGGACCAGGGCAGTGGCTCCCCAAGTGTGGGCCACCTCGTGCATCAGGATCAGCCTGTGCTCTGTGAGACCACTGGGTCCCGCCTTCCACGGCAGCCAGGCTCCCTGACGTCGGAGGATCTCTGACCTGCCCTTCTGCTGATCCTTGCCCTCCACCCCACCCTCACCCCAGGCATTACATTTGTAAGAACATTCGCTTTTGAGAATTAGTTTACTTTGAAGAATCATTTCACTGTTTAAATAACTGTCATCACAGGGAGAAAAGCCAGAGTTTTCTAAAATGTTCACCTTGTGTGTTGAATTCCATGTGCACAAAGAAAACCACAAGGATGGAAGACTTTTCTGTTTTCAGACACAGTGCTATGCGTTGAATTGTGTCCCTCCCAAATTCACCTGTTAAAGCCTGAACCCCCTAGTACCTCAGAATTGGAGATAAGACATCTAGAGAGGTGATTAGGTTAGGTGAGGCCCTCAAATCCAATACGACTGGGGTCCTTATCAGAAGGGGAAGAGGCACCAGTGATGCAGGAGCACAAAGAAAGTCCAAGAGAGGACACAGAGGGAAGGTGCCCAGAAGACAGTCCTCGGGAAAAGCTGAACCTTTGACACCTTGATCTTGGACTTCTTTCTAGCCCCCAGGACTGCAAGACAATAAATTCTGCTGTTTGAGCCACTCAGTCTGAGGTTTTGTTATGGCAGCCCTAGCAAGTTAACAAACACAGTTTTAACAATTCTTGTCTACTACCCCACTATGGAAATTATAAAATAATGGATTTTGAATAAAATATCCATCAATTGATTTCTCACCCAAAATATCTCTGGATTGTCATGTATTAAAGATATAAAAAAATCATCCCAAACCCTAGGTAGGGTGTGTGAGTGATTACAAAAGTCTTACTTAATAATTGAATACACCACTCAAAACCCATCAAACTCTGGGTGAAAAAGTGTTACAGCGATGGGAGGGATCTACTAACACGCCTTTTAGAAAGGGACCAGCCCTGCGGGTTGAGAGAACAGAGCAGGATGACTCAAAAATTCATTAACTGGTTTTTCTTCGTTGCCTACACACATACAAGTACACACACAATACACATCGACACTTAGAAATGCTGGGATCCCCTCGTTCTGTGAAAGAAATGGTTGGCTTTGTTGGTTCCACTAAGACGCCATTAGGTCAACATCACGGGCCAGCGCTCACGCTAGACAGCACCGCACGCTGACCCCAGGCCGGCGGGGCACCTTGGGGCCCACAGCCCTCTCCTCCACCTGTGATGCTGGCTATGAGGGACACCTGTGAGGAAGACCAACCTGCTTGGCACACTCCTCGCCCTACAACACGTATTCCCCCTGAAGGCACGGCCAATCAGAGGCTCAACTACAGCCCGCAGTTCAGTCAGGAAACTTACGGTTTCTTCTTCAAGGCGCTCATCTCAGAAAGAAGAATTATTTCTGAACGTAAAATGATCTGCCTTCTTAGAGTCAAGAGAACTGTCTAGTTATTTAAATAAACCGTTCCTCAGTTTCTCAAAGCCAACTTTAAGTGCATTCTAGATCATGCCGTGTGCAGCCCTCGGTACGGAACCATATGAAG
The DNA here is from genome assembly GCF_004126475.2 of Phyllostomus discolor. Lineage (NCBI taxonomy): Eukaryota > Metazoa > Chordata > Mammalia > Chiroptera > Phyllostomidae > Phyllostomus > Phyllostomus discolor. The sequence continues at coordinate 49,060,730 of NC_040906.2, read as the reverse complement.
AGGGGAGAGATTTCCGACACTGTCCAATGAAAACATCTGATAGCCCTCAGAAGGCTGCTTCTGATCCTGTGTGTGTGTGGGGGGGGGGTGCTGAATCAGCCAAATTCTCTTAGAGATGATGAGAAGCAGGTTTATCCCATCATGTTCTATCACCATTTTGAACTATTCAAAAATATAAAGCATCTTGCTAAATAAATTCTTGCCAAAAGTCACCCCTAAATGCTACCCTACAAATGGGAGAAAATTAAACTTTTTTTCAAAAAGGTTGAATCAACAGAGGAGTATTTAATTCGCTGTGTGTGAGGGGCGTTAAGGTGAGGATGCACCGTAATAGAGGTAACACAACTGGACAGATCCAAAGGTCCACATGCTCTCTTGCCCCCATTACTTGTTATTTTGTACCTTATTTCCATTTACATTCATTTATGTTTTGCATTATATATAATGTTCTTAAATTATTTTTATGCATGTATATTTCACATGCGCTTGCCTTCTTCAAGTTGAATTATTCTGAGGTTGTATTTTTTTATGCTTCCAAAAGTAACATTTATTCATTTAGAAAACAACAGACAACACAAAAAATACACAAAGATGAAAATTAAACACAACAGTGGTATTTAACCACTGAAAGAATTTGATAATAATTAAGTTTTAGGTGAAAAGATTTGGGGTTAAAAATACCCAGGCAATTCTTGTTAATGTTTTTGGTATACAGGGTCCAGCACAAACAACACCCCCTTTTTTATGAGCTGATAACTTATACCAAATCTTTTATTACAAAATCATAAGCATGTGATTATTATGTAACTCTGTAACATAACAATATCACACTCAAGCATACTATATGAGATTTTAGGTGAAATGTTTTCAAATCCCTGTCCATCTCATGGGAGACATTCACGTGCCCTACCAACCATACTCAATAGCGTTACTTCTGCGGGATTCTGTATATCCTTCTAGCTTATAAATACAGACACACACACCCTATCTATCTATACATACACACACACAATTGTTTGACTAATAAATACTAATAGAAGGAAATTTATAATAAATACAACTCAACCATGTTTTAGTAAGAAAAGTCTCTTAAATTTATATTGAGTTGTTATAACCATAAAAAAAGATTGCAGAGGTATTCATTATAAAGCCAATGAACCCATTTCAAGTTATACTGTAAAAAGAAAGTCATTTAGCCAACTCAAATTGCTGCTAAAATCCTGAATTTTACAAAGCTTGTAGTTTTGGGATTCTTGCTGAATTATTCTTGATTCTATTCTTTGAGGGTCCTCCATGATGCAAGCTCAGTGGGATGCATTTAAGATCTGCAAACCATTAGTACTAATTAAGATGAAGGTGGCTTTGTTCTTCAACTTCCTGTAAAAACGCTCAACAGGAAAATTGATGCTCACAGCAAACCACAGCCATCCTGTTTCTTTAGCACAATCTTTTCACAGCTGCAGTCGCCCAGAGCTTCTGTTTTACGGTATCAGTCACAGTGCAGTGTCTCTGCCCCAACCCTTACCCCCACCAGCCCAGCCTGTCCTTTGGCCATTTCAGAAAATCTGACATCTTTGCATAAAGTTTGTTTCTATTATTGTTACTCTTCCTCTTCTCAGGTCCAAGCTCAGAGGGTTGCAGGCAATGAGGCAATCGACACAAGAGGAAAGACAGAGAAGGCTGCTCAACCCGAGAGGAAACAAGAGGTAGAGGACAGAAGGCAAGGGTTCCTTCATGACAAGCAAAGCAACAGCCTCACCTAGTTAGTTATCATTGTTGCTCTCAATCCAAGCTGAATGTGGAACACGAGGTTTCTGTTCACGCAACCCCTCATCTCTCAGAACCTACTTGCTCCTCTCTCTGTTGAACATCATTTAAAACGATAGCGTAAGTTTATTCTGCTTACAGGCCATCTTGTCAGTGGTAAGGGTCTGTGTCTCAACTGTAGTTAGAGGGTCGTTGGCTATTTTAGAAATACTTCTTTTTGGACTTTAATTAGATAAGAGTTTAGAATTTTAGATAAGCTACTTTAGAAACACTTCTTTTAGAACTTATTTAGAGAAGAGTTGATTAATTTGAGGAGGTGAGCAAGGCACTTTTCAGAGAACACATTCTGAAACATCTACTATGTCATAACAATTAGTACTACACCAACTCACAATTTTACTGTAAGAGTAACTGCTAGGGAAATAAAGGCTGCTATGAAATAAAATTATTGCTCTAACCTGCTGTCACATGTTTAATTTAAAAACGAATGCAAATTTGGCCCTGGCTAGGTAGCTCAGCTGGTTAGAGCATCATCCCCACAATGCCAAGTTTGTGGGTTCGATCCCCAGGCAAGGCACATACAAGAAGCAACCAATGAATGCATAAATAAGTGGAACAACAAATCTCTCTCTCTCTCAAAATTAAAAAAAAAACTAATGCAAATTCATAGACATCGAACCTTTTCAAAAGTGAGAAAATAAAGGTAAGTAGAATGATCCACCAACCCCGCTGTTGGTTAACTATGGGAAAGGGAAGGGAAACCTTTTCTACTTTACCCACTTAACTGAAAAGTGTTGCTCTCCTCACACTACTTTCCATCTCTGCCAAGCATTAAGGAGCTCAAATCTCAAAGCTAAAATTTTCCTAAATCTCCAGCACCACATTTAGTTTTATCCTGGAATTAAGATCTACTCCTGTCCCTGCTAAACACACACACGCACACACTCACGCACATGCGTGCACCCTCACACATACTCACACACACTGCATTATGTTAACACACTTGATGTATTTTATTTATTTTATTGTTGAAAGTGGAGCCTTCTTATATAAGTTAGAAGTGCTACCAAACTTACTTCTGAAAAGGTCAAAAGACTCAGAAAGGAAAATGTCTCATTTGCTTTAAAGATATTTACCATTGCTGGGACATTTAAAATGAAGCCTCTGTATAATCCCAAACTCTCAGGGCTGGAAAAAGTCATCTCGGTGTCTCTCGACTGCACTTAGGAAAAAGGCTCTTGAAATTATAGAACACTTCCTACGCACTTGGTTCTTAGGTGGCCTTGGGCACATTAGTTACCCCTCTGAGTCCAGTTCCCACAATAAAATGGGGAAATAGTACTTATTAAATAGAATTATTAAATGAGGCAAGTGCTTAATAACTGTGGCCATTTTTTCCTTTTTATTGGATTTATCAGGGTAGCACTGGTTAACGAAACCTGACAGGTTTCAGGTGCACAGGTCCACCACCCATCATCTTGCTCTGTGTTGTGTGTTCACCCTGCCAAGTCAAGTCTCCGCCCACCACCATTGATCCCCCCACCCCCACCCCCTGCCCCCACCCCTCTTCCCCACTGGCCGATCACCACACTGTTGTTGGAGTCCATAAACTTTTTCCTCAATCCCTCCCACTCTCCCCCACCAGCCTCCCCTAACTCAACAGTTGTCAGCCTGCTCACTGTCTATAAGTCTGTCTCTATTTTGCTTGTTAGTTCATTTTGTTAGCCATTAAAAAAAACAAAATAAGCAAAAGTAAAGAGCCTAACACATAGTAAGTGTTCAATAAATGTCACTGTCTCCCTTCCTATTTTACTGTGAGAGGCAGAAACCAGAGTTGATCCAAGCCTTAGTTCATGCGTCCACACCCCTGTAAACCTCTGCATTACAAGTGAATGGTGAAGGGAAGCATACATATGGGGCATTTTAAATTTCTCAGGACAGCATACTAATTAAGGCATTCCTTATTCTAGTATTTTTTTCGGTTTTAATTTTCACAAGTAAGGGTTGCAAAATACAGACAGGTATTTATGACAGGGAGGGGAAATACTCTTTCCAACGAGAAGTAAATGTATGAAAACTTGGTAAAACAAAAATGAGTCAAACCTTAAGCAGCCAGAAACTTCCAAAGTAAATGACGTATTAAGCAAGCCTTCAAAAGGGCATACAACTTAAAAGGTCCAGGAATTAGGTAGCTCACTTCTGCTTACATTTTATCATAGACTGGGGAACTTCCCGCCTATAGGCCAGATCTAGAATTTGGTATCATGGGTGATCAGAGTGAAATTGCTGTTGGACCCAAGGATGGTTTTCGGCACAGGGATTTCTCTTAACTACTGCAGTCCACTCCGGCATGTGCAGTCCTCAAAGAGTTCAGATAGTAAAGTAATTGAAGAGCTGTGACCAACTGACCTATGAATGAACTTTTCAAAGAGCATTAGAAAACCTGACTGTGACTTTAAGTAAATCATTTAAACCTCTTTAGACTATAAAAGGAAGAGTTTTAACTGGATGATGTTCCAGTTCAGAAGCAATATAAGTCTCTGATATGGACATAGAGTACTTAAAGCTCACAATCCAAGTGAAGAGTCTGAATACTTTCCACGTGAATTGACCTCAAAACCTTTCCCAGGGTTCCGTTGTCCTCTGTTAATATGCCGTCTTATTCTTTCTCCGGCCTTCCCACCCACCTTTATCTCTATCAACTGTTCTACTTCCCTGAATTAGCTCTTCCTGCAGCCTTTTCATCATTTGACCACTTCTCCATTTCCTACTCTGTACCCTAGTTATGCCACTGAATTATTTAAAAGAACTTGTACTTACTGACTAAACTGACATGTGCCCCAGAGGGAAAAACACTTTTTTGATACCCCCCACCCCCCAAAAAATACCTTAATCTGCTCTGTAGGTCTCTGGGTACATGGCTTGAAATTTTAACACTACAATATTTTATGCCAAAGCATTAATCATATTAAGTGAAAACAGTACTTTTGAATGCTCCAGAATTTGACTAGCAGTAGTGGCTGCGCACTGCACTGTCAGGATGTGGAACAGAATGCCTCTAAAGAGAAGCTGTCTTCTTAAAGGACTCTGTTTACAAACGGTTTAGTTTAGGATCAGAACTTCAGTAACAGGTCTGTAGCAATAGACAGCAACAGTTTAGTTCTGCGGTGATTTCCTTTGAAGCTCCCAGTGGCTCTGCTTACTTTAAAAGCATTTACTGTTGCTGGTGAAAGTGACAATTCAAAGGCAACCGTGTGGACAACCCCACCGTACACGGAAAGGGTATGCTTCCTGACTGACATAAGCCCCAATTTTAAATGGGGAAGAAAATTCTTGTGGGTCCAAACTACCCAACAGTCAGGAAAAATTCTACTGATAATCTTGCTTACATATCGACTCAAAACACAATTTAGGAATCACCCGCAATCAACATACTGGTGAAACTGGCATTCGGTGCCACAGGAACAGACGTGGTCTTCTACAGAAAAATTAAACGGTATCTCAGCATGCTAAATGGCCCATGAAAAGCCATTCAGTTCTCTCTCTAGCCGACACAGAAAATACATTTAGTTTAAATACAATGCTCCTTACCGTTAAAGGATACCGTAGGAAGGCATGATCAGGGACACAAGCAGACAGAGAGCAAGTGAGATACGAGCCCAGAGAGAAAACCGTCCCTGAAAAAGGCATCATCTTCTAACGCAAGTGTGGGGTCGGTTTTGGACAGCCATTTTGGACCAGCTCTGGCCTCCTGTTAAATGTGACATACTGAGTCAGAAGCAGACGTTTCTGTGGTTATTCGCTTCCTGTGTGATTAATTTGTTGTTTGTTCCTCCCTTGCTGCAGAAAAAGAAACTAGATTGGTTTTACTTAAGAAGCAAGCAAAAAAAAAAAAAAAGCCACAACCTAAACTAAACTAAAACAAAAGAAAGAAAGAAAAGAAATGTTTCTCTGTCCCCAGAGGAGAAACATACCTGTTTGGTAGACTAGCAGGAGGAGATCAGAACCTCCATCCAGTTAACAGCCCAACTTTAATTTATTCTAAATATTTCCACAAAAATAATTTTTCATGGAACCTGCGATTCCTTCAGGAAAATTCCATTTGAAAGTACTACTCTCAGTATTAACTGTACCATTTAGTATTAAGGAAAAAAGTCACTCAAGAACTAAAAGCTCTCTGCCCTGGCTGGTGTAGCTCAGTGGATTGAGTGCTGGCCTGCAAACCATAGGGTCCCTGGTTCGATTCCCAGTCAGGGCACATGCCTGGGTTGCAGGCCAGGTCCCCAGTAGGGAGCATACAAGAGCCAACCACACATTGACCACAATGATGTTTCTCTCCCTCTCTTTCTCCCACCCTTCCCCTCTGTTTAAAAATAAATAAACAACATCTTTTAAAAAAAGAACTAAAAGCTCTCAAATACACTAGTAATTAAGATAAATGATTCTTCCTCATCTACAGAGCATTCAAGTGTATAGGGAGAAAGTTACATATGCAGGTGAGGAGAGCTGGTCAGGTGCATGAATGCAAATGAGTTTTGAAATGTGATTTGGTGCCCAAGTCAGGATGAATGATATAGAGCTCAGGGCATATGAAGATCAGGAGCTTTCCGTGCCAGAATGTTGTTTCTGTCCTTCATATTTAATGGGGTACCAATAACTCTCCCAGGGGATGCTTGACAAAAGCACAGAGATAATGAACATGGAAGGAAAGTCAGATTTCTCATTAAAGGACTCGAAGATGTAGAAGGGCAATGGAATATATTAGAAAATATTATACTAAAGTTTTGAATATATATGAACAACCTGAAAATGTTTATAATTTTTTTCTAGGTCCATCTAAAAGGATCAGACTTAATGTTCACAACACATACCATGTAACTCTGATAAAATAAGATCAGTTGAAAGAATGAAAAACAGGCATATTTAAGTAAGTAACTTTGTTATAAAATCTGGACTTTGGGTCTTGATTTTACTGGGTTCTGAGGAAAATGGCATGAAAAGACAAGTTGCCTATCACTTCCCTTACCTATAAAATGATAGGACCGGGGAGACCAGTGGTTCTCCATTCAAGAGGCTGTTGGAAATGCATGGAGGAATTTTTAGTTGAGAGTGGGGGACAGTGGGTTGTAGTGGTGGAGGGAGGGACCTGTAGGATTCATAGGTGGAGCCAGGAATACAAAAATGTCCCATGTTACTTAAGACAGTCTCACACAAAGTACCAGAAATGCTCCTACTAAGGGATACTAAGATAGTTGATGTCTAAGGTTCTTTCAAATTCTAAATTCTTTGAGATATGAGCCCAGCTGCATGAGCAGAGTTATCGTGATGCCAGGCCATGGCAGGATTCCTGGGCACCCAGCATGGGAGGATTAGTGACTGAGAGTCCTCTCCCTTGTGGAGCCTCTTCAGGCATGACTGTATCCCTCTTGCCTGGCGTGGGGTCTGGAGTCCAAGGAACACTCAATATATGGATAACACATGCAGGCGTGGGGCTGGACAGAGCTGCAGGCCTGCAGCTTTCATCTCCTTCCCCCTCTACTAACCTCAGGAAAACAGAAAACCTGACAAACTACCAAGTAAATGCCTGAGTGAATTTATGCGGAAGTCTAACTATAGTTGGGTCTAAAAAGAGAACATGGGCAATATGATGATTTCTCCATGTAGTTTCAAAATTATTTTTAAGTTCTCTAAGTAAGGCACCCCAAACACACACAAACACACACAGAGAAACATATGCACGCTCGGTATGCCATGTGGTTCATGGCTATTCCTATCCACTACAGACCGCTCAGTTAGAAGACAGTATGTCATGGAGAAGGCTGGAGCCTCTGAGACATGCAAGGGGGGACTTGTGTAGAGTTTGGGTCTATTTCATCTTTAATGAAAACCTGTAAACACAGTCAACCCTAGGCATATTTATGGTATCTACCATGCATCATAGGATCTAAATCTGATAATGCTCCTCCCCTGCTGGAAACCCTCCAGTGGTCTCTCATTTCACTTAGGAAGTCCAAACTCTCTGCCCAGACTCACACAGACCCACAATATCTGGCCCCTCCCTAGTCCTCTGACCTCATCTCAAGTAACATTCCCTCTTGCTGATTTATCTTCTAGCCCTTTCTCTTCCTTAAATGCACCAAGCTCATTTGTACTTTGGGACCTCACTCTTGTCAACCATCTCATTGCCACTTGGTTCCTTCTTGTTCTTCAGCTGTCAGGAAAAATGTCCTCATTCACACCCCATCTCTGCTCCTGCATTCTTTTATGCATAGCATATGTCACTACTTGACAGTTTTTCATTTATTCACTTGTATGTCTCTACCCACTAGAATTCAAGCTCCATGAGTGCAGAGACCTTTCTTCCTGCTATCACCTCAGCATCTGGACCAGCATCTGACACCAGCAAGGTGCTCAATTAATATTGTTTGTTGAATAAAAAAGAAAATCAATAACTCCTAAAAATTCTACCGAAATATAACATTCCCTTAAAAGCTTAAGATTGTTCCCCCTGTAACTGTGAATAAGGAACGTCAAGACTAGATTTGAACCTTCTTGAGAAGGCTTAACAGGAATTTCTCCAGAAGGAAGATTCCACAGATAAGCAGGTAAGCCCACCAGGGGTCTTGGTAGAGTCTTATGCAGTGCAGATAGCTTATGCCATTGGGCAGTGGGGAGGAAAAAATAGATTAAGAAAGCTGAAGAGACTTACGGCCAAGATGGAGGCATAGGTAGACATGCTTTGCTTCCTCGCACAACCAAAAGAAGGATAACAAATTTAAAAACAAAAAACAACCAGAACTGCCAGAAAACTGTATGGAAGTCCGATAACCAAGGAGTTAAAGAAGAAACATTCATCCAGACTGGTCAACTGAGACAAAGAAATATGGCCCAAATGAAAGAACAGATCAAAACTCCAGAAGAAGAACTAAGTGATGAAGAGATAGATAGTCAACCTATCAGATGCACAGTTCAAAATACTGGTAATCAGGATGCTCACAAAAATGACTGAGCATGGGTGCAAAATAGCAGAAGAAGCGCAGGCTATGCAAAGTGATGTAAAAAATATATATACAGGGAACCAACAGTTACAGGAAAGAAACCAGGACTCAAATCAACAATTTGGACCAGAAGGAAGCAATAAACATCCAACCAGAACAGAATGAAGAAACAAGAATTCAAAAAAAATGAGAGGCTTAGGAACCTCTGGGACAACTTTAAACATTCCAACATCCGAATCATAGGGGTGCCAGAGGAGAAGAGGAAGAGCAAGAAATTGAAAAGTTACTTGAAAAAAGAATGAAGGAAAACTTCCCCAATCTGGCAAAGGAAACAGACTTCCAGGAAGTCCAGGAAGCTCAGAGAGTCCCAAAGAAGTGTAACCCAAGGAAGCACACACCAAGGCACATCATAATTACATTACCCAAGATTAAAGAGAAGGAGAGAGTCTTAAAAGCAGCAAGAGAAAAGGAGACAGTTACCTACAAAGGAGCTCCCATCAGACTCTCAGCTGATTTCTCAAAAGAGACCTTACAGGCAAGAAGAGGCTGGAAAGAAGTGTTCAAAGTCATGAAAGACAAAAATCTACATCCAAATTACTTTATCCAGCAAAACCATCATCTAGAATGGAAGGGCAGATAAAGTGTTTCCCAGATAAGGTAAAGTGAAAGGAGTTCATCATTGCCAAGCCTTTATTATATGAAACGTTAAAGGGACTTATCTAAGAAAAAGAAGATAAAAATATGAACAGTAAAATGACAACAAACACAACTATCAACAACTGAACCTAAAAAACAAAAACAAACCTAAGCAAACAACCAGAACAGGAACAGAATCACAGAAATGGAGATCACATGGAGGGTTATCAGCAGGGGAGTAGGAGGGAGGAGAATGGGGGGAAAAGGTACAAGGAATAAGAAGCATAAATGGTAGGTACAAAATAGACAGGGGGAGGTTAAGAATAATGTAGGAAATGGAGAAGCCAAAGAACTTATATGTATGACCCATGGACATGAACTAAGAGAGGGCAGATCCTGGTGGGAGGGGGGTGGAGGTGGATAAATCAGACAAAAAAATGGGACAAACTGTAATAGCATAATCAATAAAATATACATAAAAATAAAGCTGAAAAGAATCCCATTGGAAAGAAATGGGGGCAATTACAAGATAAAGGAAGTGGGGCAGGAAAAGAGGGAGTCACAGGAGAGACGATGTGGTGGGTAGGGAGAGTTCCAACCACATGGCTGCAGGGGCCTTGGAGGCCAAGCTCTGCTGTGGATGACACACAGGTGCTGGACCTGAAAGAGCCTTCTGCCCTTCCTCTGTGATGAGGTGTTCCCGATCAGCATCAGCCTTTTACTATTAGGGATTTTAAAGCTACAGAGATCAAAGTCCACACCATCATTTACAGATGAGGAAATGGGGGTCCAGAGGACCACGTGACCTGTTCACGTCACACAGCAGGCAGTAGCCATGCTGGCTCAGAAGGCCAGTTGCCCGTCCCAATGTCTAGTGTCATTATTACCTTAAGCCTCATTTTAGGTTCAGAAGAGGATTTCACTTCTTTTCCATCAGCACAAGGAGAAACAGAAGAAAGAGATAAGAAGAAGCAGCAGAAACAGGGGTAGGGAGAGGGCTGTGATGTGGAGGGGAGAAGTTGAGTGTAGAATGTGTATTGATTGCTGATTGGGCTGTTATTACTGGGTTGGCCAAAAATTTCGTTTTTTTTCCATAAGATGGCTCTCATAGTGCTTAGTTGTCTTTAACTTCATTTGAAACAATTTTGTTAGATTGTATTGTGACAGCTGTCATATTAGTCTGTATTTAAAAAAAGCTTATCAAAATTGGTGAATTTTTGTGTAGCCATTTTAATATTGAAGATGGAAGAAAATATGCAACATTTCCAGCATATTATGCTTTATTATTTCAAGAAAGGTAAAAACACAACTGAAATGCAAGAAAAAGATTTGTGCAGTGTATGGAGAAGGTGCTGTGACTGATCGAATGTGTCAACAGTGGTTTGCAAAGTTTTGTGCTGGAGAGTTCTTGTTGGACAAGCTCCATGGTTGATCAGACCAGCTGACATTGATAGCGATTAAATCAAGGCATTAATTGAGAACAATCAATGTTATACCACATAGGACATAGCTGACATACTCAAAATATCCAAATCAAGAGGTTTGGGTGAAAATGAAAAACATTTATTTTAAAGAAAAAAACTAAATGGACTTTTTTGGCCAACCAAGTATAATCAAAGGCCAAAAATAAGTGGATTGAGAACTTGAGGCAAATAAAGACAATCAGAATTCTGGCATTCAAAGAGAATTTAACTCAATACATAGACGAGCTTGAGCTTAACAATAGAGTAAAGCAATAATCAATAGGCCAATCAGTCAAAGAATCCTCCATATTAATCTGCAGAAATAAAAAACCAAGAGCAAAGAGATTACAAAACAGCAGCATGTCTTGAAAACACCAGTCTTGGAAAGCAGTAAAGAATCAGTCACAGCCAGTCACCCTCCTGTGGTGCCCCCAAACCAACAGAGACTGAATCTGGGCAACAGCGATATGTATATAATGTGAGTGGTTTTCAAAGAAAAATAACTCTGGTTTTTCAAGTTGTGTTTCCACTGTTAAGTGTGAGTATCTGCCTTGGTTGAAAGATGTTTTTATTGTATTCCCTCAATTCTAACACCTTCATTTAGCAGAATGCCCCCCTTTATAACTTGTCAGGTGAATAAGAAACAGTACCAGATTAAATGAATGCATTTATTGAGAGAAGAATTCCACATTCAAAATATTAAAACAGGGAAAATATGTGCTTGTAAAGAAACAAAGGAATTTCCCTCTTCCCCATAAAATTATCAGCACACTTACATAGAGGGTTGATCACTTAAAAATAATCTCAAAAGTAGAGAAATTAAAAACAAGTTCTATACTACTCTGTGCTCTGTTAATACAGATTAGTATAATCTTGCCTGGGGGGAAATTTGGAATGCATTTCTTTGTTCTGGCAGCTCAGCATCCATTTATCCCGCCCCCCACCCCCAATGATGACCTTTCATCTTTGTTTGGAGCTCATCTCTCCCTCACTGTCAGACCCTGTGGGCCCAGAGGCATTCACTCCAACTCCAGAGATGAGAAGAGTGGGGCCTGGTGTTCATTTGGTCCCAGAGGCTTTGTTGGTGATGCCTGTGACCTCATCAGAACCACGGGAACTTGTGGCCAGGGGTAAAGATTCTCCCCACAGGATGAGCAATATGTGAGGGTATAGGGGTTGGAATGGCCACACTCAACCTCTGACCACATTGAGGTCTGAAACTGAGGCCGGTGAAGCGGGGACTTGGGGGTAGACAAAAAGCAGCTACTGACTTTGTTGGTTGAATCTATCTATACCTGAGGCTAGCCTCATTTCTGGACTTTGAATGTATGCTAGTAAATGAATTTTCCATTTTGTCTGAACTAGGTGTGGTCAGGTTTTCTATCTTAAGTGATGTAGGAATGGGTGCTAGACGTGAGCACTCAATGTGACTAACTCTGAAATGTGCAATGACTGTACGTACCATTAAAGGATTTGGAGGAAGGAAGGAAGGAAGGAAGGGAGGGAGGGAAAGAAAAGAAAGAAAAGAAAGAAAAGAAAGAAAGAAAGAAAGAAAGAAAGAAAGAAAGAAAGAAAGAAAGAAAGAAAGAAAGAAAGTAAGTTAGTTGGAGTGTGTTGGAGGCTATTTTTTACAGCCTTTTAATCAGATCCACAGGAAAGAGATAAACTTACGCTGAAATTGCCTGGAAGCAACCAAGAAAGTTAAGAGTCAAATAATCTGGAGACTTGTGAGTGGGAAAACCCAATTTCTCTACGTTATGCTCATGTTAGATGGCGTAGCATCAGAAGGTAAGGACCGTATCAGGAAGTATTTTGGAACTCAGCAGAAGCCCAATTCTCCACCGTCCCTCCAAAGACATTCCGTTGTGTCGTCTGACCAACAGGCCAGTTACTTTCATTGGGATGTGCTGGGGTCCATCTCAGGAGCAAGAAGTAAGTTATCAGTGGTCCCACCACCTCAGGACATTGTTCTTTAAAAAATATATTTTTTATTTATTTATTTTTAGACAGGAGAAGGGAAGGAAAAATAAAGGGAGAGAAACATCAATATGTGGTTGCTTCTCACACACCCCTACTGGGGACCTGGCCCGCATCCCAGGCGCGTGCCCTGACCGGGAATCGAACCAGCAACCCTTTGGTTGGTGGCCCAGTGCCCAATCCCCTGAGCCACACCAGCCAGGGCCATTATTTCAAATTGTACCTAATCAGAGATGAAGATAGAGGCCACGAAGTTAGGGTGTGGAGGCTGGTTCATCTGCTAGGAGACAGAAGTTTCCTGGTTTGGCATTCAAAGACTGGACTCAACACATTCTTGAGTTTTGGCCACTAGTCCACAGAGTTCACAGACTGGACACTACAGGATGAAGCCCAAGACTTGTTAAAAACAGTGTATGATGGCTCAGACACTAAGGCAATCCCAAAGTCCCTGAAACCAGGAGAACAAGAAGTAGGCTGTGGAATAGGGGCAGCCCTGCTCTTATATATGGTTCTGGAAGGTAACAGATAAGAATGATCCCCCCAGCGAGCAGAAGCAGCGTAAGCCTCTGGATGAGCAAAGTTCTCATCAATGGCACAAGTGGAGTTTGTCAGTGGGCTATAAATATGCTAAAGACTGGTGACCAATGTCCAGTGACCGATGTCTCATTCTCTCCTTTCCCAAATGGAAATTTAATCACAAAATTCCTCTGCTGTTTTCCCACTGTATACTGGGTATTAAACTTAGAATTTAACCATTTGGATATAAGAGATACTACTATGTCTAGTGCTGACAACAAGACTGTGGAGAGTTTAGACTTGATGCTGGACTTGGACCTGAATCTGCTGTCTCTTTGGGAGGAAGGTGAGTGAAATGTATTACGTGGGGGCATTTTTGAAATTGCATTATGGGAAGACACGTGTCTGTGTGGATGCTGGACAGGTAAAAAGAGTACACATTTGTTGGTCTCAGGCTGTCCAGCATCCATTCCCTTGAATTAGAGTAATAACCTCAGATGTTGGGGAGAGAGAGAACCACTGATCTCCTAACTCTTTTGCTGTTCCGACTTCAGCTGGACTAGCTCTACCCTGACTCCAAGAATAGAAAGTGACCACCAGTTGGGCTCTGTGGTTCTCTGGCTACAGTGACTGGTTCAGAGAAGAGCACTGACTGCTTCTGTACCAAGGAGATGCAATGAGACTTTCTGTAAGACGTCTGTGGCTGGGACTGGCGGCATTATAGCCACACTGTAAACATACAGAGGCTGAGAATGAAGCCAGTGCAGGAAAGAGCTTTACAGGGAGCCTGAGACTCAAGAGATACAGCAGTCAGATGCAATGCAGTACTTGGATCCTAATACAAATGAACTAAAAAATATGAGGCAACCAGAAATTTGAATACTAATCGATGTTTAACCATCCTAAGATTACTGCTAAATTTTACTTGTAATAATGTCATTGAGGTTAAGTTGTTTTTTACAAGGAAGCCTTAATTTGTAGAGACACACACTGAAACATTGTGGAGGACATGGTCTGATGTCTGGGTTTGCTCCAAAGGACAGTGGAAATGAGGGGGAGTGGGCAGGGGAATAAACTAAACGAAGAGGCCTGAGATGATTATACTTGAAGCTGGGCAGGGTGTGCACGGCAGTTTGTTATAATATTCTGACTACTTTTCATGTACATTTGAAATGTTTCCATAACAGAAAGTTAAAAAAATAAAATAAAAATGCCTTGTGGCTCGTTCCCTTCTTCATCCACTAGAGGCTGTTCAAGAGGCTTGCTCACTCTAACATACACGTGCTCAGACCTGGGAGCTACAGAAGTTACATTTTATTTCTCAAAACGATCTCTTTAGCTCATGGATGAAATGGGACAGAGGCTGAGTGGTCCTCCACAACTCACCTATAAGTGGAACCTAATCAACAAAACAAAGGAGCAAAATATAACTAGAGACATGGAAATAAAGAACAAACTGAGAGTAACCAGAGGGGAAGGGTTGTCAAGGAACATGTATAAAGGGCATGTGGACAAAGACCATGGGGGGCAGGGGAGGACTGAATGTGGGAGGTGGGGGTGGGTAGGGTGGGGAGAGTAACAGGGCGGGGGGTGGGAATGAAGACAGCTGTAATTGAACAATTAAAAAGGAACTCAAATAGTTCTTCCCCACAAAAGTATTAAACTCTTAAAATCTGAGACTCTCTGAATGGCAACAAAAAAGCAAAACTGAAAATTCCAATCAACCAAAGAACAAAAAAAACCCCTTTAACTAGATC
Source organism: Phyllostomus discolor (assembly GCF_004126475.2). Taxonomy (NCBI): domain Eukaryota; kingdom Metazoa; phylum Chordata; class Mammalia; order Chiroptera; family Phyllostomidae; genus Phyllostomus; species Phyllostomus discolor. The sequence goes on along the minus strand of NC_040906.2, from coordinate 49,045,616 downwards.
AGCAACCTTTCAATTAGATTAGTAGAAATATGCTTTGGGTCATACATGCAGGTCTATATTTTCTAGTAGCTGCATTAAAAAAAGTAAAAAATAAAATTGTAATAATATACTTTAATACACTAGGTATTTGAAAAGTATTATCATTACATGTGCTCACAGTAAAAAACATTAACTAGGTACTCTGCTGCTTTTATGCACAGTAACTTTTCAAAACCAGGTGTGTGTTTTACTGCCAGCAACACAGAGCCACCACTACCCCGGGCCACACAACCCTAGATGCTGAGGGCCTGGTGGGCAGGAGCCCCGTCTTACTCAACCTCTTCCCTGGCAGGGTGCCTGGGTGACACTTAACAGACAATCAGCAGGAGTCCTGGGGAAGTCTAGGGCCACTCTCAGCTGCCAAGAGCCCCTCAGGGCTATCACTTCAGGGCTGAAAACAGTTCGTGGTGCTTGGAGCCATCTCTTAGAACAGGGCGTTGACTATGTGCTCTTGGGTGTGTGTTCAGTGGGATTTTTGATAATTGGCATCCCCCTCCGAGTCCTCGCGCTGACAACGCTAGTACAGGACTTGACTCCCCTGAGACACTGGCTGCAGTACCCTCACACTGGGGCCTCAGAAGAGATGCACAGACTCAGAAGCCTCTGTGGCTTTCCTCTGTACACCAAGGAAGAGCTGAAGTCCTTGCTGTGACTAGCAACAACTGCGGGATGGACACTCCCTACTTATCCTCTGTAGATCTTTTCTACCTCTTCCCCCGCCCCGCCTCCCATCTCTTTGTTTCAGGGCTTTTGTGCTGACACTTTTCTCCGGGTGACAAGTCTGTTCCCTCATTCCAGTCATGTTGTCATTCTCTGGGCCCAGTCCGCTCTTCCCACTTGAGGGGGAGCTCCCTGAGGTCAGAGGGCTTGTGTTGTTCTTCACTGCCTGCCCAGTGGCTTAAATCAGTAACTGACATATCACAGGGACTTGGCAAAAATTTGTGAATGGATTTTAAAAGCTCCCAACTCCAAGTTTAGTTTCATCCTTCATTTGATGGAAGGCTGCGATGAGGCTGCCACACGCTGGGCTCCAGCAAAGGAGGTCCCTGGGTGGGGCAGAGCTGTGCTCTATCTGCTCCTGCAGAGACACCCTGGGGGCTCTGGCCTCTCCTGATGGGCAGCGGCACAGGACAGCCCTGGAAAAAGGCAACACAGGGACCTGCCCACAGAGTTAACAACCCTCTTTTCAAGCAGGGCTATTTGCCAGTGTCAGAGATGTGTCGGGTCTCTTAATTTAATTAAAAGGCAAAAATTTCCCAGTTGGTCACCAACATCCAATGCCAGTGGCCCACAGGGGAAAACCCATGTGAGATACAGAGAGAAGTTTCTTACGACTCAAGGGGCAAACTGGCGGAAAGCCCCATCTTCACATCCTGCCCTATGCACACGCAGGGAGGAACTACTGGCACATGGGGAGCTGTGTGTTCCTTTTGGCGGCCAATCATTAGCTATGCAGCTAGATGCGGTTTTTACAATCGTTTCTGGGGTAGGGACAATAGACATCTTGTTCTTTATTCCGACTTCTCTCCAGGTCTCGGGCTACAGGGTATCTCGCCCTGGAGGAGAGAACCACGTGCACGTGAAAGCAGTTCCCTGGGGTATAGAGGAAACAAGGACCTATCATCTCTGCACCTCGGCCTGACATCACCCACCTGAAACCTGCAGCAAGGGCTCAGTGGCCCGACACTTCCCCTGGGACCTCCGACTGCACAGAAGCCAGGCCTGGCGGTGCAGCTGCTACTTAAGAGAGACAAACCCCAGCACTCTGCATGGGGACAGTAAATGGGGACATTTGTAGATATTACAACCATGGAGGGCCCTCCTGGGATTCAGACCCGGGGGCCAGAGGTGCTAGACAACATGCAACATACCAGACTGCCCTGCTCAGCAAACCACCTTCTCAAGTGACCTTCAAAGTCCTGCCAGCCCTTGATATGGGTGGAAAACTGTTCTTAGTTATCTGAGTGTAGACCTTATCTCCATTTTACAAATAAGCTTAAAGTAATTATTGCACTGTTGTGTCAGTTCCTGAATTTTCTAGTAATGCAACTGTTATATAAATGAAATACTATGTTTTGCTTGGATTTTTACCAAGAATTGTTCACCCCTTCTGGAAAATCATGTGCCCAAAGACACTGCCACTTGAGGTAAAAGTCTAACTCTTACCCAGGATAGTCTGAAGTTAAAGCTATTCCATTTGTGGTGATTCAGGGGTGTCCAACCTTTTGATGTCTCTGGGCCACACTGGAAGAATTATCTTGGGCCACATATTAAATACACAAACACTAACAAAAATTGATGAGCAGAAAAAAGGTTTTAAGTACACTTATGATTTTGTGTTGGGCCGCATTCACAGTCACCCTGGGTTGCAAGCGGCCCGAGGGCCGTGGGGTGGACACCTCTGGTGCAAACACCTGACCACTTACTTCATTTTGCTTATAATGAGTTGTACCCGATCACCTGCAAATTGAAGTCATTTTTAGGATAAATTATGTTCCTCTTATTTCTCCCTTTTTAAAATGTATCAATTATTATTTTTTTTTTATCCTCAACTGAGAATGGTTTTTATTGCTTGTAGAGAGAGAAAGGGAGAGCAGAAGGGGAGAGAAACACCAACTGGCTGCCTCCCACATGTGCCCAGACTGGGGATTGTACATGCTGGGACTGGGGATCAAACCCTCAACCTAGCTATGTGTTCTGACTGGGAATCAAACCCCACAACCGTTTCATTACAGAATGAGCCAACCAACTGAGTCACACTGGCCAGGGCCATTTCTCTTTTTAATTGCAGATAAAAATTACGTGGATTTTGGAGGAAATTATATGTGAGGTCAGATGATTTCATCTATGAAAGTTCACTGAAGCCTTTGAAGGGAACATAAGAAAATATTGTCATTAGAGGCGGGCATGGGGTCAGACGAGGCTGACAGCCACTGCTTCTGGTGCTGTGCAGATGTCTGCACGTCCCTGGGCTCTGTTCAAGTCATGGGCAGAGTTTGACGGCTCTGCTCATCCAGCCTGGGAAGAGGAGAGAGGAGCCTGTGGGGACCACCACTGCCACTCCCCTACAGTCCTGGGAGGGAACCTTGCTCACACTTTATTCTAAATGATCACAGATGTGTGAGGTGCTTCTTCCTCTTGTGCCTTAGCAAGCCCTGCTTTTCTCTGTAGCTTTCCCAAAACAGAATTTGTTCTACCCCAGGTTTCCTTCTGACTTCATTACTGTAAGAACTTTTCTGCCTCCCATTTAGCTTCTCTAATTCCCCAAATGACTGGAAAACAGACGGTCGGAAAGCACTATGAGGTCCTCCCTCAGGGGTGGCAACCCTTTCAGCCAGAGGAAAGACAATGGAAAGTGCATCCTACTGGACCAAATGGACACACCTTGTTCCCCCAACTCCAGGTAGGGCTGCAGGGGCAATGGGATCAGCTTCCGCACTCTGTGTGTGTGTGCCTCCTTAACGCTGACTTTCCCTGCTTCGTGGAAACCGCTTCGTGCAGTCTTGGACCATCTCCTTCTGTTTTCAAACCATTCCAAAAGGATGATCAGTTGGTGGCTTGTGTAAAAACAATCCCATGACTATATTTAAATATTGACTAGTTTGAGAGTAACCAACCACAAACATCTGAGGTATGAAAACCACATGTGGTTTATGTTTTGTAGGGTACCCTCAGGAAGCTAAATGGGCAGTTAAAAAACCTAAATGGCCTCTCCCTGCCTCATTTACCATCATTAAACAAACAAACAAAAAGCAAGGAAACAAAAAAACAACACTAAGTGACAATTAAACAGAATCAAAACTCTTAGCTTTTTGGGCTTTGGGTTCTTAGCTTTTGGGTGAAAGTTGCCTCCTAGCACAGCAAATAAGTAGCTGTCTGGTTGGTGTGGCTCTAAGGTCAAGAATAACCTGTTAGCACCCTGACTGGTATGGCTCAGTGCATTGGGTGTTGTCCGACAAAGCGTAACGTCTCAGGTTCGGTTCCTGATTGGAGCACATGCCTAGGGGTTGTGGATTTGGTCCCCAGTTAGAGTGTATATGAGAGGCAACCAACTGATGTCTCTCTGGTGCATCAATGTTTCTCTCCCTCTCTTTCTCCTTCCCTTGCTCTTTCTAAAACATAAATAAATAAATATTAAAAACAGAATAACCTGTTAGCATAACCTCCACTTTGGCCAACATCCCCTCCCACCCCTGACCACCACCCCTTTCTATCACCACAGCTGCTTCCTTCCACATTAGCTTCTCCAGGTCCAGGCTCCGCCACTGATGCCCTTCCTAGCCCCACTTAACCTCTCAGCCCTCTTCCCCAGCTAAAAATAAAAACACACAAAGAAAGTAACTTTCTAGTAACAAAAATATTTTCTGTGATCTTTTTAACTGCCTTCCCCTATGCTTGTGTCTGACTGCAGGGCTATCCAGTGGGTGGGGCGCTGTTAGGGCCCCTACATGGGGAGCAGTCATCCACACGCGCTGTTTGAGGTGTCCGGGATGCTGCAGCCATCAAACACACAAAATTCTCCACCCTCGAGGAGCTTACATTTATATCCGAGTTGATGCTGTTAAGATTAAAAACAAAGACTGACCTTGAAAATTCCCTGAGTAGACAAAACCAGTTTAGTCATACAAACAGAGTTTAGTTTAGCTTATCTTGCAAGACTAACTTGATCTGAGTCATTTCTTGCCTTTATGCCTCTGGAAATAATAAGCAAAACTTGACCTGTTTCCCAAGGTTGATATAAGGTTACCGCTGACCAATTCCCTATCATTTAAAACAAATTCTAGTATCAGAGCCAATCACTGTGAAGCATAAACAGTCACTGCTTTCTCAGTCTATTAGCTGCTTTGTAATACTATGCCCTGAGTCTCATTCCATGTTTTGGTTTTCATGCTTCCTGTGTGCAAACCGTCTTTTTGGTGTGTGCACAATAAATTTTTACTAATTACTAACTTTGGCAATTCATTGGTTTTACTTTTGCTATTTCCGCATATCTGACAATGTGATGGAAGGAACAGGAATCTATCCCGGACCTGTGAAGTGCAGGTGTTCAACTCCACTCAGCTCATCCGATGGACACTCTTACCAATTACCCCCAGAAGAAAGGCTAACTCAGGCCAGTTCTAATGTGAATGTAAAGTGCTCCACAGTCCTTGCAGGGTAGTCATTTCAATTTGAAAACCAGTCCATACAAATATACTTGAGGGTATGCTGACAGGCCAGTCCACAAAGGTGACCAAACTGAACCTTCATTCCAAGGCTTCAAAGGAAAGGACTGAGAGATGGCAGAGGGAAGGGAGGTTCATTTCTCTCTGGAGCGCTCCAGCCTCAGCCTCTGCCCCCTTCTCTAAGCCAGCCCTACATTTTCCCTTGACCCCACTCAGGAGCCTAAGGGGCTCCTGTCTCAAAGTTATGCTTACACGTAGGTCATAATTCCCTTTCCTAGGAGAACATGATCTCATTGAGACATAGCGGGGGGAGATCAAGTTGTTGCTTCTTATTTTTAAAGAGACAAATTATTAACCCCAATAATGTTGAATTAGTGGTCTTTTTGTTGAGATAAAAGATGACATTTGGTTGGAGGGAGACACCATATAGTAGAGTCACATTGTCTAGGGTTAACTTACTTCAGTTTCTTCCAGTTTTTACAACTAACTTCCTTCACATACAAACATTTTTTCTTAAAAAGTCATACATGGAAAAGTTTGGAAATTTTAAGTAATATAATTTTTTATGACCCATTAGTACTCAGAGAAGAAATTTCCTTCTAGTCTTTTTCTCTCTGTGTATGTATCTAAAATGAGATTCTATATACATATATGTACATATATACATACATATGTGTATACATATATAAATGGTTTAATATCTTTCTTTTTCACATTTTCCCATATTATTAAATATTCTCCTAACATAATTTTAATGGGTGCATAATTCATTTTATGGATGTTCTATTACCTATGTAAATATTTTTCATTGTTAGACATTTAAACTGCATCTAATTTTATTATTAAGAATCCTACTATAATTAATATACTTGTATCTAAATGATTGTAGTCATTTCAGATTATTTCCTTAGGATGAATTTATTAGAGTACAAATACTGGAATAGAAGACGTGAACTTTTACTCATCCTGATATATATTGTTAAATTGTTTTCTCACAGTTTTAGCATGCATACTTTCATTTCTTTTCAACATGTACTATTATCACTTCTGAAAATTTATGCCAGTTTGAAAGACAAAAAATTATATGTATGGGCATTTTTAATTTTTTTCTTTGATTATTAGTGAGATTGACCATGTTTCAGATACGCATTGTGTTCTCCACTATTGGTACATCTTTCTCCACTAATTGTTATCTGGATTTTTTAAAATCACTGAGTTTTAGTGTTTTCCATATTTCTTTCACTTTTGAATCTGAAGATTACCTAAAAGCTCCACGACTTTTCATTTTCATAGACAAAATAAAATCTTGTAACCATTAAGGGTCTCGGGTGGTTAGCATTGATCATTTTGGTAAGTTTATAAAGCAAATTTCATAAATCAAGGACAGCTTTCATCCTCAACACATACATACTTACAAAAGAATTCTCTTAGATTGTCAAGGTGGCTGTTTTGTGCAGCCTATGAGAATTTTCACCATCCTAGGAAATACTTCCACCCAATGTGGAATATTTCCATTCTATGCAGAATGTCCAGGCACATCTTGCCACAGTTCCTCCTACCTCAAACGCAGAAGTAGGAATGCCTTGATTTATGTTATACACATGCAGACCTGTGCAAAGCCCTAAAGTTTCAGTACAGAAAGCAACCATTATGACCCTGAGTCGGTTTGTTCCATCTTCCACAAGGCCAAGGTTCCCAGCAACTCAGCAGTAATTTAGAATGACCTAATGAGTATCCAAGCTTCCTTTATTTTCGCCATCTTTATTAGCCACTATGCAAATATTTTGGAAAAAGTAAAATTTAATTAAGAGTTTTTTTTAATGTTTGAAAGCCTGGCAATAAAAACCTCTTTCTGGGCACAGATCATTCAAAATAACTGCAGTTACCTACTTAACGATCCATCCAAAAACCTGGGCTGGAGTGACATCCTCTGGTCTCCTTTCCACCTGTGTCTTCCCAACTCAAGGGCTGTTCCTCACTTTCTACAGTTCTCTCCTAGACTTAGGAGATGTTCACTATGTCTAAATGTGACAGGCAAGTGTTTTGGGGTGAAGTGCCTGGAGCATACTAAACACTTAATAGTGCCGGCTGTCATTACTATTACTAAGTGAGCTAAACTTCTCCCCAGTTAATGCTGCTTGGTAAAGGAAGGAACAGAGCAGGCAACGCGGCTCCTTCTGTTTATAGAGGGATGGTGCAAGCAATGAAAGAACGAAGAATTTACTCTATTCGATAGTGAGGAATACCTGGGTACTAGTAATTTCAGAGTCTCCATTTTATATCAGTTCTACAACTAGTTTTTGAATCTTCTGAAGCCTCTTTCAAAAAGCTGGCATTGGTCCACTCAATCTCTGCTGGTCCCTATCTCATCGACGAATGCCCCTGCATTTTTGTGCAAGTTCACACATCACTAGACTCAATGAACACAAATTCAGGAAAAATGCCCCTAGGAACTTCCTAAAGATACAGTTTCTCCTAAAAGGTAAGGAGAATAGGGATTAGTAAATTGATTTTATGCTCACTGCCTTATTTCCATTTCATTCGGAGGGGGTCCAATCGGGAGGTTAAAGCTCCAGGAAGAAGGTGAGAGCCACTTGCCCCCGAGCCCCCCATGGCAGAGCGCAGGCTCCTGTTCGGTGCACTAGGGCAATGTCCACAAGCTCTTTGTGGTGGTCTCAACCAGCTAGGAACTGGAAGACAGAGCTTATTTACAAGGCTGCTTTTTCTTTTAAGGGAATGAGGAGTAAAGAGAGAGAACAGTAATGGTCTGTGGATGTTTTTAGAGGTGGCATATATTGAACTGAGAGAAAACAGGTCTTGAGGCAAGATCCGATTTCTTGGAGCAAGTGAGAAAACAAAACCACATTCCTATAATTATGCCCAAGTTCAGTCACCACCAGATGATGGCACTCTGACGTGAAAGACAGCAGTGCCAAGAATCAAATAAATCTTCAGCAAAATTCAATGCCACACAGAGAACACATTAAGTATCCAACTCCTGTTGGCAGGGAATTCATGGAAAACCAATGTGAAGATCACTGATGTAAAATTTTATTTTCCAAAGGACAAAGGCGTCTGTCTATGCACAGGACTTTCTGTCTAGATTACTCCTAGTGCAGACTACTCTGTGGAGGCATATTTCTAACAATTCTTTACTACAGGTGTCTTCTGAATTCTCTTCTACCTCTAACTGCACAAATGTGGAGCTAAGGCTGTCTTCTCTTGCTTCCTCACCCCCGCCTTTGTATCTTGAAAATATAGGTGTGAGTTTCTCAAAAATGCTGAGAGATACACAAAAAAGATGTATCACACAACATCTTCATAGGCATAAGCAACATGAGAAGTGTAAGTAATGGAGAAGAGCAGAAACACACTGCATTCGACTCTGAAATCTTTCAAGATTACTATCTGTGATGAATATATCATCACTCTTAAAATAAGTTCTAAAATTAGAATACATTCTAAAGTGTCCAAAAACAATGGAAAACACAGCGTGCACTGTATTGCTCCATGAAGTACACTAACTGATACCTGTTACCACTTTGTCTACAGCTGGGCTTTTACAAAAATAAAGTCCAGAAAAGGACTGGGTTAACTCAGTGATGAATTTTCTTAAGTGAACTCCCACCCCTCACCTTTTCTCCACAATAAAAAGCAATCACACTTTTAAAAATGTAAAATCATGGACACACACAACAGTGTGGTGATTGAGAGAGGGAGAGGGTGGGTGGAGGTGTGAAAGGGGGATAAATGGCGATGGGAAAAATACAATAAAATAAACGTAAAATAGAATGTAAAAAATAATACAAAATCAGAGTGTGGTGAGAGTCAAATCAGTCTTTTAAATGCATAAATCTGGGAGTATAAAAATTACTATGAACTTATTAAGGTTATATATTTTAATTGCTGGTTTTCTTTTCTTTTTTTAAGATTTTATTTATTTATTTTTAGAGAGGGGAAGAGAGGTAGAAGGAGAGGGAGAGAAACATCAGTGTGTGGTTGCCTCTCACACACCCCCCACTGGGGACCTGGCCCCCAAGCCAGGCATGTGCCTGGACTGGGAATCGAACCAGTGACCTTTCAGTTCACAGGCTGGCACTCAACCCACTGAGCCACGCCAACCAGGGCCAGTTTTATTATCTTTAGCATATGCATAAGGGTACTTACAGATTTAGAATTTACTCTTGAGATACTATAAAACATCACTAGCTTCATGACCAAAGAAATATATGAATATGGAAAAAGGTAATAAAATTTACAAAATGTGTTAGTAAAAGGACTGTATATGTTTGTATAAAAACATTTAAAACTATTTAAAGGTCATTGCTAAAAAATATTTAAAGTATAATAAAAAGAAAGTTAAAAATGGCTTTACTTAAATTTCAGTTGCTAAAATTTAACAGGGCCAGAGAATGTGGAAGCATCAAAGTTTAAGTAGAAATCCACATTAAAAAATTTCCATGGATTTCTCAGAGAGACAGAGACAGAGAGAGAGAGAGCGAGGCAGCAGGCAAAGGGTCATCTGAGGACATTATTTTAGCCTCAACTTGAGTATCATTCAAATGGGGGAGCCAACGCCTGTTATTACAAAATGCAGTTTTCTACTGCTAAGCTCAGATGACATCCCCCCCATCTGCCAAAATTAGTGGATGAGGAATCATTTCATGAAGTCATACACAGACATGAAATACACTAGTAAAAGTTTGCTGCCATCCCTCAATCATCGCTTTGCTTGGCTAGGCTGGTGGCCAGCAGAAATATCTCCCTCTGCAAAACTGTTCAAAGTAATGACTCGGAGGAAGTGGTGTGCTGATACTATGAAAAAATCCCTCAAACACAAAGATAGTTCAAAAAGCATCTGCGTATGGCTCAGAGGAAACAAACAGCTCAGCTAATTTAACTCCAGATAAACCCCAGAGACTGGTTTACCTTGGCCATAGTTATACACACATGCAGGAAACTGAAGTACGGCACTTGTGCAGTGATTTCATTCGGTGCCAAGGGGATCAGAGGGCAGGGTTACCCATCCTGGGGTGAGGAGGAAGAGAATTTGTCCCACCTCTCATGGCTTCAGACAGAGAATCACAAATATGTAAGAGGGCTTCATACCTTTTTATGAGACAGGTGGGCCCTGGACCACTGCCAAAATGGTCAACCGATGACCCTTCCTGAAGCCACTAGTAGAACAGAAGCTAATATTGAGCTGCTAACACATGGTATCTCCGCTGCTGAAGCCTTCACGTGGGTCGTTCCACAGTGTCCTTACAGAGTCAGGAAGAGAGCAGGACACCTACAACAGTTGTTTCACTGGTCAACTTTGGGCTGAAATGCACTCACAATCTTTAAAATGACCACTATTGAATTTTCAGGTTTTGAGCATTTCAAAATATTCTTCATATCAAACAAACACATCAGCAATAAAGATCACATTATATTTGGCTTTGAAAACCATTTGGACTTTTCTGAAAATGCAGCTGCTTTTCTTAGAGAACAGGTGGAGATTGCTACCCACATCTTAAGAAGGTCCTTATTTTTATTTTCAAATAACTTTTATTTGAGATCATTAGATGTGTTAGCAAAAGTCTTTAAACTGTTTTTTCAATCCAGGGTCTGTATTGCTATTTTGATGTCTTTATTGCTAACAGGGTTAAGGAGGCTCAAAAAGCCCTCTGGTTTTGATCATTTGAGCAAATTAATTTCACAGTTGAAGGCCTATTTCTTTTTTCTTTCTTCTGTATTTCTCTGTCTCTCTCTTTCTTTCTTTTGTGAGAGGGAGACAGGAAAAAGGGATTAATCTTTAATATCAGAAATGTGTGACACTGACCTTCCACTGGGTACTGAGATTTTTTTAGTTCAAACATTTAGTACCCAGATCACATGTGGGGACAATTAAAATGTTTTAAATGCTGCTCTCCCTTCTTTAAGTGTTGGCCATAATATTCAAGCTGGGCACAGAAAGCAGCGACTTTTGTCTCACTAAGTAACCAACTCGAAGGGCAGCTCCAAGCTCTGTAGTTTTTGCAGTTTGTCTTTCTAGGTGGTACACCCATCAGCAATCCTCTGCAGCCCATAAAACCCAGCATAACCCTCTGGGCTGCTCTGGAAAAAAAACACATTGAGTAATAAGGGATAGAATGCTCCCTGTTCAGTGTTTCCAGTGGTATTATCTGGCCAGAAGAAATACCAAATCACAGGCATCTGGGCAGAAGAGATGGCCCAGAAAGAACAATGATCTTAGACAGTACTGACCCCCAGAACATTTCCTGCTGTCTGCTTCATGCTGAGCTACAGGCATTGCAGCCAACAGCCATTTCTATCAGACATGACTCCAGCTCTCAGATGGTCTTAAACTGGCAATGGCCAACTTTCAGGGGGTGAGATGTTGTTCTGATTACAGTGAAAACATAGGGATCGGTGAAAAGATGTGGGTCCATGGCAGTGGCATTGAAAGGGGTGTGGTCTTATGAGAATGTGCACTATGTGATGCTAACATTCTCCAAAAGAGCTTTCCCAAAGGTAGCATTCATTCAGCTATAGAAAACAATTACAAAGCCCACTGGCATCTCTGTGTAGTTTATACATTATAGTATGTGTTCTTGGCTGGTCGACGTGATGGAAAAAATTGAGTAAGATACCAGAAAGTAGACTGGGTACAGTGTGAACCGATGCAAAGGTGGAAAGGGCATGGCCTAGAAAAAGGCAGAGGTTCAAAAAAGCCCTCTGAGGTTTTGTTTCATTGCCACAGTTCTTAGTCATATAATTTCCTTTGTGGATCTCACCAGTAACAAATGGGCCTTAGAAAATGAATCAGTATGCTAGTTGGAAAATGCCAAAAATAATTTTGTCTCTTCAACTGTTAAGTTTTCTTGTTTTGTACCCTCTCTTTATTCTATGAGTCCTCTTTTCAGAATAATTAGAAATCCCATAATTACAAGAGCTTCCTTGGTACCTACGTTCCCCTTCTGAGATCAATTGCCGCTGGACCCACCGTGGTCATGACCAACTGGGCGAGAGCAGGCCCCTGGCTGACAGGTGGCCAGTCTTCAGGCTACTGACCGCACTGTGAGAGCGCTGGGCATGAGAAACTCTGCTCAGGCAAGGCAGTCAGGTTCCTCCTTGTCTTGGAATTATGAACTGGGAATCGTGGACATAAGCAGCCTATTAGTCACATCAGAGGCTGAGAAGAGACAGAAAAGAACAGCTGAGCCAGTTAACTGGTGGACCTGACAGAGATGACCCGTCTCCTGGAACTGCAGGAAAACCAGAGTTTTTCAGGTACTTAAACTGAATCCTAGTTTTGAATAATTCTGATAGGACTAATATTAACAATAATGACCATTATAACACCTAACATGTACTGCACCCCTTACTTTGTGCTAAAAAGCATTCTAAGCAGTTTTACAAGTATTAATTAATTCAGTTTCCACTATAACTCTGTGAGGAAGTGATGATGATGATGGTGGTGGTGGCACTGAAGCACAGAGAAGTTAAGTGGCTTGACTAAGGCTGCACAGCTCCTAAGTGGCAAAGACACAACTGCTCCACAGTCTGTTCTTCCAACCAGTATGTGCCTCCCTGTGAGGATCATCCTGGGTTTCCCATCTTCTTTATTCTCCATCCTTATAATAAAGCCCCTTTATTAAGGGGGTCTGACAGTCTATTTCTTGCCCCCCCATTGCCTCACAATTAGCATTTTTCTTGGATCTACTCATGATGAATCACAGTAACTTAAGTATATATTTATTAGTTCAAGAACTATTTAATGCTTACTGTGTACCAGGAACTGCTCTAAGCTTTGGAAGCTAACGAAGAAGCAGCACTTTTCTATCTCTCAGGAACCTTCTACACTGCCATGGCCTTATGCATGATATAGCCTAGTCTTGTACGGATTGTACCCTATTTTTGCATAAGAATATATTGTATCCTGAGCTCACTGATAAAATAATGTCTAAAAAGCACATTTAAAAAAATCACTATATTCCAGACAAGATGGAGGCATAGGGTAGATATACTTTGCTTCCTCACACCACCAAAAGAAGGATAACAACCAATTTAAAAACAAAAAACAACCAGGACTGACAGAAAACCAAACTGTATGGAAGTCCAACAACCAAGGAGTTTAAGAAGAAACATTCATCTAGACTGGTAAGAGGGGTATAGAGGACTCGTGGCAAGGGGGTGGCTGGCGGACCGGTGGGTGAGCGGTGACTGGCAGACCTGGAGGTCCCACATTCACAAGCGGATAAACCAGGAAGGATAACTGGAGAGCAAGGCAAACTGTGCAACCCAGGGTTCCAGCACAGGGAAATAAAGCCTCAAAACCTCTGGCTGTAAAAACCTGTGGGGGTTGTTGCAGCAGAAGAAATTGCCAGTCTCACAGGCAAGTCTGTTGGAGGGGCCCACAGTGTCCTAGAATGTACACAAGCCCATCCACCTGGGAATCAGCACCAGGCCAGCACCCGAAAGGGCATAATTCACTTGTGGGTAGCAGAGGAGGTGACTGAAAGCAGGGAAAAAGCCGAGCAAGTGGCATTGTTCCCTCTCTAACCCCTCCCCCACATATAGCACTACAATTCAGTAATGTGAGTTTCCCTGCCCTGGTGAATACCTAAGGTTCCACCCCTTACAACATAATAGGTGCACTGAGACAAAGAAATATGACCCAAATGAAAGAACAGATCAAAACTCCAGAAAAAGATAGCCAACCTATCAGACTCAGATTCAAAATACTGGTAATCAAGATGCTCACAAAAATGACTGAGTATGGCCACAAATAAAGAAAAAAGGCTATAAAAAGTGAAAAAAGGAAAATATACAGGGAACCAACAGTGAAGGGAAGGAAACAAAGACTCGAGTCAACAATTTGGAACAGAAGGAAGAAATAAACATTCAACCAGAACAGAATGAAGAAACAAGAATTCAAAAAAATGAGGAGAGGCTTAAGAACCTCTGGGATAACTTTAAACATTCCAACATCCAAATCATAGGGGTGCCAGAAGGAGAAGAGGAAGAGCAAGAAATTGAAAACTTATTTGAAAAAATAATGAAGGAGAACTTCCCTAATGTGGCAAAGAAAACAGACACGCAAATTCAGGAAGCTCAGAGAGTCCCAAAGAAATTGGACCCAAGGAGGAGCAGACCAAGACATCATAATTACATTACCCAAGATGAAAGATAAGGAGAGAATCTTAAAAGCAGCAAAAGAAAAGGAGACAGTTACCTACAAAGGAGTTCTCATAAGACTCAGCTTATTTCTCAAATGAAACCCTACAGACAAGAAAGGGCTGGAAAGAAGTATTCAAAGTCATGAGAGGCAGGGACCTACATCCAAGATTATACTATCCAGCAAAGAAAGCTATTATTTAGAATGGGAGGGCAGATAAAGTGTTTCCCAGATAAGGTCAAGTTAAAGGAGTGCCTTATCACCAAGCCCTTATCATATGAAATGTTAAAGAGACTTATCTAAGAAAAGAGGAAGATCAAAACTATGAACAGTAAAATGACAACAAACTCACAACTATGAACAACTGAACCTAAAAAAAAACAAACAAAAACAAACTAAGCAAACAACTAGAACAGGAACAGAATCACAGAAATGGAGATCATATGGAGGGTTATCAGCAGGGGAGTGGGAGGGGGAGAATGGGGAAAATGGTACAGGGAATAAGTAGCATAAATGGTAGGTACAAAATAGACAGGGGAGTTAAAGAATAGTGTAGGAAATGGAAAAGACAAAGAGCTTATATGTATGACCTATGGATAAGAACTAAGCCAGAGGGAATGCTGGAGGGAGGGGGATGCAGGGCTGAGGGGGATAAAGAGGAGAAAAAAATGGGGCAACTGTAATAGCATAATCAATAAAATGTATTTTTTTTAAAAAAGCACTACAACGAAAACAGACTAAGTAAAGATGGCTCCCTCAGAGGTCTTGCTTCCTGGGATGCAGGGTCAGAGCCAAGGGGATGGCAACAAGTCACGCTCAAGCCGGCTGAGAACAGCTCTACAGGAGTAGGCGCTGCAGTGTCCCTCCCGCACAGACACTGAAGAGCAGCGTGAGTGTTCAGAAGCATGAACCACGGCCTCGTCCTCTGCTCTGGGGTAGCTCATTGTTGGCAACTTGTTCACAGAACAGATCTCCCTCATCACCCAGTAGGTATTTGTGTCTGTAGCACCTGTGAGATGGATGCTCCCAGACACCAGGTGTCACACCTTATCTGCCACTCCTACAGCGCCCGGCACACATCTTTACATCTGACAGGCATTGAATACATTTACTGATTTATCTACTTTTATCGTTAAAGTATATTTGCCATGTAATAATAATTTCAAATATGTAACATACTGATTTAACATTTATATACCTTATGAAGTGATCACCACTATAAGTTTAATAGCTGTCACCTTACAAAGTTATTAATGATTGATTATATTTCCTATGGTTTAAAATACATGTCCCTGTGACTCATTTTAAAAGTAGAAATTTTTTATCTCTTAGTCCCCTTCACATTTCTCACTCTTACCCCTACCCCTTCCCTGCTGGCAACCATTAGTTAATTCTCTGTGTCTATGAGTCTGTTTTGTTTTATTTTTCAGATTCCACATACAAATGAAATTTTACAGTATTTGTCTCTGTCTGACTTATTCACTTAGCATAATACTCTTTAGGTTCATCTGTGTTGTCACAGGTGGCAAGATTTAATCCTTTTTATGTCTGAGTAATATTCCATTGTATCTATAACCACACATTCTTTATCAATTCATCTATGGATGGACACCTAGGTTGCTTTCATATTTTGCCTATTGTAAATAATTCTATAAACATGGAGGTGCATACATCTTTAATTAGTGTTTTTGTTTTCCTCAGGTAAATGCCCAGGAATGGAACTCCTGGGTCATATGGTTGTTCCATTTCAAATTTTTTCAGGAACCACCATAGTGGCTACAATAATTTACACTCCTGCCAACAGTGCACAAGGGCACCCCTTTTCCCACACATGTGCCAATACTTGTTATTTGTTGTCTTTTGATAATAGCCATTCTGACAGGAATGAGGGCATTTTAAATGATTTTTCTCCCTGAACTGTGATGACAGCATAGGCCTTTGGGACCAGTAGAGCAATGGATATGGAAGGCTTCACAGAGGAGGCGACTCAGGAGCTGTGTCTGTGCTTGAAAGCAGTCTGCGGGGCAGAGAGCAAGAAGAACATCCCGGGCGGTGAGAGAGGAAGACTGCTTATGAGCTGTGGGTGAAACATGGTGGCCAGAGGGGATGAGTGCTGGTGGGAGATGAGGCTGAAAAGGTACTCTGGGGTCAGCAGTATTTAGGAACTTGGACTTTTGCCTGGAGCTGTTGAGGTCCCATGAGATGTTTAAGCCATGTTACCATGGTACAACCTGTGCTTTATCAAGCTCCCTCTGATGACAGCAAGGGGAAGAACCAAAGACTTTGAAGGCAAGAGATTTATCTGTATCAGATCAGCCCAAAAGCTTTGAAGGTCTAAATTAGGGAAGAGCCAGGGGAAATATAAAAAAGATGGATTTGAGCAATATTTAATAAGAAGAAATAGGGCACAGAAATTTATTAGACATGGATGGCATTCGTGAGATGGGGAATGAAGGCAGAGGTCAGGGCTTTGGTGGGAAGGGATCTGCATACACCGAGCTTGAGATCTGGCAAGATATCAGGCATATTCAGAAAGCAAATGGAAATACAAATTTGGATGATCAGACAGTTTATGACTTCTGTTGGTGATGATGTCGCAAGTGCTGCTAATCCTACTGCAGTTTATTGGCTACATTCATTACTGAAAGAAATGCAGGTTTTCAGTTAGATGTTAGTGAAAATAAACATGCATTATTTCCCCCATACAGTTCACAAGGTTCAAGTTAAAAACCCCTGTGTTAAAGGACTCAGCATATCTAGACTTGCACCATCTAAAAATCAGTTTAATGCTTTGAGGATGGGCACAAGGGTTCCTCACATACCCCTGACATCCACCACTGCATTTGTGAAAGATTCCTTTTTGTTTTAAGACCATGTAGTACTGCTAGTCCAGCTCAGAAATAAATTGACTTTGAAGACTGTTTCCACAGCTGCAAAAGGCAAGTGTTTGGCACTAATAAATCAGGGTTAGTGGAGTTTGGCTTATAACGAACCTTTCACCTCCTCTGGGCAGGTGGTCACCAACTGATCTATGGAAGCAAACAAGTCCTGTTTTGAAGTGGTAGCCATTTCTCTAGTGACAGGTAGGATTTGAGTAGAAAGCAAGTAGAGAGATGTTGTATTCCTGTAAAATTCAACCTTCTCAAACTTGGGGCCTCTGAAAACACGAATCAAAATTATGTTTCCTCTGCTTGAACTCTGCTTATTACCTTTCCAGTTAAAACTACTGCAGATATTTTCTTTCTAGATAGTGAAGAATAGCATGGGATGCTATCAAGTCCTTATCAGAGAACCAGGAAACTTGCAATGCAATTATAGGTTTAAATTTTGCCCTCCTGGACCCCAATCAAGGTTTGTTCAACCTGCTCACAGAAATGCCTTCAGTGTTTCATTTTATTAGGGGTGGAACAGAGTTACATGCAAAATATTTAGCAGCCAATAAGGCACAGGCACGAACCAATCAGAACAATACCTGGTGCTGGAGCAGGGTCCTAGGGCACCCCACACTGTGCCAGGCACTAAACCTTAGCTGTTCAAATTACAAGAGGTCTTAGGGGTCCTGAGAGTGCACTGGGGTGACTGAGATTCAACAACTAGTTTTGAAGCACCCCAATATTTTAGTAACCAGCAAGGCTATACCCATGCAAACTGCTGAGGTGAGGGCTGGTCCTCCCAAGGGTCCCCGGTCCCCATGAGGGTTATTGGTGTGGGAGCTGACCCTGTTGCTCCTCAGCACTCTGTCTGGCTTGTACTATAAGGACAGAGCCCAGCCCTCCTTTCTGAGCCTCAAACTGAGGTCAGTGCCTCCAGGTCCTGAACCACCTTCAAAGCTCTCAGAACCCCCCACTCGGGTCTCCCAGGGCTGGCTGGCTGCAGTCTTCCGGCTCCCAGGTGTCTTCTCGGAGCAGCCTGGGACAGCTGCTGCCAGCTGGTGCCAGCTGGTGCTAGCAGACTTCTATGCAAGAGAAGTTTCCTTGAGGGTTTGATTGAGGGGCAAGTTTTCAGTCCATAGGTTCATACCACCCAAGTAGCCCCACTGCTCTAAGGGGTAGAGGAAAAAAAAAAAGACTGTTTTCACAAACCCTCTTCATATCAATGATTGGTTTAACAACTACCTGAAATTTTTGACTGGAGACCCAGTTGCAGGTTTATCATAAAAGAGGTCATTCTGCGTTGCCCCTTGGTCTACATTACTTAACTGAAAAGCTCTAGTTGGTTTTACTTTGCTCCATGCTTCTGGGAATTAGAGTAGGTCAGGCTTTGCATACAGACAGTCCTGGGTCTGAATTCTGGCTCTGTGAACTGTGATCCAGTCACTCCATCCCTCTGAGGCAATGTCCACGCCTGCACATGGGGCTCACATAGTGCCTGCCTTGTAGGCTGGTAGAGGGTCTAATGAGATAAAGACAAGTTTGATAGGTGCTCTTCTTATAAACTGAGTATAAGATTGAGAATAAAAACTTTTAGTTTCTGTGTGGGGTAGGAATTGCCAGTGTTATTCCAGTGTACCAATGTAGGTATTTTAAAAATACATCCCGTTTGTTTACTTATGCTAACTAAAAAGTAGACAGAAAGTGAATTCAGAGGTCAAAGGTTAACTTTTGCCCAGTCTCAGATCCAACCCATAAGAACTCAGAGTTCTACTTACTGAATGCAGATAGCATACTTCCTTTCCCCAAGAAAATAGCTAGCATAGATTAATTCATTAATATTTTTATAACTAACTGTTTCAAGGACAATACATGAAATTTTGATTACCAAGATAATATTTACACAAATATTAAAAGATGAAAACAAGTCTTCCAGTCAAGATGGAACATAGGTTTCACCTCACTGCATAGCCATAGAAGGAACCCAGCTAGCTTAAAAACAAAAAACACCCAGACTTCTGGAAAATCACCCAGAAAAACACCCAGAACTGTACAGAAGTCCAAAAGCCAAGGATTTAAAGAAGCTATATTCACCCAGACAGGGAGGAGGGGTGGAGATGAGTCCAGGCAGAGAGGATGCAGAGTGGCAGCCGTGAGCTGGAGGCAGCAGTGAGCTGGGAATGGCAAGGCAGCAGCTGGCAGAATGGCAGCCCCACATTCACTTGTGGTGGGTAAAAATCAGGGGGACACTTTGTGAGTGAGCAATCCCAGCCCTAGGCCAGACCGCGCTGCCCAGGGTTCCAGTGCTGGGAAAATAAAACCTCGTAACTTCTGGCTATAAACCCACTAGGGGTTGAGGTGGTGGAAGAAACTGCTGGTTTCACCACCCCAATGTCCATAAGGCAAACCCACCCACTTTGGGAACCACAACCAAGACAGCAACTGGAGGGGTGCCAGTCCCATATAGGAATGAGTGAAGTGACTGGAAAAGGGGCAAGTGCCAAGCAAGCCCCCAGAAGTCAGCCAGCAGTGGCACTGGCCTCTCTTTGACCCCTCCCCTAGACACAGAGACATAAAGCAGCAAAGCAGGTTGCCCTGCCCTGGTGAATACCCAAGGCTCTGCCCCATACTACTTAACAAGTATGCTAAGATAGTAAATCCAAGTGGCTCTACCTAGTACATAGACACAAGAAGGCTGCCAAATGAGGAGACAAAGAAATATGGTCTAAAAGAAGGAACAGAACCCCAGAAAAAGAAATAAGCGATAAGGAGATAGCCAATTTCTCAGATGCAGAGTTCAAAACACTGGTGGTCAGAATGCTCAAAGATCTCATTGAATATGGCAAAAACATAAGGGAAAAACTGAAGGCTATATTAAAGGGAATAAAGAAAAATCCACGGGAAACTAACAGTGAAGGGCAGGAAGCTGGGCTTCATTCAGACCAACGATTTGGAACATAAGGAAGAAATAAACAATCAACCAGAACAAAATGAAGAAACAAGAATTTTTAAAAAATGAGGACAGTTTAAGAAGACTCTGGGACATCTCCAAAAGGACCAATATCTGAATCATAGAGATGCCAGAAGGAGAAGAGGAAGAGCAAGAAATCAAAAACTTATTTGAAAAAATAATGAAAGAGAACTTCCCTAATTTGGTGAAAGAAATAGACATACAAGTCTGGAGAGCACAGAGAGTCCTAAACAAGTTGAACCCAAAAAGGTTCACACCAAGATACATCATAATTAAAAGGCTAAAGGTTAATGATAAAGAGAGAATCTTAAAAGCAGCAAGAGAAGGCAGAGTTACCTACAAAGGAGTTCACATAAGGCTATCAGATGATTTCTCAAAAGAAACTTTGCAGGCAAGAAGGGACTGGCAAGAAATATTCAAAGTTATGAAAAGCAAGGACCTGCATCCGGGATTGCTCTATCCAGCAAAGCTTCCATTTAGAATGGAAGGGCAGATAAAGTGCTTCTCAGATAAGGTCAAGTTAAAGGAGTTCATCATCAACATCACCAAGCCCTTATTTTATGAAATGTTAAAGGGACTTATCTAAGAAAGAAGATAAGAAAAAGACAAAAAACATGTACAGTAAAATGACAGCAAACTCACAATTATTAACAACCACACCTAAAACAAAAACAAAAACAAAATAAGCAAACAACTAGAACAGGAACAGAACCACAGAAATGGAGATCACATAGAGGGTTAGCAACAGGGGAGTGGGAGGAGGAGAGAGGTGGGAAAGGCACAGAGAATAAGTAGCATAGATGGTAGGTAGAAAATAGACAGGGGGAGGGCAAGAATAGTATGGGAATTGTAGAAGCTAAAGAACTTATGTTACATGGACATGAACTAAAGGGGGAGAATGTGGGTGGGAGAAGGTGTGCAGGGTGGAGGGGAATGAAGGGGGGTAATGGGACAACTGTAATGGCATAATCAATAAAATATATTTTAAAAACCCTGTAAACAGAAAAAAAAAGATGAAAACTTCATAGTATTTCCTTCATTTGTCTTGACATTTTTTTTTCTTAAAATAAGAAATGATGGAATCACTGGGGCTTAAACAGTGAAAGGCAAGGCCTAAAGCAAAAATTTTCACCCTTCTTGTTTACCCAAGTGAACCTAACAGTGAGTAAGTCCTTATACAGAGTCCCATTCCATGTTCTTCTATAGGAGTTTTACAAGCTACAGGTGTATTCAGGAGTAATATTAAACCATTAAAACCATTAAGAAAAATTAGCTTCTTCTAGGATTCTAACTCCTATGTTTAGACATGTGTATGCAACTGCCTACTCAATATTTCCAAGTGATGTCTAACAGACATCTCAGACTCAGCATATCCCAACCTAAACCCCGTATCTCTCCCCTACCCACTTGCTCTACTTACATCGTTCCTGATCTCAGTTTGATGGCATTTTCATTTTTTTCTTTTCTTAGGCCACTATCCTTGCGGTCTTCCTTGACTCCCTCTTCTATTTATTATTGTTGAAGCCAACAGTTAATTTTGTTGTTTCTACCTTCAAAATAACGAGACTCTTTACTCCTCACCACCTCTGGTGCTGCCACCGGGTCCAAGGCACCATCGTCTCTCACCTGAGTACTGCAACAGCTTCCTGACTGGTCTCTCTTCTCCTCTCCTACAGGCAGATCCTTTAAAGTGTGAGGCCAGGTTATTGTCGCTCCTTTGTTCAATGTCCTCCCAAAGCTTCCTCTCACTCTGAGGGAGTCAGAGTCCTATGATGGCCTACAAGGCCCTCCGGGATCTTGCCTCCTACTTGTCTCCTCCTCACTTACTCTGCCCTACTCATACTGGCTCCTTGTTATTCTTGACTATGCCAGGCATGCTCCTGCCTCAGGCCTTTGTGTTTCCCCCAGGTACCTGCAAGGGGAATGCTCTCACCTTTTCCAAGTCTTCACTCAAATGCCACCCTGTCCACAGCAATCACCCTAACCGCCCCGCTTAAATCCATACACCCGCCACTGCACTCCTGGTCTTCCTTACTCTGCTGTACTCCTTTCTCCATAGTACTTACTACTCTCTAACTTTGTAATACACTACCTAACATACTTTTATTAGGTTTACTATCATTGTCCAAATCCTCCAGCTAAAATGTAAGACCCACATAGAAGGCACTCAATAGATATTTCTGAATTAAAAGGAAATGAGAAAAAAAATCCACATAAAACATCCATTGTCCAAAAAGGGCCTTGTGGTGTCCAACAGTAGGGCTCACATATTATATTATTTTCTTCTTTGTATAATGCTTGTGGTATTTTGAAGAGGAGTGACAAAGAAGTAGGACTCCCTTTGAGGAGAGGCCGCTGTTTGCCCAGGAAAGACCCGCTACGAGTGGCATTACCAGGGAGCGGTAGATCACCATGCTTCCAGCACAGGGACTTTGTCCTAGAAGTCCCAAAACCTCCCTCTTATCTGGTCAGTCTGAGGAATCAGACTCAGAATGACTGACCCTCATTACAAATTCACAAGGGGGCTGCTGGGCTCACAAAAATTCATAAATAATGTCATTTCTTTCTGGTGATCATGTCCACTGTCCAGGATATGCTCTTCTGAGAGCATGGTACCCAGAAAGCAGATTTAGTGTTCACAAGGTAGTTCAAAAATCTTGGAGTCATAGTTCAGGACGAATAAGCTGCTTGAGGGCTACTTACTCTGGACCACGACGAGCCCTGTCTTCCCTACACTTCACAACGGACAGCCCCTTGTAATCCGTACTCATGGCCACAAGACTCAGGGTGTCTCCTTCTGGCCGGCCAATCCTGGAGCCACTGGGAAGTTTTCTTTTCTGAACTGTCTTCTTTTTTGCTCTCTGGGTGATCATCAGTATTCCCTGCATACAAACTTCTCCAGATGGGATGAAGTAGGTGTCTTTGTAATCCAGGGGTGGGGCACAAGTAAGTTCACAGTTGTGAGTACATAAAACAGAGTTTATTCTTATGTTACCATTTATTACTTATTGTATTATTTTCCACATGAACAACTGTAAACCTACTTTTGCCAACCTCTGTGTTTACTCATTGCTGTGCTATCCTCCAGGCATTGAGTAGAGGTCACTTGGCTGGAGTGTTGGGAGTTCATGAACTCCTCGGTCTTGGTTTACTCCCAGTAGGCCTGGATCTAGTCTGTGTAGATGCCCGAGGGGCACCCGTATGCAGAGTCCAAGGCCTCGAGAACCCTCCACATTGTAGCTGGTGACCCATGTTGGAGTCAGAAGCCTTGGTCTACACTCACTATTCTAACTAATTAGTTATTTCGACCAAGATAAATCACCTTACCTTTCTAAGCCTCAGTTTCCAAATCTAAAAATGAGGGGATTTAACTCTTGAAAGTCCCTTCTATTTCCAAAAAGCCAGGATTCTATTTTATACCTACCTCTTTAAGTTTTAAATAATGACAACAGCATCTGAGAGCCTCTGTCCTAAACTTTCCTCAAGGCCAGATGTTCCTGGCACTGAAGTAGGAGAAATGAATATTTTTTGAATAACCTAACATTTTTGTCTTTTAAAGCAAATTATCCTTTGGCTTTTTCAATTCCCTTTTCCCTACCGCTACACCTCCTTATAAATCCTTTAAAAAGTAAACTATCCACCCTTCCTGATTCGTCAAGATCTGTCTTACAATATCATTTTGTTCAAATTCTTCTTCCTACATAAAACCTCTAAAATATTTTTATATTGGCAATTATGCTCATTGGCCTTGATTTGTCCCTGTTTCACAAGGAAGTTTACTTAATGCTCAGGAGAAGGGGAATCACAAGCTTAGAGACAAGGTTGCTACAGAAAGCATGCTGTCCAAGCAGGTGGATTCCGGTCAAAATTTTGACAAGGCGATGGGCAGGAAATGGCAGGAGAGCAGAAAGAGAAAACACAAAGGGAAGGAGAAAAAAGTGAAGGTACATGTTGTTTGCTTTGAAAGAGATTTTAAACAAAACTCTGGTGGTAGTTCATCAAGAATGTTCATTTAGTTAAATGACTGCTGGAACTGGGACTTTCCTAAGAAGTCCCACGGCAGGGGGGAGGTGGAGTTGGAACACTTATTCCCTTTAACAGCTCTCTCCCTATAGGCTTCTGTATAGCGAGCTACTGAGGGTACTGGACAGCCCCTCTGTTGGTCCCACACCCAGTTTCCAGGGGTCAGGATTATTCTACGGGTCTCTAAAGCCTGTGAGGAAGACTGTATCTTTCCATACCTGTCCTGGAAATTGAAAGACGCTCTAAATCACCATTTGATAAATCAGTGATTTACTGAAAAAAAAAAAAAAACAGCAATTCACAGGCAAACCCTCCAGATGAATCTATAGGTATAGTATACACATAACCTCTTACTCTGAAGTTAGCAGCATATTCCAAATGATGGTAGGTTCCAAGATACCATCTAATGACCCTAAAGAATTTTCCCTATTGAAAGATATATATATATTTGTGTGTGTACATATGTGTATGTGTGCAAACATGTATTCTACTATTTTAAAAACTTTGTTTTTAAGTCACACAGGCTTATAAAGCAACACAATGAGTGAACTTAAAATATGACATACTATTAAAATCCAGACACAGACAAAAGTAGAACGGAAGCCTAACTCATACCAGAAAGTATCAAAACAGATACCTGGGTAAGTAGCTAGCTAGTTAGACAGTCTCAAAGCAGTAACTTTAATTAGTATTGAGAAATTACAATGCTAGTAGTATATGAATACCTCTAGGTGAGACTCAGTAGGTCTCTCTTAACTTGTTTTTTTGTATCATAACATGGTTTCACTTTAAGGACTCATCTTTTCCCAGTTTATTATTTTCATGGAAAACCTTTTCTCTGTCCTTTCATAAACAAACAAACCAACAAACAAAAAATGCAACCATTCTTACAATTTCTGATGCCCACTTTTTTTGTTAGGGGAGACAATAAAATGGAGGGTTTTCTTGTTTTTGTATTTTGAAACAACAGACACATTTCTGAAGAAATGGAGGGGAATTGAAGAGGCAGAGTGAAACATCAATCAGGCATAACTCAGTCTCTTCCCTGGAAGTGTAACGGAGCATTAACAAGTGCAAATGGGCAGTAAAGATATTTTATTCAGAAGACAGCACCTCCAGCACAAGAAGAGCCACACTGCACTGTGTCAAACTTCCATCACCTCCTTCCCACCACTTCCTCCCAGGAAACCTGTAATCTAAACAAGTACCATGCCCGTACCTCCAGAGGAGTCACACTGTTCTTCCTGGGACAATAGCCCAAGTTCTCTTCCTCTTACAATCCAGAAGCAAAATTATCTTTGAGACATTCACAAAGGAAAATGATAACAATCATGTGACCTGAGTTATCTTGAAGTCTGTGGTTTTGGACGGAGGGTGTTATAAGAAGACATAATTACTGAATGATTCTCAGAAAGTATGTTTAACCCTAATGGAGTCTGGGTTTAGTCAACAGAATCCAGTGTAAGGCTTTTTCCTCAAGTTTATGTAACCAAAAAAGTAGAAATCATACAAAGAATAAAAAGCATTACCCCAAGCTACCTCTTCTCTTTCTTTTCCTTCCATTCACCTTTGTAAGCACTTGAAAATTGAACTACTTCTAAGCTGAAAGTGACAGATTTTGTGTAGCATTTTAGAATCAAGATAAAAATATATTGTTGAAAAAAATCGTATTATTGAAACTCGTACTCTGTGCCAAGGCTGTAAACCACAGGGGGCAACTGGTTCCTGATGTGGACATTAGAACTGGAGCACACCACGCTTACAAAAACAATCTGTGGTTCCCTAATATCTAGAATAAAGAACTCCTGAAACTCAACAAGAACAACAACAAGAACAATAACAACAACAAACAAACAATCTCCTTAAAAAATGGACAACAGAATTGAACAGACACTTCTCCAAAGATATGCAAAAGGCCAAGAGGCACATAAAAAGGTGCTCAACATCACTAATTGTCAGGGAGGGACAAACAAACACGAGATATCCTCTTACACCCACCAGGATGGCTTCTATGAAACAACAACAACAAAACAATAACAAGTATTGGCAAGGATGTGGGGGAGCTGGAGCTTTGAAGCAGTGTTGGTGAGAATGTAAACTGGTGCAGCTGCGATGGAAAAGACTTTGGCAGTTCCTCAAAAAATTAAAAGTAGAATTCCCATACGATCCAGAAATTCCACTTCTGGGTATACACTCAAAAGAATAAAGCAGGATCTCAAAGAGATATTCATACACCCATGTTCACAGCAGCACTATTCACAATATCCAAAGGTAGAAGTAACTCAAATGTTATCCATAGATAAATGGACAAGGAAAATGTGCTATCTACATATAATGGAATATTATTCAGCCTTAAAAAAGAAGGAAATTCTGACACATGCTCCAGTATGGGTGTACCCTGAGGACATTATACTAAGTGAAATAAAGCAGTCAGTTACAAGAAGACAAATACTCTGCAGGGGTGAGCAAAAGTAGGTTTACAGTTGTTCATATGGAAAATAATAATAAATAATAACACAAGAATGGCCTCTGTTTTGCACACACACAACTGTAAACTTACTTTTGCCCGCCCCCTAGGATTCCACTAATATGAGGTACTTGGAGTAGTCAAACTCATAACTAGAAAGTAGAACGTGGTTGCCAGGGGCTGGAGGAGGGGAAAGGGAGAGTTGTTGAATGCCTATAGAGTTTCCAATGAAAACGTTCTGGAGATTGGTTGTACAACAATGTGAACATATTTAACACTACTGAGCTACACACTTAATGGTTAAGATGGTGAATTTTGTTATGTGTACTGAAAAAACAAACTGTGACTCCCAGCACTTCCCAATATGACGGTGCTGACAACAATAACTCCTCACACAGGCCCAGGAATGTCTCTCTGAGAAGCCCAGAGTGCTGGGCCTCCAGACTTGCTGATGTCAATGCAAAAAATGACCCAGGATGCATCTGATTGAAAGGTTGCTCTCATCAGAGGTGTGTTTTCTTTTTCCCTACTAGCATGGACGTTTTGTGTATCTCACCATATCATCTCTCTGCAATCAGGCCACCTAAACACTGGTGGATGCCGACTCGGGTTCTGGGGAAAAGAGGGCTGCCTCTTTGCAAAATCAGCCCCCTTCTTTCTTCTTATTTAGAGAATTCAGTAACATAAAATTCACCATTTTTCCTCCAGCGAAAAGGTGACCATTATATTTTTAAACAGTAATTCCTGTCTAAAAATTACACACAAAATTAATACTCCAGTTGCTCTCCACCATCCAACGTGCTGCACCACTGCCTGCCATTCCCCGTCTTCCTTCCTCCCCACCAGAACCACTTCTAGGTTTGGAAATCAGATGCTTTGTATAACAGTGACACTCTGTGAACCCCTTTTCTTGTATCTCAGACACAAACAGAAGGGAGAGAAGGGGGTGAGAAATGGACCCGAGAGAATGGATGCTCCCAGAAGAAATGCAAACAGCTTTTGGAAAGATGCATTTCTAAAAAAACTCAGGTCCATCTGGAACGTATTTTAACAAAATAAATGCCCCTTTCTACTATGAGCAGCAGATTAGCAAAACACAAAAGTCCCTGAATAACAAAGTTCTATGACCAATGAAGAAAGCAAAACAAAACTGAAAGAGCAGCTCCTTCTAGGGATGACCAGCCTTTCTGGTGCTCAGGGGAGTTTCTGGTGCCATGTGCTACAGACCTGCCCACCACAGCTCCCCTGTGCGTTTCCTCCAGGCATTTATTTGTACAAAAGGCTTCACGTACAAAAAAATTCCAATCCCCCCTCTGCTTCTCTATCCTTGATGGGGAGGAACATGGGCTGCTCCTGCCCAAGCCAGTGTGGTGTCTCTGAAACCACTTGGGCTGAGATCCCCAACTTAGAATCCTCCCTTATTCTGTCAGTTTCCTCTCCCTTTTCTTACACAACATGGTATAACAAATGAAAAATGTGGCAATCTGAGGACAAAGTAAACAATGATTTTTCTCTTTCATCACTGTCCTGGTTATCTTGCATGACTGGGGTATAAACAACACGTGAGTCCACTCACCCCTCACCCCTCTGTCGTTTGTTTTTCAGTACAGACACTGAAACGTTCTGGAATGAAGAGATCAAACAAGAAGATACCAATGCTGGTCTCTTCTTTTCATTCCTCTTCTTGCTTCTATTAACACATTCACAAAACCAGAGAAAAAACCTACTATGTTTTCAAAAATGCCTGGGACATCTGGCTAATGTGTTCTAGCCTTTCATAACAGTCCAAGAGTGTAGTAACTTCCTTTTTCTAACTCAAATATAAAACATTTTCCTTCTTCATACAGGTCTGAAAGCAGTGGGTCTTTGTGTAGGGACCTTTTATAGACTTGAAGTTTATTAAGCTGTCCCCCGTGGTCACAGGATGAATAATTTTGGGACCCTCAGCTGTCTCTGGGCTCTAATTTCCAACCCTTTAACTGTGTCTCTGGCTCTTCTCTAGACTCTTCAACTCCTCATCTGCATCAGAAGCACGGGCTGAAGACACAGAGCTCTAGTGGCAGACAGACCTCATGGCTTCTTCAGCCCCGCACAGCGACAGCCCCTGGTTGTGCTCCTTCTCAAACTGCAGGGCACTTCCTCATCTCACATTCAAGCTGCCCCCTACCACTTCTTCTCTACTCCTGTTTTTATGTTAGTAAAAGAAGGAAAGAAAAAAAAAGGAAGAAAGAGGGCAGAAAAAAATAGAAAAGGGAACTTAAGAAGTTATAGAGATAGGAGAAAATTATTTTAACAGGAAGTACAAGACAAAAGATTTGTTTTACCAATTGAAAAGTACATAAAAACAACAAGCCTTTGCAGACAGCCTTGCAACATGTTTTTACACACAATATTCCTGTGTTTCCTACTGCCCTTTGAGCGTCTGCCTGCAAACACAGGCTGACTTGTCCCATTTCAGATTTATGCTAGCTAATAGGCAAAACATGAGGAGAGGCTTAGCTGAATTCCAAGAAATAAGTTATTTAATGCACATCTGAAGGTTTGTGCTTTAAAGGCAAAGACGTTCTACACAGGGAAGCAAGAGATTCTAATTTCATTTTCACAATGGCTGGATGGGTGTCCCTCTAACAATACGTGGTTACGAGCTCTGCCCCAGCTCTTCCATTCAGAGCCAGAGCAATGACTTCACATCACAATAGTTAAAGACCGTTGAAGGAAAGAGAACCAGCTGGGTATTTTAGAGTAGCTATGAAAGATTTTTCAGGGGGCGGAAAAAGCACTAACCTGAGTTGTTTTAATCCGCTGAAAACGACCAAGTTCTCAAGTTCCCCTGCTATCTTCTGCCCAGTTTCCTGTAAGTGTTGCATGTGACATTACACTTCCTCACTGCACCTTCTTTGACTCGCCTCTCTCCGCGGTCAGAGCCATGTGATAAAAACCCCTCGCTGCCTGTTTCACACTGGGGTAAGCCGTGTCGTAAGAAATAGTTGTGTACGGGGCGGGGGTGTGGGGGGGTGATTTTAGCCATCCCTCAGGCACAGGTAGAGGAGCTAAGCCTGGGAGGGGGGCAAGGGAGAGGAATGTCCGGACTCCTGGCACTTCTGACTCCACACGGAGGGAGAGAGACAGAGAGAGGAAGAGACGGACACTCTTGAGCCCCGGGGTCCCCCTTCTTGGGGTTGGGGAGGCAGCTGAGAAGGGGCGGACCCTCTCAGCGCAGCTGGGTGGTCTGCCATCTTGAGGCCGGCCCGGGTGCTCCGGCACTCCCCACAGACCGCTGCGAAGGGCGGCCTTGGCACTGCGCCCAGGATGTCTCCAGGCTGCACTCTGGAGGGCGCCACCACCAAGGAGCACACCCAAGGGACAGCTCACATTTCTGGATCCTGCAGCGACACCCCGAATTCCCTGGGACGATCTCAAGTTCACGTCCAGTCTATTAAGTCCTGCTGTCAGACGGTGTGCCCTAATTCTTGGTTGGCAAAGTCACAACACTGCCTCCAGGGCTGAATCACTAGCAGACATTTCCCTTCTGCTGGTCTCCCAAACATGCCAGGCTTCTGGTTCCCCCTCAAGAGGCAGACACCATCTTCTTCCTGTGGGATGGTGGTGGGTTCCCGGTGGCACGTGAGCCCTGGCGGTGGGGGGCCCTGATGGGGGCAGGGGGCTGATACTGGCCTGGCAAGAGCACCAGGGGGCAGTGCCTGGATGTGCCCCTTGGAGTCCCCAACCAAGGGGAGACTGGAGAAGGGCTGAGACAGGGCCAAGCAAGAAGCACAGGGTGCCCTTTCTAGCTTTCTTGTTTCTGTGGTCTGTGCCTTCCTCTTCCTTGTAAAATTCCTCTAACTCTCTGGAAGTGGTGGATGTAGGAAGCGGTATGTGGGAGTAAAATGATGCCCTGAACCCAGGGTAATATTCTGCAATTTGTACAACTTGACCCAGTGCAGAAACCCCAAAGTTGTTTCTATTTGGCTGCCCTGGCATAATTTTTTTTCCAATGCTTTTAAAGAGATTTTTAATTTATTTTTTAGAAAGGTAACTGTAGACAAGCCCACTCTTCCAAGTCTTAAAAATATCACCCTATAATTCCCTAGTGAAGTTTTCCATGTGAGAACACCGAGTAAGAAAATGAGTCCTGAGAGTCAGAACTTTGGACAACAGTAAAACTCCACAGTCTCACCACATGATTGCATTTCTGGCTTTGAAAACATGTATAACTATTTTACCGTTCTGACAACTGATGGCTGGTTTTCTGATTGAACTGTACAGTTAGATTAGCCAGTAGAGTCAAGATGGATATACGCATGGCCTTAGCTTTAAATTCGGAGTAATGGGGAAAACTTGCCATCTTACAAAAACAAAATACTACGTAGATGATAAATAATAATGACTCCATTTGAAGGTACTTAGAAGTGTCACATTCTGGGTTAAGCTGCCAGTTCCATTTTTCAGCTAAGCAGTTACATATGTTCTACTTTAAGCCATGCTCTGTGTGGAATTTTTAAAGGGTTTAACAAAATGCTTTATAATTTTCCTTTGAAATTCCTAACCTGGCATCCTGTTCATGAGGTTTTTCTTTTTTTCCCGTTTAGGCATTTAAAAAATTTTAACAGACTTTTTTTATCCTCACCAGAGGACATTTTTTTCCATTGTTTTTTAGAGAGAGAGGAAGGGAAAGAGGAAGAGAGAGAAACCTCGATGCTAGAGAGAAACATCAACTGGTTACCTCCTGTATGCATCCAGGCTGGGGATTGAACCCGTAACTTTTTAAAAAATATTTTATTTATTTATTTTTTTTTAGAGAGGGAAGGGAGGGAGAGAGAGAGAGAAACATCAATGTGCAGTTGCTGGGGGTCATAGCCTGCAACCCAGGCATGTACCCTGACTGGGAATCGAACCTGCAACACTTTGGTTTGCAGCCCGCACTCAATCCACTGAGCTACGCCAGCTAGGGTCAAACCCATAACTTTTTGGTTACAGGACAATGCTCCAACCAACTGAGCCACACGGGCCAGGGCTAGACTTTTTAAAGAACGGTTGTAGATTTACAGAAAAATTGAGAGGATAATACAGAGTTCCCACCTTTTATGCACAGTCTCCTCAGTATTAAAATCTTACCTTTAGAATGATATATGAGTAACATTTCATAAACCGATATTGATACACTATTATGAACTAAAGCCCATAGTTTATTTCAATTTTTCTTAGTCTTTCCCTAATGTCTTTTTTCTGTTCTAGGCCTCCATACAGGACAACCCATTACATTTAGTCATCATGTCTCCTTAGGTTCCTTTTGATTGTGACGGTTTCTTAGACGTTTCTGGTTTTGATCACCTTGACAGTCGAGAACTGGTCAGGCATTTTGTAGGATGTCCCACGATTGGGATTTGTCTTCTGATGTTTTTCTTAAAAGATTGGAGTTATCAGTTACTTGGAGTAAAATCACAGAGGAAAAGTGCCATTTTAGTCACATCATATCCAATATATACACATCCAACTAATTTACTCCTGCTGATGTTGGCCTTGCTTACCTGAGGTGGCCTGTGTCAGGTTTCTCCTTTATAAAGCTGTCGCCCACCACTTCCCATACTGTACGGTTGGGAAGGAAAACCTGAGGGTGGAGTACCTATGTGAAGTATGTGGAATTCTTCTGCATGGAGGATTTGTCTCTTTTACCTCCTTATTAATTTACTCAATCTTTTATTTATATCAGTGTGGCTTCATAGATATTTATTTTATATTTTGGGTTATATTTCAATGCTATTTTTTGCTCAAATTCTTCCGCC
Organism: Phyllostomus discolor; assembly: GCF_004126475.2. Lineage (NCBI taxonomy): Eukaryota > Metazoa > Chordata > Mammalia > Chiroptera > Phyllostomidae > Phyllostomus > Phyllostomus discolor. The sequence continues at coordinate 49,013,135 of NC_040906.2, read as the reverse complement.
TTTGGCCATTGGGAGCTCTCTCAGTTGGTTCCTGTGCTCCTTTAACATACCTCTTTTTTGCTTTTTGCTTTTGAGTACTTTCTTGTTTTCTAGCGCTACAAGATGCTGTAGGCTCATTATGTATAGTACCTTCCCAACTGTCCACATTTTTTCTGTCTCCACAAGAGAATAAAATAAAATAAATCTATGGGTCTGAGAATTTTTTTCTTTGCCTTTAATTTTCATTAGTTCTGCCAAGTGTATTACTAAAAAAATTTTTTTATTGCTTTCATAAAATTAGTGCTAGCCTCTACCAGTAAGAGAACACCAAAATACCAACTGAGTGAAATCCTGCATTTCCTTAATTCCAAGATACATGTTTTTGTTGGTGGTTGGGTATTTTCTTCATAGTTTAACATTCCTGGAATCAAAGTGTACATTTAAAGTCATGCCCCCACCCCCCACTTATCTGTCATTAAGGTGATGGTACACCTTACAGCTGATGGTGTAATAGAGCAGTCAATTAGTGCTTTTTTAGAGCAGGGACATCAACTAACCACTTCCACTGATTTTTCCCCCACTGAACACATATTTTGACTAAAGTGGTTTGATATGTAGCATCCACAGACATTAAAACTCGTGGTTTTTACCTACTTCCAGACATATTCTACCTTTACCACAAACCACAAATTCTCATGTCCTAAATATAGATAAAAAAGGGGGCGTTAAATTCTTTCCAATTTTTTTTGTGTTTACTATCTGACTCCTTTTATGTTACCTTTTCAAGAGCTCATGAATCCATCAACATGCCTGAGGAGCCTAATGCTGACATTGAAGGGTTGCAAGAATGATGTTTCACTCATGTTAATGAGGAGCAAAAGCGTTTACAGATCAGGAAGGACACCTTGATTCTGTCTCTCCTATTTTTAGAGGTCAGCTGACTGCGGAATAGCAGAACTGGTCATTCCTTTCTCTGTGGCCAGGATCTTCTCTCTACCTCATGAACCACCACTGCTTTGAGAGCATCATGTTTTACAGAAGCCTTCTTTTAACAGAGTCTTGTTCAGCCATTCACCATGGGTGTATTTCACAGTCACTGGCGTGATGCCCAACAATTTCATCCAGTTAAGCAGAACTTGGCCACTCTAAACACTGGTTTCTGTGTCACTCCTGTGTAAAATAAACTAAGCTTCTGATAGCACCCTAATCATCTCAACAACCTCCAGAAGAGACTGGAAGAAGGTGCTGCGTTGACTTTCCTAGGGAACCACTGACCAAGCCCTTACTGAGTGTTAAGTACGGAGCTACATGCTTACATACATACTTTCATTTAAATCTCACTGTAATCCTGTGAGGTAGGTACTGTGATCCCCACTGTACAGAAAAGGTAACCAAGTTAGAGACGCTAAATAATGTATCCAGGACTCCTTGAAAAGTTTAAAGCCCACATGAGAGCTCTGCTCTGCCCGACACCAGAGTCACAGGGTCTAATGCTGCTCTCTGTGGTCCATAGGTTTAGCATCCATATCTCCTGATCAGGCCCTTTACTGAATGTAGTCCTGTTCTCTAATTACTTTCCGCACATGCTTTTCACCTCAACCAAAACTAAGTGGCAATTATGGGCACGGATAGTTTCCCTCATCCCATTAACTCAGCTTCCCAACCTCATTCCAGCAGCTTTCTCATTAAAAAATCTGTAATTTTTTCAAATAAAGGTAAATAGTTTACCTTTACTATTTCCCTCCCCCATGTTGTTTTATTTAATTTTTTCATTTATTAGTTGCTTAAATTACAAATTTATTTTACTGTCAGTCTTTTAAAATAAAAGCCTTAAGTTTTTATCTAAGTGTACTTTAGGTCTGTCCCACACATTTCAATGCATTGTATGCTCATTGTCAATTATTAAATAGTCTTTCAGTAATGATTTCCTGTTTGATCCAAGAATTATTTTAAAGGGTCATATCTTAGTTTCCAAGTGCTGGGATGGAGGCGGGTAGGAGCTATCCCCTGTTAATTTGCAATGCTATGATATTGTCATGTGTGGCCAATATGTCTACTTTTTAGTTAATTGTGAGGTTTCTCTGTGATCTAGTATTTCATCAATTTTTGTAAATGCTTTATGTATGATCTTTTAAAAAATTGTATGTATTTCCTATTTGTGAGGTTAGGTCAATAACAAAAATTACGCTACTCAAAGCTCTGTTCCTGCTTAGTTTTGTCTACTCAATTAAGTTCTGAAAGCATTTTGTTAAAATCTCCCACAATAACTATGGAGAACTTTGCGTTTTAAATTATTTATTTATATTTTTATTTGTATTATTTTACTTGTGCTTTTAACAAATTTTGCTTTATCTAGTCCGGTGTTAAGATGCTCAGAGCATAAAGCTTCATTACTATTGAATCTTCTTGTCTGACTTAACTCTCTTACTCTTTTATGTCTTATTTAATTATTTCTTTTTACATTTAATCCTATACTTTTTAATAGTAATATTATCATCCCTATTTTTGTTTTGTTAATTAGCATTTACTAACCTATCCTTTCTCTTCTTCCTTTCTGTGTAATTTGGGGATGCATATGACTCCTGAAGACAGCATATGGCTAGACTATCTATTTAATCAATCTGAGAGTCATAGATTTTATTAGAGGAATTTACCCTAGACACATTTATTGTTATGCGTTTATCTTATTCCTGCCATTTATCATATGTATTCTGTTACATTATTTCTTCTTGTATTTTTTCCTTTTCTTGACTTTTACTGATTGGCCATGCTTTTATTATTGTAGCACCCTCTACCCTGGCTGTGCGTGTTTTCAGAACTCTAATGGTTTAGAAATCCCACCTAGACTTTTTTCTAAAGACCAAACACACATGACCTTTCAGAGAACTACATATCAGAGAACTGCACAGTAGGACCCTGCTAACTGGTAAGATCAGCACATTGTTTTGGAAAATTTAATGGTAGGTTTTTGTTAATAACAATAATAAATTGTGTATTAGGGGGAATGGCATAACACAGGCATCAGAAACCCTTCTAAAAAAATATCCTGCCCAGTCTCTATTCACTTCCCTCCTGCTTTATGATGAGGAGGACTGGTTCTCACAAATCATGTGGGTAAGTGTGGGGTAGAGGACCCAGTGACTGGGGCGCAGCCAGGAACATCCTGGGGAATGTTTTGCAAATTTTGGACTCTGAGACATGCCGGCGCTCTGCAGATCTGAAGATGTATCTGCAGAAAAGAGCCTTGGAGGATGAGTCTCCTGCTATCTTACTTTACTTCCAGTCAGTAGAAGTCATCATCAGCTGCGGAATCTATTTGAGAATTAGGTAAGAGCCTAACTGTGAAATCATAATAATGTAAACATATCCTCTGAAGAGTCAAGGAACTGAAATGAGAAAATAACATTGCTAGACTTGCTCAGAGTCTAGAATGCTGAGCTTCCTAACATATAGTAACAAAAGCACAGGTCTCAACAAGAATCTACACTTTTTTTTTTGCCCCCAAAATGAGGTAGTTTCCACCCTTCTAAAGCTTTGGTATCAGTGCATGGTGATGGGGAAAATTCTGGCCAAAAAACACCTAAGCAGGTATTGTTTGTACATGTTTGTGTGTATGTGTGTGTGTGTGTGTGTGTTTTGTGTTTGAATGAAAGTTTACATTAAAATTTCATATTTAATTTTTCATGGAGAATCCCAGGGTAGTGGGAAAAAGGATTTAGGGATAAAGGTATAGCAACTATTTGAAGACCTGCTGGTTACTTTCAATTTACTGGACAAAGATCCTAGTTTGGACCACAAAGAAGAAGTGACCCACTACCTTAAAAGAGTGTTTCTGTTCTAACAGAATAATTAACAAAATTAACTTAGCTGTATAAACATTCTATGAGTTAAATATTATTTTTTAATCATTCTCATAATATAAAAGGGAAGACTAAAGTTCCAAGAGCTAAAGAGATTTGTTCAAAGTAAATAAGATAATGAATTGGGATTTTAAACCTCAAGCTTCTGACTACAAGTCTGGTGTCATTTCCAGTATACAGCAAACTATCTCCCTGTTGTTCTGTCTCCTGGAGAAACTGAAACCCATGCACACCATATGCATGCTGTGCAGGGAGGAACTGCAGTGAGGCCCGCCCTTGGCAGTCAGTGTTCACAATGTAGGTCAAACCGTCCAGTCAGACCCCAGAACAATTGTTTCTACACTGATCCTGGGGGATTTTTGCAGCATTATGTCATGTTAAAGGCTTTCCTCATCAGCAATTAAGCAAAAAGACACCATGCACCACTTTTTAAGCCCTTGGAACAACTGAAGGGAAGATGAAAGGTCAATAAAGTTCTCTCGCTAATGCACTGCATTCTGGTATATTTGTTTATGCCATTGCAATGTAATCTAAGCCAGAAATATCAAGCCTTCTGGCTAGCTGTCTTCAAAGCCAGAGTCCTAGCAGAAGCATTCTTCTTTGGCATACTACAGGCCTGGTGCCAACAACCAAATTCACCCTTTCCAATATCATACAGTTGAATTCCAAATAACTAGGCCCCTCATTCATCTCTGTTGTTAATCAAAACACTAAAAGGATATGGCAATTTTCCTTGTTCATAAAAAGACTGGCTAGGGACACATAGAAAGCTTTGCCATTCACCCAGTATGAGTTTTAAGATGCCTCATAAATACAGAACTCCAGAGGTGATAGATAGTACTAAGAACCAAGACACTCTCACAAATTTGTTGCTCCTTTCTGTTAAATGGAATAGAGAACAGAATACAAGTCAATATAAATAATTCAAGTGTACCAAGGGTGCTTGGAGAGATCATGAATGTTAGCATACATATTTGTGGCTGTGATTCAGGATTTGTGTTTTCAGCATATAAATACCTAATATGAAACCAAGAGAATACCTAATTAATTAACTGTCTATGTATGAACAGTCTTTCTATTCATATGCATCCCTCCCCTCCATATTTAAGAGCACACAGAATAGGGTGGAATAGGCAAACAAGCTACATCACTCTAAAAGAAAAGCTTCTGGACTCAAACTACCTGGGTTCAAATCCCAAATCCATTACTTACTGGTTGCAGTGGATTACTTTATTCCTTTACAGCCCTGTCATCCACCATTCTGCACAATGAGTGTGCCCCCAGAGTATCCCGAGATGACAGACATGGACCTGAGGCTATCACCAGCATGCCACACCTGGTGTGCTTCCAGTCTTTAAAAACACATTTTTCAAACGCCAGGCAGCCAGCCACTTCATCTGGTGGCCAAGCAAAGAAATAGTGATCAAGAGTAATTATGAATAGGTGCAGTTTCTACCTTAGCCACAACTGTAAGCCCTAACTTCACAACAGCACTGCACCAGGTCAGTCTTTAATCTCAACTTCACTCCTCCTACACTGGCAACAGGAGCTCAGGCACTCTGCTGGTGCAGCGACTTTAAGGCTCAGTTATAAATCACCATTCCTTCTGGGCAGTCCCTCTCCTATATTCTCCTTCTACCAAGTTGATGAAGTGAAGGTCTGAGACAGATTTTTTTTTAACAGAACACTCTTATTGTTGTCCAGCACCTGTGACAGTTTCATATCTCTCTAAAGGAGACAGGAAGTTGGGAGCATTATTGGCCCTTTTAAAGGAGAACAGGAGTGGGTAGGCACCTCCAAAGATGAATATCTTCAAATATGAGAATGTGCTACTAGGACAACCAAGCTCACACCACAATCTGATGTATCACTCCTTTAGAGATATCTGGAGGCCCTGGCTGGTAGCTCAGTTAGTTAGAGCAACGTCCCGATACGCCAAGGTTGAAGGTCCTATCCCCAATCAGGGCACATACTAGAAGTAACCAATCAATGCATAAATACGTGGAACAATAAATCAATCTCTCTCTCTCTCTCTCTCTCTCTGTCTCTCTCAGTAAATAAAATTTTAAAAATGTCTGTGACAATATGTAGCAAAACAAATAAATTTCTTTTCATCTCTCAGTTCATCTCTAAAGTAAAGATCGACACTTGGGGCAATAAGCACCTCAGAGAGAAGTGGTTGGTCTCTACGGTGAAATCTGGCCTTGGTTCAGGGGTCAACCTCTTCCTTCCAGACCCTCTCAGGTAGAGTCATGCCCCCTCACTTCATTGCACCAGTGGTCTACTGCACCACTCCTGTTCATGTCTCTCTCCTCCTGGAAGGGTCAAAGGACTGGCACCTTGCAGGTGTCTGCTGAACAAATGAAAGATTACTGCCTGCTGACAACAAGGAACAGAAGAATTCCTCCTTTACAAATACACAGTCCAGTTCACCGGTTTTATAAATGGTCCACCCTGTGTATGCACAAAGTATAAGAGCTTCAAAATAAAAAATGCAGATTTGGATTCTAAATTAACCTGTCTAGTAACTTACAGATTTTAAGATTGGAACTGGATATAAAACGCTCTTTGTCCCTCCTTCTACAATCTTCTGTATGCTAAGGTGTTTCCTGGACTTTCAACTTGCACGGAATCATAATGCCATCCCAACTGCTCTTCTCAAAAAGTATGAACTCTCTTTAGCTTTTCAGTTTCCTTTTAGGATTAAACATAAATAGCACACCTCCTCACAATGTTTTTTAACAATAGAAAGTCTTGGACAAACAGAAAACACCCAACCTCTCTTCAGTTGTACCTGTGCTATGGATCTTTGTTCTGGTTCAACATGCCCTCGGCCCGGCTGCCTTCTGAAGGATGGACAGTGGGAAATGCCCAAATGCCACGACAACTTGTGTGTAATCACCACATCTTGGATGAACCAATACCACGGCGAACTTCCGTCTCCCAAGACAGCCTAATTGACTGATCACATGTGCTGCCCCTGACCTCGGAATGTGACTTTTGACCAACAGGATGCTGGCATCCTATGTTGCTGGCTGGATGAAAAGGCAGCATTGGAAAGAATAAAGGTTTCTCCACACAGCCTCTCTGAAGGGATCTGCCCTGTGATCTGCCACACGCTGATTTTCAAAATTCAGATTGAATTATCTGTTCATAAAGAGACCATTAAACTAATTGCAAATGGAAGAACTAAGACCCTTATTACACTTCAGCTGCTTCTAAAGCATGAGCTACCTCAGGGTCTAACAGCCTAACCTTCATGTGTATGCTCATATTGCTTTGCAAATGTTCTTAATAGCATACACTGTTAGCATTATCCATTTACCCAAAATAATTATTACATTAAGTGTTTATGTATCTCAACAGTATTATATATTTTTTAAAAACCCTAAGTTGCCAAGATGGTGGTATAGGCAGACATGGCTCACCCCTTCCCACAACCACATCAAAATTACAAATAAAATGTAGAACAACCATCACTCAGAACCATCAAAAATCAAGTTGAATGAAAGTCTGAAAACTATGGAATTAAAGAAACCACATCCATCTAGACTGGTAGGAGGGGCACAGATGTGGAATGGGCTGGTCCTTTACCCACATGTGGTAGATAAAAATTCGGGAGGGATATCTCAGGAACAAGGAGTCCAAGCCCTACACCAGGCCCCCCAACCCAGGGTTCCAGTGCCAGGAGGATAAGTCCCCACAATTTCTGGCTGCAAAAACCAGTGGGGATTGAGTCAGTGGAAGAAACTTCTGGGGCCGCAAGCAGTTCCTCTCAAAAAATCCACACATGGACCTACCTACTCAGACCAAAAAGTCCACACATGGACCTACCTACTCAGACGCACTCGCTCTGAGCTCTAGCACTGCGGTAGCAGCTTAAAAGGTTCCAGCGATGTACAGGGAGAGGCTGAAGTGTCTGACATCCCTCCCTGCCAAGAGCTGGCAGGCTGGTGCCATATCTGAGACTCCGTCAAGCTGACTAACACTGTTTGACCCACCTTGGAAATCCGCTGAGACTCCACCCCACACAACTTGCAACTTACGGGCCGACCCAAGCTGCTTTTCCATATATGAATGGCTGATCTTAGCTCCTGCTTCTCAATTTCCTAAATCCTATCAAACCAGCAGCAGCTGGCCTCAGTGAGCCCTAGGTCCACCACTAGCAGCAGCCAGCCTAGATTCATAGCTTGGCTTCACCTGGGAATCTCTAAGCCCAGCACAAGCAGCTGCCATCTCTGACTGATTTATAGCCCATGCAGGGTGGCCCTGGGCAAAACTCAGGTGTAGGCTAACCTTGGCCTACACCACTCAGGAAACCCCAGGGTCAGTGCACCCAGTGGACAGCTACAAACTATGTTGGAGTACCACCACCCTGCCCATGCACAGCTGATCCTCCACGGAGTGTGTAGGTTCGTAGTCAATGGTCACAGCCCACCCCTGCCACTGACTGGCATGGGTAAGTCCCTCCCATTGATCTGCCAACAGCAACCAAGACCCAACTACAAAAGGAGGGTGTACTCAGCCCACTGGAAGGGCGTACCTCAAGTACCCAGCTTGGGTGAGAGGGGAGGCTGTGCCACTGGACCCTACAGGACACCTACTACATTAGGCCACACTACCAAGACACAGACTCAAAGAAGCTCTACCTAATACATAGGAACAAACACAGGGGGGCTGCCAAAATGAAGAAACAAAGAAACATGGCCTGAATGAAAGAATAGATCAAAACTCCAGAAAAAGAGCTAAATAAAATGGAGATACGAAATCTCTATTTCAAAACACTGAGTTCAAAATACTGGTTATAAGGATGCTCAAGGAACATAGTGGGGACCTCAACAGCATAAAACAGGTAGAGTCAGAAATGAAGGATACACTAATTGTATTTCATTACATTACCCTGTGAACAATTTCACAGGGAAACAACAGTAGAGTGGATGAAGCCAAAAATCAAATCGATAATTTGGAACATAAGGAAGAAAAAACAACCAATCAGGACAACAAGAAAAAAAGAATCTAAAAAAATAAGGCTAGTATAAGCAGTCTCTGGGACAACTTCAAGAGGTCCAACATTAACATCATAGGGGTGCCAGAAGGAGAGGAGAAAGAACAAGAAACTGGAAATCTATTTGAAAAAATAGTGAAAGAAAACTTCCCTAATTTGTTGAAGGAAATAAACATACAAGTCCAGGAAGCACAGAAGGTTCAAAACAAGGTGGATGCAGAGGCCCACTCCAAGATACATCATATTTAAAATGCCAGAGGTTAAAGATAAAGAGAGAATCTTAAAAGCAGCAAGGGAAAAGAAGCTAGTTTCCTTCAAAGGAGTTCCTATAAGACTGTCAGCTGATTTCTCAAAAGAAACTTTCCAGACTAGAAGGGACTGGTAAGAAATATTCAAAGCATGAAAAGTAGGGGCCTACAGCCAACATTGCTCTATCTAGCAAAGCCATCATTTAGAATTGAAGGGCAGATAAAGTGCTTCTCAGACAAGAAAAAAGTAAAGGAGTTCGTCATCAGCAAACCATTATTCTATGAAATGCTAAAGGGACTTATTTAAGAAAAAGAAGATCAAAACCATGAACAATAAAATGGCAAAAAACCCACAAATCTATCAACAATTGAATCTAAAAAACAAATTAAGCTAATAAGAACGGAGACAGACTCATGGATACAGAGAATGTTTTCATGGTTACCAGGTGGGATGGGAGTGTGGGGAAATAAGTGAAGAGGTGAGGGATTAAGAAGTACAAATAGGTAGTTACAGAATAGCCATGGAGATGTAAAGTACAGTATAGGAAATGGAGTAGCCAAAGAACTTGACCTGGGTCATACACATGGGTCATACACATGACCCATGGACATGAACAATGCCTGGGGGATTGCCTGAGGGAGTAGGGGATGCTGGGGGGGGGGGCGCAATGGAGGAAAACTCAGGATAACTGTAAGAGCATAATAAATAAAATATAATTTTAAAAAACCTAAGTGCTTTTTAACACATTGTTTAATTCATAATCATTGAAGAAAACTGTTATTTCTACTTTAGAGGGAGTGACAGTTATTACAATATAAAAGGTAACAGCAACACACCCTTCACATCGAACTATAAAATTGCAGAAGAGCTTGGTTTGTTGCCTTTCACCATGGGTCTCAGTTCAATAAATATCCATTAACTGATTAGCTAATCTCCCATATTTATCTTGTATGGGAAAAAAAGCTAGCAGTAATATGGCATATTTTGATAGAACCAGATGGTTCTTACCGTCAAGATTGTATAAACACCTGTCATGCAGTAACTACCCGGACACAAAGCCAGGCAAACCTGCTGGGTGAGTGCTCCAGTTATCTACTGCTGCATAACCAGCAACCCCAAAATTTAGCTGCGTAAAACCACCATTTCATTTTTTCACGGGTCATGTGGGTCAGGAATTCAGAAATGTCACAGTGGAGACAACTCTTCTCTGGTCCGTAATGTCTGTGTGGTCTTAGCTGAGACCATTGATAAACTGGGGGCTAGAATACTAGGGCTGGAAAATCCACTTCCAAGATGATTTCTTCTTTTATGTCTGATGCAAGGCTGGGCTCAACCAAGACTGTCCACCAGGGCACTTACATGTGGCCTTTCCAGTACCTAGTTGGACTTCTTTTTTTAAATTATTTTTAGAAAGAGAGAGGAAGTGAGGGAGGGAAGGAGAGGAGGGAACAGAGGGGGGATAGAGGGGGAAAGGGGGAGAGAGACAGAGAGAGAGAGAGAGAGCTTGCGAGCGCTCGCGAATTTGTTGTTCCATTCATTTAGGCACTCATTGGTTGATTCCTGCGTGACCTGACCAGGGATCAAACCCACAGCCCTGGAACATTAGGATGACACTCTAACCAACTGAGCTACCTGGCCAGGGCCTATTTGGACTTCTTACTTGGTGGCTCAAATCTTATAAAGCAAGTGATCCTACTGAACAAGGCAGAAGTTTGGCCTTTTGTGACCTAGCCTTGGAAGTCACATGGGGCCATTTCTGTAGCACTCTCTTGGTCAAAGCAGTACTCTCTTGGTTAAAGGGACACAAACCCACCTCTTATTAGCAGAATGTCAATATATTTGCAGCCATGTTTTCAAATACTCACAGTGAGTCTTTAGTTTCCCATGGTCTGGTGCACCAACAATTTGAATTTGAACTTTTTTTAAAGATTTTTTTTTTTCATTTTTAGAGAGAGGAAGGGAGGGAGAAAGAGAGGGAGAGAAACGTCAATGGGTGGTTGCCTCTCATGGGCCCCCTACTGGGGACCAAGACCACGACCCAGGCATGTGCCCTGACTGGGAATTGAACCAGCGACCCTTTGGTTGATAGTCCAGTGCTCAATCCACTGAGCCACACCAGCCAGGGCCGAATTTGAACTTTTATTGATAAGTATTTGTGTTTACAGAATAGCAACCATAAATGGCTACAGTTATATTTCTAGATAATCAGATTCTGAACTGTGAGTTTATAGTTCTGATATAATGCATACATGGGTGTGAGATAAATATTAACTTGAAATAATGACAAAGTAAATAATTGGCAAAAGATCTACTGGCATATCTGGCATTTAATTTTATCAAAATTATTCAGTTGGGAAAAAAATAATTTTTTCCCCTATCTCCACTAAGGTTATCAGATGCCCCAACTTAAAGTAAAATATTTCAGGAGCTAGAAAACTTAGGGGAAGACATTCTAACTTTATAGAACTAACAATTCAGCCTGAGGTAGTCAACTCAAACTCCTATCAGACCTAGGCAGGCAGAGAAGTAAAAGCAGGGTGGGTAAGCCAATGGAAATAATGGAGATTGGGGCTCAATGGAGCACATTTAAGCCCTTGCCTTAAGGTATTTGAAGTCAATTATTTTAAAAATACTGCACTTTCCAGAACTGGCTCTTAGGCTACAGCTAATGATCTTTGATTTAGATTAGGTGACAGGTATTTCCTACATTTAAGTTCTTTTTGCCTAATGCTCTTGGTCCATTTTGTACTGGTCTGAGATAGGAAAATAAACACCCAATATATAATTCTGTAGTTAATAATAAACATTTATTGAGCATTTACTATGTTCCAGACACTGAGCTAAGCTATTAACATTTGTATCTTATTTAATGCTTAATGGTTCTTTGGGGGTATCGCTGAATTCATTTTACAAATAAGGAAATTGAGTTTCAGGGAGGTCAATTAATAACAAAGGTGACAAACTAGTGAGTGGTAGAGTGGGCTCTCACCTAGACAGGTTTGACCTCTATACCTATGGTCTTAGCCGCTGCATGACATAATATTGTGCTTTAGATGAATGTGGCTTCCCTAAACCACTGGTGAGCAGCCCATGGGGAGGATGCCTTTGCCGACATTTCTTTGGTTGTAATCTGTCCACTCCAATTTTGGGATAGAAATGGGAGATTACCCAAGGCAGTGAATATGCACGGACAGTACCTTTTACCCAGGAGACCTGGAAGTTTGAGACTGTATAAGAAACAGCGGCCACTGTACTCCTGTGACCTGACAAAGTTTCTCTGGACACTTGAAAAGAGATCTCGAGTCTCAGCCTTCTAGAGGATAGGCAGTGCTCCCACCACCGACCTCCTGATAGGACACAATATTATCTACCAGCAAGGCAATGCTCACAGGTTTATCAGAGAGGCACAAGATATGGTATTGTGGGAGTCAGAACTTTTGTGGTCAACAACCTGTCTTAGCAGACCACATTATGATTTTCCCTTTAAAAGCCTGTCTTTTAAAAAATCCCCTTTAAAAATTCCTCCTCTATTTCCTTAAAGAGCAAATTCAAATAGAGTCCTCATGCATCACACACATGACAGAGGCAGTTTTTAATCATTTAAATTATTAATCCTTCATTGTTTAATGCTTTATATCATCCCCCCATGCATAATTTATCATACATTTGTTTATTAAAAATTGATCATGAGGACCTGCTCTTTCTCCATTCTCTCTGGCTACAGATATTTCTCCATTAGATCACTTGGAAATAGACAGTTTAAAAAAATATTTACTTTAACAGTTTGTATATTCCTTTCTTAGGATTACTTTTCTTTGACAAAAGAACTAGAGGTTACCTTAATGTATTAACTGCTCATTTTCTTTACTATATAACTAGAAAGCTCATGTAAAGGCCCACTGAAGCTTTCATGGGGACAAAAAAAAAGGCTTATTTTACAAATGCAAATGTAAAAAGGAGGCATGGAAGGACAAGATTCTAGAATATTCCATAAGGTCATAGCCTGTGGAGTCATCTCTTTTGCTCTGTCTTTTCTGTTCTGTTCCTTTTTTTCTCCTCAGATGGATACTTCATTTTCCTTTCCTTCATTATGTCTTCAGTTACTTCTTAATTTTCTTCTAACTGGTTTAGTTTCTTTCTCTTCTTTTTTCCATTTTCTCTCCCTCAATCCTCTTGCCTTTGCATTTCTTAACCCTGTGACCTGAGTTGTTCTCTGCAAGCCACCAAGCCAGATCCTATAACTCTCCATCAGCAGTGTCTCCAATCCACTGTCCTCAAAGTAAAAGAAAGGTCCAAGAAGGTGACATCCCTGGACACTCCTGCCTCAGATCTGGTCATTCTATTCTTTTCCATGGGAGGACGGAGGAGAAGCAAAAAGCGTGTGAGAGATGTGTGAAGTTAAGCAGAAGCTAAGAAGCATCTAAGGATCTCACAACATGATAGTGGGAAAAATGTTTGCAGTGGACAAAACGCAAAGAAATCAAACTTGGTACATTCCAGTTAGCTCTTCTTGGTGCTGCCAGCCCATTGCAATGGGATCTAACCCTGTCCCTCTTCCAGGGTTTCCTACTGGAGTGGATGAGACCATCACTAGCTGCCCAGGCCAAGAACCTGAGGGTCACCCTTGCCTCTTCGGTCTCTCTCGGACCCATAACCAACCAATCGATCACCAAGACTTGTAGATTCTACCTCCTAGTATCTTTGGAATCCATCCCCTGTGCTCCAAACCCTTGACCATCCACCACTCTCCCTTGCCTGGCCCCTGAACACTTTCCTGGGGATCTCCAGGCCCAGGTTCCTCCATTCACAGTCTGCTGTAGCTGTGATCTATCTGAAAGGCAGTCCTGCTTAAAATCTCTTCCCATTATGACTAAGATCAAATCTAATTTTCTTAACATGCCTTAGCAGGCTCTCAATATGTGAAGAGGCTCCTATTTAACTCTCTAGCCTTCTATTTTGGAAACCTTAGGTGTGACTCCTCCTCTCCCCGCAACCAAACACACAGCTCTACTCTCTAGCCATGCAGCAGTTCTTTCAGTTCCATGGAAGGGCCACATTTTCGCTTGGCTCTTGGCCTAGGGTCATGCTGTTCTTTTGCGAGCAACCCTCTTTTGCTCATCTCCACAGGATGACTCTTCCGTCCTTCCATGAAGTCCAGGCATGCTTCCAGGGCATCAGCACTTTTCCCAGCCCTGGACATCTCACTCTGCACAGCAATTTTCTGATTCCTGGCTTCCTGGGCTCCCCCCGACTATAAATTCCATAATGGCAGGGACCATGCATTGCGTGTTCACCACTGGATGTTTAATGCCTGGTCCATGACAAGCACTCAATAAGTATTTTATTGGAGAATGACTGTGGGGTGATCTGTTCCACTGGTGGCCTCCAATGAAGCATGCCTGCTGGAATTTCATACCTTGTTTAGTCTTCTCCCTTTGAATTGGGCTGTACCTAATGACTTGCTTTAACCAAAAGAAAGCTGCAGAAGTGACACCATGCTAGTTCTGTGCGTGAACCTTAAGAAGACCTGGCAGTTTCTGCTTTTGTGATCTTAACCACCATGTAAAAAGTCCAGTGACCCTGATGAAGAGACCATATGGAAAAAACACAGGGAGACCACTTGGAGAGTGAGAGGTCCTGACACTACATGGAGAAAAAAAGGAGCCTAGCCATCCCTGATTGCCAGCTATGTCCTGTCCTAGCTAATCTGCCATCTGAATGCAACCCCAGTCTGGTTAAAGCAAGAGCAGCAGAAGAGCTGCCCAGCTGAGCCCAGCCCAGGTTGCAGACCCATTAGCAATTAAGTGGTTGTTGTCTTAAGCCACTAAGTTTTGAGCTCATTTGTTATATAGTAACATTTAACTAATAAACTAAATTTATGAGTAAAAAGGAATAAGAAATTATTTCAAAGGATAAGTTTCATGCAAAGATGAGTCCAAGTTTCTAACAGGCAGATCCAAGAAAATAGCAACAGAATTAAAAGAATATAGAGGAACTCATACCACCAGCTTTGATTTGTAATAAAGCACAATATTCCTCTGCCATTTTCTTTGGTTCTAAGACATTTTCCAATGAAAAGATTTTCCTACTCTTTTTTTTTTTTCAAGGATTCCTGGTCCGACATTAAAGTAAGAAGTCCAACAAGGCTGCTGTGTGAACATTACCACATAAATGGAAACTAGTCCCTGGACAACCAACCCGTCCTGATGTTCCATTTCCTCTTTCTCCCAGCAGTGCATACGGCACAGCTGTGGGTGAGGGCGTGGGCGCTGCTGTGTTCGGGGAGACGAACACTGTGGGGGCTTCTGGCTTAGGTGGATCACCCATCAAATATTCAGTTCTGTCTGAAAAATTACCTTAAGAATTGAATGGCCGAGTTTGACTAGTAGACTAAAATGACTACCAGAAACAGCTTCTCAGGCATTCAATCACACACACACACACACACACACACACACACACACACACACACACACACAGTATCGATGTTCCATGGAGACAGCTGACGCATACTGTTATATGATCCAGGATATGGCTAAACTATTTTAAAAACCCATGCACATTTACAGAATGAGGAGAAAGGCTGCTAAATTTATAGTGGCTTGGTGAAACTTTGAATTGCTACTTCCAATAATTGCTGCTCTTTCAGAAAGGAAAAGAATCATTATAAGAACTATGGTCTAAGCAAAATATCTGTCTTTTGTAAAAATCAAAAAACAGAATGCCAAGAATATTTCCTAACAGTTTATACTGGACTAATGCTTTGAATTTTCTGAGTGATCTCATATAGGTAAAATCATCATTGTATTTTTTGGAATATATCCTGTCTTCTAAAACTATCTCCAATTAGTAAATTATATGTGATGAAGATTAAAGTAAAGAATGGGTTTAGGAAAAATCTGGCAGCATAAATGTTGCATGTTTAGGAAGAGAAGAATCAGTTCCCAGTGTTTGAAAGCTCCACATACTAAGTGGGAGAAACAGAACCTTAAGCATAAACGTCAATGTCCTGTCAGCTGGTGAAACTGAGCATGAACCCCTGTTAAACTGCTGAGAGAAAGCAAACTCTAGACTTAAAAAATGGGAAATATTTCCCATTCATTTTTTCTTCCCTAGATAAGGGTGCTCTTTGAATGGATGCCAGTTGGCTGCTCTCTAAGATGCAGCAGGCCCAGAAAGAATGGAGAACTTGTTCTCTAACTTTTCTTCCTCTGTAGAGTAGTTTCTGGTGGAGGCATAGGCTATGCTTTGACTATGGGGAGAGGTCAGGACACACAGGCAGTGAGCGTGAGCCAAGCACCCCATGTTTACCTTCTAGGGAAGAGAACAGGCTGGCATAACAGCAAGAGGCTTTTGCCATAGAAGAACCTGGGAGATTATCGTGATGAAGTCAGTCACCTCAGACACAATGAAATAAAGGGGTGCTGTGCTTTGTAGGGGGTGGGGACTCATGTGCCTTATATGCTAGTGGCTAGGCTGGGTCTTTTCACACCATTTTATTTGGTAGGTATTTAATAAGTGTTTATTGCGTGGATGAATGAATGATGAAGCCAGCAAAGAAATGTCCAGAAAGGAGACATGGTTCTGGTAATGGTAAGGGTGGAACTGGGCAAGATGGGAAAACAGGGTGGACAGGGTCACAGCTGAGCCTCAGGGGTTAGGGGAGAGAAAGGAGAAGGCAGGAGATAAGCAAAGGCCATGTGCATGCAACTCACACAAGCCCTATGACAGTTTGACCAAGGGACTTAGAATCACAGTGAAGTTCATTAAATGCACCAAGTTCACATAGAATGGAATTGCGCAGAATCCCATAAGCATTCTATATCCTTAAGATGGGCAAAACAGTGTGAGTCACCTTAGAAGAGTGTGGAGTTGTTCGCACCATGTTCTGCTGGAGGCAGAGGGGTGGTGGGTTTTAAAAGCCTTTCATAGAGCACTGCAGAAGGCAGGTATATACCACTTCACCAGGAAAAGCTTTACTTCTATTTGAAAACAGTGTGCTTCAGCTATCTCCATGGAACATTGATATTGTGTGTGTGTGTGTGTGTGTGTGTGTGTGTGTGTAATTGATTGAATGCCTGGGCTAAGGCATGGGAAGCTGTTTCTAGTAGTCAGTTACCTGCTTAAAGAACACAAACAACCTGAAAAGTACCTGTGCAGCACAAAGACTATCGGAAAAGGATCCTGCAGACATGAATGTGAGTTGCAGTCCCACCATTAACTAGCTGTGAGCCCTCTACGCTTCATGTCCTCCGTTTGGGCTTGTTTCAATATCTGGAAAACAAAGATAATGACCCCCTTCCATGGCCACACTGAGGATCTACTGAGATAGAGTGTGTGAAAACACTTTGAAATTATTTCAAAGATACAGGTTTTAGGAACTATAAAAGGTAATTTTTATAAAAGAAATTTCTAAATTAAGTTGGGCTGTTTCTGGTTTCCTGTGTTTATATCAACAAAATCCGTGGCCGTGTCAGAGGAAACACATTATTTAAAGAAGATACTTAGTGCTCAGCACAATTTCACAGACAGCCCAAAAGCAGGCTAAATCAGAGGATCTCGCTGGCACTCTGAAAATTGACCTCTAGGGCTTGGCACATAATGCTAAACACGAAAAATGGATTAAAAAGTCCAACTTCCAGCCCTGGCCAGTTGGTTGGAGCACCATCCCATACACCAAAAATCGGGGGGTCCGATTTCTGGTCAGGCCACATACCTAGGCTGCGATTTGATTCCTGGTTGGGGGTGCATATAGGAGGCAACCAGCTGATGTTTCTCTCTGTCTCTCTCTCCCTTCCTCTCTCTCTAAAATCAAAACCATATCCTCAGGTGAGGATTTAAAAAAATAATAATAATTAAAAAAAGAGAAAAATTCCAACTTCCATGTCCGTGGCTTGAGAGTGAAGGCGTAGACCACAGCTCATGGCAGGGAGGCTGACACGGGACCAGGGTTTGAGGACCCGAAGGGACTTCCAGATGATCAACTCCTATTTCACAGACGAGAAAACTGAGAACCCAGATGGGAGGTGACTTCATCAAAGATCACATTAGCCATTGTGGGTCTCCACTATACGTCCAGCATTTTTCCACTGCAAGAAGTTTCACTAATGGCAGACTCCTAAAACCTAATTCCCATCAATTAAGAATCTGTGTAGAGCCCTGACTGGTATGCATCAGTGGGTTGGGTGTCCTCCCACAAAGTAGAAGTTCAATTCCCAGTCAGGGCGCATACGTGGGTTGCAGGTTAGGTCCTCAGTTAGGGGCAACTGATCGATGTGTCTCTCACACACTGATGTTTCTCTCTGTCTCTTTCTCCCTCCCTTCTCCTCTCTCCAAAAGTAAATAAATAAAATCTTTTAAAAAATGAAAAATAATAAACAATGAAAATAAATACTTTAAAAAAGAGAGAGAAACTATGCAGAGTTAGCTTGACTTCCCCATAATCCACTTGGCCACAGCCTTCAGAAGGCATTTTGAGCAGATGGCATTTCTACCATGGCCTGGGGGTAGGGTGAACCACATTCTGGTGTGCCCAGGACAGTCTCTGTTTATGCCTGTTGTCCCAGCATAATTATTAATAGTGCTCCCTTGCCTCTCACAAGTCTGGATTTGGATGGAAAATTATAAAGCACTCTTTGTGCTTTGGGAGGAACTGGGAGACCCAGGACGGAACTGCTCCCTGAGAGCGTGGTGTGATCATTTGGAACCAAGATAGATGTAATAATTGTCTTCAAATGTTTACAGGTTTATCCTGTGTTAATAAAATGAGAACATCCTGTGGCTACAAGGATTAGAACATGAACTACCACATGGGAACCACAAGAGTGGAATTCTTCTTCAGTATAAAGAAGTGCACTCTAAATCGTGTCTGGAGCCAGCCTGCCTGGGTTCAAATCCTGATTCTGCCATTTACTAGCTTCGTAACCTTAAGCTGGCCGCCTAAACTTTTTGTGCTTCAGCTTCTTCACTGGTAAAACAAAAGTAATAAAAAGAGATCCAGGTACCTAGGAAGTGCTCCATAAACATTTGCTCCTACTGTTATTACTGTTGTTCAGCAGGGAGTGGATGTTCCCAGAGTAGAGGTTCTCCCATGTGGATTAGAAGAGGATTGTGGGACTTGGCCTGGGAGGGGACAGTCAGCTCTCGCTTAGCTGATGTTGGAGATGCCCTCCGAACTCGGAGCACTTAATTGGCCTGCTCACTCCTTGAGACAGAGCGTGACAGTGGGGACATCCGGGCCCCTGATGAGGGCTGCTCTCTGGGCTGAGCAATCTGGAAAAGAACCTCGTTTAGGACTATGAAGGCTGGGGCAAACAAAACAAAAAAACAACAAGCCATGTCACAGTAGAATATAGTGATTTGGAGTTTGAGGCTGTCAGACTGTCTGCTTTGAATCCTGGCTCAACCACGTTCTAGTTGGAGGCTCTGCACAAGTTGCTTAACCTCTCTGTCCCTCAGTCTCCTACACTGTGAAAGAGAGAGAACGGTGGTGCCAATCTCATGGAGGAGTAAGTGCACAGAGCAAGTGCCCGATGAACACTGTTACCGTGATGATGGCACGGATCACTGAAGCTTACAGCCAGAGAGCACCGGAACGGAGGTGGGAACTGAAGTCGGGAGGGCGAGGAGCCTGCCCAAAGCTCACAGCCCAGTAAGCCCCTCGCTCTCTTCTCTGTCGAGTGCTGCAGTCTGGCTCAGGGCAGATGGATTCACCCATCCTTTGAACCCCTGGGCCTGGCTGCCAAAGTGACAGACCTGAACTTGGGCAACCAGAATGGGAGGGTCAGAGTGTGGCACGCAGAGCTGGGGGTAACCTGATGGTACAAGCAGGTGTGAGTTAGGGTTGAGGCCATGACCTCAGAGCCAGGCGGAGGTGGGATGGAAGCAAGAGTGATCTGATTAACACACACATCAGACGTTGTCCACTGGCTGAAACCCTATGAAAGTCCTCACAGGGCCCCGGGCCCTGACCCAGATCTCTGACTTCACTTTTCACTCTTTTCCTCACAGCTATACTCTCCCTCTTTCTTTTCCTGGATTTGTCCAGATTATTCTCACCTCAGGGCCTTTGCATTTGATAGTCCCTTTGACTGACACAAGCTTCTCCCCAGACATTCCTGTCTGGCTCCTTGTCATTTATATCTCGACTCTCATAAGCTTTCCTGCACAGCTGTATCTCATGTAGTATCCCCATCATCTCATCCCATCATCCTGGTAGTCTTTTCCTTAGCCCTTATCACTATTAATCATCTAAGTAATTAATCTAAGTATTGAGTAAGTATGAATTAATTTGTCTAAGTAGTTACTCATTTGCTTGTTTACTATCTCTTTCTCCCTTTTAGAACACAAGCAACTCTCGACAGTGAGCACTTAAGTGTTTGCTGAGAGAACAGATGAAGCAAGAGGAGGCTGCAGAGGGGTGAGGAAGTTTGGTGGTGACCGCCTTAGAGAGGGGGGTTCACCCTGATTGGTCAGTTGGAGCTGGGTGTCTGGTGTCTGGGTGGGTGTGGCTACAGCTGCATTAGAGACCAGAGGCAGAATATGCTGTCTGCCCAGGAGAGGGTGGAGAGGCCCTGGAGGGAGAACAGATGGAGTGAAAGATCTTCATCTTCTCAGCAGAGCAGGGAGCTGCATCACCCTGGCTAGCACACAGCACCTTGCGGGGCCCCAAGTCAATGCCGTAGATACCCACAGCAGGAACAGGCCAGCATTCAGTGGCTCTTCTCTGGGATTGCTACTTCAGACCGTTCATACCTAGTGGATAGGAAGTGGGTTGGTGGAACCTTCTTTGATGAGCGTTGAAGAGAACCTAACATGGAGTTCCACAGAGATAGGACTTAAACATTACTGATTATGGTTCTACAGGGTGGCAAAGTTGAGCTGCTTTAAAATAGGCCAAAAACCATAGGAGGAAAATCCATGCACGGAATTATAACCACACTCATAGCCAAGTGGAGCTCATCAGAGTGTTCCGAAGTAGGGTGACCACACGTGTGAGGTTCCGCTGAGTGTTTTTATCTTTACATCTTTTGATTTCTAGGCCTCAGCAGCAGCAACCCCAGATGAAGCAAACCAGAGCTGTAAACATTTTCTCTCTGAAGGGAGTAAGAGGGCCTTTTTAACCAAAGCATCTGCACTGGAGACCCAGCAACAAAACAAAAAAAAGAATGTGGTTCCAGCTAAAAAGTCTTTGGGCATGTATCAGCTTCCTGTCTTGATTTTCACAGATATTTTTCCAGAAATTATTTGAAAGGGATACTCCAAATCCATGAGAACACTGATGAAACAGTTTTAATAAGCACTGGTAAATGTGTATAGATCCCTAATTGCTCCGATTCCATTTCAAGGAAGATTATCTGTGCTTTACAAATTAATTTTTAAGTTTTAATGTCAGTGGGGGATCAGGCAGTGGAGAAGTCAGAGGCTGGCTGAAAGGGGAACAAAGAACAGTTCCCTGTGAACACACCCTTCTCAGTAACCTCCTCTTCCCAGAACTAAGGTCAGGAGAGCAGAGAGGGACGGAGGAAATCGGGTCCCAGGACCGCTGATGGGAACCAAGGCCACAGGTGAGGCTTTGTAAATGAGGTTGTGCTCTAGAAAAAGTCATTCCCCTGACATGAATTTCGGAGTAAATGTCTCCAGTTCACAAGACTTATGGCTCAACCACTACCAAAACCCCCCAGGAGTTCAGAAGAGGAACATGAGTAAAGGGTTACCTTGGCAGAGAGAGAGCTAATAAAACACTTTCCCCTTCAAAGCACTTGGCTAATGTTTCCCAATTCAACTTTCAACTAAAGGCAGCCATTAATAGTTCTCATTTTAACAGACCAGAGAGAAAGATTACAATAAATGTGGGACTAAAACTCAGGAATTCAGGTTCCTCCCCAGCCCCGCCCTTAACGCTTCCAGGGGAGAAAGGCAGAGTGGGCTTTGGCCTCAGCAGAGAGCCAGTGAGCTCAACACTCAACACACATAAGTTTGGCTCTGATCAGGATTCTACCTGTGAAACCCCCTGACCCGCTGGCTCGCCCCTGAGACAGTGTGGCAAGGCAGACTGCACAGGGGATTCCAGATCTAAAAGTGCGCAGTGGTAAGAAAATACATGCAGTTTTTTGTCTTTTTCCACTTTCCGCCACTGAGCTCCTCTGTTTGGTTGAGCTCAGCAGCACAAGTGCCTTGGATAATCCAGAAATTGCTTCCATATGTGGGCACAGGAAAGAATGTGCTCACTGGCTGCCCAAGAGAGCAGCTCTGGGCAGCCTCGAGTTCTTGTGAGAAAAATGTTTCTGAGGCTGAGAAGAGAGCCACAGGGTGTCTGAGCTGAGGGAGATCAGAGGGAACATCTCCCATCCCCCCAATTTATAGATGAGGAAACTGAGGCCCCAGGTCACACCGTGACAGAGCTGCAGCTGGAACCTGGGGCTCCCTGCCTGCCTTTCTTATTTTAAATGCCTTTTGGAACTTACATTTGGTCTTATCCAACAGTGCCCTTTATCTTAAGTAGGTATAAACAACTAAGCAAATGATCAAGCACAGACAGGATCAGCTGGGTGGGCCCACCATCCGCATAGGTGAGGTCCCCATGTCCAGGACCAGGCCTCAGAGCCAAAGGGCTACCTGTTCTTTGTGGCTGGAACCCAAGGGACCTTTTGAAGAGTGTAAATTATCCTCTGTCCCCAGTTGTCCCTAGCTATTTGCTTTGGGGTTGAACAAATGTCTAAAATGCACAGCAATCATCTTGAGGTTAAATGTGTCCACTTTTAGGTGTGTCTTCTTAGTACAAGTCTTGAAGTGACGTGACCTTCTTTGGAAAACCATCCTATTTTTCTCAAGTTACATATTGTCTTTCCCTCTTCTCTTTGTAAACACCTGCTTCCCCTACTCTCCCTCCCAACCCACCCCCCACCCCCCAGCCCCAAAACTGCTTGAAAGGACCTGTAACTGAGTTAGTCTAGCATCAGGATAGCAAGTTGGGATTTGGACCGACAGGCCTTGGTGCTGAAGTCCAGCACTCGGGGCCAGACGTGCACAGGAAACCTGGCTCGGGGCTGCAGTGGGCTACTCTGGGACCCACGCCAGGTCTCCATGGCCCCAGACCACTTCTCAGCCTCAGCGCCCTGCTAGTGCACAGTTGGCCCAGAACTTGAAACAAAGGCTCTATTTAGGATCCAACAGAGAGTGGTCTGCAAGCACCCTCCTCTCTAGAGCAATCTCCCAACCCAAAACCTGAATCACATCGTCTCCAACTGCCTGACCCGGGAGGGTAAACTGAGCGCAGTGTCAGAAGTGCAGCAGAGGAAAGGCAGACGGAACACATGCTCATGGTCCCTGCTGGGCCAGGGCCAGCTCACCCCACACCACTTCTCATCTCCAAGCAAAGGCCAGAGCAATTTGTCCATAGGCTGACTTACAGGTCAAACCTGACAAACCTCAACTTTCTAAAGGCTTGCTTTGCAGAGGACCTGAAACTCAGTTGGGTTTAGCAATTCTGTTATATAACCCAAACTTTTGGGGGCCTTTCTTATCTGTTTTGTCCCTTCTTATGCTACATGATAAATCAGGTGTGTTAAAATGCCCTTCAAAAAGTGTTTTAATTAGAATTCTTACTAGTCTAGTTGTAAGTATTAATCAGATAACATGGTCTTTCAGTAAGTGTTTATTGACTATCTATTACATACGAGACAGAGAAATAGGTATGTAATACTGAATATAACCCTGTGACATAGTGCCTCCTTCCAGGCATCTCAGAGGACCTCAGGTTCTCTGTATCATCTGTTTGCGCTTCCACTTCACTGTAAATCGTGCTGGATGGAGTCACTGCACACTCATTCGACTGTGCGCACCCTTGCACTATGAGCAGGGCCTGTGTCTTATTCATGCCTGGACAGTGCATCATGGACACTCAAATGTTTTCTGTGTGAGCAGAATTAAAACTCAGCCTCTGACTCCCTCCATCAGCCATGACCTCTTCTCCCTCCCTTGGTCCTCCAATACCATCACCACTCCACCAGCTTTTAGCAATTGGATGAGCGAAGAAAACCTCTTCTACAACCACGAACCCTGTGCTAGTGGATCTCCTTCTGCAGACTGGTTTCTACATGCTTAACATATTTCTTAGCTAAAAAATTTCATTTAGTTTTTTCTGTATGATGGCTCTAGTAGTGCTTAGTTGTCTTTAACTTCACTCGAAACAGCTTTCCTAGATTGTACTGTGATAGCTGTCACATCAACATGCATTTAAAAACACTTATCAAAATTGGTGAATTTTTGTGCAGTCATTTTAATATTGAAGATGGAAGAATATATGTAACTTTTTTGTATATTATGCTTTATTTTTTCAAGAAAGGTAAAAACACAACTGAAATGCAAAAAATTATTTGTGCAGTGTATGAGAAGGTGCTGTGACTGATGGAACATGTCAAAAGTAGTTTGCAAAGTTTCTTGGTACTATTGACATTTTGGCTAAATAATTCTTTACTGTGGGGCTGTCCCATGCATTGGAAGATGTTTAGCAGCACCCCTGGCCTCTACCTCCTAGAAGCCAATAGTAGGAGATAGCCAACATACTCAAAATAGCCAAATCAATAAAGTTATTGGTGAAAATAAAAAATGCACCTTTTATTTTATGGAAAAAACTAAATGGACTTTTTAGCCAGAACAATATTTTAATCAGTAGTTTTCAAACTGCAAGTTGCTGCCTATTCTCTAACAATCAGATCAATTTAGTGGGTTGCAACTAGCTCCCTTTAAAATATATATATATAATAAAAAACGTATTATATTTTATAAGAATGGGAATTGCTTTATAAAACTTTTGTTTCTATTCTCTATCTACCTGTACTGGATCTCAATGAAAAATATATTTCTGTGGGTCATGGTCAAAGACAAGAAAGTTTTTAAAACATTGGTTTAGATAATGTTTCTTTATCTAGTGTACTCACTATTCACAGAGATTCCTTTACAAATATTACCCAGATGCCGTCTCCCCTTTACATCTGTCATTCAAGTGTAGAAAAAGGACTACTCCAAGCATGTTTATTTTTGTTGTTGTTTTGTTTTAACTCTAAACAACTTGCAGCCTCTTAAATTTAAATTTTCTCTCTTAAAAATATTTTGGCTCTGGAAAGAACTGAAGGGACCCACCCACAACCCTCTGCTTCCCCAGACCCCAAAATCTACACTGCCAGGTTTTTTTATGTAGGTCTGAGTTTATTCGTGCAGTTCTTCGGCGTTGGATCCTTCTGATGTACCTCAGCGGGAGAAAAGGAGGAACTCACTGTGTTGACTTCTGCAATAGGGTCAGTTACTGCACACCCTGCCCTCTAGTTCCTCCAAGGAAAGCAGGTCATTACTGGTTTCATGAGAGTTCGTAACTTTACACCACAGTTGAGACTGTAAGTTCAGGAGAAGGTGACGTCCACTTGCACCAGCCTGGAGCCTGCCCACAGCACAAGCCTCCCTACCTCTTGACCACTCAGGGGGAACACCAAAGTCACTTTCTGTAGCATCCAGGCTTAAGGAGGGGGAGGGGCAGCAACGGGACAGAAGCCTGCATGTGCCAAGGAGGCATCGAAGGAAGCTGGCTGACACTAGAACCGCACTCTCAAAGACAGAAGGTGTCACCAAAACTGTCATTCCAATCATGCACAGGCAGGGAGACCAGAGGCTTGGGAATCAGAAACTTTGAAATTTGAATCCTAGCTCTGCCTGTGGTTCTTTGCTTAATTCTAAGAGGGTTCTGTGTGACACGAGGACAAGAGTTCCTCTTGCCCTCCGACCAAGAACAGTGACTGTGGATTTGAGGTTGGAAAGGCCCTGTGGGCTTGGTGAACAGCGCACCTCCCTGAAAATCTTCCCAGATCAAATCAGCCTTAAGAACCAAGTGGGTGTTGTTCTACCTTCTGCTCTCCTGTGAGCTTGTTTGTTTTGTCTGTCCCTGGGCTTGAAAAGACAGCCAGATAAAGTGCCAGGGAAGAAATCACATGAGGGCTGACAGTACTGTGGGGCCTGAAGGATGGGAAGGAATAAAGTGCCCTCCCACCTTGGTGGCCCACAAGGCAGGGTGCTGTCGGGGCTCCTGCAGGGGTTGCGGATGATGGCCCTCAAGTGTCTCCACTGCCTTTGCAGTTTCAAGTCCCTTCAAATGCTGTTGCTGTGTGAAATCACACAGGACCAAGGTGAAATCAGCCCCAGCCAGTGGGACGTTATGGCCCCCTTTGAACCCACCTGGCGGCAGCATAGCCCAGAGGTGGGGAAAACAGCTCTGGATGCTCTTCCAGCCCTTGGTTCCTGTCTTTATCTGATAAAAAGTTGACTTCTTTTCCATTCATGTTTGTGGGGATCCCGGTTCATTGTTCTGCAGGTATAAGGTACCTGTAGTTGCCTTGTCAGCAGGAATGTCTGCACTGACCCAGATGAGTCCTGTGTTGACCCCCGGCATTGGCAGTCCTGTCCATGTGGCTGTGGTGAGGACGAGCTCCCCCAGGAGGGCTCCATAGGCTGCCTGGGCCTCTTCCAGGAGGGACTTAGCTTCCTCCATCCCAGCAGTCCAGCCGGAGTCCTGCAGCTTGCAGGCATCTCGAACATCAACATGGCCAAAGCCTGGCTGAGGCCTGGCTGCCTGACAATTACTCTAAGCAGCAGGGTTTTGAGAAACATTTTTCTTCACAGAAAGGAAGCGACCATTTTCCTCTTCTCCCTCATTTCCTTCACTGAACTCTGCTATAAACTGAGTTAGTTTGACTCCTTCACCTCCAAAACAAATGGCTTCAGCAGAAAGTACTGGGGACAGGTGTCTGCTGTCCAACTCAGGTCTGTCAAGGAAGCAGAGGCTCCATGCTGTGAACTCCATGGGGACAGGTGCCGTGAACACTGCCTGGTCTTGTCCTGTCCTGGGCTTCCTGTGTGCTGTACAGGAAGGAGGTGTGCAGCTGTATCTCTCACATCTTTAAGGCAAAGTTAACCTGGTCCTGTCCAATAAGGAAACAGACCATTCTGTGTTTCGCCTGTAATTTTTTTTATCCTCGCCCAAGGATATGCTTATTGATTATTAGAGAGAGAGGGAGGGGGAGAGAGAGTTAGAGAAAACAGCGATGTGAGAGAGAAACATTGATCCATTGCCTCCCTTATGTATCCCGACCAGGAATTGAACCTGCAGCCTTTTGGTATATTGGATGACACTTCACCCAGC
This sequence comes from Phyllostomus discolor, assembly GCF_004126475.2. Taxonomy (NCBI): domain Eukaryota; kingdom Metazoa; phylum Chordata; class Mammalia; order Chiroptera; family Phyllostomidae; genus Phyllostomus; species Phyllostomus discolor. Next base: position 48,985,852 of record NC_040906.2, on the reverse strand, counting down.
TGAGCCACTCGGCTAGGGCTTCACCCATAATTTATTAAATTATGAATTTAATAAATTAAAACTCATAGAATTTTTCAAAGAATTTTTCATAGAATTATAAAACTTCATAGAATAATTTATGCCGTCTCAAGCAAGGGAAAGAGTGCCGAACTGGAACTCAGCAGGCCTGGGCTCTTGTCTCAACTCTGACACCAAATAGCAACTGGCCTTGGGAAAGTCATCTAACTTCTCTGTGATTCTGTGTCTTCACCTGTGAAATGGAGGTTGGGCAAAATTATCTCCATTTTCACTTTGCTTCCCAACTCTAACGTTCTGGGGTTTTATGAAAAGTTCTGCACTTTATAATTGAGTTTATAGTCTTTCCCCACTGGCTAAACAAAACTGATTCATTTATTCTTGAGAACATAATGTGATACTAGTCACTGACACCTGTCTTAATCAGGCAGCATTTGTGACACTTTAGGAAACTTCTTTTCCTCATTAGAGACCGCTGAAGTCTCAGACGGTCATTTACAATGTATGTGTGTGACGGGTGTCAGGTGCTAAAGTGGGTGATTCAGATACAGAGAACAGGCCCTTTTGCTGATGGGTCAGCAGCTGGTTGATTATTTCTGGCTGTCCTTTTTGCAGTGGGTTGGTGACCTTAACCCAGAGCCAGGCAGGAAAAACAGACGAACAGAAAGCCTAGGTTACTTCCCAGAACACTGCACCAGTAGTCAGCTATCTGCTTGAAAACAGTTGGGGCCACCTAGGTTCTTTACAACTGGATGTCCCTTACTGGAAAAAAAGCAGGAGTGCATCAGGTTTCAGAGTGCACTCTGAAGCCACCTGACCTGGACTGAATCTCGACTGTGTCAAGTTAGTTGTGTGAACTTGGGCAAGGTGACTAACCCGAACTCCTCATCTCTAAAATGAAGATAACAGAGCCTGCCTCATAGAGTTGCTATACAGATTCGGCGATTTAATTTAGAGCATTTATAAGATTTCCTGGTACATAGTAAGCAGTATCTACATTAGATGATATTATTATTACTTGTCCCAAAATGGCCTGTGGCAATCTGAAGAGAAATATGTCATTCCTAACATCTTTGTGTAAGCATGAGAAGAGCAGGCACCCTCTTACTTGTTTCCTGTGAGTTCTTTCTAAGGGCAGACCACAGCTTAATCCAGCTCATCGAGTTTCCCTGCACTTTCTGGGCCCCTGCCCAGCGACTTCATTAGGCCAGGGAGCTTCTTACCCCTACAGAGGAACCTTAGGAACCCGGTCCCTTCACCTCTTGCCTCCCCATCCCACTGTGGGGCTTCCCCCCTGTAGCTCAGAACCACCAGATTCTTTTCCCTGCTGTCATTGCTGACCTCTGCACTCTGTCCATCACCAGGAACCTCCTCCCTTTCCCCCTCCCCCTCCATGTTGCTGGGGCTAGAGCTGAAAGGAAGCATAAGCAAAGCTCTTATTAGACCTCCATCTTCTTTGGGGCATCTGGGTTGGAACTGAGAGAGCATTTTCTCCTTTTCTACAAATGTTGGTTGGACTCTCTGGGCACCAGTCCTCAGGTTCAGCTTCCCAGGCAGACAAGTTTGTCTAACTTCTCTGTAAAGCAGAAAGTCCACAGGGGCACCACTGACCAGTGTGTTGGCCCAGGATCTTTCTGTGCACAACTGGATGCTCTGTAACATTAGCACCAATCTCGAGAAGCAAGAGCAATGCACAGTTTCTTGGATGCCATCCAAAACGGCCTGCCTCTGAGCCAAAACAGCAACGTATTGTTCCTCAGACCAGGGGTGAGAAATACAAACAAGAGCCTTAACCAGTAACAGCCACAAGCACCAATCAACAGTCATGGTAGAACTCCCAACGGAAAGTCCCATTGGTATTTGCATCCACTCCCAGGAATCATCACCATCATAGTGAGCATCCTACAGAGCATGCACCTACAGTCCCCGGCACATGGTGTTTTGTCTGAGGCTGTACACAGAGCACTGTAGAGAGCAACGACCTCTGCCTTCTAAGAAACTGCAAAGGCTGATGAATATAAAACTACAGCAATGCATGTATTTCCCCAATGGAGCTTGGAATTGGTTATATCTGAAATGCTCTTTAAAAAGAATTAGCCAATGATGTATGTGTGCACGTGTGTGCACACGTGCTCCTGTGTGGGGTAGATGGTGAGGGCAGGTGGCTTCAAGTCGTGACCATGTACACACACTAGTAGAGAATAAGGTGACTACAATGTGTGTGTGCATGTAGTGAAGCAGTGTGATTTTCACTGCACGTAAAGAAGACAAGATCTGCAGACAGACCAGGACTCGGAGAGCTCCTACCCCACTCCCACAAATAGCATCACAAAGAAAGTCTCAGGGTAAGAGTTCATGTTCTTGTCCAGCAAGCATACAGTGAGATTCAAGTACAAATGAAGAATTCGATGAGTTTGCTGAAATGTAATTTTACATTTATATATTATACACAGCACACATGTATTATTTTAGCTAACTGAGAAATGTGATATACATACTTCTCTACCTTATTTACCAAATAGTCAAGAAAGGGCAAAAGTAACATTTCAGACTCATGAAATTTCTGACTGGTGAGTTAAAGTGTTAACTGTTGCCCTGGCCAGGTGGCTCAGTTGGTTAAAGCATCCTCGAATACATTAAAAAAGGTTGCAGGTTCAATTCCTAGTCAGGGCACAGACTTAGGTTGTGGGTTTGATCCCTGGTTGGGACATGTAAGGGAGGCAACCAATCCATGTTTCTCACATTAATGTTTCTCTCTCACATCAATGTTTCTCTCTCTCTTTCTGTCTCTACCCTTTCCCCTCTCTCTCTCAAATCAATAAAGATATCCTTGGGTGAGGATTTTAAATAAACAAATAAAATGTTCACAGTTACACTGTCTACCAGGCACTGTCTACATCGGAGATGTTAAGTCAGTCGCATCACTGGCATCACTAGCCTCAATCTTCTCCTCATTCTTACAGATGCTCTATTTGTTCATACTGCTTATTGTTGTCAAGGTCACATGACCACTAGGCAACAAAGCTGGGATTAGAATACAAGTGTTGAACTCCCAGGCTACCACTTTATCTTTACCACTCACTTTGCCTTTAGCAGATTCAGAGCAAAAGGAATGAAGTAAATGAGCTGGTTGACATCAGGTCTTAACCTCGAAGTGACTTAGTTTTCAAAAGTCTACACTATCTGTACATCCAAAACCAGGGGCAGAGTAAAAGTGAAGGTAGGGTGGAGGGATCACACACATTCAGGCATCAGCATATGGGGCCCCAAGAAGATGTGTCTGCAAATTCCAATGCCAAAACCATGGAATGTAGCAAGAGGAGGGCTGCCAATTCCTCCTGGCAGCCTTTCCCTCACTCTGCCAATCATGGGTAAAACCTAATGCAGCAGCTCCCTACCTAGGCTAGCTCCACAGCAGGCCAACCAGGCACTCGGAGCCCAATCCAGCCTTAGGACCTGGCCAGTGGAATTCTGGTCTTGAGAGTGACCTGTGTTTTTAAGTGGTAGAGAGTTCAGGGTTCCTCAGACTGCATCACACATGGAGAATCAGGGTCTAATGATGTTTCTGTTCTCATCAGACCTCACGTCTTACTGTACTGAGGTCTCCATTAAGACAAACCGTAAGAACCACATGAACAGGGCGGCATTCTGCAAACTCACTCCACTCTCGTGGACCTCTGGGTTTTGCCCAAGAACACACATTCTGAGGAATTCCTCTTGGTATGTTATGTTAAGACTTCAGCCTCAGTCTCGCTTGGGAACTTGTGTCTTCCCCCTGATTTAGCATGGCTCCCTCTAGACAGACACGTCAGTTTGTCTGTCTTGCCTGTGACATTTTCCCAGCATGGGGACCTTGGCTTGTTTCAGCCTGTGCAGTTTGGCAGAATATACAAACTGATCTTTCAGGGGACACTGCTCCGGCAATTCAGCCTCATCAGGAGGCCCAGCCCTCCTGGATATCAGAGGATAGAATTCTCCTGTGCTCTTTTCTGAACAGGATGTCCCTTTATAAAGCTTTTTAGCTTTTCAAACACCAACATTAAAAATCGGGTTACACTTTATTGTGGCAGATATCAAGGACTCACAGGGGCTCTGAGTTTCCAGTTCCAACCTCTGCTGCCCAGACACGATCTCTTCGCCATCTGGGTCAGGTTAGCTACAAAGCACAGTTATTATTCTGGGCTACACAATGTTGGCCCAAACCTACCCAAACACAAGAAATTTTGCTGATTGATTTAGTTATTCTGTTCATATAAATGAATCCAGTGGTACAGCTGTTTCTGATTAGCCAATGTACTGCTGGAGTTATATACAAATAATTTCATAATGAACTCAGCAACTACAAGGACAGAAGAAATGGAATCTAGTCTCACCTCCCAGAAAAACAAGCAGAAGCAACAGGGCAGGGGTTTCCAACGATGTTCCAGGTTTAAATTCCTATCTGCTGTGATTCACTTTTTCCTCTTGATGTAATTCAGCATAACTTACAAATAATGCTCTCAAAGAATCTTTGTCTTCAGACTTTTGGACTTGAGAGGGACACCCAGCTAGCTTTGCAAGCTTAAAACTCCTTTAAAATTCCCCATCTTTGTATGCAATAAGTTTCTGTTTTTCCCATTATAACATTTATATTCCCTGAGACCATTCTTAAATAATATACTTTTAGAAGAAAAAAATAGGATTCAAAGGTCTATATTTACTTTATAATAAATAGAAATCAAATGTTTTTGCTTTATTTCAGTACAGAAGATGAAGCTCAGTGAGCTTAGGTTCAAGGTTTTCTCCTCCAGTTCGAAGACAGGTCACATGTCCATTGGAAAATGAAGGAAAAGACAGGGCATGAATAATTCAGATCTAAAAAGGTAAAGAGAGTGACAAGTGCTCCCTAAAGAAATGATTTGAAACAAAACAGGAAAAAGAGATTAAAAAGTTTATACTTCTAAAATGAATTATGCTACCAAGAATGTGGGCAAACAGATACTTTCAAGTCATGTTAGTTGAACTAAGAATACCATAACTTCTGGAAAGTAATACCACTTTGGGGACTCTGACAGACAGAAGTGAAAAGCTTCTGTACAATACTGTGGTCAACTTCACACACAAGGATATTCAGAGGACTGTTGAAGTAGCACAAAACTGGAAACAATCTGGTTAATTAATCAGCCATGATATAAATTAGTTTTTTTTTTAATTTGGAGAGGATGTTTATAATGTTTTGTTATATTTTAAAAATCTCATGGATATCACAAGATATCTGCACCCTGATGTGTATTGTAGCATTATTTACAATAGCCAAGACATGGAAACAACCCAAGTGCCCATCAACAGATGAGTGGATAAAGATGAGGTATATACACACAATGAAATATTACTCAGCTAAAAGAAAAAAGGAAATCCTGTCATTTGTGACAACATGGATGGATCTTGAGAGCATTAATCTAAGTGAAATAAATGAGACAGAAAACACAAATACTATATGATGTCACACATGGAATCTTAAAAAGCTCAACTCACAGAAACAGAAAGTAGAATGGTGGTTGAGGGGGAGGGTATGCTGGGAGGTGGGGAAATTGGAGATACATATATAGGTCAAATGGTACAAATTTGCATTTAGAATACGAATAAGTTCTAGAGATCTGTTGCACAGCACTGTGATTACAGTTAACAACACTGTATTATATACTTGAAAGTTGCTAAGAGACTATATTTTAAGTGTTCTCACCACAAAAAATATTCTATGACATAAAAGGTGCTAGCTTATGCTATGGTGGCAATACTACTGCAAATAGAAGTATACGAAATCAACACACTGTACACCTGAAACTTACACAGTTATGTCACTTATGCCTCAATAAAATAATCTTGTAGCCTGATACACAGAATGTTTCTATTTTTCATAGAAAAAACTATATATGTGCATATATATTTGTGTGTGTGTGTATATATATATAAAAAAGTTGAGGAAGTATCATGATAATGTTGATTACCTCAAGGAGTTAGAATTTGAGAAAAATAAAAGAAAAATTATTAATTTTTCTTTATATACTTCTTTTTTTGGTCTTATATCAAGTATAGATTACTTCTGTTATCTGAGCAAAATAAAAACTACAATTTAATTTTTTAAAAGAGTCACATTTTCAGTGAAAACAAGGAAGCAAAGATTGGATTACAAAGGCTGAGCACCTGGCTTGGTGGTTAACAAAAGCCTCTTCCTAACTATAAGGGACATGTTCCTTCATCACCGCAGAGTGGAAATGATATACACAAAAATTCTGTATGGAAAGGAAGCTTAAAGTTAACATAATACCATAATAACCCCCACATAGTCCTTTAACCAATTAAGATTTTTTTTTATTTCTCTCAGTTCCTCATCAAAAAGGGGAAAAGGAGGAGGGGGAGAATTATCATGTTTAATTAATAAGGTTCTAGGTCCAACATCTTGTAAAATATCACTCAAGTAAGCCCGAATTTTCCTTTCCTTTTCTTTTTTTCTTCATTTTCCCTCTATCCAGCTTATGCCCAACAACATTCAAACATGGTCGTGTGGTTCCACACCAATTTAACAACAATCTAGTTTTTGAATTTGTCTCAAAAAATGTGAGGCTTTTTAAAAAAAAACAATACTAAAACACTAGGGAAAAGAACAGTGTGGAATTTTACCCACAAAACCTGAGATTATTTAAACTGATACTTTGGCTTATTTCTTTTTTTTTTTAAATTTTATTTATTTTATTTTTAGAGAGGGAAGGGAGGGAGGGAAGGAGGGAGAGGGAGAGAGAGGGAGAGGGAGAGGGAGAGAGAGAAACATCAATGTGCGGTTGCTGGGGGTTATGGCCTGCAACCCAGGAATATACCCTGGCTGGGAATTGAACCTGGGACACTTTGGTTCCCAGCCCGCGCTCAATCCACTGAGCTACGCCAGCCAGGGCCTATTTCTTAAACCATACATAGCAATCAAATTCTGGCTCTAATAGGTAAAAATAGGCACTGCTAAAATAAATTGCTTTACTACTTTTTAAGGTTTTAAAAGGGCTTCAACTACTTTGCCCTTTTCTAGACCCTCAAAAATCAAACTAGAAACTTCAGTGCCATATGAAAACTTGTCTTGGTGTCCCTTAACTTGCCTTCTGGGACCTGGGACGGATGAGTGGATTAGTCAGTCTTCCAGTCTCCCTCCCCTCTGGCCTCTCTCAATCCATCACCAGTGGTCCTTCCTGGAAGTCCCTCCCCCCGCACTCACAGGTGCTGCTTACTGGACTGGGGCCTGTTAACAGCCCATTATCCCCTTTTATATTTCAGGCAGATCTGACTGTCTCTATTTTTAAATATCCATCCCCATAACACAAGACTATTGTGGTTAAGACACTGATCTCACTGTTTACATTTAAAAAAAAAATAGCTATAATACATGTTTCCTCAAGATCTTCTTCAAGGTCTGAAGGCTCTCTACTTTCAAGTTCCGTTCTGCTGTGGATGGGGGCAGGGGGAGGTTCAGGGTCCCCTAAAGTATTATTTGATAATATTATCAACGTTTCAGCATCGCATCACTCTAAGATGTGGCCAGATTTCTCTCTTGGCCCATTCCAGGCCTAAATTCTTCAGTCTATAGATTAAATCTTCTGTGTATGTCTATAAAAAAAAAAATGCTTGGGAGGTTTCAGAAATGGCTTGAGGAGACACACAAGTGGTTGACAAGCATGAAATTCAACCAACTGCCCATTTGGTCTGTGGATGCCAATGAAATGACTATATTTATTCTCTCACTGAATTGGTTGGTTGTTTGACTTGACTCAGTGGGTTGATTGTTTGGGCATCATTAGCAAGAGCTAACAGGTGAGCTGGTGGTCACTGAATTGGCAGTGAGAACTTTAAAGGGTGACTGTAGACAATAATGCACCAGTCTTACATATCCATCCCTTCAGCAGAATGCTATACAGCTGTTAAGAATAGGGTAATAGTATGTTATTATGAGGTAAGGTATACACATTACATACATTTAAAGAAATCAAGTATGCTTACAAGAGGAAAAGTATATTTAAATAATGTAATATCTATTTAAATAATGTTAATATATAGATATATATTTAAATGAGTACATACAGTTTATATAAGAAGAATACAAAACATATAAAAATAAACTGTTTTTGAAGTTGTAAAGGACTCCACTGTCCCAGGAAACAATTTGGCTCTAAATTTTCTATTTTATTCACTGTGTCCTTTCTCCTGCAGACACCTCTTACCTCATAGAACTAAGTATCCTCCAATACAAAGGAGTCTGTGACAGTTTGGGAGGAAGCTAGTGGTCTTCAATTTTGCTTAAACTTCTTTCTCAGGTTGTACATTGCCTCTTAGTCAAAAAAAAAAAAAAAAAAAAAAAGATGGAAACTCCATGGATGGGAGAGTCCCAACCCTCATTTATATGGAAATGAACCAGGCACCAGATACAGGTATTAGGCAGAAGTATCACTTCTTAGGTTCTACATTATAATAATAAGTCCCACCCTTCCCAAAAGAACTCAAAATGCTTTTCTTTAATTATTAGGATTATTGTTACTGTTCAATTTGGAAGATATAAAAATAAACAGCATTTAGAGCTAATTATAGCCCTGGGTGGCTCAGTTGGTGACAGCATTGTCCCCTATACCAGAAAGGTTTCAGGTTCGACTCCCTCGTCAGGGCATATACCTAGGCTGTGGGTTCAATCCCCAGTCAAGGTGCAGACGGGAGGCAACTGATGGAGGTTTCTCTCTCACATTAACGTTTTTTTCTCTCTCTTTCTCTCCCTTCCTCTCTCTCTAAAAGAGGGGTGTCAAATTCATTTTCACTGGGGGCCACATCAGCCTCACAGTTGCCTTTAAAGGACGGAATGTAATTTTAGGACTGTATAAATGTAACTACTCCTTAATAGTTAAGCGAGAGGTCAGTGCTGCTGCCAGGTAGAAACAAGGTGCCGGGCCGGATAAAACAAGGTGGAGGGCCGGATTCAGCCTTCTGTTTGCCACCTGTGCCCTAAAATCAACAACAATAATAAAGCTAATTATATATGTGAATAAAAAATAATGTCATATGTTACATACCAATGATGGTGAAGGACTACCCTTAGGATGAAATCTGTTTCCTAGCATCTTCAGAAACCAGATACTCTTCTGTAAAACATTAAAATCCACTTTGCCTTCGTGAAAAATTCACTGATCTCAGATCAGTGTGATCTACCACTCTCAGACCAGAGTGGCAGTAGGAAACTGCCATTCGATAAACATTAATTGAGACCCTCCTATATAAAAATCTATTGTTTTTGAAGAAATACAAAAGTGATTTTTGTAAGTTATTGCTTTGAGAGAGTTTATAAACTAATGAAGGAGAAGGACACATACACGTAAGTCCAGTACAGGACAGAGTGGATTCCAAGCCCCAGGTGACGCGCAAACAAACAGCTATGGGAATTTACCAGGAAAGGCAGGAATCAGCTCGTGCAGAAGAGGGCATTTTGCTCTTCTAAAGAAGCAGGTTTTTATAATGCAAGCCATGTTGAATCAAAGCTACCAAACTAGTGAAATTTGTGGGCGATGGTATCTCTTGTTTATTTTAGCTATACTTTCCTTTTATTTTTAGCAAAGTCTATTATTTTTCTTCCCAACAAGTATTCATGGCCAGGGTGAAGAACCTATAGGATGCAACATTAAGTGAAAAAAATGGCTGTGTGGGGAGAAGAAAGGGCAAGTAAGCAAAGGCACACAGGGGAACAAAAGAGTCCCCTACATGAAGAGTAGTATACACCACCACTGAAGGGGAAATTAGGGTTAAGTTAGGAATCAGACTGCCCCAGATTTGAATACTAGCTCTGTGACTGCCTTGTGTGACTATAAATGATTCAATTAAATGACAAATAGTAAGTGGTAATGTTATAGGAAAAAAAGAAGGAAAAGAGAGAGTGAGTGGAAGGGAAGAAAAGGGAGACTTTTTAAAGCTTGCCAGATCATAGAAAGGTTTAAAATTCCAATTCACTCAAATTAATATAACTAGGAGATAAAAGAGAATGAAAAAGAAAAAACTGAGTTACACTGGGAATATGGCTTATTGGATGAGAAAAAAATATATCCATAGTAAGCAATGCTAAAATACTAAATTTGTATAACATCATAGCAACATTTACTAAAGCTTCTAAACTAACGAAAATTGGAAGTAATTGTGTGTCCTATGTATTTTAGCTATGTTCTTCTTTTATTGAGTATTAGCAAAGTTAGTTTACAACTAATCTGAAGACTAATAGCGAGCATGCTTCCCTGGAATCACAGTTCCCTGACCCCTGGCTAAGAGAGAACACAAGAGCAGTGGTATGTCCACTCCATGGGCTTAGGTGCTATATCTGTGACCAAAGCGGTTTGACCTGAGACAAGCAGTCCTACTGGTCACCCCATATTGATGATGGTCACTGCACGATGGCCACAGTGTGTTACCCTGGCACTTCCTGGTGCCAAAGGGCCAGGAAAGTAGCATGTCATTGGTTTCCAGCCTTGTATCTGCCCTGACAATCTCAGTAGAGTAGGCTCCACTGGGGAAGCCAATACCAAAGGCTGGGAGCCCCGAAAACTGAGATTCTGTTCTGTGAGACTCCTTCTTAGATGTTAAGAGAACACTTGAGGCGACTGGTATGCGACTCTCAATAGACTACAAACAGCTAAGGGATTGTTGAAAATGTTACTTTATATAAAAAGCAGTTCCTGTGTTTAGGCTCTTTGTATTTCTATATGAAAAAAGGAACATCAACCGCGTTTTGCACAAACTAACACTGACGATGATGATAACAGCCCACAGATACTGAACCGCAGCACTACCTTGGACAATCTGCTAAGTGATCCACATGTGTGATTCATCCCACGTTCAGAACAAGGCAGATTTTAAAGGTAAAGAAACAGAGGTCACAGAACTTATAAATGACAGAGTTGGGACGGGAAACAAGGCCTGTCCGAATGCCTGTCACATGCTTCCACCTTGAGGGACCCCCGCCCAAGGCAGCACGTCAGCCTCACCTGGGGGCTTTAAAAACCTAGACTCTTGGGCCTCACACCAGCCTAACTGAATCAAACCTTTATAAGCTTCTAGTCATACAGACGGCTAAGGACCAGCATACTTCAATACTGGTTAAAGTGTGTTGGGCAGAATAGCATTACCCAGCTAATTGAAGGTATTCTGGGGGCTTCAGTGAGCCTAGAGTTTTTATTATTCCAAAGTATACAAGAGCCAGGGTTAATTACTTTGACAAATGTTGGGCTGGGCAGTACGGTGAGGCTGAGGGAGGAAGTGTTCGCTCATCACAGAGAGGTGGGGCCTGACCTGTTCCCCAGTCGGGGCAGGGAAGGTGAAGCATGAAGCACACTTGCCTATTAACCTTCCTCTGCCTGGCACGTAGTACACACTTAATAAATACTTGTTAAATGGATCAACAAATGGGTAAAGGACTGACACCTTCTGGCTGGAAGTAATTTCACTCTCCTCTAAATTCCCTGTATTTGATCTGTACCGTTTTTTTTAACCTTATTTACTATATTCTGTCTTGCATTCCTTCTGTTTAAAACCATGTCTCATTTCTACCAGAAGGTAAGCATTCAGGGTCAAACTTCACCTCTCTCCGAGCTAGCTTTCCCCCTCTACCCTTAGGACAGAGCACAGCAATGACCCCTAGCAGGGACCCTCAATGCTGGATGAGTATCTGGCTTGATTCCAACTGTGACCTGATTCACATATGTGAGTCCTGGCTATTCACAAGGAAAAGCCCTCCAAACCTCCCAGCACTGCAGCACAATTGTGGGTTGCTGGGACACAGTGGCAGAGAGACCTCTGCAAGGAAATCACTAGAATTTGGTAGAGCTCATTGGAGCGCAGGCTCCAGGAAGACCACGGCTCTGAGAGACAGAATACGAAATCTCAGGTGCTTAAAATCGAAAGCAACAGATAAAGGCACATTGGTTTTGTTCTTCTGATGTGCATTGTGGAAACCATAAATGTTCCTAAAATTACAACCTGAAATATCAAAGACAGTGACACAGAACCAGTTCCGAATACTTGCCACAAAAGGGGGCTCGTCCAGCTAGAGCACCTGAGACGGGCATACAAGCTTCTCTTCACTGCCCGCATTCCACCACTTTAGCTCCTTATCCCTCTCGTGTCTTGGAGCCACATGCTATATGGTGCTGGGTATTCCCTAACGCCTTGTGCTGTGCTGCTTTTGGCCGTTGCACACCCCATTTTCTCACACCTTGTAATGAAGAGCGAGCCAAGACTATCAACCCCATTTCTTGGAGGAGATAAATGAGGCTCAGGATGCACAATATAACTAAGGGGACCAGAAGGTGGTACCCAGTAGGCACTTTGTGAAATGAACAAATGAAAGAAGACATGAATCTCTCCAGCTGGAAGTAATTTCATTGTCTCTAAATGTCCCAGAATTTGATCATACCTTGCTGACAAAACGTTTTCCTTTTCATTACAAACACCTAAAAGAGTTTATGTGCTTCTCAGGAAGCCAAATTGAAGGCAGGGGTTGGGTGGGTCCCAAGTAAAAAGATGATGTCATTAAAATGTTTTAATAACATCTGCAGAGTCTAGTCTGCATACCTCCATTCAATGGTAATGAATGGGTTTCCTACAGGCGGCTGTGGATTTAGTCCCTGAGAAACTTAACCTTGTGGGATGGCATGCAGGTAAAGATACACAGCAAGAACAGACAGCCGTGTTTTGAGCACTATAAAGAGGAATTAAGATGAAAAATGCTGATATAGGGCTCCCTCACCTCAAGAAGTAAAAATGTGATTTATAAAAACTTCAATAGGAAATTTCTTGAAATTAATTTATCCATTATTAGAAAAATACAGTCTTGAAAAGGAAAAATATGCCAATGACTCAAAATGAAGCTACAGTGCTGTTCGACATTGCCGTTGGAAACTGGCAACATAAAACCCACCCAGGGCCGGCCTCTGGCCAGGGGCTCCGAGGCTGCATCGCCTGGAGTCGGGGGTTACACGCGGTCAGCGACTGGGAGTGGCATCCAGTGACTACCCAGGGGACAATAGTGACACACAATTTTCAGAAAAAGGTATCGAGGCACCCAATCACTGCGGACAACTTGAGAGGCTTCCCGGAGAACTGAGATAAGGCCAGGAGCCGGGACCAGGAGGGACTCGCCCCTCAGGGACTACCCAGGACCTTGTAGCCGTCTTCACACAGACACACCCTTTGTTAATCTCAAGTAGTTCAACCTCACCAGCAGTTGAAGATCTGGCCACCGCCCCCACCCACCTCGCCCCGAGTGGGGCAGCTGGTTCCTCTTACACTTGTAACTTTGTTTTTAACTGTTGTTTTTTTTTGGGGGGGGGGGGGTTGTTTGTTTGTTTGTTTGTTTTGAGAGAGTGAGAGAGAAGGAAAGAAAGAAGGAAAGAGGAAGGAAGGAAGGAAGGAAGGAAGGAAGGAAGGAAGGAAGGAAGGAAGGAAGGAAGGAAGGAAGGAAGGATTATGTTAATACTATAGAAAAAACTAGGGAGAAGGAGACTGAAGTCAAGCTGTGCGGATAGCTCAGAAGAAGCCCTCCCTGGTCGGGGAAAAAGTGCTGACCGGGACTGGAAGTGCCTCTACGGTGAACAGATGCAGCTAACGCGCGCGTCCACAAGGACCACAGAGCGAGCATCAGTCTTGGGACAACCGCGGGAGGCTAGTTGGGGAAACCGAGTTACGGGATGGGTGTGATTCCCCGGCTAAAAAGGTGAGGCGGTTTCCTGGCATGAACTGGCCCCCGGGATGCCCGAAAGTCCCCACCCGGCCGAGCTGGGGGGGTGTAGATGCAGCCCCGCGCGTTTCCGAGAAACCCCCGCCGGGATTAAGCACGGCAACGAATGGGTCCCGAGCGCCCCGGGCGGCCCTGGGGTCGACGCGGACCAGGGACGCGCCCAGCCCGGGAAGCGCCGCGTCCGGAGCTTCGCCCTCCACGGCCGCTTCCCTCCCTGTCTGCCGGACGGGCGGGTCGCGCAGGCCGCGGGGCCCGGAGACGCGCCCCTCCCGAGGCCACGCGCCCGCAGCCCGCAGCGGATGCAGCTCCCGCAGCCCCGACAGCCCGGCTGCACCACCAGCCCCGCGCCCCCCCCCCCCGCCCCCGGTGCCAAGTCGCGGTTCCGAGCCCAACCCGTCCTGGCGTCCCGGGCGGGCGCGAGGGTCTCCGCGGTCGCTGCCTGGAGACCCCGGAAACCTGTGGCGCCCGAGGAGGCGGCGCGTCCCTTACCGCGCAGCGACTCCAGGAGGCTCCAGGGCCCCGCGACGCGCCGGGCATTTTTTTCTGGGAAACTTCTCCCAGGTCTGTGGGGCTGAGCCGCCCGGCAGGAAAAGCGCTCAGCGCCGGGAGGCTGCGACCATCCGGGAACTTCGCGGAGAAGTAAACCCTCCCCTCTCGGCTCCGGGTCCCCCCCGCCCCCTGCGGCCCCGCCACATGTGGACGCGCCGCGAGGCCGCCGCTGGCCCTCGGCCCTCGGCTCGGGGCGCTGAGCCAGCCCGGCTCGGCTCTGAGGCGGAACGCCCCGCAGCCCGGGGTGCCCCCCGCCCCCAGAGGAGCGTGGCGGGCCTGAGGTTAGAGGGTGGGGGTGTATGTGAGGGGACACGGCGGCTTTCGCAGAGGAGAGAGGAACTGGAAGGGGTGTCCAACCCTGGACCCTTTCCCCCAAAGATCGCATCCTTTCCAGCTTCTCGCTGCTGGGGCCCCCCTCCCCCACCCGTAGGGAACGCTTTTTCCCATTGCCTTCTCAACTCAAAAGAGAAGGTCCAGCCTTGAGTTACCGTAAATTCAAGTTGACTTTACTGAATTTTAAAATGGAGTGGAACCCACTGTTAACTTAAATAAAAGATGACAGTAAGAGGCAACAAACATTTATTGGCGATCCAAAAGAATAGCTATTTGGGAAGCACTGATTTGAGTAGAAACAAACCCAGATAGTGTTTCCCTTGCGGGTGAAGGCAGTGGGTTTTTATGAGAAAGGGAAGGGGAATAATTACCTGAATAGAAGGGAGGAACTTTTATTGGTGTTAATAAGTCAAGGAAAGAATTTCAATAGATGCAAATAGGCTAAGTCATTCTTTAGCTATACGTAGTGGTGCTATTTCTAAAGAATGCCTTTAATTTTCAGTCTGCTTTCCTGTGAACTTTGCAGAAAGCTGTTTGGAATACAATGTCGGTTTGGCCTAAAGGTTATTTTGCCCAGTTTAAACTCCAAAGGTTTGAGGCATAAGTCCTATAAGGCAGTTAGTTCCTCTGGAGTAGCAGCTCTAACTCCATTTTGAAGTGGATCCATTTATATTATTTTTCACATTTCTCCCACTTGATTAAGATCTTTCCTTGAAAGCATCTCTGATCAGCCTCTGGAAAGCAACACCGATCTTGTATGGACAGCATCATTCAGCCTTCGTTGCTGGGAAGGCTCATACCTGTTGTGTCATGACTTGGGTAAGAGGGAGAGAGGTTTCCTGAGTGGACTTAGGCCACATTTGAGCAACAAGAATGTCAGAACAGGAAAGCTTTACTGTCTGTCATACTCTTAAGGACAAACACCTTCTGTGGTTTCTTGAGGTTTCTGATATGAGGTCCCTTAGGCCTTAGTAATCATCTGAAAGTAATGAACAACCATCATTTGAGTGGTGTCTTTGTGACATCAAGCTATGCAAAATGAACAAAGTTGTGTAACAGCAAAGATTTCGATAATAACAAACAAAATGGTAAGTCCAATTTGGAGAATAGATCTGAACCAGGAGGCAATAACTGAGGGCAGCCAGCTGAAGATATCAAAGAGCTAGGAGTGCCAGTGGGTACTGTATTAATCATTCAGTTTGTGCCAGGTTTCATCTAGTTCCAACTGTCCTTCAGCAGAGGTGTTTTATCCATCTACAACAAGAGACCTTAACAGTAGAGCAAAACCCACCCTCTTCAGCTCACATGTGATCAAGAGCAATTCTACTGTCAAATACAACTTGCCCAGGGAATCTAAAGATTTTTTTTTTATTGGGTAGCTATTGCTTTGGTGGTAGATCCAACAATTTCTTTTAGGGTTTTGATAAGTTCCTAATCATGTATCATTCTCTACAACATCTGCCCAAGGAAAAAGTGTACTTTTAAATCTGAACTTTACTGGGGTTTACAGGAATTGAATACCCTTAACTATGTGTTCAACGAGTTGCATGTTTTGACCTGTGAATTAGGTTAAAAATGATGCCCGTTGGTGAGTTATCTTTCCAGGTAGAAATCTACGGGGAAAAGGAAACAGTAACTACTATAGTGAGTGCTTAGGCTCTCATATTATTTGTGAGATAGGAAGGAACTAAAATAAGGGGTAGGGGGAGGAAGAAAAATAAAAGTTTGATTATACAAACCTAGTCCAGATTTTGGGGTTAGCTGTCCACAACAGATGCTGTCTGATTCACTTCCTAGTGATTTTTAATTTCAGATCCTCTGTTGGCTAAGCAGTCCAGTTTGGGTATAGGAACTTTCTTTAAGTGGGAAGCACAGATCCAAGAGTCAACGACTTCGAATTTGGCAGCCCAATAATTAGTTAGGAGTAACTGATATGGTCCTTTCCATCTTGGGTAGGTTAAAGAGTCCTTTTGAAAGTGTCTTTTCTAATGTGGGTATTAATCTGGTTATAAATTGTGGTGTTGAATTTCTTAATTTCCTTTATTTAATTAAATAACAAAGGCAGATAAAACTAAATGCATAGGTCAACCTACAGTTATTTTAAAAAATGAAAGCTCCTGTTTAATCAAAAGGGGCAGATCTTAAGAAAAATTGTACATGTCAGTGTTGAAGTTTGGTATGTCTCTGATGATGTCATCAGTTGTTTAGGTAAACTTTCCAAATGGCTTATATAGTATCAGGCACAAAGATTATCTAAGTATAAGCTATCAAAATGATTTCTTTGAAGTTATATTAAATTGTTTACATTCATTTTGTAGGGCGTCAGGAAAAGGGGTGGCTGGTAAGGCTGCTGGGAACCCTGAACGCAAGGTACCAGGCCAGCTTTCCTGGGGAGGCTTCCACATGATTCTATCCATGACTCTATCCTGATTCTATCCATGATTCTATCCTGAGTCTATCCATGATTCACGTCTCTGTCATACATGACATTCCCATCAACGCCTTGGTTATATAACCAGTGTTTCCATTTGTGACCTGTTACAGGAGGACAGATTGTTATTGAACTTAGTAAATAACCACACGGCCAGGGAAACAGGAATAACACACTTACTAAAATTTTCTAATCAGGTAGGAAGAAAAAGATAAATGTTTCAATTCTGCTTACAAAGGTATAATTTACCAAATTGCTATAGGTCATAGGTAGCTTAGGAGAAAAATAAAGATAAAAATACCCAGTGATAATTCAGATAAAGTCATAAAAATTATATTGCTCTGGCCAGCGTGGCTCAGTTGGTTGGGTGTTGTCCTGCAAAGCAAAAGGTCACCTGTTAGATTCCTGGTCAGGGAACCTTTCAGCTGCTTGTGCTTTTAAAGGTTCTCGCCTATTTTTTTTTCCCCTTTGGTTTGCTCAGTCACAAGCAGTTGTGAACTGTGTTTACATTCCTGATTTTTTGCAGGAGAGCCTGGGAAAGTTGCTGAGGAAACCTTTAAAAAATTTCTATCATACTTTTAATTCTACCTAATTTCTGATCACGGAATTATTAAATTCCTTGAATTATCTTGTCAGGTCTCAGGTGGGACAAACAGCAAATATTTTTGAAGGCACAGAACAAGCCCATGGACCCAACAGTGTGCAAAGGGCACAACCTTCCAGAAATCATCTCCTCTGACAGCCGTCAGGTCCCAAAGCAAGCAGACAGCTCCCTCAAGCCCTTAGAACACGGAAGGGGCAATGGCTGTTCCTGGGAGAGAGAGGATAAAAAACCAACTGATCTTATTGTCTTGGTTTAGGTTCCTCTTAAAACTTTAATTTTTTATTAGCCCTTTATAGGAGGCCTTTGCTTTTAACTGCCTAAGTTAAAAATTACCTGCTCAGATGGCCAAAGTTTCCTGTAGATCCTTTTAGACCTGTTTTTGAAATCATTTTGTATTTTAGAAGCTTCTACATATCAATCATAGAATACATTCCATTGTTCCCAAGGTATTTGAAATTCTTTCCTTAAGGAAAGGCCATTGAGGTGGACTTAAAACAAAGGTTTTCCTAAATTACTTTTGCTAAGTTGGTCCATTGTATTAGAAAGGCACAAGAGGAAAGACCAAAATGTTTACATATATATCTTGCTAAATTCCCAAGGAAGGAACTTTTGGGGAATTTTAGAGAGTGAAGATCACTTGTTAAAGACTAATTTCCCAAAAGCTTTGAAGGATGGACAGAAAGTCAAAAGAGATATTAATCTAAAGGCACAGGTAGCCCTGGCCAGTGTGGCTCAGTTTATCGGGGTGTTGTCCCATAACTGACGAGTTGTGGGTTTGATTCCTGATCAGGGCACGTACCTAGGTTGTGGGTTTAATCCCTGGTCTGAGAACATACAGGAGGCAATCAATCTATGTTTCTCTTTCTCCCTTCCTCTCTGCCTCTCTCTCTAAAAAGTCATGAGAAAATGTCCTTGAGTAAGGATTAAAAAAATAAAATAAAGCCACAGGTAGCTTGACTACCAAATGCACACTGGTACATACACTTTCTGGATGGCTGGGATCAAAAGGGAATTTTGAGGATAAAAATAAAAGTCCACATTGTTGATTTATTTAATCACATGCATGTTAACAAGTAAAACTTGGGTTCTTTGGAGCCATATGACGATCTAAAAGGGATGTACCATGAGGTTGTGAAGTGTGTACCCTTTTTAAAATTCTCATTGCACAGAATTTTTCTTGAGGTTGTCATTTTTTTAGAGATTTCTGATGTCAATCTAATTTATTCTGTGACAAAGGAATTTCTATTGGTGTTGATAAGTCAGGAATTTCTATTGGTATTAATAAGTCATGGAAGGAACTTGTAGAGTGACTAACTTATTCTGTCACAGGAGGCTTTGCTTGAGGTGGCAAGTGTCCTTATGAGTCTTAAATGCTGGATCCATGCCCATCAGTTTATGGTGTTGACTTCCGAGATTTCCTTAGCATGAGGCTTTCACCTCATGTGCCTGTAATCCACATACATTTGTTTACACAGAAGCAGTCTAGCGAGATCAGCAAGCACAGTCAGTTTGCAGGGGCCCTGCCAGGATAACAGGTTTATAGGATTTATGCTTGTGTCCTCCCCTGTGAAATCTCTCTCTCTTTTTTAAAAAAATTCTCACCCCAGGATATGTCCATTGACCCTAAAGGGTGGGGAGAGAAGACATCCTGTGAGAGAAACATCGATCAGTTGCCTCCCTCACATGCCCTGTTGAGGGATCAAACTTGCGGCCCTTTGGTGCGTGAGACCATGCTCCAACCTGGCCGCCAGGCCAGCACTGGAATCTTTTTCTTACGACAATACAACAGACAAAGACAAGGCAAGGAAACAAAAGAAAAAATGCACCCAACAAAATGAGTACTTACCCAAAAGGGATAAAATTCCTGTGAGCTGTTTACCATCCCCCCACCCTACCCAAGGGCACTTGTTACCAACAGGAGAGCCATGAGAAAACCCCCCTGCGACAAAAACATTCTTTCAATGCAGTAGCAAGCTCTGAGTTGCTCACATCCCCGGAAACCTTCACCAGGTAAAGAAGGGATCCCCCGAGGGGAAAAGTCTCACTCAGCAGCAAACTCCTGGGGCAGCAGCCACACGCCATCACTGGGACAATCATTCCCTGGGCCATTGTCCTCTTTGAGGGGGATCCCCTTCCAGTCCCAAATAGAGGCACCAACCTCAATTTCAAAACTTCAATCAAAAAGGATGGAGGACTGATTCTGAGAGGGTTTTATGGTTGGGAAGGCTACAGTGCGTGGAAGCAGTTCATGGTTCCCAGGATGCTGGTCCGTGATGGTGAGGCTGCTTTAGCTCCCACTCTGACACCAGCTATGTTAACCTAAAAATAAAAGGCCGATGTGAAAGTCAAGAAGCATTTGATTGAGATGTAAAAGAATGGCTATTTATGCAGCACTGTTTTAGATGGAAACCCAAACAGTATTTTGGTTTAGGGGGTAAAGGCAATGGGATTTTGAAGAGAAAGGAATGGGGAATAATTACATTAGTAGAAGGAAGGAATTTCTACTGGTGTTGATAAATCATGGAAGGTACTTCTATAGTCACAA
This sequence comes from Phyllostomus discolor, assembly GCF_004126475.2. Classification (NCBI taxonomy): domain Eukaryota; kingdom Metazoa; phylum Chordata; class Mammalia; order Chiroptera; family Phyllostomidae; genus Phyllostomus; species Phyllostomus discolor. Next base: position 48,965,595 of record NC_040906.2, on the reverse strand, counting down.
ATAAGCTGTGCTGTTCTTTAGTTATACACAGTGGTACTAATTCTAAAGAATGCCTTTAATTTTCAGTCTGGTAGTCAGAATGTCTGCTTTCCTGTTAGCTTTCCATATAGTTGTTTGGAATACACTGTTGGTTTGGACAGTCCAAGGTTATTTTGCCCAGTGTACACATCCCCAAGATTTGAGGAGCAAGGCAGTTCCTCTGGGACGGCAGCTTGGACTCCATTTCGAAGTGCCTCCATTTCTGTTACGTTTCACACTGCAGAGGCCCAGGGGCCACATGTACCTGCCTGCCCACCCACTGTGTCAAGACAACAGGGTTGCTCCTCCTGTGGAAAGATGCCAGGTACCGCACAAAGGGGTAGGGACTCTTTGATTAGTTTGTACTTTGCTACCAGTGGGGATAGATTTATCGTCAGCCACCCATATCCTCAATTACAGTAGCATTGAGAGCAAACATCTGGAGAAAGCTGAGGCTCTACTCTATTGCCAGAGCCAACTGTTACCATCAGGCTCTGGCCAGCTCTGAAGGCCCAGCTCCTGGCCACAGAGAAAAGTTGACACTCACTAAGACAACACAGATTTCAAAATATGTGTGTTTGAAAAGAACAACAAGTTGTGGTGAATATAATAACCGTTTAATCATATTGTTTAAAAACCTAGGCTGTGTGTGCCTTTGAATAAAAGCATAAAAGTGGGAACATGTACACTTCAGAATTGCTGTCCTAGGCTGAGGAGGTTGTTCATCCTTGACTTCAGGCTGTCTGCTCCTGCACCATTCCCAAGGGCACACTTGCACCTTGACATGCTCTTAACAGATACAATACCCCTCTGGGAAAGAGATTTTGTAGCATGGGTGAATTCTTTTTGATGACAAACTTTTGTCCCTAAAGGTACCGATCTTTTAAAGGTCATATTCATATATATATATACATATATATGCATATATTTGCCTTTTAAAATCATTTCCATGCTATTGTGTACCTGTTATGTTTTATATAAAATGAAGATATGTTATTCTGTATAGCAATTTTTTAATTATTCCAGTATTGGAAACAAATCACTAGCACTGATCACAGTGTGGTGTGGAAGTTAGCCCAGGAACTTCTGGTCTCCTTGCTAGCTCTCTAAGCCTCAATTTCCCCTTCAGTCAAATAGCTCTTACCACCTAGAATTGTAGTAAGGGTTAAATGTGACAATCCCTCCCAAGAGGAATGTAGGAGTAGCCCACTGGTAAGAATCTTTAGATGTCTTTGATTCCCCCAAATTCAGCAGAGAGCTCCTGGAATCTTTTAGGGAATTGATTGAATACTTCTTGGGATAAGGACTCTCTTGAGTTCAAGTCTTTCAAGAGTCCATGTAAATTTTTTGCATTAGTATACATAAAAGAAAATTAGGAAGGTAAAATACATGCCCCTCCCATCATTTCATCACTGCACGCCAAAAGTAAATGGTGTTCTGAATAGTCCACTGTTTTAAATCACCCATAAGGCCAGTCTTCAGTTGTCTAGAATGCCCCCTGCTCTCTCCTCTCAGACCCAACATTTCTCTCCAATTAAGTCAAAACCTGAGTAGGATTTTATCAGTGACACTTTTTCTAGTTTCAATAAGTTGGGTATGGTTATTTATGTACAATATTAACATTTGGGAAAGCTGAGTGAAGGGTACAGCTAAACATTTTTTACTGTTTTTTTGCAGCTTCATTTTAAGTTTGAAATAATTTCAAGCTGAAAAAGTTTAAGTTTCTTTTATTAAAAAGATTAAAGCCTAAAGTTTTATAACAGATACCTCCTTCCCTTGGGTTAGGTCTCTATTATACCTTAATTATTATACCAAATTAAACCTTAAAATGAAGCTACTGAACGAAGTTAGTAGTGGGCAAAGGCATTATGCTAAACCTTTGCAGTCATGCACAATACACTTTGATATGAATGAGTTAATAAGAAAAATGGCTTCCTGAATGCTGATTGTAGACAAAGCTAGGCTGGAAATGTTACTATCTTGGGAAAGCTGGAGTAAGGAGGGAGAGAGAAGGACATCGTGATTAGCAATATTAAGACAAATTCACCTGAGCACAATAGTATTAAATATATATTTACTCTTTTTTAGAGCTACCATTTTGGGATGCACTCTGACCTCTACACTAGCCCTGTGGTGCCTGAGAACTTCTCTTTTACTGACCACCGCATCGTGGCAGTTAGTTGTTAAAGCCTGTCTAGCCCCATTGACAGCAGTTCCAATGTGGGGGGAGGCGCATGAAAAAGGAACTGCCGGTCTGTCTCAGCACAGCATTCCCAACATGTGGCCTGTCCTTAGTAGTCTCTACCACTTATGCTAGGCCTTTTTACGTATATTGATAGCATCTCATTTAAATCTCACAGCAACCTTGTGAAATAGGCATTTGTCGCCATTTCACAGAGGAGGAGACTGTGACTTGAAGCGCTTCAGTAACCTGCCCAAGATCACTCAGTTTGTGAACTTCAAACTCCAGGTTATTTTCACCCTAATGCTCTTGCTCTAATGAGTATGCATACTGTCTCTTGACTTTACTTCCTGTTTATTCCGCCACTGAGCTTCTGCTGGTGTGAATGACCTGAACTGACTAGTATTCAGATTTCTCGCTGTCAAATATAACAAAAGAAGAAAATATTATATTTATCTCGGTAGAGAATGATGGGGGTTTAGGTAGGACTGGTCAAAGACTTGAGTAATGCGGGTGAGCTCTTCTGGAAATGGAACATGGTGTGGCGCAAGAGCGCATGCTCAGCCCGGGGGTGGTTCAGAGAAGCAGGGTGTGTGTGGGCCGAAAGGGGTCCTCTTCCTTATGTAAGAAAAGTATTCTTATTCTAAACAATTCAAATATTCATAAGCATAAATATTATATATAAAGCGAAAGTCTTCCACATCTTATCTCCAGAGATAACCACTGTAATAGAAGGATATACCTATATTCTTCTCCATGTTTTTTCTGCGTAACCTCATTTTGAAAAAAATCAACAAATACTTATAGAAAGCCGGGTAAATGGGATCATACTATACATCTTCTGTAATTTACCCTCTTTCTCTATTAAATAATCTATTGCTTTAGTTTTTTGTGGCTTTGAAACAAATCACCATACATTTATCAACATCATTTATTATTTAATGGTTCTGTAGGTCAGAAGACTGGTCATGGCATGGTTGGGTTCTCTGTTCAAGGTTTCACAGGCTGAAATCAAAGTTCCAGCCAGGCTGAATCCTCTGGAGGCTCTGGGAAAAAACCCTCCTCCAAGCTCATTCAGACCATTGACAGAATCAAGTTCCTCATGGTGGTAGGACTGGGGTACCTGTTTCCTTGCTGGCTGTCAGCCCCCAGAGGCCACCCATGTCTCTTGCCACCGGGCCTCCCCCACCTGCACAGCCAGCAGTGGAGAATGTCCCTCAGAGCGAATCCCTCTCACGCTTCCAGTGTCTTGTGCCAGTCCTTTTATGGGCTTCACTGGTTCTGTTAGGTCCATTGAAGATAATCTATCTTACACCCAACTGATTTGGGACCTTAATTACATCTGCAAAGTCCCTTCACCGCAGCACCTATGTTAGTACATGACTGGACAACTGGGAGAAATTTTGGGTATAAGGCAGGGGGAGTGGGAATCTGGGGGCCAGTTTATCATCCCACCACAGATATTGTGGTTTATCTTCCACTTCTCTAACTATAAAACGATGTCATTCTATTTTATAGCTACATAATCTTTCACTGTATGATATGTTATAATTTAAACAAATCCCCTATTAGTGGCTATTTTACTACTTCCAGCTATTTGCCTTTTAAAAATGCACAATAAGCATTTCAGTTCTTAAATGCTTAGGTACCTATGTACTTCTGTAAGTTAGCATCCCAGAAGGATTGGGTTGGCCAAAAAGTCCATTAGGTTTTTTCTGTACAATGGCCCTAGTAGTGCTTAGTTGTCTTTTAACTTCATTCAAAACAGTTTTGTTAGATTGTATTGTGACAGCTGTCATATCAGTGTGCAAATTAAAAACAAACTTATCAAAATTGGTGAATTTTTGTGCAGCCATTTTAATATTAAAGATGGAAGAAGATACAACATTCTTGGCATATTAGGCTTTATTATTTCAGGAAAGGTAAAAACACAACTGAAATGCAAAAAACATTGTGCAGCGTATGGAGAAGGTGCTGTGATTGATCAAATGTGTCAAAGTAGTTTGTGAAGTTTCTTGATATTACTGACATTTTGGCCAAATAATTCTTTGCTGTAGAACTGTCTTGTATATTGGAAGATGTTTAGCAGCACCGCTGGCCTCTACCCACCTAAAGCCAATAGCAGAAGATAGCCAACATACTCAAGGTATCCAAATGAGTAAAGTTACTGGTGAAAATGAAAAAGGTATCTTATTTTAAGGGAAAAAACAATATGGACTTTTTGGCCAACCCAATAGAACTTCAGGGTATAAGGGTTTACACCTTTGATAGACACTTCCAAATTGCTTTCCAAAATGAGAATATCAATTTATATCTCCGATGACATTATATAAAAATAGAAGTCGCTAATTCTTACACTTAAATTCCCTTCAAAGACTGTGTCATCAGGAGACTGAAAGTGTAATGCTTAAGGGCATGGACTCACAGTCTGCTTGTCTGGCTGCCAGTCTTGCTTTTTGGTTTCCTAACTGTATGACTTAGGAAAGGTGGCTAAGCCTTGGTTTCTGCATCTCTCAAATGAGGATGTGGGGGTGGGTGAAAAAAGGTGAAGGGGCCCTGGCTGGTGTGGCTCAGTGGATTGAGTGCCAGCCTGAGAACCAAAGTATCACTGGTTCGATTCCCAGTCAGGGCACATGCCTGGGTTCCAGGCCAGGTCCCCAGTGGGGGGTGCACAAGGGGCAAGCACACACTGAAGTTTCTGGCTCTCTCTTTCTCTCTCCCTTCCCCTCTCTCTAAGAATAAATAAATAAAATCTTTTTTTTTTTAAGTTGAAGGGATTAAGCAAGAAACAAACAAACAAAAAAAACCCTCACTAACACAGACAACAAACAGTATGGTGATTACCAGAGGGAAAGAAGGGTGGGGGAGGTAGAAGAGGGTAAAGAGGGGATAAATGGTGATAGAAGGAGACTTGACTTGGGCTGGTGAACACACAATACAGTATACAGATGATATAGTATAGAAGTGTACACCTGAAACCTATGTAATTTACAACGTTCTGCAATTTCACCCCAATAAACTCAATTAAAAAGTCTAAATAAATAAATAAAATGAGGATGATAATAATGACATTGCTTCATATTAGTTATCAGTTGCTGTGTAACAAATTACTCCAGAACTTAGTGCCTTAAAACACACCATTATTGTCTTATCATTTCTACCTGTGGGTTGGGAACCTGGGTGTATCCTCACTGGGTGTGTGTGGTCAGTGTGTCTCACTGCTGCAGTCGCTGTGGGAGCCAGGGCTGCGGTCATTGCAAGGCTTGGCTGGAGGAGGAGCTGCTTCTGAGTGAACTCACATGGCTCTTGGTGGTCCTCAGGTCCTCTCTGCCTGTTGGCTGGACACATCAGTTTGTTGCCATGTGGGTATCTTCATGGGACAGCCTACAACATGACACCTGTTTCCCCTCAAAGTGCCGAAGATGGAAGCCACAATATTTTTGTAACTTAATCTTGAAAGTGACATCCCATCTCTCTGCTGGGTTCTAGTCATTAGAAGCAAGTCACTAAATCCAGCCCACACTTAGGGTCAGGGTGTGATAGAGGGTGTGAATATCAGCAGGCAAGGGTCATTGGGGTCATCTTAGAGGCTTACTAAGCCTAGGCCTGAAGGGGCCGGGAATGGTACCCAGAACTTGGAGAGGGGAGCTTCAGTTTTAGGGGAGAGGTCACTGGCAGCAGTTGTGACCCTCAGAAGAAAGGTGCCAAGCAGGGCGAGACTAGAGGAATAAATACCCTGACTCTTCTCTCCTGCCAGTGCCTCTCACCCTGCGAGCCCAGTCAGGAGCCAGAGAGCAAGGCATCATGCTGCCTGTGGCTCGGGTCAGCCCCCAGCACCAATGGGTGAAGGAAAAATGTCCAATGTGGGCAGACGTAGCTGTTCACTAATGGGGTATTTCCTGGGGACGTGACACCATGGCCCCTCACGTAAAAGGAACTAAAAAACAGTTGATCCTGAGTTTCCAGGGTCGGGGCTGGGGAGGGTTGGCAGTGGGAGCACAGTCTCAGGGAGTCTATGGTGTCTCCATAGTGGCTTCCGTCTGGGCCAGTGACAGAGATACAGGGATTTAAACTCACAGCTGCCAGGTGGGTCCGGAGTAAATGTCTCAGGAAGCCAGTGTGGAATGCGGGTTTTATTTATCTGGGGAATGGCCTTAATGACACAAAAGGCATTTGTTCTGCTTGCTCAGGCTGATGACTCTGACTGATGATTAAACTTTGTTTCGTTGGTCAGGTGCCAGTGCAGGTACCTGCGAAGACCTTAGGGGCTTCCAGAGACAGGAGATTTTCCAAATGCATTCTGCTCCCGGAGCAAGGTCCAGAGCCTGGCTCCAGTGAGACAAGGCAGGACAGCTGGAGGGGAGAAACCTTAATACCATCGCCAGGAAATGAACCCAGGACTCAAGGTGGGCCTTTCCCTTCCCAGCCTCTGCGCCCTGTGGACATCTGGGTGTGTTTGAACAGTTGTTTCCAGCCTGCTGAAGCGGAGGGCACTGGGGGCGGGGAGGCTGCATTTATTTAATACAGCTTTGTGACAAACTCATACTTATTTCTTAAAACGCTTTATGAAGATGCCATTATAGATGATTGATCTGAAAGACAACTAACTCTCTCAAAGATGAAGAGGGCCCGTGCTGAAACGTCCCAAGGACGTGTTGGAGAGTGATGATGCGTCATCGATCCAGAAGAGTGATGAACTCAACCTTCTGCAATAACGTTTTAACAATTACAAAAGTAAAATATAGATTAAACTATAAAACATCAAAATTGCAATAATAACGTTAATGAACAGCAGAATTTATTAGATGGGAGCAGCTATAAAAATGTGTAATTTGCAAAGAGTCTATGTTATAAAGTACATAAAGATGTTACTAAACAAAATTTTTTAACACTTTAAATGTATATAATTCTTGTTTTCTGTGATGGTAATGGTGGTTAGCAGTATGCTAATTAAAAATATTTAATTGAGCATATCCATTATAGTCTTCTTAGAAAGAATATTTTTATTGCATTTTTAAGTTAGAGTAAAAGTTTTATACCATGAATAAGTAAAACACTGTAAAATACTGTTTACCTTTAACTCACTTGCTTTAATTTATGTTTTTGTGTATGTTTAATAATGTTTATAACAGATTATTGCAGTAATACATGATTATAACCTATAAATCAATTATCAATTTATTTGGGGGGGTGTGCATCCTCAAACATTTTTATTGCTACTGTGCACCTTCAAAATACTCAGAGCTTTCTGGACTAATGCTCTCCCGTGAAGACAGTACACTTCCTGAGGCTCCTCAGTGTGTCCCTTGGGAGGCGGTGCTGGAGGGCGAATTGCCAATTTCTTTCCTGGGGGCGGAAGCAGCCGAGGAAGACAGAGCAGCAGCCGTGGTGAGGGGCTGAGGGCCTTGGCTGATGTGAAGAACGTGGAAGAACCAGAATATTCACGACCTGACCAAGTGGCATACAAGCCCCGGAGACAGGGGTGGAGTGCTGGAAAGCCAGGTCCTCCGGCAGGACGAACAAGGAGACCGGCTCTACTGGCTCTTAACAAACAAGGTAAGTGATGGTGGGCACAGGGAGGCTAGCAGAGCGTTAAAATGGATAGAGTCCATCAGAGAGGTCAGTTCTGGCGTCACCGTGGGTCCTGTCAACACTCGTCATCTCCAGCTCCACATCAGGGGTCACTGGAGTGACAAACCCCATGGGCGGGCGCTGAGGGAGTGAACTTGGAGGAGGCTGAGGGGCGCTGAGGCTGGTGAGGCTGGTGCAGTCAGTGGGCCCACACGGGTTAGCCAGCCTGGGAGGGAGAGCGCAGCTCCGGGTTTCTCATCGCAGAATCAAGTTAGGGAATGGAATGGCCGCTTCCTGCCTGTGGAGAGAGAGCACTGCTGGGGCACCCGCAACCGGATAAAATCCCAAAGGCAGCCTCTCCCTAACCCCCAAATCCCGAGTTCCTCTGAAATGCTGCCCCATTGGGTGATGTGGTGGTTTCGCAAGTCTCTTACAACAGAAGCCTCTCTTCACTGACCGCATGCAGAGTACCAAACACCTAAAGGAGACCAGGGCACGGCTGCCTTGGGGATGGGGGTGGGGGCACAAAGCCTGCAGGGTGGGAACTCGGGTGTCTGCCCAGGCTTGGTCTTCCCAAATGGTCCCCAAGGTGTGATTTGAGAAACACTGGAGAAGCAAGTCCAGTCCTCTTGGGGTGGCGTTCGGGGACTCCCTTGACATTACCCCTATTTTATTTTCCCATCTTCGGCCCCCCCTGGCTTGGCACTTTATGCCCCAGAGTATAGAACTGCGCCAGCGCATCTGAGCTCTTTCGTGCCTCCATGCTCTTGCTCATTCTGTTCCTTCTGCTTGGAATGCCCATCCACCTACCACCTCTGGCTCATCTTTAGAATTCACCCTTGGTAGCATCTACTCTGGTAAGTCCTCTGGGCTGCCATGGGGTAAACCCTTGAGGCGCCTACCTATGAGGGTTTACCTCCCTGCTGAAATTCTTCTCTATCTGTTACACTCACTAAACCGTATCTTTCCCAAGGGCAGGAATCTTTTGAATCTTGGAGTTCTTCATTCCCATTCCAGCACCTGGGTCAATTGATGCAATTGTTTAAATATAACCAGTTTGGAATGCAAAGGACCTTTCCTGGAAAGCAAGTTTGAGAAGAGATGGGAGGAATGTATGATCAGGGAGGGGCGTAATACCTGAGGAGAGAGAGGAGAGAGAGGAGAGGAGCTGAGGACGAAGGGGAAGGCGGGACCGGAAAGTAACTACGTCCTACATTGCTTAGTGTCACTGGAAGTTCACTCGGGGCCTCGGCTGGACGCACCTGGCACGGCTGCAGCCGATGGAATGCATGATAAGTAATGCTGGGAAGATGCACTTGGTCCGCAGAGGAGGGGCCCTTCAGGAGCTCCGGAGGCTTCTGAGAACTTGCCTGAGACACTATGGGCCTCTGGGGACTCTAACCAGCGTAATGGACTTTGCAAAGAGAGACAGCTGAGCTAGGAAAGCTAGTTCAAGTCCCTGGGGGATGATGATGGACTGGTTAAGGACGCCCTCAGATCTGTCTGAAGGAGGAAATCTCTTCCTGGAATCATTTGCTCACGGTTAGGGAGGGGGAGATGAAAAGGCATGGGGTTTTTGTGTTATGAGAAGCAGATGGTTTCCAGGCCTCGCTTTGAAACGTTGAACACACTCCGCCTTGGTGTCGTCCACGCTCACAAGGACTTAGCTACGCTCCCACGTCCTCCTTCCCAGGCACGTGATCACTTGCTGGCTTTGTGACCTTGACCAAGTCCTTTAAATTTTCTAAGCCTCAGTTTTCTTGTATGTAAAATAGGTACGTTCATTGTCTTCCACTTCATTTAATCAATGAGATGATCCATGGAAAGTGCTTAATACAGGGCCTGATATACAGTAAATGCTTAATAGCCCTGGCTGGTGTGGCTCAGTGGATTGAGTGCTGGCCTATCAACCAAAGGGTTGCCAGTTCAATTCCCAGTCAGGGCACATGCCTGGATTGTGGGCCAGGTTCTCAGTGGGGGATGTATGAGAGGCAACCACACACTGATGTTTCTCTCCATCACTTCCCCACTCTCTAGAAAGAAATAAAATCTTTATTTTTAAAGGTTTTTTAAAGTATTTACTTATTTTTAGAGAGGGAGAAAGAGAGGGAGGCCAGCTCAGGGCAATAAATAAAATCTTTTAAAAAATAAAGTAAGCACTTAATAAAAATTAGCTAAAATGATGACTGCTGATACCCTGAGCCATTTGGGAAAGTTTAATGGAGAATAAAAGGTAGTCAAACCATCCAGAAGCACAAAGCCTTGCTACTCGAAACATGGCTGTGGGCAGCAGCTTTGGCATCTTGTGGGTACTTGTTAGTGGACTCAAAGGTGTTCCTGTCCTACAGGAGCTCACTGCCTCTTGCTGCCCAGCGGACAGGTGCAGGAGCGCCCTGGGATGGAGCCCTTGCACACAAGGGAGGGCGAGAAGGCAGGCTGGGCTGGGAGGACACACCAGCCTGACCCTCTCCAGGCGACTCACCGGATTCTCCACCAGACCCACGATGGTCGGACCCCTCTCCACCTCACTGGCAGGTTTGTGGGGTATCTAGTGTTTTGCCTGCCACATACTGAGTGTGTATTCAAGGGTCACTGTGAGGACAGATCAAAGACAGGTGAATACCATGGTTATAAACATGAAGACCAAAGGGGAACCCTTCCCTGCCTCCCATCTGTCCTGGGCCTGCTAAACTGTGCCTTTGGGACTGCAGGGGGGACCACTGTGTCATGCCCTTCACAGCGTTGCCTCTAACACCCTATGCTCACAGCTTCTCTGGGTGACTCTGGCGTCACCATAAGACGCATGTTCTTTTAAGGTATGAACAGTCTCCCCAAGCCCCAGGTGGGTTCTTTCTGTGATGTTAGCAGAGAACCTTTCATCCGCTTCCAGCCAAATTGGGCGGGAGGTGGAGTCCCATTGCTTGGGGAAGAAATTGTACAGTTTTGATTCCAAGTCTGGAAGGAAGGGTATGTGACTCTTCGAGGGGCTGAGTCAGTCGGGGACTTCTGTTTGTGCCATCTTCACGGCTTCCCTCCTCCAAGGGACAGCGTCCAGCCAAGAGGGGCTTCAAGTGGCCAGACCTGTGCCGGATTCCTGGCACTGCTGCTTCCTTGCTTCCTACATGACTTCACCCTAATTGTTTATTTCTCCTGAAAATTGACAGCCTTGTCTACAAAGTGAAGATAATAAACCTCCTTCATAGAGTTATCGTGGGGATCAACATTAAAATAGAAGATGGATAACACCCAAAATGGGACCCGGGAGAGCGTCCTTGGGGGTGCTGCCCATCATCGCCCCAGGGCCTGCGAGACCAGCTTCCCTGACAAAGCGGCTCCCTAATTGAAGGGCACATGCTAGGTGCTCTGTGAGTGATAGTATCACATCTATTGCTACATCTGCTTAACATAGGATTGCTAGTCTTAGCAAAGAAGATTGTCTGAAACATTGTGTGGAATGTACTTGTACTAAAATATTTTTTGTTTATCTGAAATTCAAATTTAACTGGATATACTTTATCTGGCAACTCTTGTTTATGAACATTGGGTCATGGGAGGTTAAATTATAAAGGGAAAACTGTTACTACAAATGCCACAAAAGACATTGCCTACTATAAACAAACTGTTGCATTGGAATTTTTTTCTCCCCAGTAGTAACTGGGGTTATTTCTAAGTTGGCCTTAGGAGAAGAGGAGAAAAGGAACCGGATGAGGGTGAAGGAGGATGGTGGAAGGGGACGGAGAGCCAGAGGAGCCAGAGGGCAAGGTGACTAAGAGACCTGCTGAGGAGTGAAGAAACACACTCTTAGACCCTTTCAGGGCTTGGAGGTTTACTGAAGAGATTAAGGGTGGCGTGGCCCCTGTGGGGGAAGGACGAAGAGCAGATTGGATGGCCAGGAGTCCAGGGGAAGGGTTGCGTTTTCAATGCCCTGAAGTCACAACTGAGAGCCTTTCCCCTTGCTAGTGAGTCTGCAGTGGGAGGAAGAGAAAGCCAGCCTCAGCCCCTTCCTGGGGTCAGAGGGCTTGCTGGTGTGGAGATGATCGGGTGGGACAGGCTGTTTGAAAGGCTTCTGTCAAAACAAGCCAGGAGGCCACCACCTGCTTTTACTCTGTGCGGTTTACCTGGTGGTCCAGAGGAGAGACAGACCCTGCTCCCAGCAAGTGGGGTCAATTCCTTTCTCTCTGTTTCCCATCCCCCCCTGCCCCCCTGCCATGCAAGGCCATCCCACATACTCCCCTGCTGCCCGAACAACCCCTGCCTTCCACTCTCGTTTCTGTTCCTGGGGAGTGAGGTCTTGGTCATTAGCACATACTGGAAGGCAAACCCCAGTGAGGGAATTAACAAATGAAAAGAAACTCTTGAATCCAACAGAAGAAAAAGGTGGGCAGAAGACACAAGATGGGCAGAAGATGGGTGTCAGGTGTGAACCTTTGCATCCACCCTCCATGTTCCTTCTCCAATTCCTTGGTCCTCCAATTCCTTCCTACATGTTGGTATTAAAATGTCATGTTTTTTTTCATAAATGAAGGTCATAATAAATGATCATTTTAAAAACTGCACAGTTAACAAAATAAGATTTTGGCAACCTCATATCAGTGAAAAATGTTTTTGGGAATATTTAATGTGAAATCCCCAAGTCTGAGAAGCAGTGATTTAGAACCTTGGCCACTCCAGATGGCTGGACCGGAGCAGGTTCACGTTCAGGTCCCTGGTGCAGAGTCCACAGGGCGCCCCGCTGCCACCCAGCAGCCCTCAACAACTGGCAGCAAGGCGGCGGAGCCAACTCTTTCTGACATGGTGGAGTCCAGGATGAAGCAATTCTCACCTTCTGTTGGTGGCCTTATTATACCACAGACACTGATGAGAAAAATTCGGCATGCATTTTGACAGCAACACAACAAAGGCTACATGTGCCATTTTTGAGTGTTATGTGTACAAAGCAGCTGAAATACAATTCTCTCTAAGAACCTGTTTTTAATTAGTTCTGGAGCCCTGCTGCTTTTTGTTTTGGTTTCATTGAATTAAACTGAACAAATACGCATTCCGATACCAACAGGACAAGCGCAGCAGCCGGAGGAGCTGTGGGAAAAGGAAGAGTGGGCCAGAAGATGCTGCTGCCTCCACAGAAGCTGCGGTCCCTGGGGAGAAAAGACAAGGAAACGACTGATAATCGAGACAGTGGAGATGACTCAGTCCCTGAGGGGCAAGGGTGGGGTAGGGAGAAAGGAAATAGTTCGGAGGAGGCAGAGGTCACAGGTGACAGGGTCCAAGAAAAACATTCTGAGGAAGGTGGCGTTTAGAGGGACCAGACTGTGTGGGCAACTGGAGGACAGCGACTGTGTGATTGCCCTGGCCTCCCTAGTAACGGGCACCCAGTAAGTGCTCAGTACATGTTTGAGGAATTAATTAAATAAGTACTAATGGCAGTGCACGTGCCAGTTAAAAGTTTCTAAGCACAATGCTTCTCTTAGACTGAAAGCATTTGGGGAAAGCTTAGTTAAAGCAACTTTTATGTGCATTGAGGGATGCTTTCCCACATTTTAATTCAGTGTCTGCAGTACTTACTTTTCAGCACAAGAGGGAGCTGCTGCCCAGTTTATTTAACCAAAATAGTATTCAGGTTTGCTCATTTCTTCCCAAATCAAGTGTAGTATATTGAGCCCTTTAACCATCTTCCCCCCACCAAATAACCCACCAACCAAAAAAACTCTATTATAATACAATAAAAATATTTTTAAAAAATCTTTTTATTTTTACTGATTTTAGAGAGAGAAGGGGGAGAGAGGAGAGAGAGACAGACAGGCAGACATACAGACATGTTTGAAGTTCCACTGGTTGATGCGTTCATTGGTTGCTCCTTGTGTGTGCCCTGACCTGAGATCAAACTCTCAGCCTTGGTGTATTGGAGCTGTGCTCTAAGCAACTCAGCTACCCAGCCAGAGCAAGAAGACTACCGTTGGTGGTGCACTATTTTCTAAAAGGAACTTCTCCTAAGTTACAAGATTAGTAGGGGGGAAAGGTAACATTTAACGTGTTTTGTATATGGCTATCCTAGACCAGGCTGGAGAGTTCTTCAGAGCCCTAAATAGACCCAGAGTGTCTCGGTGACGGAAGCCCTGCATATAAACATGCGTCAGAGCCTCACCTGTGGGCAGCAGATCTGAGATAACAGCCTTTTCTAAGAGCCCAAGGTCTTACAAGGGTCAAAGTCTGGCTGAGATGCTGGCTGAGTCCAGGCCTTCAGACTTAGGACCTGCAACTTCTTTTACAAAGTGCTGCAAATAATGAACTATGAAGGAGCTGGAATTCGGATGTGTCTTAAATACAGACACCGAACTTAGAGGAAAGTTAGCAAGGAATTAAATGATTTTAAGGGATTTCTTGCTTTACTAAAGGATTCTCCACAGATTTCTCCTCATAGCAAGTTCCCAAGTAAATACATTTTTTAAAAAACTTGAGGTACTAAGATAAAATCCATCCACCATTTCTATCAAATAAAGTGTAAGATAATTTAAATGTAGGAGGTGGTATTATTAAGGTAAACAGTGATCAATGTGCTTTCCACTATCTGAGAATAAAAGAGCTTAAAGTAAAAGAACATTTGCCTAATTCATAACTAAATTCAACCTATGTTAAGAATCTAGCCCTGGCTGGTGTGGCTCAGTGGGTTGAGTGCTGGCCTGTGAACCACAGGGTCTCAGGTTCCATTCCCAGTCAGGGCACATGCCTGGGTTCCAGGCCAGGTCCCCAGTGCAGAGGGGTGGTGGGGGGTGGTACAGGAGAGGCAACCACACATTGATGTTTCTCTGCCTCTCTTTCTCCCTACCTTCCCCCCTCTCTAAAGATAAATAAATAAATAATTTTTAACAAAATTTAAAAAACAGAATCTGAATTTTGTCTTGAAGACAAAATCCCTTTTGAAAACAGTCCCTTTTGTCTTCCCAGAACTATTTCATTATGATTCTTTTTAAATTTTTTTATTTTATTTTAATTATTTGTTCAAGTACAATTTTTGTCCTTTACTCCCATTCCAGCCTACCCACTCATCCCTCCTCACCTCCCTCCCATTTCCACCCCCACTAGTTTTTGTCCATGTGTCCTTTAAATTTGTTCCTGTAAACCCTTCCCATTCTCCTCTGAAATTCCCTCCCCTCTCTCCTCTAGTCACTGTCGCCTGTCCTCTATTTCGCTTGTTTCTTTGTTTTGTTGTTTAGGTTCCTGGTAAAGGTGAGATCATATGGTGTTTGTCTTTCACCGCCTGGCTTATTTTGCTTGGCATAATGCTTTCCAGCTCCATCCATGCTGTTGCAAAGAGTAGGAGCTCCTTCTTTCTTTCTGCTGCATAGAATTCCATTGTGTAAATGTACCATAGTTTTTTGATCCACTCATTTACTGATGGACACCTAGGTTGCTTCCAGCACTTAGCTATGGTAAATTGTGCTGCTATGAACATTGGGGTGCACAGGTTCTTTTGGATTGGTGTTTCAGGGTTCTTAGTCTCTATGGTCTTAATATTTGACAAAGGGGGCAGCAACATAAAGTGGACTAAAAATTGCCTCTTCAACAAATGGTGTTGGGAGAACTGGACAGCTACGTGCAAAAAAATGAAACTCGAGCACCAGCTTACACCTTATACAAAAATAAATTCAAGGTGGACAAAAGACTTAAATATAAACCGTGATACCATTAAAGTCCTAGAGGAGAACATAGGCAGGAAAATCTCAGATATTTCACGCAGAAACATTTTTACTGACATGTCCTCTAGAGCAAGGGACTTAAAGGAAAGAATAAACAAATGGTATGTTATCAAAATAAAAAGCTTCTGCACGGCTAAAGAAAACAATACTAAAATAAAAAGAGAACCAACTGTATGGGAAAACATATTTGCCAATGATACCTCAGACAAGGCTTTAATCTCCAAAATATATAAAGATCTTACACGACTCCACTCTAAGAAGACAAGCAACCCAATTAAAAAATGGGCAAAGAACTTGAACAGACACTTCTCCAAGGAGGACATACAGAGGATCAGAGACACATGAAAAGATGCTCAATATTGCTAGCCATCAGAGAGATGCAAATTAAAACCACAATGAGATACCACTTCACACCAGTCAGAATGGCCATCATAAACAAAGTGACAAACAAGTGTTGGAGAGGTTGTGGAGAAAAGGGGACCCTAGAGCACTGTTGGTGGGACTGCAGACTGGTACAACCACTATGGAAAACAATATGGACCTTCCTCAGAAAACTAAAAATAGATCTGCCTTTTGACCCAGCAATTCCATTGCTGGGACTATATCCTAAGAACCCTGAAACACCAATTCAAAAGAACCTGTGCACCCCAATGTTCATTATGATTCTTTTTGTAACGATAAGTCCTGGATTTCTACCATCACTAGGGGCCAGGCTCTCCCACGTCCGGCGGCCCTTGTCTGGGCTCCACCCCCACCCCCCGTGCTGTTGTTTCACACTGCTCACTTCTGGAGGGTGAGAACCCCAGGCCTTCTGGGGTTTCGAGTCACCTGCATAGCCTGGTCTGGGGCCAGCATTGGATAGTTCTTTCACAGTTAGAAAAAAATAATAGCCAAGGGTGACTGATAAATATGGAGGGGAAACAGGTTCTTAGTGGTTAAGGGTTATATGTTTACTTGGTTTTGACTGCTTGGTTGTTAAATCCTAATGCTCTGGTCAAGAGGGAGCAGGAGTGGTGAGGAGCATGGACTGAGGGAGTCTTGGGTTCAAATCCCACTTCTGCCACTTGGAGCTGAGTGGTCCTGGGCAAGATTCCTGCCTTTCCACATCTCAATTTCTTTATCAGTAACAGGATGATGATGCTGATGAAACTTACCATGCTGGATTTATTATTTATAAAGTACTCAAGATGGTGCCTGACATATAGTAAATACTATTAGAGATTCTGAAATAGAGTAATTATATTTAGTGTGATCCAGTCAAAAGATACTTCGATTCATCAAAAACTAAATAAAGCTTAAAAGAAATATAACTGAGATGAGTCGATGAAAATGTACTGGAATTATACATTGATGGTGGTATGCTTCCTCATGAATATACTAAGAACCACTTTCATATGGTGAATTTTATGGCATGCAAATGTCTTAATAAAATGTACAGAGAAAAATTCAACAAATATTTGTGGACACAGTAGGTAACGAACCCTCTCCTGGGTTCAGTGGAGGGTAGGAAGAGGTTCAGGACATGATGTTTGCCCTGAAAGGTGTGATTTAAGGGGCCTCTGCAGAGTGTCACCACCTTCCCAATGCCCTGGAGAAGAATTCACTATCCACATTTTTTACTCTGAGACCCAGCAGGGTTAAGTAATTTGCCAGGGTGCCACAGGAAGTATGGGTAGCAAGACCCAGCTTCCTTTGTCAGGCAGGGACAATCTCATTGAAGACAGAAACGGACATCCATGGAGTAATTCATGAAGCAGACATCACAGGGGCTCATCAGGTCCCATGTACGTGATAAGGAACGTGGGCGGCCAGCGGTGGGGACTGTTTCCTGGAGGTGAAGGCCTTCGAGAGGGGTCGTTACAGCTGGGTAGGGCCCTGACATGCAGGACAGTTGTGCTGGGAGAAGCTGTCCTTAGAGATGCATGGGAGGTGCTCACAGACTTGCTTTGCCTAGAATTACACACATTCTCAGGTTGTGAAGCCTATGGTGATCCTGCGAACAAGCACAGATGTGTAAGAGATGCGTATCGATGTATTGACACAGCTGAAGCCATTTGTTTCCACCAATCACACCAATCAGATGTTAATTAGAGAATGAGGCTACAAGACAATTTACATTGCTTACCATTCATTCACTTATCTCTTAACTTATTCAATACATTTTCGAGCATTTACCCAACCTGAGGATAGAAAAATAAATAAAATACAACCTTTGTTCTTTGGGCAGATTCTAAGTTGGGAACTGAAATCAGGCACACGGGAAAAAGCTGCAGAGAGACACGCAGTGTGTGGCCGAAGGCTATGGAAAGGAGAGTGGAAACACAGGCTTAAAACTCCATGTTTGGTTGATGTTCATAAAATAAAGGTTGCTCAAGAGGTTTATTTTTCTGGCTGAAAGAAAAAAGAAAAAAACTCCTACACAGAGTACCTTAGCAGGACTTCCCTGGCAGACAGGGAGGAAAGAAAAATCGGGGGAAGAGGTGCCCCAAGGGCTGGGAAGGGACAGGGAGCCCCTCACTCTGCTCATTGCGCCACCCTCAGGGCGGCTCCAGGTGGTGGATGGGCTGCGCCCGAAAGTGGTTTAAATTTGAAGTGGGGCGATTTCTCCGTTCTCTGCGTCCAGGCCGACCCGCTGAGGGAAAGCCTGTTGGGACTTGGCCCGGGGAGGGAGCTGGAGCCCTCACGATGTTTGTGGAGAAGAGGGGACTGCTCCTTCAAGAGGAAACTATTTTCTCTCAGTGCCCCGTTTCAACCGTCCTCGCCCAGGGACCATTTTTAAGGATAAGCAAGGAACAGTTTGAGAGTTTTTAAAAACAACTCTTTTTATTGTGGTAAATATTCATAACACAAATTTTATCACTTCAACCGTCCTTTAGTGTACAATTCTGCGGCACTAACTACATTCACGAGGTTGTGCGACCATCAGCATGATCCATTTCCAGGATTTTCTCAGCACCCCAAACCGAAAGAAACCCTGCCCATCAAGCAGCAACTTGACCCTCCTACCGAACCTTGGTAATCACCACTCCACTCTCTGTCTCAGAGAACCTGCCTGTGGTCAGTACCTCGTGTAAGTGGAGTCATATAATTTCTGTCCTTTTGTGTCTGGCGTACTTCATTTAGTATGTTTTCAAGGTTGAGCCACATTATATGTCAGAATTTCATTCCTCTTTAAGGCTGAATAACATCCCACTGCATGTACATACTGTATTTTGCTCATCCACGGAAGGACACTTGGGTTGTTTCCACCTTTTCAGGCGCTGGGGGGGAACACTGGCCACAAGTATCTGTTCAAGTCCCTGCTTTCAGTTCTTTTGGGAGTGGAATTGCTGGGTCATATGATAATTCTGTGTTTGGTTTCTTGAAGAGCCACCAAACTGTTTTCTCTTTAGTTTAAGATGGAGGCACTCAGTGTTACCATGGGTGTGTGAGAGGGATCCCCATGGAGAAGTAGGTGGAGGCCCCGGGTTGTGTCAGGCCACCCGGCAGGGCAATTCCCGGCTGCCCTGATATGGGCAGATGTGTTCTGCTGCTGAGCCCAGGGCTGCACATACTCTAGTTCGGGGTGAATTACATTGTGGCTAATAGGTTGCTATGGAGAAAAAAAGGCAGGAAGTGTAACTGAGAAGGCGGAAAGATGGTTGACCGTAACGCCAAAGCTCTGGAGACAGTGACCAGCTACAGAATGGCCTAGGTTGAGCCAGGGGTGGCCGGGAGAGCAAGGAGCAGATGAACTGACTCAGCCCAGAGCTGCTTGGAACCCAGATTCGGTCTAGGTTCAAATCCCAGTTCTCTTCTTTGATAGTTTAGGCAATGAACTTGACCTCCCTCCAGTTCAGTTTTCTTATTTGTAGGACAGTTGTAAGGATGACATAAATTGTGTACTCGTGACAATGCCCTTGGGGCCTGCCCCTTCCAGTCCGTACAGGTTAGGACCAGTTTTCCCTCAAACCCTGAGCATCAAACTCAGGCACCGTGTTAGACTGAGAAACACGCCCCTCACCTCCCAGTCCTAGACATGTACTTTAAAACATGGAATTTGATGCAATTTGCATTTCAGTGGCCATTCCAGAATTTATCTATTGCCTTTCTACTGCCTCTTTTCTCTCCCGACCAAATGCTTTTATCTTTTGGGGACTGGTGAGTGGGGCTTTCCCAGTAGGCACGAAACTAGCTTTTAAGCAAAAGATACATACTTTGCTTTTTTTTTAAAGATTTTATTTATTTATTTATTTTTAGAGAGGGAAGGGAGAGAGAAAGAGAGAAAGAGAGAGAAATATCAATGTGCGGTTGCTGGGGCCCGTGGCCTGCAACCTAGGCATGTACCCTGACTGGGAATCGAACCTGTGATGCCTGGTTCGCACCCTGCAGTCAATCCACTGAGCTACGCCAGCCAGGGCCACATACTTTGCTTTAAAAAAAAATAGTAGAAAAACAAACCAACAGAAAACTCAGCTATTCTGAACAAAACACTTCAAGATGCCATTGGCAGTGAATATTCTTGTAGTGACCCTGTTTCCTTTATTGAACAGGGTTCACTCTCCAGGCTGACCCCGATTGAAGGGAGAAGCAATGTGAAAACACTCTGAGGCCACAGCCTCATGTAAGTGTAAATTATTATCGTTGATCGTAAATACAGAAACTGTTTGGGAAGTGAGCTGATACCCAAGTGGACGAGTCTTCTGTTTCCCCGCCTTTCTCTCTCTGCCCGGGGTAGGGCGGGGCCAGGCTCAGCGGAGCTCCCTGCTCATCCTTGCTGATTTAATTCAATGAGCCGACCTGCAAACACAGCCAGGGTTCCGATGATGCAGACGAGCATGAAGACTCCAAGGAGAATGTGGTCCATCACCATTGCAACATACTTCCATTCCTCAGCCGCCTGGGGGAGAAGGAAGTGTGAGAATTTCCTTGTAGTGGCCCTTAGGCTCACAGTGTTCATCTATGCATCTTCTACAGCCCTTTTAATTTACCGATCTCAGAGCCCTCAACAGCCTTTGGCTGGCATTATGCTCTTTATCTTTTTAAAGATTTTATGTACTTATTTTTAGAGAGAGAGGGAAGAGGGAGAAAGAGAGGGAGAGAAACATCAATGTGTGGTTGCCTTGTACATGCCCCCAGCTGGGGACCTGGCCCACAACCCAGGCGCTGGGTGGGACTCCATCCACTGAGCCACACCAGCCAGGGTAAGACCTTTATTCTTCTAACAGATCATTCACAATGATGACTTACCAAGGTGGCCTAGAGGCGGACCAAGGCTTATCTTCGGTCAGGTGCTGCCTCTAAAACTCCAACCTGCCCATCAAGCCAAACCCATCCACCTATGCTAGAGCACTTGGTTATTTAACCCCACAGGTGTGGGTTTCACGTCACAAGGCTTACATTGTTGGACTCCTGGTCCGACTTCATGGTCTCTGCGATGTATTTGACGCCCTCGATGGCACTTTTCACCTCGGGGTGTTTGATCAGGGGAGAGTGGAAGCCCACGGGGGGAGGCCCCGGCTTTCCAGAAATGTCAGAAATATCAATGTCTTCTGTAAAAATCTTTTTGTCTTGTTTTTCTCTGGATGGTCTTTTCATTGTGGAGAAGAACATGATATTTGGGATGGTGTCGATAAAAACCTAAGAAAGAAATCCACTTGTGAGAATAGTTGCTAGCAGGGCAAGCATCAAAATCTGACTTTGAATTAGCAATGTAACTTTAGGGAAGCCTTTCAGCTTCTCTGCCTCAGCCTCTGTGTCCTGAAAACAAAAGGACTATACCACACTTACTCAAAGATTCCTTCATAGTAGCCTGTGGTCTGTCAAGTTACTGTGGTTAACACTGATGATTCTGTCATGTGAGCCTTTCGCCACCGGAGGGAGCCTGTGCGCAGCTCTCGAACTCAAGAAACCAGTGGTGCTCCTAAGAAACCAGTGACGCCTAGCTTAGGAGCCCCCTTCAGGAACCTGCTTCTTTCAAGGCCACGTGCTCTCATGATCACACGGTTAAAGAAAGGGTACCTCCAACTAAAAAATATGGAAGGTTCTTACTCCACAAAACAGCTAGACTATTTT
This sequence comes from Phyllostomus discolor, assembly GCF_004126475.2. Lineage (NCBI taxonomy): Eukaryota > Metazoa > Chordata > Mammalia > Chiroptera > Phyllostomidae > Phyllostomus > Phyllostomus discolor. The sequence continues at coordinate 48,944,076 of NC_040906.2, read as the reverse complement.
CTTTTGTTTATTGTTGTTGAAAAAATGCAACATAGGTATTACCAGGAGTCACTTAGCAGTCTTAATAGGGACTGTTTTCTTCTTCAAAAAAATACATTGTGAGCAGTAGTTTCTCTGTCAATTCATCACAAATCTTTTGAATTTTACGCCAAAGACCCTAGCTATTTGTGTGTCTGTGAAGTTTTATTTTTTAAAAAACCCTGACATATTTGAAATTTAACATATTTTAGATTTCAAAAACGTAGATACTTGAGACCAAGATCCCCATTAAAATTCACTTTTTGACAACCTCTCAAGTCTCTCCTCCATTTCCAGCCCTTATTCTATGCAGACGATTGTACCAGCAAAAATTAAGCAAACTGTTCACAGACCAGAAGACATTCAAGCAGAAATATCAAGAATTTTGCAGCATTTCAATAAAAAGTTATTTGTATCTTCTCTAATCAAAGAGATTCTTTAAGCTTGAATTAAAGGCGAGCTTTGTTAATTCTGTTTTTCTCTCTCTCTGAGGGAGCTACATAAGTTCTTTATCTCTAGAAAGGGGCTCAAGAAATTTCCTTCATAGATGGTAGGTAGAAAATAGACAGGGGGAGGGTAAGGATAGTATGGGAAATGTAGAAGCCAAAGAACTTATAAGTATGACACATGGACAAAAGCTAAAGGGTGGGAATGTGGGTGGGAAGGGGTGTGCAGGGTGGAGGGGAGTGCAGCGGGGGAAATGGGACAGCTGTAATAGCATAATCAATAAAATATATTTTTTTAAAAAGAAAGAAATATCCTTCCAAAAATCCCCTAGAGCCCAGAGAGGACTTTCAGTTCCGAGTACCGCAAGGGTTAGCCAGAATGCTGCAGGCGACAGTGGGGGGCGGGGGGAGGACCCCCGCAGAGTCCCCGGAGGAATGGCTGCCCTGTGCAGAGTTGGCAGGGGCCTCACTCACTCACCTTCCGCACCCACTCCGGCATGACGTGGGTGCTGGGGGAGCGGTGGTGTGTGTTGATGACGATGACAGTGATGATGATGGAGGCAATGACAAAGACCATGGTGAAGAGCATGTATTTCCCAATCAAGGGCACAGCGCTGGAGGTGGAGGGGATCAGCTCCACGATGACCAGAAGGAACACAGTTAAAGACAGCAGGACGGAGATGCTCAGAGTCATCTTCTCTCCTGGGCAAAATGAGGGAGAAACACAACAGACGACCTGTCATGGCCCGAATGGTTACTCCTCTCTGATTTATGCACTGAAGTCCTAAGCCTCCGCCCCTCAGTGACTGTATTTGGAGATATGGCCTTTAAAGAGGGAACTAAAATGAGGTCTCGGGGTGGGCCCCCATCCAGTGTGACTGGTGTCCATATAAGGAGAGGAGATTAGAACACAGATACACACAGGGAGGGAGAACCACGTGAGGACACAAGGAGAAGACCGGCACCTGTCCACCAAGGAGAGAGACCCCAGAGGAAACCAACTCTGCTGATACCTTGATCTCGGACTTTAGCTTCCAGAACTGTGCGATAATAGATTTCTCTTTTCTCAAACTACCCAGTCTGTCTTTTGCTATGGCTTCCCTCACAGACTGACACCACCAAAACCCCAGGTGAGAAGAATGTGGCAGGCACTTCTCAAAACATCATTCTGGGGAAATTCGTCGGGTAGAATTTCCTGTGAGACCTTGGCACCTTAACTCTGCTGACTGTGGCAGGTTCATTAGAGGCCTCCAACCAGGAAATAACTACTTCGTCTCATGCCCCAGAATTCTATTTCTTTTTTTTTTTTTAATTAAAAAAAATAGCTCTGGCTGGTGTGGCTCAGTGGATCGAGCACTGGCCTGTAAAACAAAAGGTTGCTGGTTTCCCCATCAGGTTCGGTTCCCCATCAGGACACATGCTCAGCTGCAGCCAAGGTCCTCAGGTGGGGGCACTTGAGAGGCAACCAATCGATGTTTTTCTTGCACATTGGTGTTTCTCTCCCTCTCTTTCTCCCTCTCTTCCCCTCTCTCTGAATAAATAAATAAATCTTTAAGAAAATTTTAAAAATATGTTTATTAATTTTATAAAGGAAGGGGGGAGAGAGAGAGAGAGAGAGAGAGAGAGAGAGAGAGAGAGAGAGAAACATTAATTGGTTGCCTCCCCTGCATGTTCCAACCAATAATTGAACCCATGACCCTTGGGTGTATGGGATGATGCTCCAACCAACTGAGCCACACCAACCAGGGCCAGAATTCTGTTTCTTGGTGGAGCCCAGAGAACCGAGTTACACGAGCTGGGTGGCATGCTAGTCCCCAGGAGGCAGGTTTTCCATCTGCAGCAAAATGTCATAATAAACCTCACAAAACTGAACGGAAGCCTGGCCTCCTTGTGACCCTGCAGATGGGTGGGCAGTCCAGAAGCACATGTACAGTTTTCTCATTACGGGAGCAAGCCGTAAGACCCAAACCCAGAAAATGAAGTAAATGACTTCACATCACTTACTTTCCTCTAAAGGGGATACTTTGGTTTTGGTTCTGTTTTTCATAATAAGGAACTAGGGAGGCCCCTGCGCCCCCTTTTTCTCCTGGTCCTACAACTTCAGGGTCAGCAATTCCGGTTGGAGTCTTGGTTAGGCAAGTATGGCAGACAAGAAGGGCAGGGACTGACTGGCAGTGAGATGTTTTCGTGGGGACTGACCACATTAGAGGCAGAAGAGAGCCACTGGTGGGGACGTCCCTTGGCTGGTCTTGCTGACTGTGCCCTGGGAAACCCTGTGTTTCCCTGCTTTCCAGTATGGAGCTCTGCCCCTGCTCTGGGTGCTTCCAGATGCTGGGAGTACAGAGCAGGATGCAGAGCAAGTGGGAACAAGACACTACCAGTTCTACCTAGTGAGGAGAAGAGCCTTTAAAAGTGAAAACGAAGACAGAATTATAAATATGAGATATTGGCCAAGTCGCATCACATTTCTTGAGTAATAATAGTAGCTAACATTCATGAAGCAGTCTCACTGTTCTAAATACTTCCCAAGCATAAACCATTTGACATTTGTAGAAACTGGGATTCATTTCCATATTGCCCTGACTAGTGTTTTCTCTCTTGCCTTTAAGGGGCTTCATTTGATTAGAAAACTGGAAAAATACTTGACTGTGATCATTTGTTTAAAAACAAATATAATCGCTAGAACATACTTTCTGCAGGGGCGAATTCTGCCTTGTTTTCTACAGTGTTCCTGCCACACAATGGTTCTTCAGCAAGCAACGTATGTTGAATGAGTGAATGTGTAATCTTTCTTTCCTTGTCGAAAAGTCAGATTTAGAGTTTGGTGAGGTTTTCTTTTTTTATTACTTTGATAAAGTTGTGACCTGCCGTAACTTCGAGAACTGTCTGCACCTTCCCTCTGTCCTCCCCACCTGTCAGCCACACGTCGTTTATGAGCGGTGGCTTGCTGGCGGCACGCAGCCCCTCTCCCTGTTTCCTGGGCCTGTGGTCATCAGGTGAGATTGTGTCACAGATGTGACGACTCAGTGGGAGGTGCGGACATTGCTTGGGCTGATCGGGGAGGAAGCACTGCCACTTGGGAAGTGTGGTCTTGTGTATAAAGGCGCTGCCATCTGGGAAACAGACAGGCAGAAGCTTCTTTCAAGTGGCCGGCAGTGAACAAAACAGGCGAGACCTGGGTCAGGCAGTAGAGAGCAGGGACTGCTTAGTGGAGGTGGCGTGAGGAGTGTCTGCAATCTCCCACACTTCGGGGCGCACAGTAGGTGTTCCACAGATAGGTACGGGTGGCTGTTCACTCTAGACTGAGCTGTATGTGTGCATCGTTGGGGGCACGCTCAGCTCTCAGCCTGCTCTGCAGTCTGCTCAGCTGCGAGCTCCATCCATGGCGGCTTTCGCCACTGGACATGGCCACTTGGTACGTGTGTCCTCCCCGTGATGAGGATTTCTGTCTGTCTGCCTGCACTTGCTGATTAGCCTGTAATTGTTTCTGGCTTTCCCCAAAATAGCAGCACAAGGTCTGTTAGCATCAGCAGTCGCAGCCATGGCAACTGCACCCACCTGAGTCCGTGGGCAGGTAGAACACCAGGCCGGTCAGGAAGGAGAAGAGCAGGCAAGGAACGATGACGTTGACGATGAAGTAGAGGGGCAGGCGCTGCATGACGAAGTGGTAGGTGATGTCCAGATAGGGGGTGGAGGTGCAGCAGGCGTAGAACACCCAGTGCTTCCAGCCACGGGCCTCCTTGATCACCCATTCCCCACTCTCCATGAAGTTGCTCAGGTCTGGCTGGTCGCTTTCCTGAGAAGATGAAATGAAACTTTCAAAACCCAGCCATGTCACCCTGAAGAGGGGCAGGGTTTCGTAGTCATCTGTGACAAGGCAACAGATCCCAGTGCTCTTACACACCCAGGTGGGGCCCTGGGTCACTTCCACTTTGGCATCTCAGGTTACTTTCCTATCAAACAAGGGGGGTGGAACTATTGGGATTCAAGCTACCTTAGGAGCTTTAAAATATACTGGTGCCCTGGCCCTGGCTGGTGTGGCTCAGTGGATTGAACGCCAGCCTGCAAACCAAAAGATTGCTAGTTGGATTCCCAGTCAGGGTACATGCCTAGGTTGCAGGCCAGGTCCCCAGTAGGGGGCGCATGAGAGGCAAACACAGATTGGGTTTCTCTCCCTGTCTTTCTCCTTCCCCTCCCCTCTGTCTAAAAATAAATAAAAACAAAACATATTGGTGTGCCAGCCTCACCCCAGACTGATTAAATCCAAATTCTTGGGACTTCATTTAAGTTCCCAGGAGATTCTCAAGTACAAGCATATCCAGAACCTTACCAACCAAGAACCATCTTGTAGATGATTCCCAAATCTCCCAAAATCTCCCAATGGTGCTGAGAACCTGTGATTATGAAGGGGCAGAGTGGAAGAAGACCTGAATCCTGCTTTTCCTGAATCCACCCTCACTGCACGGGGCCACTGCCTACCGGATAGATGGCCACCACAGAGCCGTCATAGGTCCAAGTACCCAGCTTCATGCTGCAGTTCTGTTCATCAAAGGGAAAGTGGGTGACGATGATCTCACAGTAGCTTTTAAAGATGGCCGGAGGCGTCCACGTGATGTGGCCGGTGTAGTCCAGCAGCACTTTGGTGAACTTGACGATGGCAAAGTCACCATCTGCACTACGATGGGACCACAGAGGAAAGAGCTGTAAATTCTCAGGTGCTAATTACAGCTTTCTTTCAGGCAGTGCTGCTTCTTACCTATGTCAGGGTTTCCCAAATTTGTCTGATGGTAAGAATCAGTGGGCTGTGTGCTAATGTAGCGATTCCTGTAAGTACTGAATCGCATTACCTGGGGAAGAACCTGGGAACCTTCTGTTTTAAAGAAATAACAGGGAACACTGATCCATTGCATCCAAGCTTTTTTCTTCCCAGTGCTCAGTAGTATTTGTCATAAACTCCAGATTATTGGATTTTTCTCAGAAGCTAAAGCTCCCCATTTTTAAGTCCAAAGTTTCCATATTTTTGAATGTAGGAGTTTCCCAGATTTTGATGTAATATTTCCAAGTTTTCAAATGTTGGCAGTAATTTCTTGTTAAAAAATATCTGCCATGATAGATAGTAAAAAATCACAAAAGGCCATTTCTGTGACACAGGCCATATTCAGTGTGTGGTCCTTGTCCAGCAAACACCCTGCATCCCAGGCTGTGGCCCAGGGCTAGGCACAGGTGTCAGGCAGGGGTGGGGTCGTCTCAGTGGGCGTTCAGGGACATACAGCATCTATTGCCGCCTCACTTTATGAGTCAAGAGGTTTTCTTCCCATTGAATTTTCCTTGGGATGGAACTTTATCCAGAACACTTGCACTGTTGAGCCTTTCCAAAGAGCAGAGAGCCACCTCGTCTGTCTGTCCCTTTAAGCAGACCACGCAGGGCCCTCTCCCCACCAGGGTGCTCCTGAACAAGCTTGTTAGAAGGGGCAGAGGAGTTCATCACTTCCCTCACATTCTTAATGGAAGAGAAACTTGACTAACACAGGACACTTGGCCCTATTGGCATAACTGTCTGAAAAGTTCACAGAAATGCTTGGATCATTTGACTCAAGCTTGAGTCCCAGTTATGACAGGAATATATGTGGGTGGAAAATCGAAGGAGGGGTGGTTGGCCGTAAAGGGCGTCCTTTCCACTCACCGGCCGCGGCCTCCTTCCCCGGTAAGTCTGCCGCCTGGCACCGCTAGCTCGCCGCACACACGAGCTGCAGCGCGTCAGGCGCCAGCCCTGTAGGCCAGTGTTAAATGCTGCTGCCTGGGAAGGGCGTGCTCTGCGATGCACAGGCCCTGACGAATGAAGGATGTATGGTAATGAACATGTCATTAGAGCAGAGTGTCTCGAATCACATTATAGTTTTGTGACATGCAGTCTGTCATGGAGCCCCTGGGTGGGCTGCACGGGCGTCCCGGGCGTCAGCAGCTCGGCTGCCATGAGGGTGTGATGAATCACGACCCCGGGAGGCTCGGACCTGCTGGCAGGAAGGACGTTTAGTTCCAAGGAACTCAATCATAGCAAGTTTGGGTTCCTTGGACAGTTGCCATACACCCTTCAGGAGCTCTCGGGGATTAAATGTCCTCCACCCACAGCCCTGATTCAATTTGGCTCCGATAATTGTTCCTCTTCATAACACGAGACGCCATATGGCGCCCTAGCAGGCCAGCCTGGCTCTTGGTTTTCAGAGCAAACCGACAGCGGCGGCCCTTCTGTCGGGGCACGTGGGCTCCCCGCGCAAGGCCCCTCCCCGACCGGGCTGGTTCGCTTACTTGTTGTACAGCACGATGTCTGGGCGCCAGATCTTTTCGGAGGGAATGTGAATTTTTTTCACACCGCCATAGTCATCTGGATTCCATTTTAGGTTGCAATCTACCCATTGCTAGAAATGAAGACGCTTGGCTGATTAGAAAGCTCAAAACATTTTTTAAACAATGCAGGGTTATCAAGAGCTCTGGTGGGTATGATACTTTAGATAGCAACAGAGATTGTGCTGCCATAAGAAAGGCTGGATTCAGAGTTCAGCTTTCGTGTTAGTTAGCAATACAAGCCAACGCTTCTGCTGATTGGCTACATGCAGGCGCTGTTGTAAGCATTTTCCTGATATTGATCATTTTGACCTCACAATGACCCTGCGAGGTCAGAGTGGTCACTCACCCCATTTTACAGATGGGGAAACAAAGGTGCTTCCAGGTCACGCCCCTGGGTGGTGACAAGTCTATCTCACTACAGTTCCCCCTGCCAGGAAGGAGAATGTCCTTCCTGTGAACATCTTTCCTGAAGCAGGCAACATCATTTTTAAAAAGTATTATGTTTTTTCTACATTGTAAGAGTAATGTATGCCCAATGCAGCATAACCATAAATATACAATGTTATGGGTTGAATTTTGTCTCCCCAAAATTCATATGTTGAAGCCCTAACCCCTAGTACCTCAGAATAGGACCCTATTAGGAGAAAGGTTATTAAGTTAAAATAAGTTCAATAAGGTGGGCCCTATCCCAATGCGTTAGTTACGAGGAGGGAACATTTCTGACAGAGGCACATTCAGGAAGAACGCCGTGAGAACACGAACACGGCCAACTACCCGCAAAGCAGAGAGGCCTGGGGCAGACTCTCCCTCACAGCCCTTCTGCTGACACCTTGAAGAAACCCCTTCTGCCGACACCTTGACTTTGGACTTTTGGCTTCAGCAACTCTGAGCTACAAATCTCTGCGGTTTGAGCCGCCCACTTTGAGTCTTTGTTATGGCAGCCCTGGCAAACGAATACACAAGGAAAAAGCACAAAGTAAAAACAAACCCCTACCAGCAAATACGGTCCATAATCCCACTGCCCCCAAATACTCACTACAACGTTTTGGTATACATCCCTTCAATCGAAATTGATTTACTCTGGGTCCAGGTTAAATTTCAGGGTGAATACAGACAACGTAAATGCAACTGTCTCACTGACATACCTGTTTTAGTCGAACGTTGGTTGTTACGATCTGATTCACTTCATCCTGAAAAAAGATAAGACCCCATCTTTAGGCGGCGGGGGGGGGGGGGTGAAGGGGAGGGTGCTCCGGGGCAAGACTGTAGGTGCTGTGGGGGGGGGGGGGCCGGAGCACTCTGCTCTCACCACGTTGATGAGCTGTATCAGCTGGAGGCCCACGGTGACCTCCACGGCCTGGCGGTGGTCTTCCACTGGCCGCACGACGCTGTTGTAGTGTTCAAATAGCTTTGCCACCAGACGGGTCTCGTGTTCAGAGCCCAGGACCAGGCCAGCTGAGGCAGCAAATGACATGCACACTGTTAGACTCTGCTGCCCGCCTCCACACACACTAACACAAGGAACTGAGGCGCCGCGAGCTAGTGGGAGGCTCGCATTAGCCCTTGTTGAAGCGCTCTCAAATGCAGCTAGTGTTTCCTGGAGTCCTTTCCAAGCACAGCTGCCGGTGTGGTCCCTTCCCAGTGGGGCATGCCAGATTACCATGACACCTGTACTTTGGACGGGGGACATTCCTTAATACAGCTTCTGGCTGAATCAAGCTTGCTAGGGACATGTACACACAAGAAGAAAGATCTCCCCAAAAACCCAGTCTCAGCATTTCAGAGTCTGGTCATGGTGTAATGACCAGTCACATTGGCTGGTCTCAGATGCTAGGGACAGCCAAAAATCAGTGCTGTTCACACCCGTTAGGATGGCCATAGTGAACCAAGTTGAAAGTGACAAATATTGGTGACACCGGAGAAACGGAAGCCCTGATGTGTTGCTGATGAGAATATAAAATGGGGCGGTCACTGTGGGGAACATTCAGTGGTCCCTCACACCAGTTAGGCCCAGAGTTAGCACACAACCTGCCAATCCCACTTCTGGGTGTGTCCCGAAAGAACTGTTCGCACAGAAACCTGTACCCGAACGTTCACAGCAGTACTGTACACGAGGGCTAAGCGATGGAAACGACCCAAATGTCCATCAACAACAGGAAAGTAGAGGAACAAGTTGTGGCCTAACACCATTCAGGGGGAAACTAGTCAGCCAGAAAAAGGAGTGCAGTGTTGGTCCAGACAACATGGATCTGCCTTGAAAACACTGTGCTGCGTGAAAGGAACCAGACACAGAAGGGCACATACTGTGTGATTCCGTTTATATGAAGTGTCCAAAATAGGTTAGTCCACAGAGATAGCAGATTAGGGGAATACCAGGGACCGAGGGACAGGGGAAGAGGGAGTGGCAGCTAATGGGCACAGGGCTTCCCTTTGGGACTAAGAAGAGTTACAAAACTACACAGTGGAGATGTCTGCATAGCATGTTAAGTGTACTTAATGCCACTAAATCGTTCACTTTAAAATGGTGATTTTATGTATGTGTATTTTACCATGGTCGATTTTATACCATCTGTATTTTACCATGGTTGTTTTTTATTTTTAAATCACTGCTGGTGGGTCCTTGTCCTGGTTATGTTATTAAGACAGAGTGAAACTGTGTGCTCTGCTCGCCTGGGCTTGGGGCTCCTGTTTGGAGCAGGAGCAACCCCAGGGAATCTTGACTGGATTTTCTTTCAGGGCGAAGAGCAATGTCATCAATATTCTCGGGGCTCATGGCCCTTCTATGGCCAGTGTTGTGTGGTCCTCGCCAGCCTCCAGTGAGGCGGGTGGGCAGGCTGGCACTTTCACCTGGGGTTCTGAGAGGCTGGACAGCCCGTGCGAGGCCGCGTGGCCAGGGCCGAGCTGGGGTGAGAGCCCTGTCGCGGGGCAGCGTGCCCCTGCACTAGCTCCTGAGTGTGCTGCGGGCTGTCTCAGACGGAGACTGTGCAGCATGATTCGTGTTAGAAAAGGTGTTTCGGATTCCAGCCAGTGCCTTATGAAGGATTCTGTAACTCAAGCCTTGCGTGGACTGGGGATTGCCGGTCCAGGGCTGGGAGAGGAAGCAGACACAGGATCCATTTGCCCTGACTCATGCCACCAGATCTCCCCTTTCCGCAGGTTATTGCTGAAACCCTCAAACTTCCTGCCTGGGCCAAGACAGCTTGAAAAGTTAAATGAAGGAGATGCTTTCTCTTTTTTCCCCAGGAGTGTTAACCTACTACTTCTAAGACAGGTTATTATTTTTCTGTTTTCTTAAATTATTTTTTATTGATTTTGCTATTACAGTTGCCCCACAATTTTTCCCCCTTTGCCCCTCCATCCAGCACCCCCCACTCCTTCAGGCCACCCCCACACCAGTGTTCCTGTCCATGGGTCACGTGTATACGTTCTTTGGCTGCTCCATTTCCTACGCTGTACTTTACATTCCCATGGCTATTCTGTAACTGCCTATCTGTACTTCTTAATCCCTTCACCTCTTCACCCATTCCCCTACACCACCCTCCCATCTGGCAGCCATCAGATGATCCCTGTATCTATGATTCTATCTTAGTTCTCCTTGTTTGTGTAGTTTATTTTTTAGATTCAGTGTTGATAGATATGTATTTATTGCCATTTTGTTGTTCATAGTTTTAATCTTCTTTTCCCAAAATGTCATTTGTGTCCATGCAGCTTAAGTTTGGAAGAGTTTGTCAATAAAATAATTATAAAGTAAACAGTAATGACTCTTCATTTTATTAACAAAATGACTAATTTTATTAATAAAAATAACTGGCATGTCCACCTTATGTGCTGTTCTTCTACATGCTTTATATATACTAACTCTTTCCAGCCTCATCATGGGGTGTGGTAGGTATTATTTTGGTCCTCGCTTTACAGACGAGGAAGTTGAAGCACAGAGAGGTTAAGTGGCCAGGGTTCATAAGCGGTGGGGCCAGGGTTCAAACCCAAAGCCCAGGCTCTCAGCCACTATTTCTCATCCAGAACTTTGGATCAGCTTGAAACAACCAGTGTTGTGCCATAAGTTGAAAACATTTTATCCCCCCAAAAGTGTGCTTTAAGTAGCCTGTAGAGCTTTAGTAAAGGCCCTGTATTTGTTTTAACTCATTACATGCTTATAACAGTCCTAGGAGGTAAGTCTTCACCCCTGTATTACAAAGGAGAAAGTTGCGGTTTAGACAATCGAGCGATGTATTTGTGGTTCACTGCCAGTTAGAGGCAGGACTTTGAATGGGGCAGCCTGCCACCTGGGCCCATGCTCTTTGCCACCTCCCTAAAGGTACACGTATCGCTTCCATTCGGGTTTTTGAAGCTCTCGGTGCAGCGTCAGGCTGTTCGTTATGACCTCCTTGGACTCTCTGTAGGGAGCCCCTGACCTAGCCTGCCTCTCCCTTTCTAGTTTTCCAAGTTTCCTAAACCCAAAAGGGGCGATGCAGAGCTTTCATATGGCGTCTCCCCAAAACCACTGGCATTCGAAGGCTCTTCAGAGGAGCATGCTGTCCAAAGGCCCTCAGTGTTTGCAGTCACCCCACTGAGCCCCTGGGACACAGCAGTCCTCTGTCCCCCATGCCTGTCTATCCTGGGCCCCCCTCAGCCCACAGGGTAGGGGACTGGCATGGGTCAGTGAATGTCTTGGCAGCTGAATTTGAAGCTGTTGCTTTGGCATTGCCTTGGGCTGCTTATTTTCAAGTGATGGTTTATTCCGGTTTGACAGGAAGAACATACTAGAAAGCAACAGATAGGGCAGATGGTGAGCATTCTGTAGCAGGGAAACTATGCAAGCCAACCCCATGGCCCACCGGGGAGAGAGGGCAGGGCCGGGAGATGGGCGGGCACCGTCAGCACTCCGGCAACACAAATTCCCTCCCCTCCCACCCTGGCCGATAACAAGGGGCCTGGCTGCTTCCTTAATGAATTTCTCAGGAATTTCCCCAAAGGTCTGCATTTCTTAGATTGGATTCATTAGTTTTCTGTCCCTTTTTTTTTTCCTTTTTGAAACAGGGTGGAGTGATAGAAAACTTACAGGACTTGAGGTCAGAATCATACAGTTCTATTCCTAAATCCACCGTGAGCTGGAGAATTGGACCAATTCCCCATGGACTCAATGCATCCCAGTAAGTATAAGATGCAGAATATAAATTCATAACCATGCAGACAGATAAATAATGTCCAGGGCTCCCTGTTCAGGAGCATCATCCTTGTTCAGATGGTGTAACCTTAACGTGTTTGTCAGATACTTGTGCATTCACTGTGTGCAAAGCATGGTTTTAAGAGCTTTGAGATATCTGAAGGTGAATCTGACATAAATCCTGTCTTCCTACCCTCATGAAGACTGACATTTGTCACTTACATAAATAGCTGTGAACAAGTTGGAAAGTAGTATGCTGTAAGAGAGGTGGCAATAAAGTACTTGGGATTCTTGAGACGGAAGAGAGGAAAGGTTGTAATAAAAAATGCTATATAAATAGAACAGAGATCATTATGTGTTAAGCTAACAAGGAAAATGTATCCCTGACATGAATGAGAATTTTGCCAACAAGGAATTGGTTCTAAATAGGGGAACCCAACCAAAATGTTAACATTGCTTTTCTGTACCATACTGTTCCAATTTGTATTTTTAATGGCCACTGGGTTGGGCAAAAGGAATTCTACACTATTCCTACTCCTCTTGGGTGATGCTGATCTCACCCTGCTGCTGTGTAGTGTTGCCACCTTTTGCACTTCCGGGCTGTTTTCTGACTGTGCACACAACAAAAGGAGTCTCTGAAAGACCGCGATCTAAGATGCATACGTTCAGTGAGTTTGGGCAGGTCAGTTCCTGTCTTCCCGCCTCAGCTTCCCCATAACATGACACCGAAGATGTTGGAATGCCTCACCCAGCTCTAAATTCACCTTGTGGGAATCTATACCAGCAAATTCTAGGGTTGATCTAAATATATGAGGCAATATATGAGACATACTTTTTAAGGTAGCTAACCATGCATTTTTGGAGGTTTTTGGTGTCCTAAGAGCTCTTTCAAGGATTTCTATGCATAAGCACATCACTTAATTTTCCCTGAGTGTAGTGTCTGCACGCGCACACACACACACACACACCATCACCACCAGGCCAGATCTGGTTGGATCAAGTCCAAATCCCATAGGATATCATTTATCTGAATGTATTAGAGTTTAGGCTATTTCCCTCAACTCTGCTATGGAAAAACATTGATAATAAAGCTCTTTCCCTCTTCTGCCCAGAAGGCCTGTGTCTGTCAGAGCAATGTTAGAGAAGTCACAGAATGCCAGCTGCCTTGCTTCCCAGTTGGGATGATGTCACCAGTAAATTCTCCGATATGAAGCAATCAGCAGACATCTCCTGTTTTCCGCTCCCGGAAGTGTGGGGTTCAGGAGAGTGCTTCAGCTGCTGTGTGGCGACACATTCCAGAGTTAAACACAGGTCAAGGGCTCGCAAGGCTTTATGGTTTCAGTTCAAACCCTAGCCTTCTTACAGTAATGTACTTTCTCAAATAAAAAAAAAAAAGTAAGCAAGAATGCATTCGTATGAACTTCTTTTAACTTCAGAAGTTTAAAAAGTTACAAAATATTTCATCTCCTGGAGAGAATTTAATTACAAGTATGAATAGGTTTCTCTCTCCAGCACATGGAGCTGTCAATCAATCCTCTCTATTATCAGAACTCTCCAGGAGAGGTAAAAGGGGTTGTTAGCCCCATTGTTTTGAGACGCCCCCGCTGAGTCCCTGTAGTCATTCTAAGCGGAGGGCAGCTCTGGGAGGGCAGCGGTGGTGCTGGAAGCGATAGCTCAGGCGCGCCAGGCACTGATGGAGGGAGAGACCGGCACTCTGCTTTGTACCAAGCAACTCCTATTTTATTTGAATAACACAAATGAGAAATCTCTATCCACAAACCCGATCAAGCCAACATTGATGAGAAACTGACGGCAGTCTCAGGCTGCTGACGCCCGCCACTGTGTTCCCACCAAAGAAGCACGACTCAGGTTTGTGCATGTCTGGTGATTCAGCCTCAAAGCAGAGCCCCCCCCCCCCCCCCGCCCCCCAACACGGGCACTTACCTGAGCAGAGGCCCAGGAGCAGGAGGAGCGGCCGGGGCTCCATGGGCGGAGGGCGCTGCTGGGGGCTGGCGGCGGACTGGTGGCCTGGGCTGCCGGCCGGCACTCTGGCTGGACACTCGGCTGCTGGCGGGTTTGGACAGTGTGTCGGCTCGGCAGAGCTATTGTTTTACACCACCTGTTTGTGGCCGTGACAGCTGGGCTGCCCAGAGCCCAGGGAGGTGCTGAGGCCTCACACTGTTACAGAGTGCCTCTCTTTGCACAACTGCTACACCCTTGACAAGTTGAGTGTCAACTGCACTGTGTTTTATAGGCACCAGGAGTCAGATCTTAATTTTTTTTAAAAAAAACTGGCAGTAGGGAAGGACTTATTTTGAATGATGAGCAACCCTCTCCTTTTTGTGAAAACCAGAACCTCATCGCTGTGGGTTGATTTGATTAGGGTCACGGGGTCTGCGAAGAGAGTCAGCTGTGTGTGTCAGACACGCTCCGCCTAAACCCCAGAAGTGCACATTCCACACACGGAATTCGTCTGCTCCGGGTCACTGGAGGCTGAGCGTGCCTGGGGCTCTGGTGGCAAAAGGAACTTCAGAAGAGTGTGGCTGGTACTGAATCTACTGCTGCAGAGGCCCAGGTTTGATGGCGTTTGGTTTTTAACGAAGAAGGCTTCTTCCATAAGATTGCTTTTACTGGCTTCCAGAGTGGCCGTTCCACACCCCTCTCTGTATCTGGCAATGCCCCTCCCACAGCGGGCCATTAGCCCGAGCAAACTGCCCACCGCTCACGTACAGTAATTACTCAAGTGAACAGTAATCAGGGGCGAAGCGCCCCGCTGCATGGGCCGCGGTCCCAGGTTCCCGCTCCTTTCCGCCCAGTCTGTCCTCCGCCTGCTCTCCCTAGGGAAGCAAAGAGCAGAGTGGCTCAGCCTTTCAATTCCTTTGTTTAAAAAGAAAATCCTAAAAGCCAGCAGTTAGTAATTGATCAGGTTGAGAGGTGTTTTTTGTTGTTGTTTGTTTGTTTGTTTTTACCACAACAGGGAGGAAGCTGTTAGGTAAAGGTACCCAGCTTGTTCCTTCCCAGTTGAAGCAGGTGAGGAAGGCCCCTCACCTCAAGTCCAAGGA
The DNA here is from genome assembly GCF_004126475.2 of Phyllostomus discolor. NCBI lineage: Eukaryota > Metazoa > Chordata > Mammalia > Chiroptera > Phyllostomidae > Phyllostomus > Phyllostomus discolor. The sequence goes on along the minus strand of NC_040906.2, from coordinate 48,929,041 downwards.
CAGCATTCTGACAAACTCCCCATTTCAGTGAGTCTGAATAATTAGAGAAAGGAGTTGGAGGGTAGAGGAGAGAGCTGAGAGTTTACATTTATGGGTTTTTTTTTCTGTTTGAAATTATGGGAGATCAGCTAATTGTCCAGTAAAATATTGGTTCTCCCCCTTCAACACAGCACTGCACTGGCTGCTTAGGAGTTATTCCTGCCCCTCCCCCACCCGCACCCCAAGATACCTTGCTGCTGCATCTAGATGAACTCATATGGCTGAGTTCTAGAAAATGAAATGTGAGGAGTTTTATGAGACTTGAAAGGACAGAGCCAGCTCCATTTGCTATCGTGGCTCCATCTGCAGGCCTGTGACCTTGTTAAGCACGACTGCCCTCTCCTCCTCTCTGCTTGTCCCCAGGACTGGACACCACTGGAAAGCAGGAGCAGAACGGGACTAACTGCTCCCTACAGCCACAGGCAGAAGGTAACACTGGAACCAACTGCAGCCTCATGTTACAAGCCCCAACAGCCCAGGGGCCTCACAACAGCACCTCCCCCCCATTTTTAATCCAATTATAATTCAATAAAAGCTCAAAGCCCCCACGCCACGATGCTGGTGTGTCTCTCTACACCATGCCCCTCTCCTTTGCTGGAGAGTGAATTAAAACTTTACACTTTCTTCTCTTGGTGAATTCTTTCACAGCCCGTCTCGTTGGCCACCCTAACACGACTCACAAACCTCCTACCACAGCTATGCATGCTCTCGTCGCCTTTGGATGCCAGGAATGAACAGGACCCCCAGGTAACCTTGGAAACCGTGTGTTAAAGGGGGCTTTCTTTTGACATCCTGGATCTTGAATGACTTCATGGAGAATACCCATTGTCCTGGTCACCACCCAGCTCTTTTTCATGAATGAGAATAAAACTTTCATTGTGTTAAGCCATTGACATTTTTGGGTTTATCTGTTCAGAAGCTAATATTACTGTTATTAATATGAAGTTCACTCCCTTGCATTGGGGTCCTGTGGTTAAGAACAGACCCTAAAACATGCAGCACTGCAGAGGAAGGCAAGAGCGCTGGTATTGGAGGCGGGAAAGGATGAAGACCCATGCTATGCAATAGAGGATTATTTAATAAAATTGCTCCTTAATTACTTAGTGAGCAAAGTGTTACTTAGCCTGTGGCTGTCAGCAGAAGAGGGTGGAAAACCCAAAGTTAGTGCACATTGCTTCTGATTGGCTTTGCTTAGTGAGTCAGTACAAGGGAGAGTGAAACTCAGGAAAGAATTGGCTGGTTCAAGAGCAGAAATGAAAGGGAGTAGAAGGAGTCCAGAAATCTGGAGCTTTCTGTTTTGAACCCCAAAGAGCACATGATAACTGAGAGAAAAGGCTTTGGGAAGCAAAAGCCTATTAAAAATGCTCAGCGGTTCCACCACTGCAGCAAAGATCAGATTAAGCGTGCTTTCTTCACACTCAAGCCTATTTTCTCCAGAAGCCTTTTGGCTTCAAGCTGATTGCTGCTGAGTTGAGGAGAGGAATAGAGGTTCCAATGCAAGAAGTTAATCAAGCTTGAGAATGAAGACCAGGAAAGAGCCCCGTGTATACACACTGGCACATGGAAATGACTGCAAACAAATATTTCAGGAGCTTGCTAAGTGTTTGAAGGATTTGTGTTGCCAAAGGGTTCGTGAACCCAGATTACGAAAGCTCGGGTTGCTCAAGCCTTAAAACAGTTCTTGCGAATCCCATACCTGCATTGGTAGAAATCAGGCCACAACATCTGCACAGGCTTCCAAGAGGGCACGCTCCCCATGGTCACTTCCGGTGTGGCCTTGGAGGTGAATGGGTGAGAAAGAACCTCCCAGGGCCTGAGCCAGGAGCCACAAGGGCAACAAGGGAGATCCTCCCAGAGGGCAAACTCAGGTCTAACCAAGGAGTCACTGCAGACCCTCTCAGGAACACGCATTTCCCCGTGGCTCTTGACTCTGCTTGCAGGGCTCTGCTTACTGCCCACAGCTGGCCACGCCTGCAGCCCTCCGCCTGAGGGGTTGGTTTTCTCTCTGGCTATAGGAACACATGGGCCAAGCTGCAAGGGCAAGAGAGTTAATGCCCCCCAGAAACGGCCCTCAACTCCTGCAAAAGGAACAATGCCCCAGCCTCCTCATCCCCATAATGGGGTAACTGAGGCACACTCTATGCTGAATGTTGTGGGACTGAGTCCCTGTTACGGGTGGTGGAAATGGCTGAACAGCCCTCCCTTTACTGGCTTCCTTCTCTTGTCTGCCTCATTCCCCACCCACTGCCCGCCCCCGCCCGCCACCTCTCAGATAAACTCTGTACAGGGACTGCTTCTGGGGGAACTCAAATCAAGACAGAATTCTTCCCACTGTCTGGGCAGGGGTCTTCCCATTGGTGTAAATGGGTGCTTTTCCACATTTCTAGAAACTTCCCAATTCTCTTCTGGAGGTGAAAAGTAGACCCAAAAATATATTAAAACTGTCTCAGAAGTAAACCAATTTTTTTCCATTGAAAAGTTTATTATTCAAGTAATTTAAATTTACTATAGAAAAACTGGAAAACAGATGAGAAAAAAGGAAAGTGTTTACCCACTGTCCTTCTACCTAGAAATATCCATGGTTAATAGGTTACTTCACATCCATCTCCATGGATATAAAATAGACCTTTCCATGTATGTATATGTATATGTATACACATATAAGTATTTCACTACCCCAAATCCCTACTTCATGTTACTTAAAGTCAGAAGATTTCCTTTAATTTTTAGGCCTTTGTGGATTAACCACTGCCAGGGAAACGCTGTTTTCAGGAGATTAATCTTTTTCCAGCTTTATTAAGGTATAAGTGACCAATAAAATTGTAAGATATTTAAAGTAACAGTGTGATGCTTTGGGATACATGGTGAATGGATTCCCCCCATGTTCATTTATTAAACTGGATTTCATTGAGCATCGCTATGTGCCAAGTACAGCCCTAAGCATTTGGGATACAAACAGAACAACGAGGATTTCTGTTCCTCGGGAATAATGCATTCTAGTTGGAGAAAATAAATGGACAACGATGAATGTAGTTAATAAGGAAAATTTTTTAGTATCTTACTGGGTGAAAAATGGCAGAAAAAAAGAAAAAGTCGGGCAGGGTCACGGGGTCTAGGGCAGCTGGAGAGGGGTCGGCTTCACTAAGAACGAGGCATCTGACAAAGACTTGAAGGAGGTGCAGATATCTGTGGGTAAGCATTCCAGGCAGAGGGAAGAGCCCTAAAACTCCCTAAGGGAATGGGCCTAGGGTGCTCAAGATGTAGCACAGAAGCCAGCCAGGCTGGAGCAGAGTGAGTGATGGGGCGGTGGCCAGGAGACGGGTCACAGAGTAGCCGGGGGAGGGGGGGGGCACAGCAAGCTGCCACCGTGTAGACTTTCACTCCGGGTGAGATGGGAAGCCTTTGCAGGGTTTTGAGCAGAGGAGTGGCGCCATCTGACATGTGTTGTAAAAGGACAACTCTGACTCCTGCGGCGACAAGTGGCTGCCGGGGAGACAAGTTAGGCGCCACTGCAGCCAGCCAGGCGGCAGACAGCGGTGGACTGGACCAGAGTGGTGGCCGTGAGGGCGGTGAGACGCATTTGGATCTGGGAATGTATTCTGGCGCTAGGGCTAACAGGATTTTCTCAAGGATTGGATCTGGCTGTGAGGAAGAAAGGATGATAATTAAAGATGATTTGCAGGGTTTTAGCTCAAGCATCAGGAAGGATTTAGGCACCAACAAGTGAATTAAGAAAGGCTGTGAGTGAAGCAGGTTTTATGGAGGAGCAGGGTGGGTAAGCATGAGTTCTTTTAGGGACGTGATGAGTTTGAGGTGTCTATTCAAAATGGGGAGGCAGTTGCATTTATGAATTGAAAGTTTAGGGGAAAGATGTAGGCTAGGGTAGATGGTGCTGAAAGCCATGGCTGGATAAGGTCAAAGGAATGAGTCTGGAGGAGAAAAGATCTAACATTAAAAAACTGGGAATAAGAGGAGGCTGCAACCAAGATGGAGGAGGAAGTATGCGGCAGGCGGAGAGCTGGGAGAGGGTGCACTCGGAAGCCAGGTGAAGACGAGAGAGTGGGGGGTCCGCTGTGTTCAAGCTCCTGATGGAGCCACAAGATGAGGACGGAGAGGACTGCGGTCTCGGCAACATGAAGGCCATGGCGCCCTTGGCATGCACACAGCCTCACTGGAGGAATCAGAGGGGCTTTACTGCACAGGGTGACAAAGAAGTGAGGTGTTAGTGGGTGGGGAATGTAGGGTTGATAGACGTTAATGGAAGATTCTGTTTTCTGCCATTTTTTTGGGTGGGAAAAATAACAGCATATTAGCACATGATTATAATAATCCAGCAGTAACAACAAACATTGACTGCGTATGAGAGAGCTGCAGGAAAACACACATGAAATGTTTTCATAAATGGGGTTTACTGTAATATTTTTTTATAACTTGCAAAATACATAATAAATACATCTCTAGTCAAATGATGTGGCTCTAAATTTTTATTTTTAGTGGCTGCAAAATATTCTATTTTTTTAGTGTACCATAATTTGTTTAACCAACACTTCATTACCGGACATCAGAATGTATCCTGGGTTGGCTTTTTTTTTTGCCTTTATAAACGATCATGCAGTAGACATCCTTATACATGGGTGATTTGTAAATCAGCCCAATTTTCTGATTGTTCCCTTTCAATAAACTCCTAACAGTGGGAATGCTGGGCCAAACAATGAAAACATTTAAAATAATTTTAATGCATATCAAATAGTCTAAACCTCCATTTTAGTATCGCTCAAACTTATTTAGGCCAGCCCTTATTGCAATTATATTTCTCAATAATGCATGTCACAATTCTGCACTGTTATGTTTATCCGTGTGATTATGTTCTAGCATCTGTCTCTCCCCCAGACTGTAAACCAGTGAGGCAGAGGTGGCACCTGCTTTTGCTCACTGCCTTCTCCTCAGCTTGAGGGCCTGAGCCTGTCATACAGCAGGTGTTCATTCAGTCTCTGTTCATGAGTGAATGAATGAATGAATGAAAAGCTTAATTCAATGAAAAAGGTACACGATCACAATAGATAACATCATTTGGGGATAGAATGAGGTCTGACTATTAATTACAACCAGATCCTTGCACGGTACCTCATACATAGTTTAAAAGGTGTTTGTAATTGACTGTATATTGCAAGAATAAAGAGTACCACTTTTATTCACTATAAAAGTCCCCCTTCTTTTGTGGCTTAACTAATGAAATTATTGTGGATCCTCCCAAGGTCACTCCTTTGGAGAAAATTCTCCGTCTAGACCTATATTTTGATGCAGCTCCTAGGAGTCTGGCCACCTTCCCACCCTTTGCCAAATCCTCCTGTTTCCAGCTCTGGGCACTTCCTCCCAGTGGCCAGCAGGTGGCAACAGATGGTTATTAAAGTGGCTGCAGAGCTTCAGAGGCTGTCCATACGGGGAGTCTCTCTCGGCTAGCACACTACCACCTATGGTCCCCAAGGCCCGTCAGGGCACTGTCTGCATGAAAAAGTCCTGCAGGTCTGCCAGCAGGTCCCTTCCTGGGAGGCAGGCTGCTTTGGGCCATTCCCAGGGACCCCTGGAGCAGCGGTCTCCCTTCAGAAGATAAAGGATCAGGGGTCAGCTCATAGTCCCTGAGGGAGCCCACCTCTGCTTTCCCATTTTGCAGGGCTTACAGTTCTGAGGGACTCCAGAGCAGACAGCTTGAGAGCCAGATGAAATTCACATGAGCGTCTGGACTTCCTCAGGCTCCGGGATCTTATCCATCACACAGGCTGACCTGCCTCTGTCATTGTCTCAGTCTGTCGGAAATGGTCAGTTTCTTTTGCTGCTGCTGGTGCTTCTTCTTTTTCAGTCTAAGCTCAGTGCCTGGCAGTTCAGGCTGCTAGTTTGGTAGTAATTATTGGATCTGTAATCGCTGGGTTTGCTGCACAGACAAAACAGGTGGCCGCCCACGTGTGGGTCCTCCCTAGGGGGGTGCTGCTGTTTCCCGGGGCCAGAGATGGATTGGCCCCCTCCCCCAGTTTCACCCTGTCCTTTGCTCCCTGGAGAGGAAGGGTAGGGAGGATGTCACCATTTGCTGCCGTCCTGCTGTCCACCATTTCACCATCACAGCAACCCAGTGGGGTGGGTGTTATTGTGACGTGTCCAAGCTCGTGTAAGTCATAAGCGGCAGAGCTCACCACGAGAGCAGTCTCGTGTTTCCGAATCCAGATATGGTGCTCTGTCCACCCCACTCACGGTCCAGACTGCGCCCCCTGGAGCCCCTCGGAGGGGCCACAGGAGACAGGAAGGTAGAATGGGGACACGTGGCCCAAGGGTGAGGCTGCTTGCCTCCCACCCTTGCTTCATCTACAGCCATTGCATTTTGATTCTTAAAAAATGAAGATCTCTCACCCCCCCCCCATATTTATATACAGTATAAAAAGGAAAAAACTCTGAGAATCCTCTCACAGGACATATGGTCTCAGGTACGTTCTGCCTCCGCTGATGCTGGGTAGAAGTGTGAACCCGGCTGTGGGACTCTAAGACAAGGCAGAGCTGACGGGACCGAAAGCAGGCCCCAGGGTCCAACCACTTGGTTAATTCAAGAAATGCCCTGACAGCAAAACTCCTCTGCAACCAGCTCCTCCTCTTCTCTGGGACAGACAGAACCCAGGACGACGAGCCTGCTGCACACTCTGACGTGGGCCCCCCTCGCTCCCTCCCTGGTAGCAGAGTGTGCTTCGAACTTTTCTTGGTCCTGCAGAATCTGGATGATAGCTATCTGGAGGAAGGCTGAAGGAGCCTGGGTGGCCACGTGGAATGACCAGTGACCTGAGGGCGGAGGGAGCGGAGAGAAAAAGGCCTCGGGCCGGGTCTGTGGAGCTGTGGGGAAAACAGGCAGAGAGAGAGAACTGGAGACTGAGAGACATCGGTCCAAAGAGCACTTCTAAGGAGTTTTTTTGGATGTTTAACACACACTCCTACGTTTGGCACTTTTTCAAGAGACAGAAAAGGCTTGCTTGGTTCCCAGTTGTACTTTTCTGCAGGTCCGCACCAGTGCCCAGACCGGGCCGTGCAGGACCCCGGGTTTCCATTGGGTGCGTGAGCGGCAGTGTCCGCTGTGATCAGGGAAACTCAAAACCAAGAATGCCGTTCAACTTCGTTTTGTCCACTGCATGGGCTTCTATTCTGAGGGGTGTGATCAAACATTGTTATTCGCTTGTGTTCCCCAAATAACTTTTAATCGGTCTTTATTTGGACCAGGAATGTTCTGCTATTGACACAAGGACAGAAATGATCAAAAATAAAATTAATAAAGAACTCACTTCAGAAAAAAACTTGCTCTAATAGAGTATTTTATTATATTGATCTCAGCAAAGACATAATTTAAAATTTGCTTTTTAATTGTTTCTTAAAGCAACACTTGTATTGGTAAAGAGCTCACTTAAATATTTCTTTTCACATCTCCTGCATTTTTCACAATGGAATTTTAAAATCATCTTTCAGTAGAATTACCTGCACTGGTGCAAGACATGTAGCCCAATCAGCAACTGTCCGAAGCCTCTGAAACCTCTTGTCTGGCTGAATAATCACTGTATCCATTACACAGTGAAAACTGATGAGCCAGAATCCTTTCACCGAAAAAAGCTGCCACAGGAAAAAGCCTGTCAGGGTTCCCAGAATATTATAAAGCCAATGGTACAAGAAACTTAAAAAAGTATTGTTGGGGTTTGAAAGTCGAGTCTCCCTGCCTTCCTGCCCTGTCCTTTAGGACGATATTAAGAGGCTGTAGACAGGCTGTCCTCCAACCATTAGTGCATTGTTCTAACAAAGACTCTCACGTCCTTTTGGCTAAACAGCGGCCAAATTTTAAAGGGCCGGTAATATTGGGGCTGGTCCACTGAATAGTTTTGGGCAAAACATCTGGCCAAGATCAAAGCAGATGCAGTGAGGGTGGGACCCATCAGCGGAACGTGCTGTGAAGACTTTGCACATGAGACTAACCCAAGCTCGCTCCAGGGCGGGCGGACACCTCTGCACTCACAAAGGCGCGAGACGGCTTCTTCAGTGAAAAGCCTGCAAGTAAATTTGCCAAGTGCCGTGTTCAACTGGAACCTTGTCTACAGTCTCATTTTCTCAAGTACTGTGTAATTTGGTCTTGGGACCACTTACCTAATTACATGTTACGAAGATGGGCCTTGTATGTTACAGCACAACTGACAGAATTAGCAGTTCGGTGGGAAAGAGTGTGGATGGGTTTGAATATTTATGGGGATTTACCTTGTCTGTTAGAGGGGCCTTCTAACAAATTAGAACATGCAAGTCAGCTCCGTAATTATCTAGCTAGACTTTAAAAGATGAGCTAGCCAAGACTGAGTTTTATTCAAATACTATTTTATTTGTCATACTAATTTTTTAAAGATTTTATTTATTTATTTTTAGATAGAGGGGAAGGGAAGGAGAAAGAGAGGGAAAGAAACATCAGTGTGTGGTTGCCTCTCACGTGCACCCTTCTGGGGACCTGGCCAGCAACCCAGGCATGTGCCCTGACTGGGAATCCAAATGGCAACCCTCTGGTCTGCAGCCCACACTCAGTCCACAGAGCTACACCAGCCAGGGACTATCATACTAACTTTAAGTGCACTAGCCCACTATATGGCCATCAGAGGCACTATTTAAATTGCCAACACCCAGGTACCTCTTCTTTGTGCTGTGACTCAATGCATCAGGGGCACTAACTTCATTTAGTTACGCCCCGGGGGTGTCTGGAGCTCCTGGATAGACATGGTGCAGTTCCTGGGGCTCTGATTCTACTTGAAGACTTGGAGAAAAAAAGAATAATCAGTTTAACCTTTTATTTAATATGCTGCCAATTCTTTATTTAACATGCTATGAAGCAAGCAAAATTCTGCATTAACTATGTTATGACTGAAACCCCAATGCTGGCTAATACTTAGAGTGACAGAATAACAACTTATAAAGGAAGGAGTGTGTTTAGCTGTCAGAGTTCTAGCCAGAAACTGAGTGATGCTGAGGAAAAATGTGTGATGACAGTCATCCTGGGGGAGTGGTGGGACAACACCCTACCTGTCTTCCAGGTGAGGCAGCCCAGAGCTGCTGCTCCCGTCGGCCGTCCAAGTCCCTTTCACTGGGCAGGGACTCGAAGACTGCTGGAAGGAAAGGAAACCTCTGACCCAAGGGAACAGGACCCACCCTGTTAGGTGAGATGATGAAGCACCTGGACCGGCGGGGCGTGGGCAGAGCCATTAAGAAAGTTTCCTCCTACCTCAGCTAAGCCTGCACTGGGCAGAATCCCTGAGGCTCAAGGACATCCTCTCCTCCAAGAACCATCCCCATTACTCTCCCAGATCCGGCCATGGCACCTCCCAACTCCTGGCGCCCAAGTCGCCACCTTTGATGGGGACCACTCTATAGCACCCATAAGGGTACCCTCCCCCCACCTCTCACCAGCCTGCCCACTGGGGGCAACACAGTCCGGCTCAGTTCCAGCCCTAGCCCGAGAGAGAGCGCTCCTGCCCTTGCCCCTGATTCAGGTGTCTAGTTCTTTTCTTTATGTGGTTCACTCTTAGGACTACAAACTGGGTTCAACCAATAAAGAATTTAAAGTCGAATTTTTCTGTGAAAATACATATGAATGCAGAATTCACACGAATGTCTAAAACAGAAGGTGCCCTTGTTTGGGACCCTGCAAGCAGTCTCTGGGCCCCTGGGAGACCTGCTCATCTTCCTCTGCCATTCCAGTGCCACAAGCAGACGCGTTGGAGAAGTGAAGCGCTGAGGTGCAAACCTGCAGAGTGAAGGGGACGGCCCCCATATGAAGTGCGCCCCAAAGTTGGAGACAAGACTCTTCAGAGGGTGCCCGTCCTGCTGGAATCAGAGGAAATTCCACACCATCCATACATGCCGCCTCCTCCCTGCACCTCTACCCCACCTCCCAGTCTGCACAGAATGTCAGAGGAATAAAACCAGTCCCCTTTCTTAATGGGCTGACAATTTTGTAGGGAGTGGTCTGTTTCTCTTTTTCTGTGGCATCATTATCAGAAGTATTTAAAGTTGTTTTGGTGAAATTCACTCTATATGGATTGTTTTTCGTTTCCAGAAAGATAGAGCCAGCGCGGCTGGTGCGATGGAGCCGGAGCTCGGAGAGCAGGGGGCGGGGTCCCGGGGCTGCGGGGGCTGCACTGCGGTCGGTCGCTGGTGCAGCAGCACACGCGGCCTCTTGTGGGGGCAACAGCAGAAACTCAGGGAGCCCAGGCCGGCAAGAGCAGCCTTTCCAAGCCCGAGACTGTCACTGAATGGAGGGTTCTGCAGATGACCAGGGCCTCCTCGTCCTGGGCTGACAAGCGCTGTCCTGTCACCTGGCCTTTCCTCCTCCCCACCCCCTGCCTCCTGCCTGAGGCCTTACGAAATACGTTTGGGTGGGCAGAAATGCCCCGAGGGAGTCACTGACTCCAGGTCGGAAGGGGAAAGTCTTTGGTTCTGGCCAGACCAGTTCCAGGCCCCATTTCAGTTAATTCCGGAGGAGGGTTGAAGGACCTGACACCTCTCAGAGAGTCCCCCTCAAGCCTGGCCTCTTAGAAACATACATTTCTGGAGACTGATCTTTGACTTCTGTTTCCTACAGAAGAGGGATTAGCAGTTGGAGGATTGTACTTCTGTGTTTGTTTCTATTTGGGAGGCTAATTCACATGTCAGCTCAGGAGGATCTGGTGCCTTTTCAGAACTGTCACCTTAGGGATGTGTTTCCAGGGCCTGGCTCTGTGACAAGCACCCCACCCCTCAGCCACACAGGACAGGGTGCATGTAACCCTTTTTGCCCTAAGCCGTAGCTCTCTCTCTCTCTCATACCCTGTGCGTGAAGACTAACACATTGCAGATGGCCATTCACCTGAGATGGAGACAGGTCATCTGCCTCCTGCCATACAGCTGAGGAAGAGCAAAGAAAGCATCAGAGGAACGAAGCGAAGAAAAGAAGAACAACGGGTTGGGCTAATTCTCAGAAAGAAGAAGAAACAGGCCCTGGGAATGGGAGGCTATTGTCAGAGACCCAAGGGAGACATACCAGGCAGCTTCCCGGGCATGGACCTGGATCATTCCATGGGGCCTGGTATCAGGGAGAAAGCACCAGGCGTTCAAGGATAAGAGGCTGAAGGGGAAACCTGGCTGCCTGTGTGTGTTGGCAGGGGAGGCTGCTATGATGAAGATGTGGGGCAGGGGTGGGGTTTGGGGCAAGGGTGGAGAGCTGGAGAGAGAAAGTGATTGGGATTAAGGAGAAAACTCAGCAAACCAGGCAGTGCTGGGCTCTACCAGGACCTGTGACCACTCTGTAGCTATGATGTCCTGAAATTTAAAAAATAAGTCAGTTTTATCTCCCCCGAGTTAGCTGACATGTTCAAGGTCTGCCTTTATGCTCTCGGTATTTGCCCTTGTAAAGCCAGGCTTTTCTCCAAAACTCCACCCTGGCAGGAGATCAAGGGAGAGAGCCCCGTGCTCTCCAGCTAATGGTAAAATGTCTCAGTGAAGCTTCCCCAGCATCACCCAGAAACAACCCAGAATTAGCAATCTGGCTTCATCAACTGCAGCGCATGCCCTCACACACAAGCCGTGCACCTTGTCTCTCCAGAAGGACTCCTACGGCCTGCGCGCGCGGGCCGATGGAGCCCAGCAGAGCACGCCCCACCCTGGGGCTCTTGTCTACTGCCGCCCACAGGCCTCTCCACCCGGCCCTCAGAGCCCTCCCTGCATCCCCAGGACAACGGCCCTGCCCCATGCCCCAGTGCTGCGGTTAGGTTATTTTGACATATTCATCCCCAACACATCATGATGAAAGGCAGGAAATGTGCAATTTCAGTTCCCATAGCAGGAGTGGTCGGACCACATTGTATCACATTTATAGGCTGGTCATGGGATCCTGGAGGCAAACGCAGCGCAGGGCGACCTCAGGCGCGGGCTGGTCTGGCCCGGCTCCCAGGCCCCTGCTGCCTGGAAGCCTGCTCACTGCGGACTGACCGCAGCCTGGCTCCCTCCTACCGCTGCCTGTGACGATGGCCACCTCTTCAGAAGGTCACTCTCGCTGGGGCTCCCCTCTGCCCAGAGGGAGCCACATGCCCCAGAGAGAGCCCACTTCCTCCGAGCCCCTCCCAGGCCCCCGGGGCCTATTTTTGAGCCAGTAATGTGGAGCTTTCCATTTCCATTTCCCGGTCAACAGGAAGTGACTCCAGGACCTCAGGGCAGAGGTTTGGAAACCCCCAGCATTCTAAAAATGTGGCAGGAGTTGTTGACCCATCAAGACCCTCAGGGGAAAAAAAGGCCAAGGCCTCGCTGTTTTCCGCAGCCAGCCAGCCATCTGTAAATGCACCATCTTCTCCAGGAGACAAGAGCAAGCATCACTTGCCCATGCTCTGCGTCTTAAAGCACTGGAAGGATGATTTGTTCTGGGCCAGAGAAGAACCTGGAGGGAAGAATTCCCCTGCTCGTGCCCCAGGTGTGTGCCCTGTGGCTGTGTCAGAGGGCAGTGGGGATGGGTGAGTGTCCGTTTCCTGGCTCTGGTGCAGCGAGGCCAAACCCTCGGCTGCAGGAAGAGCGTTTGTGCTTTTCATTTCCTTGGGGGTGATTTTTCAAAGTGGCTCCAACAGGCCTGACCACATTCAGATGTGTTTCCCGGGAAGCAGGCGACTGGGAAGTGCAGGGGAGCTGGCTCGCATGGGGCCCAGGCAGCGCTCCTCTGCCTGTTCCCAGACGCCCGCAAAGACAGGTACTCAGGGACCGTGCTGTCCTTCTGTGCCTTTGTCTGGGGCAGTTCATTAAGGTAGAGACCACCTCAGCATTGACAGGACAACCCTTTTCTGTGTGTTCCCAGGGAACATAATTGACTACAAAACCTTTTAGCAATGTCACCGCTGCCAGATACAAACCCAATTAGCAGCAGAGTTAACTCCAATGAATCCTGGGAACATGGAAATAGCACATTCTACAGCTGATCAGACCCATGGAATGATGACACGTCTGGATGTCATCCGGAAGCCGGGCTCAATGAGCCCACGTGTTCCACCAACTCCAGAGCCCCCCCTTCGTGGGTAATTACACAGCCTTCGAGGACGAATGATGCGAGGCCAGCTCCTGTCTGTTCCAGGCGTCTGGGCTGGGAGTATCGCAGTTAGAGACATTCAAAGAACTTGTTAGGTCTTAATCCAAGTGCAGCCCCTTGGTGCCCACCCCCCAGTGCCTGCCCCACAAATCTGAGCGGATTTAGAAACCTTTTGTTTCTTGTTATTCAGCTCTTCTCCCGAGGACTGAGGAACCGTGTGTTCTGACTCTCCTGGGAGCAGAAGCGAACCAGTCACTTCAAGGGCACCGTGGGACGCTCTGCCTACCTACACGCCAGTTTAAATAATTAACAGTGCCAGGCGGGGGCTACCAGTACGTGCAGAGAGAAAAATACCAGTGCAGACAGCAAGCGCAAAAGGAAACACTTGCCTCGTTTTCAAACTGTTATCATACCGGGACTGTGGTGATTATTAATCATGGTGGGGAGGGCTGTCACGCTGGAAAAGGCACTCTATGTCCTGGGCACCTTGCTTTTAGGACTAAAAGTAACATTTGGAAATCACCTGGGGACTAGAGCAGCCGGGCCTGAACCAGCCGGTCAGCAGCCAGGCAGGAGGGAGGCTGGCACAGGCGCTGCTCAGGGCCTCAGGCTTTACAACGAGCCTTCCGGTGTCCTCGCCTGCCCACATGACATGTCACCCCTCCACCTCCTCCACTGGCCAGTGGGGAAAGCCCTCAGGTGGAGGAAGCCCACCGATGGGGCAGGACGGGGGCTGCTGCCAGGTTTAAAGGCATTTTTCCTCTTCATTTGGTAGGTGGGGTGTTTGACAGGCAGAAAGCATTTGGAAAGCAGTAGGGTGGACGTGTCTGGAATCAGGGCCCAGCAGCCCGGGGAGTCAGCTAGACCTCCCAACTATAAACAACAGAAACCAACACTGATGATTTAAACAGAAAAGGAGTGTGTTGGATGGCTACGGGATGGCCCAGAACTAAGGGAGGGCTGGCGAGCAAGCTTGGGAAAACAGAGGCACGAGCCGTGTTACAGCCTGGCCCACAGGCAAAATCACAGCAGAACACCAGCACTGCAGGACCCACACCCCGTGCTGGTGATCGCTGGGCATCAGGACTCCTCCAGGGGCTGGACCTGGCCACTGAGGCTGGAGCAGCTGCCTGGTCCCCACCCCTCTGCCGCAGTTCTCCTTCCTGGTTTGCTACAGCTCTGGGTTCTCACGAAGTCCAAGGGGCCCCAAAATGGTCAAGGCTGACCATGTGCCTGTGTCCCACTGCAAAGTGATACACACCCACCTGCCTGAGTACTGATGCCAATTCTCCCAATTTCCAGTAGGGACACTTCATGCGCTTTCCTGGAAATGAAAGGAGACAGTATCCTGACCCTTGGAGTCTCTCCAATCCTCTACCCAGGCACCTTGTGTCTGAGCCTGGTAGCCCATGTGGTGGCTATCCAACCCCTTCCCTTTTCTTTCTCAGGCTACAGCCATTTTTATGTTTCTTTTTATAACCTCCATGGTGAGAGAGGGGGACATGAGGCAAAAAAACAAATGTGCCATTGCTCTGGGGACAGTTTGAAAGGGCAGGGTGGAACTCAGGGTCAGCTATAGGCATAACTGGGAGATACTGTGGGCCAGGTTCCCCCTCACCATAGCAAAGTGACTGCCACATAAAGCGAGTCATGATCCCTTTGCCGGTGGAGGGTCTTGCCTTCAATTTGTAAAAGATGCCATATCTGCGAAGTTCAATAGAGTGAGGCTCAATAAAACAAGATGTGCCTGGAGCAGCCAAGGCAAAGGGGAGCACTGGTTAGAAAATGCTAAGCACCTGTCAAAACTCTCGGTCCCAGTGCATAATACAAACTTCAGCCGGGGCCTGAAGCCCCACGGGGAGCAGGAGAACCTCCACACGCAAGGGGATGGATGGACTCCCAGCTGCAGGACGGAGCGGTGGAAGCCAGCGTCCCTCCCCAGCAAGGTAGGTAGGAAACGGAGTGGGCTGGAGAATGCTGGGAGGTTCTGAAAGATTATAACAAGACTTCTGTTTATCTCCTCCCCAGCTTCTGCAGCCGGTCTGCAGTTGGGATAAATTCAGCACAGGAGGAAAACTTTCCTCCCCCTCTCGCCTCCCATTTTAGGTGAGAGGAGGAGGTGGCACGGGGGATAGAGAAGGATCTAGCAAGCGCGCCAGCTGGTGCAGTGCGTGGCTAGGCTGAACGGAGAGAGTGAGCTCTGTGTCCCCACAGAAAGGGGCTGAGACAGGAAAGAAGAGGCACCCTCTCTCTTCTTCTCTTCTCTCCCTTCCCCCATCTCTTTGGAATCAGGTTGGTCTCAGTCATGGAGGGAGTAGGGTCCCCACAGAGGGCACACCCCAAGCAGAGCACCCATAACCAGGCTCAGGGCAGCAGCTTCTGGTGCGGGCGTGTGTTTGGACTACAGCATTGCTTTCAGAAGGACCCACTTGAAATGCAGCCCTGTTGCCTGGGAACCGTAATGCATGAACAGCTCGGTCCCCTCCACAGAGCTGGCCATCAGATGACTGATGGGTGGGTTATGGGGCAGTTCTGAGGATGGGAGTTGGGAGATTTTAATGTGAGTGAAAGGCTGTGGGGAGGGCCTTCAGTGGTGGGAGCACTGCATGTGGGGACCCCATGAGGGCCTTGGATAACCAGGGGCACCAGGGAGACTGGAATGAGTGCGGAATGAGGGATTGGGGGTGGGAACAATCACCCCACAGCCTCAGAACCTCCCCCACCTCCCCACACAGCCCCACCTCTCCCGTAGCATGGGCAGAAGCTAAAAAGCTTTGAGTCTGGCTTTCCAAAGCCCCGTTGGAGCCTCTCACGGGAGCCCTGTCCAGTCAGCAGGCCTAGACGCCTCCTGGGCTGGAGTGTAGGCTGCGGAAACCGTGGTAGGAGCCCAGAGGCCAGCTCACTTCGTATGGGAGAAGTACCTCCCCAGCTGGTTCTAGAGACAGACATAAGCAGAATTGTATTTCCAGCTCCTTGTTTCCATCTCCTGAGTGGTTTGTTTTAGAATTTGGTTCAAGGTCTTGTAGCTATGAAGATGAGATACTTGGTCTCAACTTTTGGCTTGTTTTGTGCCTTTTAGGAACCAAATGAGGGGCTGCCACACCTGTTCTGGGTGGAAGGTCACCAAGGGCCACCTACCTCTCTGAGCTGCAGAGTCTGCACTCTGAGACACTCATGGAGTTTATTGCCCCAAATAAGATTCTAATTACAGAGTTAGTTACTATTAAAAATTTGTTGCCGTTGATCTTGTCTAAGGATTGAGCTATGCAGTTCTGCAGACCGCCTAAGACCACACACAGTGGTCAGGTTTGGCTTTGTTTTGCTTCAAGTGCACACTCGTTTGTGAGAAACAAGTGTGCCGCCACCTGCCATGTGACAAGTGAGGGCTGATCCCATTGTTCTTTTGGCTCCTTATTGGAAAGTATGAGATTTCATTATGGTTGAGCCCTATGTGGGCGAGTCTTTCTGAGTTGGCCCAGTTTGTGGCCTGGAAACCCATTTCCAGCGAGTCCTTGGTCACTGGGCCATGTGAACAGCTAAGAGGGGGCCATGGGAGGTGGCTGGGAGTGGTGCATTGCCACGCTCTTCTGATGCAGACATCACAAATAAACGGGTGTATTGTGTTGTATACGTGCGTGTTTGCACATGTGTTCATAGTGGTGTTCTGGGGGTGGGATACAAGTGAACTTTATTCATATTCTGTGATTTCCAGATTTCTGCATTAAAATATCTTACTTTTATAATTAAAGGAATAAGTCAACACATACTAGTTTGTAAAGAGAATAAATTTTTATTTTCAACAACCATGGGCAGTAGGTTTTTTCCCTTGAAATTGTGTGTGTAACATGTGTGTCCATTCACCTACCCACCCATCCACCCACCCACCCTTGCATCTTCTTACCCTTCCGTCCGTCTGTGTCTTTGCCCGGAGAGATACCTGGAATGGTGCTGACCCAATGTTCATGATGGTTGTTTCTGGGTGGTGAGATTTCAGATGCCTTTGTTTGTGCTCTTCTTTGTACTTACCTCTACTGCTTGACATTTATAATAATGAGGTGCGTTTGTATAACGAGGAGTAGGGCGTCTCTGCTCTCGTCCGGGGGAGCCCAGGCACAGAGCCGGAGTGAGGCCTCCCAGCTGGCAAGGCCAAGCGACACTCTGGCCTCATGCCCTGCTGCCCCGCCGCACTGAGCCTGGGTGCTGAGGCCCGGGCTGGGGCAGGTGTGCAGCTCAGCGGGGAGTCGAGAGGGAGTTTGTAGGCGACCCCTGTGCTCTGTGTAAACCCCACAGCAGTGGCATCCTGAGCCTCTGAGGTACGTTTTATGACTGACTGACTAAGGCTCTGTGGTTCATAGCTCCAGGGTGACACTGACAAGCCCCAGGGTCACTCCTGTCCCTAAGATTCTTGCACCATCTCTCCCTTCCCTGTTGCCCCAAAACTTGGGTAGGGGCTCGTGCGGAAGGATCTCCCAGCGTCCTTGGGTTTGGAGGTTGCTAAAGTCATGGATGTGACTGTGGACCTTTTTAGCTACAGCAGAATAGACAGGCGGGCCCTCCTGTGTGGGCACTGGCAGAGCGTTCTCCGAGTGTCAGAGTGCTGGGAGCAGCAGGCCTGTCTCACCCGGGGTGAGAGGGAGAGTGGCGCCACGAGGCAGGCAAATGGGTTGGCACCTGTCCTCCAGCAGAGGGGACGACACACAGACGCGGAGGCGGAGCAGCGCTGATCCTGGAGATGGGTGGGGAGGAACGCAGGGCTGTTTTTTCTAATAGCTCCAACCCGGGAACAGCCCTCTGTCGGAAGATCTTAGGAGAAGGAGCTCTGTGAAGGCTCGTGTGGTCTGTTCAGCTTCTGCTGCTCTTGAGCAGGGAGGGTGGGGTGGAGAGAGAAGTGGCTGTGGGGAGTGGAGAACGGGGTTGTGATGAAGGAGCGGGTGGCGGGAACGGCAGCAGGAAACCACAGCGTGCAGGGGCAGGCCAACGGCGTGCAGGTGTCCATGGGTGAGGAGTGGGAGCCAAGGGTCGCCGAGGGTCTCTAGGTGACAGGGCGGCTCAGGAGCATGTGGGAAACTGGACGATGGCTTCTTCCACTCCCATCCCCCCACTTGTTGCTAGTATAGGCCTATCCATCAGTCAGAAGGCCACCAGTCTGCTCCCCTGAGACACTTGACAACCTAAACAGTTGACAGAAGACAATCGAACTAAGATGTGCAGAAGCCCTTAGAGAGGAATCGGTGAGTGAATATGAGAGAATTAAACAAATAAATGATGCTCGTTGCCAAACTCCGTTAGGAAATAACCCTTGTCTGCCCAGAAAACACACCGAGGCTTGCCGTGCAACACAGCGTGACGGCTCTTCAGGGAGTTGAACATGGAATCACCACACGGCCCAGCCACTCCACTTCTGGGCATGCACCCCAGAGACTGACGACAGGGCTTAACACACGCACGCCCGTGTTCACAGCAGCACTGCTCCACTCCCGACAGCCAGAAGGTCAAAATGACCCGAGTCCCTCAGCACATGAATGGGGAAGCAGACTGTGGCACAAACGCAACAGAATTGTTATCGAGCCTTCGAAAGGAATGAAGTGTCGATACATGCTGCCCCATGCGGGGGCCTCGATCACATCGTGCTGGAGGAAGCACGGCGGACGCAGAAGGACAAACAGTCACGACTCCCCTCACGTGAGGTACTTAGAATGGGCTCGTGCACAGGGAGGGGACGTAGGGCAGTGCTTACCAGAGCCTGGGGGGAGGAGGGGTGGGAGACCTCGTTTAACGGGCACAGGGTGTCTCTTTGGCATGATGAGACGTTGAAAATGTTCTAGAAATAGAGTGGTGATGGTTGTGCAACCTTGAGAATGTACTTAATGCCGCTGAGTTGCACACTTAAAAATGCTACATTTTATTATGTATATATTTCACCACACACCAGGAAAGAAGTCCACAGGCTGTTATGGACTGAATGTGTCCTCCCAGATTTCATGTGTTTAACATCCTCACCCCAGGGTGATGGGGCCAGGAGGTGCGGCCTGGGGACGGTGATCAGGCCGACCGACCAGAGCCTTCCCGACTGGGACCAGAGCTCTGCCGAGACCGGAGAACTGCTTCCCCTCTGCGCCTGGCGAGGGTGCGGGAAGGCGGCGCCTGTAAGCCAGGAAGCAGGCGTGGTGCTCACCGGCACCGGCACCGGCTCTGCCGGCCATTTGGTCTCGGACTTGCAGCCTCCAGAAACGTGAGAAAGAGGTGTTTGTTGTTTAAGCCACTCGGTCTGTGGTACTTTGTTTTAGCAGTCCAAACAGACTAGGCTCAAAAAAAATTGTTCCCGCGTGTGGAGCAGGAAGAGACAGGCAGGGCTGTGGGGTCATCTACGGAAGAGCAGGAAAGACGGAAAACAAGGTAAAATCTCCTCATTGAAGACTGAAGAAGGAGAGGAAGGGGCTGTCCTTGGCCTGTCTCTGGAGTTCCTCCCACTGTTGGGTCCTCTGCGGCGGCCGTGGAGATGCCCCTGTGACCCGGAGACCTGGCTGCCGCTTGGGAAGCAGCCCAGCTCTCCGCTCCCGGCACTGGCGCCTAAACAAAGGCTGAACCCACAGACCCTCCAAGGAGCTGCCCTCTGGAAAATCACCTTTTGTAACTCTTCTGTGTGTGAGCCCACTCAGAACACTATTTGAAAAAGGAACTGAATTTAAAAACTAAAGATGCTGCAATATGTTGACATGTGCATGATGGAAAATTTTCTTCTCAAACAGCTTGAGCGGAAATCCTCACATCCCCATGGCAACCAGATTCCACCGTGACCATGCATCTCTGGGAGGTCACCCACTTATTTCTGAGCCTCAGCGCTTCAGCCCCTCCCGGCAAACACACGAGGCCCAGATGATGCCACCATACTGCAGTTCCCTGGCTGTGGACTGATGGCCGAGGACCCTGTTCTAATCTCTGAGGAACTTTCCTGGAGACCCATTGAATCTGGGGCAGGGGACCAGCTCTTCCTGGCAGTCACTGAGAGGTGGGGGGCTCTGGGGCAAGTCGGCACCCTGTGGAATTGTGAGACCCCCACCCCTGCTCAGGGGTTCAACATGCTGGGATGAGGGGATGGGATTCAAGGGTGATGAGCACTGACCAGAAAGTCTGTCCCTTGGTAATTGCAAGAACTCATAGGAAATTAGATCCTTAGTGCTTCATCCCCGTAAACAGATATCAAGACCCTCTCACAGAATTTCCATGTAATCTTCCCCTTTGATTTTTCAGAACAAGCACTTCTTTCAAAAGTATGTCCTCAGCACCATTTTCATGTCGCATTTCGGAGCGGCTGACCTGTGTGTGAGAAGGCCACCTTCCCCAGCCCTGCAGGAGAGGCCCCCTTTCCCGCAGTCCCTCCCCTGCTGGTACACAGAAAGCCTTACAGGCGGTGTGGGCAGGAAAGAAAGTGTGCAATTTTGCTGTTTCAGGGCCCCCAGCCATGTGCTGGACAGCATTCTCTTCCTCTCTTCCTCTCTTCCGCAATGCAGCTTTTATAATTAGAAAGTGTTGTTTTAAAACTCCACCCCTGAAGTCTCTTTCCCATGACACTGTAGAAAGCCACAGGCCCTCCAAGAACACAGCATGTTTGTCATTTGGATGATGCTGGAATAGGCCAGGCTTTCAGTACAAGGGGAGACATGCATGCGAGAAAGAAACTGCCCGTGTTGTGGGTGGATAAGTTTTTTTTCCCTTTACCCCTTCTCCTTACCCTTGAGTGGTACAAAGTTTGGGAGGGGGAAGTGTTTCCTAACAGGCTGCGTGTCTCTGCATCTCAGGCTAGAGCTGGACTGCCCTTCCCACGCCCGCCAGGGCCTCTCAACACCCACTAGAGAGCATTTGGGGTCATTTGGCATTTGCTCCTTGTGAGAAATCCCCAGCTCCCTCAGAATGACCTTTCCACCAAACCCTGCTTCCCCATCATAAAGCTGGAAAAAGAAGAAAGGACCGTGGTTCATGGGGTGTAGGCAAGAAGAAAGGATTTGGATGTAACCCTGTATCGGCTCGGTAGACCTGGGCAGTGGGGGTTTTGCAGGGTGAAAGCCTCCGGCTCACCTCTGCGCACAGACAGCTGTGCATCTCAGGTGCCAGCAGGAGGCTGGAAAAGATAGCATGGAGGAGAAGGAGGGAGGGAGAGGAATTAATATTAATGTCATCCACATCAATTTTGATGAACTTTTACTGAGGACATATCAAGGAACGCATGGGCAAATGCTCTTTGGCAATTGAAATAACGTTGATTTTGTGAGGTCACTTGTCTCCTTCGCCTGGTCGCCTATGTCACAGACAAGACACTAGATCCTGAAATTCTCTGATAAGTTACTAGTTTCTTCTCCCAGATCTGGGACTGAACCAGGGTGTTTCCAGAATGGAAACAGCGGGGAAGTTAGCTGCCCTGACTGATGCTGTCCCCCAAGTCTCCCGGGCCTTGGAGATGTGGACGGGGATTCCCTGACCTGTCAGCAGCAGCGCCGGGAAGGGCAGCTGCTGTGTGGCCAGTCTTCGCTGAGCCTCCTTCTGGGCAGAGCCCAGTGCCGGGCAGTGTGCCCTGGCCCCTGGCTCTGGGAACCCGGGGCAGAGGGCCGCCCGCCTCCTCCTGCTCTCACAGCGATGGGTGTCTTGCTTGGGGGCGCCTCAGTGACTGGCCTTTGGTAGACAGGCTGGTGGGTCCTAATAAACCCTTCCTCATTAATCATGTAGAAACCATTAATAAAGTGGAAACTCCACTGCTCAGGGCAGCCAGCCCAGCACACGGACACAGAGGGTGGGGTGAGGCCCCTGCCGGGGTGGGGAAGCCTGGTGCCTTCTCACTCACCATCCACCATCAGCTTCAGGATGTCAGCGTTCTGCTTTACACGCCAGCGGTCCTTAATTTCTCACGAATTGTTCGTGACTTTAATGTTTTAAAAACTCGTGCTAAGGGGGAAATTTTTCTTAGAGGAGTTAGTAAGTTTGCAGAAAAACAAGGCTTCCCATGAACAAGTGGCTAGTTTGTTTAAAGTTTTTCTGAGAGCAGAACCTTTCAGAAGCGTTACTGTGCTAACACGATTGTTATCTTCATGAAGGTGAGATTGGTATATAGTATTTCCCAAACTTATTTGACTATAGAGCCCTCTGTTCTTGAAACGACTCCCCAGGAAGACACTGAGCTCCCCAGTGTATTACCAGATGGCCTGCTAATAAAAAATAGCTCATACGTTGATTAGATTCCAAGGCAGCAAGATGGGGAGAGCGCCACGGCCGTGGAGCACGTGCTTCAGAGTGGGGATGCCACAGGAGAATTTCCAAGGGCTTGGGGGTTCAGCTCAAGCGGTTGAGATGTGTCTTTCAGGGCTGTGGAATAAAGCAGGTTAAGGCTGCAAGGGTGTTGTAGTGAGCTGTGAGGTGAGCTATTGTTTGATAAGCATGCTGTGTGCCAGGTGAGCAGTCTGTCACCTCAGGTACATTGATCTGCAGGACATTCCTGAAACTGTCTTAACTTCCCTGGGTGAAAGGTTTCTTGGAACAAACAGCTAAATCTGACAGAAGTTGTCTCAGTTTCTAGGCCTCTGGCTGTGTTAGGCCGACGCAGGTTGTCGTAATTCTCAGAGAAATGCATACTTCTAACATTTTGTGGAATGCTAGTCTCATCAAACAAAGTCTGGGAAATACAGAATTTTTCTTGAAGTGATTTAACATGGTTCATGTTAAACCTGTCTCCCTTTTCTGATTTGACATCTAATATATAGGTTAAGCTATATATTAGCTTAGATTAAAAATTTAGATTAGAAATTTAAAAATATGTGTATTGATTTTAGAGAGAGAGAAACATTGATGTAAGAGAGAAACATCTATCAGCTGCCTTCCATACATGCCCTGACTGGGGATCAAACCTGCAGCCTTTCGGTTTACAGGACCAAGCTCCAACAACTGAGCCTCACTGGCCAGGGCTAGAATAAAATTTGAGTAAGGGAAGAAAGTACTGAGGACAAAGTCAGACTTAGGTTAGGGACCAGGAGATGAGGCTCTGAAGGGAAGCAGAAGCAGCCAAGTGTCTGGACAACACAGTATTTCTGAGTGCTTGATGCTCTGGCATTTGAGGCCTTGATCCTGGAGAGGCCGCCGCCGCCAGGGTGAGCTAGTCCCTAGAGAGAGTGAGGTCCTCTCCTGCGGGCACACCTGTGACATACCAGCCAAGCTACCCAGAGCCCACATCTTCAGCTATGCCCTTTAGCAAACTTACACACCAAGCCAATGTTCCCCCCTCCTAAGTCACCCCAGAGCCAGGTGCAAGACAACTAAGAATAGCCCAGAGCCTGCTGAAATTCTGCAAGCTAATCCTAAATTGACTCAAGGAACCTGCCCTGCCTTACCCATTCCTAACCTCTAAAAACCCTGATAGAGGCTCTGGCCATTCTCTTTGCCTCTTTACTGACCCCAGTCCATTCCCACGGGGCCCTGCCTGGCGTGCCAGTCCTCCTGTTCCTATGGATGTGTGAGTTTAACCTTCCTCCTCCATGACCATCATTGCCATGTCTGTGTGTGGTATCATACATGATGAGAACAAATCCCAAGTGCATTTTAACACATCAACAAAAATGAAGTTGAATTCAGTCTGTACACCAGGGACTCCCTGGGAGCTGACGGCCCAGGCCCTGCCCATAGAGTGTTTGATTTGATTGACTTGCAGGAGGACCTCAGGTGATTCTCATGTATATTCGATCTCCAAGTGAATCCTGGGACCGGCAGCAACACTGGGAGCTTGTTAGAAATACAGAATTTTGTCCCTGCCCCAGACCTCCTCATTCAGAAACTGGAGATGGGGCCTCTGCCAAGCTCTCCAGGTGATTCTGAAAAACCCTCAAGTTCAAAAACCGGTGCACTGGGCTACAGCCAGGTAGACTCAGAGAAGCAGCCACGGGGAGCCGGGAGCCTGAACGTTTGTGGCTCCTTTCAATGAGCCACCATCTCCCGGGGTGGCCCACAGCTGCTCTGTTCCCGGACCTGCGCATCCCTTAAATCTTGGTGTGTTGTATTTCCATTTTTATTTGTCTCAGGGTATTTTTAATTTGTCTTTTGAGTGTTTTTTGACTCACTTTTTCATAGCATGTTGTTTATCTCCACAGATTTTTGAATTTTTGTTTTTGTCTTATAATTGATTTCTAGTTCCATACCATCATGGTCGGGAAAGATGCTTGTTATGATTTCAATCATCTTAATTTATTGACTTGTTCTGTGGCCTAATGATTTATCCTGGAGAATGTTCCAGGTGTGCTCCAGGAGAATGTATGTTCTGTTGATTTGGGTGGAACGCCCTGACCAGGCTTACCTCGTAGACACTGCAGGTTCGCCGTGATGGAGTGAGTGTAATCTTTCTGCTGGTGGAAGGTCTTACCTTCAATTTGTAAAAGTGCAACATCCATGAAGCACAGTAAAGCAAAACCCAATAAAATGAGGTGTGTCTATATGGGTCTGTTAAGTCCCTCTGGTCTGACCCGTTGTTTAGAGCCAATGTTTTGATTTTTCCATCTGGATGATCTGTGCATTTGTGAAAGTGGGGTAGGAAAGTCCTCTACTACTATTTTACTGCTATTTCTCCTTTTAGGTCAGTTAATATGTGCTTTATACATTTAGGTGCTCTCACGTTGGGTGCATATTTACAAATGTTATATCCTCTCATTGGAATGACCCCTCGATCATTACTTAATACTTTTCCTTGCCTCTCATTATAGTCTGTGTTAAAGTCTGCCTTGTCTGATATAAGTATAGCTGTACTAGCTTTCCTAGCTGTACTAGCTTTCTTTTGGTTTCCATTTGCTTGAGATCTTTTTCTGTCTCCTCCCTTTCAAACTGTGTGTCCTCCCATCTGAAATGAGTCTCTTGTAGGCAGTATATAGATGGGTCTTATTTTTTATTTGAATCCAGCCACTGTTTGTCTTTTGATTAGAGAACTTGGTCCATTGCATTTAAGGGAGTTGAAAGGTATGTACTTATTGCCATTGCAATGTTTTCTGTTTGTAGTTCCTCTATTCCTTCTTCTCTTGCCCCATTCCTTTGTGAGTTCATGATTTCCTCTGGTCTTACACTTAGATTCCTTTCTCTTCATCTTTTGTGTGTCCGCCACAGAGTTGCTTTGTAGTTACTCTGAGGCTTAGAAAAAACATCTGGTAACAGTTCATTTTAAGATAAGAACTTAAGTTTGAACGCATTCTAAAAGCTCTACATTTTTACTCCAGGCTCCATCCCATGTTTCATGTTTTTAACGCTCCTAGACCCTGTGACAGAGCGCTGGCCGGCACTGATGTGGTTGAACCTAGCCTCTGCATGCCTGCATCATCTTCTGTCTCCCATAGTTTGGATATAAAATACTCGGACAAGTTATTCCTCACTCATACAACTTTCTTTGGTAAGAGTAAAAACTGTCTTAGGAAAATGTCCACTCACATGGAGAAGCCTCTTACTGTCCGGCCAGGCCCTGGTTTTTCTGCACCGAAAGCCCCAGCTGTGTCCAGGTTGCCCCTGTGAAATCGTTGGAGGAAACACAGAAGCCTAAACTTCATATGATGAAAACCAAAAGATTTTTTTGTTTTCAGACCAAGTTTACAGCCTTTTACCTCTAGAAAGCCCTTTTTGCTAACTTCCTTTGGTCATTTTAATCTCTAAACATTACCTCCTCTACTTTTTGTTACCACCGTGACGTGGACAGTTAGGCAGTTACCCAACGAGAAAGAGAAGACAACCCCTGGATGTTTTAGCTCCACGTGTGGTGTTTCCTGCTACGGCGTCACCGTGGCTGTGTCTGAACCACACACAGTAAAACCCCGGCACTTCCGAGCGGTCACCTGCGCTCCAAGGATGAGGGCAGGAACACGAGGCTTGTCCTTCTGGTGTTTTGTGATATCTGATGGGAAAAATTTACAGTGTGAAATATGTTATGACTGAAAGACTGTACTAAAATGCAATCTCTTCAGTGGAGAGCAGTAAGACTCAGACACTAGGGTTTTCCTCACACTGCACGGTGAGGAATTATGAATGAATCATAATTTTTAGCTTGGCTCTCTCTTGGCTTATGGCTTCAATCTGTGACATATCAGTTGATGTGAGATCCCTGTGTGATATGCAGAGCTTGTGAAATAATTTTACTTTAAAATTTACTTAGGCATTGGCTGAGAGGTCCCAGTGACTTTACTAAGGTAGAAAAATGCATGGAAACCAACAAATGTTTGAGTCTACAATAAAAGTATTAATACAAGCTTCATTAATACAATTGCTAATTGGTCTTTGGTGGGTTAGTTATAACTTAATTCCATGACTATGCAAAGCCAGGGGAAAACAACTACTTTAGTTGTTTTTTTCCCCCATCGTTACTATTTAAGAAATGTACATATTGTCAGTCTTAGATAAATGGTCGGATTCTGAGCTTCAGGTTGAGACCATTTCTTGTTCCAGAAATGGCCACTGACTATGCCTAGAACTGGCCAATATGAGAGAAGTGCACGGGGCTGCAGCGCACCCCCAGCACCACTGCCCAGCCTCATGTGAGGAGGGAATTAGGGGCCAGTGAACCCATGGCAGAGGATGACGAGTGGGCTTCTTTCACGTTCTGATGTCCCGTTTCAGATACACACTCACCTGCAGGGTCAGGCAGCAGGCAGTGATCTTTTGATGCTTCCAAATAAGCTCACACTGGGCATGCGTGAAAGTCATTTTCATTTCATGTCTACTTTTCTTATTGGTCAAAGAAGTGTTGACCGTCAAAAGTACCAAATGGAATTGTGAGACTGTGGCTTTGCGAGCTCACATCTCCCCAAAGGATGGGCCTATACCCACGCTGCTGTGTTTAGCTTTCTGTTGACTTCTAGGGCTGAGACCCATAGGCAATAAAATGCTCAATGAAAAGAACAGCAAAATTGAAGTTTGATTAGACCACACTGACCCAGCAAGTTCCCTGGGAACCGGAAACTATCTTGTTCCCCGGATTAGCACAGTGCCTGGCCCGGGGGAGCAGGCAGGAAATGGGTGTGGAATCAGATACAACCAGGGACGCAGGTCTACCCGGAGATAATGCAAGTGAGAACTAATTCTCTAAAAACCAGAGCAGCGGACAGAGCCCTGGTGATGCTCCATTCTCCACAGTCTTCTCCTGCACTCCACCACAATGTGAGCCCATGAAGGGTCAGAACCGTCCGGATGTTCGGTGGAAATGTGATGTGCGATTGTGCCGTGTGTAAGGGTCACCATTACACACAAAAGGAGACACCTTTCACTGAACACTAACAGGCACTTGTGAGGGCCACACAGTTGTTACAGGCAAATCGAGTCACAAAGATGCTCGAAGAGTTCCATGGGCAGTCAGCCTCCCCATGACTGAAATAAACAGCTGGCAGAAGAGTTTTCGGTATCTTCCTTTTCCAATGTCCATTAAAAATAACCTTTTTGTTCTTTAAATGGACTTACCAATATACCTAATCAGTTCTGGGCCTGTAAACACCCAACTATTTTGTTAAAATGAGTAGTGCTGGAACCCTGCACTTAATTTATTTAGAGGCCGCCTATTTGAGCTCATCAAGGAAGCAGAAACATTTTGATAAAAAATCAGTTCTTCCATTTAGAGACATTTAAAATCTCAATTCAGTGAAGAACTACTTCCTCTGCCAGCTGGTACAACTAACTGGCATTAAAAACTAACAAAAAATGTAGAGAGAGGAAAATCTTTGATTTCTCAGCAATTTCTGTAAGACTGTACATTTCAGGGCGTGGCATCTGCAGCGCGGCCAAGTCTGTGGGTGATCACAGTCCCTCCTTCTCCTGACTGTGGTGGGAACAAACAGAAACCTCTGCCTCCTCATTGAAATGTCACGATTTAATAAACCTCCCATTAGTCATAGAAAGATATGTATAAACGACTCAGTTTCTGAGTAAGAGCCTGCCTGAGTGACTGGGAATTGTCTCTTCATTCCAAGGAGTGCCACCCAGCAGCCCAGGAGTTCTCACCAAGCATGTAGCTGTAGTTTGTATCTGCACGTCCTGAGTGGATGAACCACACATCCGTCAGTTTAAAACCACACCAGAGGGAAGGGGCGTGGGGGGACAGATGGAGATGGAAGGAGACTTGGCTTGGGGCGGTGAACACACACTGCAACATACAGATGATGTATTATAGAGTTGTACTCTGAAACCTGTGTAATTTCATTAACCAGCCACCCCAATAAATTCATTAAAAAAATAAAACCATACAGTTCATATCAAACATATCAGGTGCTCTTGTTCATAGCCCTGATAAACAGCAGCCTGCCTGGATATGTACTGAGGACATTATGTGAACATCTGCTTAATATTTACCACGACCAGGCACTGCGTCTGCTCCGGCTGTACCTCCAATCCCAGCACATGCCTACTCCAAAGTCAACCACGTCTGTTCCTTTTAGGAAAACAAACCAAAACAACAGGGTGATCCATTCCAATAAAGCATGTTTCTTTATAAATTTCTTTACTAACTTTCTCCTTTAAAAGGACTTTGTTCAAAAAGAACTTTGTGCAAAAAGAACCTCAGCCACAAGCGCGTGGAAATGCATTGGGCTTACCTAAGCCAGGGCAGAGCCAAGTGCTCCAACTTCTCTGAAAACGTCTTTCATGAGTCACAAGCACTGTCTTCATGGACAGTGTCTTTTTATGGCCTCCCTTTTAAAGAAAATTTCTGTTAGAAAGCAAATCTGGGTGCTTCATTAGTCTGAGTAGCAATGGCTTCATTAGCCATTGCTGTGAGGGGGCTGTGCTCACGGAGACAGCGGTGAGAGGCTGCTTCCCGAATAACCGCACTTTCCTGCATGGAAGCGTTAAACACACCTCTGCCAACCTCTGCCACAGCCTAGGGGCAAACACACGGGGAAAGGCTACAGTTCTGTCAGCTCCCATTATCCCTGAGATAGTCTTGAAAGTATCAAGGATTGCAACGGCAAAAATGGAAAAAAGAAGTAATTTTTTTTTACTTTTCAAAGCAGGGCTGAACTGTAGTTTGGAAAGTGCGCTCTGCTGGCAGACAGGGAAATGAACTCTGGGCAGCTGGTGGCAGGTGGGACGAGGCCCATCCTGGGTTTCCTGGCATCGGGATGTCTGCAGAGGCCCCGCCTCCAGCCATCAGGCCGCTCTCTCTGGGACTCAGCGTCAGGCCGTGTTTTCAGCTCAGCGGTGTGTCAACACTACGCACAGCCAACAGACCAAGTGTTTTGAAAAGTCTCTCCTTTTATTAGCCTTTTTTCTTCTTCTGATGGTTCTAGAAGGAACTCTTACCTGTGTGCTGTGCCCCGCACCCCACTTTCAAAAAAGTATTCTAGGTTTCTGTCAGAGTATGCAAGAAGAAAAATAAATTCAATGAATGGGTGTTCTAATTCTAAGCAGTTTTAAATTACTATTCTAGGAACTCAGCACAAAACTTTCCAAAAGGTGAGAGGGATCACTCAGTACTAAATGGCCAAACACATTCTTCCAAATATTTTCAATCATGGGAAATAAGCAAGCTATCAATATTTTTAATTTCTAAAAGCCAAATTTAATAAATTAATAAATGCATGCCAGATAAAAACACAAAATTACAACTAAAACCCAATAATAATTTAACAGAAAATGCTCTGCATTTTATTTTTTTTTATTGGTCTTGATCATTTACTAAAGTAACAAATCTGAAAACACATTTTGCTTTTTTGCTGGGAAGAAAGTACTATGTTAGAGAGGAACTAGGAGAACCTGGAAATAAAGCATGTGAGAAGAGTAGGCGTATGTTATAGTCTATGGCAATGCAGCAGCCAGAGGTGCTGTTTTATCCACTGATGTGCATGGTTACATAAGCGTCAGAAGCCAATGACATAGAACCCAAAAGCGAAGTCACGACAGATTTACTCTGCGAAACATGCTGAATTACAACCACAGACTACCCAGGACGAAGAGCGGTGCAGGCTTGCTGTCTCCTTTGTACGGGTTCCCTTGCCAAACGGGGCTAATCATGCAATAGCCTGAGTTTCTCTTAACATGATAAACACCCAGGGTTCACTAGAACTGGAAAGCGTGTGTTCACTGGTTTACAAGGACAGCTGAGCGGTGCTACGCAAGCAACGGAAAGTTCCGTCATTTTAAGCTGGTTATATGCCTGAACTTCTAACCAAGGAATAAGTCAGCTATAAGAGCCAATTAAATTACTATAAAACATTCCTTCATCTGTAAAACATTTTTTCCCTCAAACTAAAACTTTAAAATAAAATGTCTTCATTTTTGATAAGCAGCTCTACCACCAGTCTCTGATATCGTATATCGTTCAAGGCAGCCATTGCGTCTAGTTCTGGAGACCTCATAAGCGTTGGGCCGAAAACAATCCCCAGGTTTTCTGCATTCATAAGATTCTCCTTCTCATGGAGGGTCACTCTGAAAAACACAAGTAAAGGAGTGTGAGTCTCTGTAAACCACGTGGTTCTTCACTGTGCTTTGGCACCAAAGCAATAGATTTGTGTGGGTTCAGTTCTCTTTGTGGATTCTCTGGCCACAGCCTAGAGCTGCAGGGGCAAGTCTGCACACAGCAGAGAAGGAACTGGGTCATCCGGATCATTCCATCAGCCTCCCTCCCTCCACTTCGGCTATCTTGTTTCCTGTGGATTATTTCTGCAAGTGTCTAGGGAGAGTGCAGTAGTGACATTAATAGGAAGTGGCTCAGGGAGAGCAACCTTGTCGGAGAGTGTTCATGTTTATATTCTTTTTACCGCTACAGCCAAGGCACAGAGACTATAATTTGAGAGTTATTTCTTTGTTTCAGTGTGGAGTACTTAATTGTCTCCAAATATGAAGCAAATTTGAATTTACAGATGGAGTTGTAAGCAAATCAAACAAAAGGTTTAACTCCTGGTGTTTTTCAAGAGAAGAAACATGTACATGTTAAAAGCACTGCGAATTAAATATTCATTTCTGGGGGACGCAGGCCTAAAGGCATACAACATAGATGTCACATCCTGCTATCTTCTTGTTTCTGATCGGTCTTACACTTTGAAACCCTGAAACCACTAAATCTTGGTCCTATAATTTTAAAAACATTGCTTTAATGGTAGAGATTGAGGGTGACCGAGCAGGGGATAAAGCTAAATCACCATCAATCACTTTAAAACATTAAACCAGAGTAACAAAATATTCCATTTTCCATTCCTCCCTTCACCCCTTACTGTACTCCATCATTTTTTACAGCAGTTTTCAGTGCTGGCAACATTAACTCAATAATCTGCAATCTCATCCCAAGTCTAAGTGCCTACATGAGAGTGGGAAGAAAAATGAGCCTTCTTGCAAGTTGTTTTGCTCTTGCTTTATTATGCTAATGCTTGTGTCTTTGCAGCTGCGACCTTTCCCCTTTCTACAAAAATTGATGGGTGTCCTTGGCAGAATATTAGCGTTTCTAACATACTTGCCAACTCACACTGGAATTGCAAATACACTTATGTCAGAATCAAGTGTATTGCAGCACGTAGTATTTTTTGCGTTCCCTCTCTACCTGTGCAATTGCACATAAGGCAACATAGCTATTCACTCATTCATTCATAAGATCATTTGTCCTCTCTGTCACCTTTGGGTTCATTTTATCGTTACAATGCAGATTCGGTACAGGTAGAAGCTTCACAGACTGACTTGCCTCTTCAGATGTGCCATGAGGTACCGGAGGGTTTCGCAGTGAGCGGGTGGCAGCAGCTTCAGTGCTTCGTGAAGGGTTTCCAGCTGCTCGTCAGGATCCATGATTTCTAAAGTGGCAGGAGAACAAATACCAAGGGGAAAAACTTTAACAGACATCAGGTATAAAGGGTTCATTTGATTCTGTTCTTGTGGTAGTCTTTTAAAACTGGTAAGAAATGCTTTCTCACAGATCCGTGACACAGCCTTCAAAAGTTATTTGTAAGGTGCAAACCTCAGATTCCCAAAGGCTTACTTTCAGTGTGGCAATACCACTCACTTGAAGTTTTGGGGGAAGCACCCAGTTTTTTCACTTGAATGTCCTGGAGTCTGGTCACTATGGGAGCTGGCTATTAGATATGTAGGGTGTAACTATAAAAAATTCAGATGCAAATGTACTTAATAAAAAAACGTATACATCCAAACGAGGTCATCTTAGAACATTGCATATTTAATGGATGCTGCACTGTTCCAAATATTTCCAAGACCCCCTTTCGGCGGCGGCGTGGAAGCTGTGCCACCCTCGGCCCCTAGCAGTCCCTTGCTACAGTCTTATTATTTGATGTTCATGCCTTTTTCTTTTTCAACCAAGAAATGTATCATCCAATATGTATTTCCTTTATTAGATTACATTTTAAATTACTTTGTGTTATATAAAATAGTCAGTCTACCCTCAGAGCACAAAGACATTCTACTACTTAGAACACTCAGAAGCTACAGTGCGGACTTCGAAGGCACTTCTGGCTGCTCTGGGCAACAGCAGGACCCCCGACATCGACGGGGCTCTTCAAAGTGTCGACTTCCACGGGGCCACCTTCATGTGGACATTTCGGTTCTGTCATGTTGGCCAAAAACCCAGCACATTCCTTCCAGGTCACAGACTACATTAAGTCCATCAATTATTTCCATAATCAGGAACAAGAAACGTCTTTGGATTCTGTGCTCCTTCCTAGCACATTTCTGCTTCCACCCCAAGGTCAGGAAGATGGGGTGCGTTTACAGGTTTGGTTTCAGGGCAACTGCAAAGACCCCAACTGCCGACTCCTAATCAGGATAGGAGTTGTGAAGTGTTAAAAGGCCACATGCGATCACAATGTGACCGACCATTCAAGACCCAAGACCAAGAATCCTAGCCCTTCAAATTTAATAAAATAAACCAACTCAATGGCAATGTATTGGAATCAGGTAAAAACTGATAGGAGGGTGAAGAGTTCCTAGTGTTGGCAGAGCGATTTGCTGAATTTCAGGATGTGAACATTGACTGAAGTTTTTTAATTTAAGGAAACTCTGGCGATTTTGCAATTTCTGCCCAAAGCTTCCCAAGAGTTCTGGTTCATTTTGTAGCGATAAAGAACGTAGCATCCGACTTTCACCAGGATACACACTGCCTGGTCTTTGAACCCTGGGGCCCTTAAAGAGTGCCATTTCCCTACAGCAATGCCATCTTAGGGACTGACATTCAATCACTTAATTTCTAGAATTAAGAGAAAAAAATTCCACTTACTAGAGAAAACTATATAGGACTTATTAATTGAAAACTACACTATTCTGGAAATTGAAAAAGGGGCAACTGGGTTTTCTTTAACTTCCACAATTAATCCTTGTAGGGAGAATCTTGAGATGGTGTGAGGTTAGGGACAGTGCTGGTGGGGTGGAAACAAACAAAACTCTGTTCATGGAGAGCTCACCTTGTCTACCGGAGGGGGCTGAGAACAAACAAGGAACATGTGTCTTTTAGTTTGTACTACGTTCGAGTGAGGCGCGGTGCTACGGGAAGCAACTGGACATGCAGGGGTGGGATGTGTAATTATAAAAGGGCGGTCAGGATGGACCGCAGTGAGAAGAAGGACTGTGTGCAGGGCTCCGAGGCAGTCGGGGAATGAAGCACCTGGAGATCTGGGGAGGGTGGTGCCAAGCAGAGGAAGAGCCGTGCAAGGATCCTGAGGGGGGAGCATACTGGGAATGTCCCAGGAAAAGCCAGGGGCCAGACATGGCTGCACTGGAGTGAGCCGCAAAGGCAGCAGAAGGCAATGAGACCAGAAAAGTAATGGCACTCTCGAGTCTGGTGCTGTAGGTTATTCTAAGGATGGGGCATTTGCTGAGAGAAATGGGAAGGTCATGATCTGACACACATTTTCTACAGGTCCCTCCTCTGGCTGCCAGGTGGGAAACACTATGGGAGGAGCAAGGGTAAAGGCGGAAGGACCATCCCAGTAAGTACAGAAATCCAGGTGAGGAGTGACATGAGCTCAGACCAGGTGCTAGCAGTGAAGGTGATAAGAAGTTGCTGGATTCTAGGAGTATTTTAAAGGCCGTGTCCAGAGGAGGTACTGGTAAGGGACGTGTGAGAGGGAGAAGCGTTAATGGTGAGCCGAGCTTTGGGCTCAGGCAACTTGGGGGGGTGGAGCCTTCGTGAACTGAGATGGGAAAGATGACGGGTGGAGGTTCCGTGGGGAAGATCAGGACTCCTGTTTTCGGTGTCCTTCAGACATCCCAGTGAACGCCTGGCCTGTGGGCTAATCTGGTGTTCAGGGAGAGGTCAGGTTGGAGCGATAAATCTGAGAATATATGACAAAATGCACTTGATTATACTGATATCAAATGGACAGAGATTCTTCCCTGGAGTTCATTTCTCTTTTCCACTTAGAGAAGTATCACCCATGATCAAGTTTTCAGAGAACACGATTCTTTAGCCCTAAGAAGACCACAGCATAATATAGGAAGCAGACGGACAAAACGGAATGGGTTTAGAGACGAGTGACCACATTCATGCCCTGAACACACAAAAGGCTGGCATGTGGGACAGGGTGGTACCAGGACCACTGCTGATGGGCGGGAGTTCAAGCTGGCAGAGCTCTGGCATCCATCAGGGGGCTGGCGGCCTGGAGCGGTAGTGAACTTGCGGCTATTGGGTATTTAAAAAAGGAAGTCTAGTTATATGACTTCTTAGAGTATCTAAAAACAAAGTTTTGTGGTTCTCAATTATAAAATTATGTTTACTCGTTCAACAAATACTTTTTAAGTTTTTTAAAAAAGATTTTATTTATTTTAGAGAGGGAAAGGGAGGGAGAAAGAGAGGCATAAACATCAATGTGCGAGAGAAACATTGATGGGTTGTCTCTCACATGTCCCCAACCAAGGACCCAGCCCCCAACACAGGCATGTGCCCTGAGGATCAAACCGGCGATCTTTCAGTTTGTGGGATGACGCCCGACCCTCTGAGCCAGATTGATCAGGGCTCATTCAACAACTATTCATTGTGCATCTACTATGTAAACGAGGAACTGTCACAGAAGCTGTGGGACATTAAACGTGAGCAGGAGGACTCCTACTGCACGGGATTGCAGACTAGCAGGGCAGACAAGAACATAATCTCTGACATGCAGGAAAGGGGCTTTACAAGAAGTCCAGGCACGCCTGATGGGAACACAGGGGGGACTGATGGCCCGTGGCCGAGAGAGCCAGAGAAGAGGAAGAGATGGCATTGGGGGAAGGTCTGGGAGGATCTGGAAATGCAGACGCAGGAAATAAGCACTCTGAACCTATATCAAGATCTAGTCAAGAGCGCTTTTTAAATTTTAAATTCTTTGTAGAGGAATTCAAGTACAAAAAGAATAAAACAGCCAAGCCAAAGGTATGAATCAGTGGCAGAGCTGAGGGGAAAACCTGGCAAATTTTAACTCCCAGGCTCCTCTTCGGGACGTCTAAGTTGCTTAGGAATAAGAACTTAGGAACCCTGGGTTTAACTTCTGAGTTTATCTGATTCGCTCAAGGTTCCGCACCGAGTCATGCAGCTTCTCTAAGACCTGCTGGGAACAGAGCTCTTAGGCCCACTGGCCAGGGGAAGAGTCCCAGATTCAGAACTACCAGGGGCTCAGCGTTGGCAGCATTGGCTACATCGTGGTCAGGAAGCACCCAGGAAAGCTGGGGTGCTGAGTGGGTCTGGGACAAGCCGCTCTCTTCTAGGCCTCAGTACTGTATGGCAGAGATTCCTTAACTGGTGGGGAGAGGCAGTGAGGACAAGGGCTCGGGAGACCAAGACAGCCAGCTGGTTCCTAAGGGGGTGGGCAGGGGATGAGGCAGAACTTCAAGCCTTTAGGCAGGATGCCCTGACCTCCTCTCCCTGGTTCTGATTTCCTGCAGCCACTCCCCTCCAGCTTTCAACCAGCAGGATTTCTCCAAAGGAGGCTGCAGCAGCAGAGCTTAAACGGCTTTTGCAGGAGAAAGCTTAATATGAACTATGATGTTTTCGTTGGCAAAGGATGCTAATAAATGCCATGGATACTTGAGACCTGAAAAATATAGCCTGAGTTTTGTTTTCAGGGCTAGAAAGAAAAAAATTTCAAGAGCACATGCATCAGCAAGGGTCAGCTAACTGTGCTTTCATTTAGAAGGGGTTCCTGTCCGCTTGTCTGTCTGCCCCCTCTGTGTGAGTCTTCTGTTCCCCGGACCATCCGGTGACCCAGGCAGACTGGAGGGAGGGAGGGCTTTGATGTCAGACAGATGTGGGTTTGTTTGCCAGTGCCACCTCCTCCAGTGATCGGACCTTGGACAGATCACTCATGTCCTGCGACATGTCCCTCTTTCTAAAATAATATTATGGGTGTAAAATACCAAGCATGACTCCCAGCACCTAGCATTGCTCTACAAATCTTAGTTGGCTCATCTTCCTTCTCTGCCTGCACAGATACGAGAACGGCTGTATCCACACATCTAAAGAATGACACTCTGCTAGAAAAGACAGGTGCAAGGACACAGAGTTCTACACACAGTCACATCAATATCAGACACGCACAATGCACTTTTATACTGTGTGTAAGTATTATGCCAGGGTTTTTGGTGTCATGGAAATCACACACAAAAGCTAAAATTTTAAGGGGTTTCTACTTTGATTCAGGCAAGTTTCTTCCTTATGCTGTGCTTTCAGGAGCCCTCGGAGGGGTGAGAGGAGGGCCTTGCTGCCTATGGACGGGTCTGGTTCAGACACAGTCTCAGAACGACGACAAATGGTTCTGAACAATAAAGAGGGAGGTTTTCCTCGGCCGCTAGGGCGGGTGTGGGGAAAGAAGGTGAGGTGATTTCAGACTGTGGGGCAAAAGGCCTTAAAATCAGCAAGTGAGGCTTGGATTTTTCTTCCCAGTAGATAAGGCAGCGTGTGGACGGCAGCACCTGGGTTTGAGTCACTGCTTTGTTCTCTGCTAATTGGATGCCCTTGGGGTTAGGCTCAGAAGCCAAGTTCCAGCTTTACCCCAAGTAGCATGGCGACAGGAGCACCGTCTGGTCGAGCCTGGGGTGGTGTCCCTGGAATGAGAGCACCCTGTGCGCCCAGTGCTCTCCGCCTCGGTGCCAGCCCTCTGGGAGGAAACGCCCGCCCCACGGCACAGGAACCTCGGCGACAAATCCATCCCTGAGTGAGAGGGGTTAAATTCCTGGGGGAGATCTAGGGCCTTTCAGGCTCACAACATGGACATTTGTAAAATCACGTAATTCCCATGGCTTTCCTGTACATGAGAGCCGAGCTGACCCACAAGACATCTCTGCTCTGTGGGGCTAACCACAAACATTCTCAGCAAAAGCTCTGTGGGGGAAACTAAAAATTAAAACAAGAAAAGTTAGAGCTTCATGAAATTTTAAAGTCAAAAAAGCAAATCAGTGTTCCTAAGGAAGTAATTATTTAAAGATCAAGACAACATGTGGTTTTGAGAGAGAAAAGCACATGACAGAAATAGCCTATCTTTTCTAAAATATGGTAATGCCAACAGTTAAAATCTGTTAAGAATTTCCTTTAAGAAAATGCAGCATGAATTACAGGTACGATTTTTTTTGCACTATAAATAAAGTTTGGCACATGAGCCCTTGCTTTTTCTGCAT
This sequence comes from Phyllostomus discolor, assembly GCF_004126475.2. Classification (NCBI taxonomy): domain Eukaryota; kingdom Metazoa; phylum Chordata; class Mammalia; order Chiroptera; family Phyllostomidae; genus Phyllostomus; species Phyllostomus discolor. The sequence goes on along the minus strand of NC_040906.2, from coordinate 48,891,339 downwards.
TTTCACCCTAGCTACAAGAGAACTTAGGAAATGGCTTCTCAACACAGAAGCGCTCCCGAGAGACCTGCAGGCCGGGGCCAGGTTACAGATTGATGGTCTGTCACAGGGTCGGCACGGGAACTGAGAGGAACTTCAGAGAAATTCAGAAACTTTTCCTGAAATCTGACAGTAATATTTATGTGCAAAATTAATAACAAAGTAGTTGATCTAGTTTTTTTTTTAAATTTCATTTTCCAGTGCTTTTCTTTTATTTTACAAAGTATTGGTCTGTATCTGGAGAGCACTGGTATAAGCCTCCCTTTGGAAAATGAACGCTAGCATATTACAAAGAAGCTTCTGCTAGTGAAGTCATAAATAACCTATAGTTGAGAATAGTTCAAAATTCTTGTGAGTATATTAACTGTGCTGAGAGGGGCGAGGAGGAAGGAGTCCATAAAATGCATTCAAGATGCTCAGCAGAGAGAGAAGAACAGGAGAAGTGATGCCCCAGAGGGGCAGTGTGCAGGCTGTCTGGATGTGTGGCCGTACTCACTGGCAGACTCGATGAACTTAGGGTAGGCGTCGTACGTGATGAGTGGAATCGGTAAGTCCCTGAAGTAGAGTTTCAGCGCGCCGGTGATGATGTTGATGTCTTCATACATGTTCACGGAGATGTCTGCTTTCTCACCATCTTGGAAGGATGGTAAAAGAGAGAAAGGTAAATATTTGCATCCACAGCACTGTTTTCATAAATGACATATTTCTGTATATACAGTTTTTAAAAATTAGCAATGCTTCAGTTCTTAGCATCAAATTCAGTACGCTAAATGGTATAAATGACTGCTTTTCTGTGAAAACCAAAATCTACTGTTTTGAATTTTCTATTCTTAAGTTATTTTTCCATGTTAATAATGGAGGGGAAAATCAGGAGAGAACTGGAGTCAACAGAAATATTTTTAAATCTCAAGCTTCTTGAGAATTCCTAGGGGAACAAAGTGGCATTGCTTTTCTCTTCTTAAAATAAACTCAGAGAACGTGACCAACAACAACAGAGTCCCTCTCAACTCACAGAAGACCCCCGGCACCGAAGCCTTATTCTCTGTACTTTTTTCTCACCCCAGGCTCCCACACAGAACGCTTGGGTCTTGCCGGAGTCGTGGAGTAGAGGAGGTGGTAAACAATAAAAGAGGAAGAAAAACACAAAGCAACACAAAAACCCTTTGAGTGTTGAAATAACAAGAAGAGAAGGGATTGCAAAACAAAGAAACACTGCAGAGGTGCTGGGCCCTGAGACCCCCAAGCAAAGCCAACCTTCCTGCAGCACGGCCTCGTCCCCACCCCTGCACAGTCAGTGCCTCCCGGGGTCAGAACACCCGGACTTCCATCTACTGAAGATTTAATGAGTGTCTACCCTAAGCTAGATCTTATGCTAGACTTCTTTTGTTCCATTGGGTTTATGGAAGATTTCTGTGGATTAAACAGCAGCCTCTTCAGCACACACATATGAGAATGGCTAAAATCCAGAACATTGGTAACGCCAAAGGCTGAGAAGGATGTGGAGTGACAGGAACTCTTGTTCACCGCTGGCCAGGGTGCAAAGTGGAGCGGCCGCTTTGGGAGACAGGCAGCGTCTCACTCAGCTGAACGTCACACTCTTGCCATAAAATCCAGCCGGGGTGCTCCCAGCTGCTTACTGAAAGGAACTGAAATTTATGTCCACTCAAAAACCTGACATGAGGCTTATAGAGGCTTTATTAATAATTGTCAAAAAACTGGAAGCCACCAAGACGTCTTTCAATAGGTGAATAAACTGAGGTACACTCAGACAATGGAATTTCATTCAGCTATACAATGAAACGAGCTATCAAGCCAAAAAAGACACAGAAGAACTTTAAACACAGTAAAGAAGTGAGAAGTGAGCCCGAAAAGGCTCTGCCATTCCAACTGCGTGGCGTGCTGGGAAAGGCGCACTACAGTGAGTCGGTGAGAAGGTGGGAGGCAGCAGCGGCTGGGGTGGCGGGCAGGGTGGGGTGGCCGAGGGGGGGGGGGCGGGGGCTCTGTGGTCAGGAACACTCTGCATGACACTATAACCACAGGTAACATGACTTCACACGTCTGCCAAAACCCACAGAACTGTACAAGTTAAAAAGAAAACCCTAATGTAAACCACTGACTCTGGTTAGCAATACTGCATCGATACTGGTTCATAAACTGTAACAAAAGTATTGCAGTGATGCGAGATGTCAACAGGGGAAGCTGTGGGCTCCGGCACAAGGGGAGGGGCAATCTCGGCACTTTCTGCTCAATTTTTTGGGTAAATCCTCAAACAACTCTAGAGGCTTTTTTTTTTAAGCAGCCTCTTTTAAAATGCAAATACAGACACTCATATTCGAGTGTGAATCAGATCATCAGTGCCCTTCTTTCATACTTGGGTGGAAGCCTTACACTGCAACAGTACAAATTGGGAGAGAGTGCTTTCTAGAAGGGACTGGCAATGCGGACGGCTTCATTAGGGGCCCCGGGCAGCAGGGAGGTGCTGGGGGCCTAAGGAACTGCAGAAGGGGATGCAATGGCAGAAGGAAGACAGAAAAATGACAAAGGCAAGGATCAGCTCTGTCAAAATTTTTACTCAGAAAAAAATTTTCTTCTGTGTTTTTTCTGAGAACCCAGACTTCAAATATCCTTTCTCATTATTGGCTAAAGTACAATTTCTTGTTTGGAAAGTAAAGTCACAATTCTTAGAGTTCAGCTACGTGATAGTATTAAACAAAATTTGGAGGCTGGTCTGGGAATCTTCTACCATCCATATAATTCCTTCTGTGGCAAAACACTGTGCTCCTCACCCCTCAGTCCCTTTCCCTCACTGACTCCTCTCTAAGCCGCAGCACCTCGACGAGGCCCCCGCCTTAAGCCTCTGCACAGACTCCACTGCTGTCAGGGCCTCCACAGGTCCTGTTTCTTTGCTGCCCAACCAATACACAGCCAGCTCCTATTCACCCTTTGAACTTTGGCATAAATATTTCTCCTCTGGGAAAGCCTCTTCTGACCTCCAGCACCCCTGCCCCCAACCCTAACAGACTGGGTTAAGTTCCCCAGTTATTAGTGTTTTCCTGTATGGCATCTATTAAAATACAGTCAGTACCACTGTGTGGTTATTATCTCACGTGAGCCCTCCACCAGTGCGAGGGCGAAGCGCAAGTGGTCAACTGCTGTATCTAAAGTAAAAAACGTGGTGCCTGGTACACAGCAGCTGTCACAGAAACATTTTTGAGTTAACGAACCAGTGCAAATGGACTTTAGAAAGCTAGAAGCCCAAAATATTAACACTCTGGGACTTACTATATTATTCTTAAACGGGTTCCTTTAAAACCTGCTTTTTAAAAAGAATCTATCTTCTCTTACATTGATTGTAAAGTAAAATAAACGCACTCTGTGACCTGGTTTCTAGAGACCACATCCCAAGTCGGGCTCTGAAGCAGCAGCGAGACTGCAACGTCCTCCGTCCCCAACTGCTTTTACACCTGCAGCCTTTGGCTCCGTCCAGCCGGGGCTCTCCTGCGAGGGGCTCTCCTGAGAGGGGCTCTCCTGCGTGGGACTCTCCTGGGAAGGCTCGGGGTCCGTACTGGCTCTGACCCTCCCACCGACCCCTCACTGTGACAGTCACACAGACATCTGCTGCTCTACCCGAAGACGGAACGTGGCGGGGCTGCAACGGCACGTGCTGCCCCGGGAGCTGGTGTTCCATTCAGTGAGCATCTCCTAAGTGAGGGGAGACTTTCCAAGTTCTGCCCTTTTACTTTGATGCTAGAATTGAATGAGTTCCTTCTAGCATTCTATGGATCCTGCATTTTTCCCCAGTGGATCTCATTATTTCAGGGTTATTAAGCCTCCCGGAAGTGACCACCTGGCCCCGAGGGTGTGGCTGTGTGGAGCCCAGGTGAGCTCTTCGAGATTTTTGAAATCCGTTATTAGTACTTTCAGGGCACAAAAAGATTGCCTTGTATTTTTAATGAGAGGAGACTGCAACTTATTTTCTTTCTGGGCCCCATGGAAACATTCGGTTTCTTTGCCAGTGTGAGTTATTTTTGAGAATCCTTGCCAGTGGCTGGGAATGGACATGCTCAGTCGCTACCTTCTAGAGAAAAAAAAATGGCTCTTTCATCTCCAATTAAGCATTGATTTAGAGCTATTTAAAAAAATTTTTTAATATAAAATCCTTACCCGAGGACATGTTTTCATTGCTCTTTTTAGAGAGAGAGGAAGGGAGAGAGAAAACCATCAATGAAAGTGAGAAGCATCGACCAGTTGCCTCCCACACACACTCGGATCTGGGACTAAACCCACAACCCAGGCATGTGCCCTGACCTGGAATCAAATCTGCAACCTTTGGTTACGGGACGATGCTCCGACCAACTGAGCCACACCGGCCAGGGCTGATTGGGGGTTATTCCTGACGCTTATTTGGATTTAACATACCGTTACTTCCCTTCATTTTCCTTGATTTTATTAAATACTTGGGTTGGCCTAGATTTCCTCACATTATGTTGGTAATAACACTTATTTCTGTCTTCTGCCCCTGTTGGCTGTAAGAGCTTTGTGATGGGAGAGGAATATATACTTGCAAAGGAAAGAGGCTCTTTAAAATGTCACCAGCCTCAATCTGTTCCACTCCCTGTATTCAAGGTTATAGGTCTTCTAGTACGTAAGGACAAACTGGAGAATTGTGGGAACAAATCTGAATTTATATGTTAGAGACAGTAAGCCCACTGAGCTCTTCTTTGGCCGGGCCCCTCTTCCCACGGTGGGACGGAGCTTCCGCCAGAAGGTCCTCAGCTCCTCTCAGCTTCCTGTCCTGACACAAGAGTCAGGACTTGGGTCCCCACTGAGTTGAAGGTGATGAGGACGCTTGGAACACAGGCTGAGGTAGAGAGGGGCCCCTCAAACCTGGTTGCTCGGAGCTCTGCAATGGCTTAGGCCCCACCACTCCCATTTCTCCGTGCTGTTTTCGGTAAATTTAATTGCTTTGCATATATTTTGATAGATTGCCCTGGATATTCAAATACTTGTAATATAGTTAAATTATATAACTTTCTCACCTTGAAATTTAACACTTTAATACTTACAATTGATAAAAATAATTTAAAAAAATTGTAAGCCAAGTCTTTTTATTTGGTATAACAAGCATCAATGATCTAGAAAAATAATGCACGGAATAACATAAATATTGTGCCTTTTTGGCAAAGAGTATTATTGCCCAAAGTTAGTGAACAGGCCGAAGAACATACCTCTGTCAAAAGCCATCTTGACATCTTCAATTAGGTCACTAAATCCTGACACGCGGTACAGGCCTTCAGAACTAAGACCTGCAAAACGAAGCAAGGGTGCTAATTAGTCTCTTCGGAATCATGCCTTTTCTTTAAATTTTAACTTCTTGCCATACTTTAAGCTGGGGAAATAATGTGTCAGAAAGAATGATAAAATATACGTGTTTAAAAATCTCTTCACACTTTTCTCCTAAAATAAACCCATTTCACTCACCGCTTTCTGACTCCGACCTACTGTCACCCGGGTATTTGTGAGCTGGCTCATCACTTTGTCTAATTAGATCAAATATGTTAAGTCTTAAGGGAAATAATTCATCACCTCAATTACACCATAAGTTCTTTTACATAACACAAGACTCAGATAAACTATATTAATAGGCCTGTAGCAGTTTTCCCCAAGTGAGAAAGAATAATTAGGGTGCAGCTCTGGTTTCTGGCCTAGGACAGTTTTAATGGAGCATTACACCTTTGCATCTTGGACCCAAGAAAAATATATAAAAATCTGAAAAATGAATGGTATCTACATGTCAAATTTTATAGACTTGAAACATCATCCATAAATATACTTTCAGGCACATTTCCTATAACTGGTTAAATGTACCTAAATGGACCTTGAACTCAAGCTGTTTAATTCCTTGTTAAATTAACTCATTTCAGATCATTTGCCATCTGAAATCGCACCCCCATCACTGTTGGAAGACAACCGGTGGGTGCGGTGAGGCACCCAGAACAGCAGCAGCACCGGGACTGGCCCTCGTGGTGAAGTGCACGGGCAGAGCCACCCCGGAAGCACCTCACCTCTAGACTCAATTTCCCTGATGCACATGTCCACCACCATCGGCCGCTTAGTGATGCGGGCTTTCACGAGGGTTGTGAGGTCACAGCTGTACACCTTCTTGACGTGTTTCAAGTCTGGCTTGCAGTCATTTGGGACCATCTTGGAACACTGCTTATGGACGTTCAAACCACAATCTGGAAAAAGAATGGAGACAGAAAAAGTTCATTATTGTTGTAGGGTACTGGGCATGCCAGACTATTTATTTTAGCAAAAGATACTCCAGCTTGCATTAGGTTTAAAAAAAAGACTAGCTTCCAGCAGCTCCTATTCTTCCCATCTCTTCTCTTGCAAAGTCTTTTGGGTTTTATGTCAGAAGACCAAACTTCTAACTCAGGTTTCACCATTTACTTGCTGTATGACCTCAGAATTCCAGCCAAACCAAAACAAGCCAAATTCCTAAGTGTTTAATTAAATGTCTACAAAATGGAATGTTATGCCAATTAGCCCACTAAAATTTTATCCATTTAAAGTTACATAAAAATATACTCATTGTGGGGTATAACAGCATTTTAACACATTTGTACGAGGAGGAATTAGACCTCCGGAGGGTATCCTGGGGCCCTTTTAAAATGGTGCTACTCGTATTTATATTTATTCTTGATCCTTTATATATAAAACATATAGTTAATCGAGTAGCTAAAAACAGCCATAGTTATTATTTGGTACTACTATCATCACCAGCTTACTAAGGCCAAACACGATTCTAAGTGCTTTACAATTATTACTTCATTTAAACTCACGAAACTCTATGAAATGGGTACTATTACTCTTCTTGTTTTATAAACCTTATCAAACCAAGCACATAGTTGTTAAGACATTTACCCAAGGTCGTGCATCTAAAGTCTGTGGGGAGCTGAGAGTCAAGCCTACAATGACTCGGGAGTCCATGGTCACAACACCTACCCCCTGGTGCCTCTACTGAAATTACTCCTTTGCTTTGTAATTTTCCTGGGTCGTAACTTCTGAGATGCTAGAACCTAAATATTTCTAGTTAGTATATATTTTCAACGAGAGTAAGGAATGGAGAGGAATAGAAATATTTTCTTAGGTTGGACTGAAGAGTGATAAACCACTGCTGAATAATTGAACTAAAATAAATGTCATCTCTACGTTTTTAAAAGCGTAACATATTTGTTTTCAAGTTCATGAAAACCTGATGCTGACCTCTTGTAGATCTGGTCCCGGTGGGGCACACACCGTTTACAACCAGGCCTTAATAACGCCGCTGGTCATCACGTGCAATCCCACAACAACTGACTGTCTGCGTCCTTGGACAGCTGCAGTTGTGCGTGCTGTTTCAGCAGAAAGGGGAGCACAACACTGACCCCACAGAAGTGTTACCCAAATTAATGAACCAGTGCGTTCGAGGTGCTCTGCACATTATAAAATGTCAGACAAACACTGGTGATCATCTTTATTATTATGGCTTTCTGTAATGCTGCAATCCAGTCATACATGGCAGTACAGTGCTTACACGTAAATAAATTGTAACTGTTCACCATGGCGTCATTGTATTTCCGAGACAACACCCTGGAAGCCTGTCCTGTGTGAGCCCTGGGGCTGTCACATGGCGGCACCACAGTTGGCTTGCAGACAGAAGCTAAGCTGAGCTCCAGGCCCATCCTGTCTGTCAGACTGACTGCCTCTAAGTCCTGAAGCACTTGGATGTCGGGGGGTTACAGACGCTTCCTCACCTCTGGTCGTCTTAATACATTTCATTTACATAAAGGTGTCTCCAAATACGCACATCATTTTTCTCTGGCTGCTCTTACTGTATTTGGTGAGCTTTCAGCCACTAGTTTTTCAAGTATTTTTTCTGTCCCTCTTCGTCCTCTTCTGGGACTCCGACAACACAAAAGTTAAATCTGTTACTGTCCCACAGGCCTCAGTTCACTTTTACAAATCTATTCTCTCTCTCGTTTGAATGAGATCATTGCTATTGACCTACAAGTTCACTGATTTCTTCCTGTCCTCTACATTCTGCCACTGAGTGCATCCAGTGAGTCTGTTAGTACATTTGTGGTTCTAAAATTTCCATTTAGTTCTTTTTTACATTTTTATTTCTTTCCTGATACATCCTATTTTTATCTGTTTTAAGAATGTTCATAATTGCTCGTTGGAGCATTTTTGTGGTAGCTGCTTCTCTTGTCTGGTAGTTCCAGCATCTGTGCCATCTCAAAATTGGTGTTGGTTAGGTTGGGTTTTTTTTCCAACTGAGTTGAGATTTTCCTGGTCCAAGGTATGAAGTGTAATTCTGAACTGTATTGTGGGTATTTTGAGTGTTACGGACTCTGGTTCCTATTGAAATCTTCCATTTTAGCTGGTAGGTAAACTTTAGATTTAGAGTATACATTCTGGCCTCCATTCTGGCTCACTTTTTCAGGCCATGGCTCAAATGTCAACCTCTGGTTATGGAGCCCTAGTAATGTTTACATGGTGTTGTTTTGCCTGCCCCACGTGTATGTCACCCAAACGGCAGGACTCTCCCCTACATGCTGGGGAGGACAGGGCCACCGCCTCCCAGTTACTGCAGGGTGGGGATGGAAGTTGGGTTTGCTCACCAACCTGGCTGAGGATGAGTAGGCACTGAAAACAGTTTTGTTTACGGTCCCGGCTGTCTCATTAACGCAGGTGAGGGGTGAAGGCAAGGCCCTACCCACACACTTGGGCTGAGAGGGTCCTGCTGCTACTACAGAAGTGGGTGAGGATGAGAGTCAGGATCCCACCCACAGGCTCAGCCAAGTGGGGGTACCAGTTTCCTCTGCAATATGGTGATGGAAAACAGAGCTCCACGCAGACACACAGGAGAGAGATGCAGCCTTGTTATTGAGGGGCCATGGGGGGCGGTGGGAAACAGGGCTCTACCGACAGACGGCTGCTGCACGTTCACAGGGGAGGGGTAGTGGTCAGCTTTTTCACAGCGTTCACCTGGAGAATGGTGGCTAAGAGATTTCTGTTCCACTGAACTATGCTTTTCCCAGGGTTTCAGCCAGGGAGAGCAGGCTTTCCTTGGGATTCTCTTTTGTCTGTGCCTGTTGGCATTTAAGGGTAGTGAGTTTTTCTAATGCCCGAGCTAGAAAACACAGGAGGTTAAAAAACAAAAATAAAATCCAAAACACCATGAGGTAATTTGCTGGTGGGTTCCTTGAGTCCTGAGGTCCCTAGTTGGCCTTCATTCTTTTCTGCGGCTTTCAGAGTCTTCTGATAGGGGAGGCATGTATTTTGTCCAGGGAATTGTGTTGTTATTGTGAGGGGAAAAAATGAAACCTATTTATTCATCTTGTCTAGAAAAAGAAAAACTCTTACATAGTATTTCCCAAGTATAGAAGTCAGCAAAACTTCCTAATCTAATAATAATGTTGATGTGCCTCCTACTTCTTAAGTGGGTACATGGTAGTCACAGATCCAGCTGGAAAGGGCTGTTGGCAACCACCTATCCCAGGGCACTTCCCAATGACAGTAAAACAAAGTCACTTGGCCAGAAAGTGGAGATTTAAACCTTGGATTCCTGGTTCCCTGCCTGTGCTCTGCCCACTGAGGGAGATGCACCATGGACTCTGAGTTAGTTTTTAGGGTTGGAGGTGAACTTGCTATTCTCAACCTCTTATTCAATAATGTGTATTACACCCACTATTTGTTGCATATACTTCAGTTTAAAAGATACTGCCATATTTTACTGTTTTATATATGTGTATATACATATATATATATATATATATATATATATATATATATATAAATGATTGATTTGGCAAAGACTTTTGAAAAGCAGTGATAAAACCTACTCATTATATTGTTGTTTTGTTGTATTCTCTCCCTTTGTATAAACTCTAAATGAAAATCCAGTAGAAAGCAAAATAGTAAAATTTTGATGCATCCACATAGTATCAAAACATCTGGTGGCACTGATGGTCTGATGTTAATACTAATGTTTTCTCTTTGAATATTGGAAGTTCTCTACCATTGTAAACATCCTCAGGGTCCTAAGATTTCTGTCCAGATGGGCTGCCTTTCCCCAGGGCTTTGGCTAGGAAGAGCAAGCTTTCCTTGGGATTATTTTTTGTCAGCGCTATTGGCATTGATGGGCTGTGGGCTCTTCTGGTGCCCACATAATTCTCCTCTAATGCCCCGATCATTTGTGACTCAGTGAAAACTGGATGGACTGATGACAGAGCTTAGATTTAGGTAAATAAGGGAGAGGAAAATGATTTTTAAACTGATCTTCTTTCTTCCATTTGAATAAAATTAAACTATGGGTCAATATGTTGTGCCCGGTACTATACATGTCAATGGTCAAATTTTTGGCAGGACTGGACAAGAAGTTCTTCTGAAGACCAAAGGACAGGGCAAAGTCATTAAAATAAAGCATCTTTATGCCCTTAAGTTCACAGTGCAATATACCAGCTCTGAGCTTGCTCTGAAAATTGCTGCTTCAAGGACTAGCAGTATATCAATATTTCAGTTGGCCATTAAGAGTTTATTTGGTTTTCACACTTATTTATTAAAGTCATATAGCTCCTATACAGTTCCATTTCTCCCAGGGAAGATCTACACTGTAAATGAAAAACAAAAGTCCATAAAAAAATCTTTCATTTGTTGCATCTCTTGGTTTGGTAGGTTATTTTTATGTTACAATTAAACTACATTTCCCTCTCCCAATTATTCAGTTAATAAGCACAGAATAAACATATAAAAGGAAGAATAAAGATTTCAAATCATGCTTTATTCTGTCCTTTATTAATGAACTATTGGTATTATATAGGCTGCTAACTTTAGGCTACTCAAATTTTCTTTAAAAGACATAATGTATGCTTCATATTTAGAAAGCATAGAAATCTACTTTTTGAAATAAATAGCTTATATTATGTACATTCTATTGATAGGATTAATGGGCAATGCTAATGTGTTTTGAAAGTAACTGATTCATTTTTTTCTATGAGTGTTCATATTTTAAATAATTGCAGATAAAAATCCTATTTTTAAACATATTTCTTAGTTGCCCACCCCTTCCATCCAGAAAAAGTGGAAATACCTATTTCTAGTATACATCAGAAGTCACATAAGCAAAATTAGGGCAAATACCTTGTTCTTCAGGATATTTATAAAAATACTACTTTCAATTAAAAGGGGGCTACATAGAAGTTTTAAGCGAGTCTAACCAATTTCTTCTTGGCTTACAAGGAGAAATGTGACATTTCAGGTATAGTCACATTTAATCAGAGGAGTAAATAAATAAAAAGCATTGCTTCCATTTCCTTCCTTCAGCCTAGAAGTTAAAAGTTTGTGTATTTGAAGCAACAAATACATCTTATTATTAGGAAAAAAACAGCTGCCATTTCCTTTTGGGGGCTGGCAGTAATGATAATACACTGGAAAAATGAAGTCACTTTAATAAATGACCAATGCTAAGTCGATATGTCTGATTCACACAAAATTGTCTGGCTATTTTCTTAGAATATTCTGGTAAGGCTAAAATGAAAGCAATTCAGCAATGCTAGTAGAACAGTCTTTTTGGATGGCAGGGATGTTTGGCCATCTCAATGATTATATAGATAATAATAACAATAATAATATTACTTTAACCTGTCAGCTTTTCATAAGGAAGGGAAAAGTGGTTTGGGAAACTATTCTATCTGAGCAATGATGACCCTTTGAACTTTACTTTTTCATAAAGATTGTAGTAGGAGGAGCGGCACTCCCATTCTGCAGTTAGATGCTCTCCTGTATATCATTTTACTCACTTTAAAGAGGTGAGGAGACAATCCCGAATGTCTACTATGGAACCCTGTGGTGGGGGGCTGAAAAGATCCTATCCGGTGTGCTCACATCACCCCGGAGGCTCTACCAGCTGTCCCCGTCGGCTGTGGAGTGTGTAGCAGCAAGCCTGGAGTTTTGAGGCCTTGCCTGCTATTAGCTGGATTCAGTCTGATTCCTACAGCAACTCTGCCAGTCTGGTGATTGCAACCCCACCCAACATTTTATATGATGTTAAAAAAAAAAGAGGGGGGTGGTGGGATACAAAATTGCTGCTTTGGCAAACACTCCTTTAAAAATTCCTGACAAGCTCTGTGCCTTGGTGGATTTTGAAAAAGAAACCAGAACAAAGCAAGCTGTCTTAGGGATCAAAAGCAGATAAATACATCTCTCTTTTGACAGGCAGTAAGCTTGCCATTTTCCTTTGGAAGTATAATAATAATATCTTTAATGTGCAGTGGCTAGTACATTAGTTTCCTATTGCTGCTGTAACAAATTACCTCAAACTCAGTGGCTGAAAACAACATGAGTCTGTCGTCATGTAGTTCTTGGAAGTCACAAGTCCAAAATCAGTGTCACGAGGCTAAAATCAAGGCCTTGGCAGGCCCATGTTTCTTCTGGAAGCTCTAATGGAGAATCTGTTTCTTTCCTTTGCTGTTTCCAACTTCCAGAGGCTGCCTGCATTCCTTGGCTCCTGGCCCCCTTCCTCTGTCTTTAAGGCCAGAGGCACAGCATCGTCTCTCCTTCATGCCCTCTGCTTCTGTCCTTACATCTTTTCTCTGGCTTGGCCTCTCCTGCCTCCCTCTGCTGTTCCCCTGTGACAGTGATTACATTGGGCTCACCCCACAATCCTGAGACATGTTCCATCTCTAAATCTGTAACTTCATCCCACAGTCCCTTATGCCAGGAAAGGTAACATACTCTCAGGTTCTGAGGATTAAGAGGAAGAAATCTTTGGGGAGTCACTGTTTAGCCCACGAGTTAGTTCTCTAAGTTCTTAATTCTTCACAGTGTGTTTTAGAGAAAGTGGATGGTCAGGATGAGCCACTTCATACCTAAGAATCCCACTGTCAATCCAAATATCATTAGTCATCACAGAAAACAGAAGTAATGCAAACACCAAGTTTCCACACTGAAAATAACGAGCTGACTTGTTCTTATATTATACAGTAATATGGTTCAAATCACACACAGTAATGCTTTTAAGGACAAGATATAAGATGAAAAAAATCTCCTCAAGGCTTTTCTTTCAATCCCTGACCTCTACTCCTCACAAGAGGTGAAGGTTATCGATGTAGGCGGCTGTGGGAGAGAGTGAATCATGTTCTTTCTCCTTTTCTTTACACCATCACTACCATGGTGTTCCAAGACATTTCTTTCAATCATGACTTGTGAATGTGGCGTATTGACAGATTCTTCACAGGTGTTGTACCTGTTCTCTTCTAATAGGTGACTCAGAATTCTTACTCAATGGCCTTCACTCTTTCAAAAGTAAACGACACACACTCTAGTGAAAGAAAAGCTTTTAAGTTAGTGACAGCAATAAAGTGTTTAAAAAACTGTTGCAGAGTCTCAGCTGGTCAAGGTTGTGTCATAAGGCAACCCACGCTTATTAAATTGAGACTGTCACTCCTTGAGCAAGTGGAAAGGTGACTCCATTTGCTATGGAAAAACTACAACAATGCAGATGGTCTGAACACCACCACTTTATCAACACTGCATGACCCACCGGGTTCCCCTCCAGCTCAAAGGCTCAACCATAGCCTTCCCAAGGATGGCTCCTCACACTGACTCTGGTAACCACAGGCCAGAATGGGAACATTGTTTTCATTTACTCCCTGGGCAGAGACTCGCATATGGAGGGGTCATCCCTCTAGAATAATGGAGGAGTTAGACTGGATCCGAGCCGAGACTCTCCCTAAAGGACAGACACCACTGCAGAGGTTGAAGTCAACACACGGGGAATTCTCGTGCAGGTCCTTGAATGGGTTTGGCCAGTGCTATATGCCTGAACTTTGTCATGTCTTAGTGATACTAAGGGAATAATGACAGAAAAGAGGGTGATCTGAAACATTCATTTGCAATGCATATTGTACCTTGATATTAAAAAACACAGTTCAGAAATAAGAACAACCAGAACCCAGAAGTTTCTTCACAGAATGGACAACAAAAAGATTGCATTAAAAATCATGCCACAAAAGAAACATGGATTTTTACAGTGATTTGACAGAATTACTATAGTTACCATTTTTAAATACTTTACTCTTAGTATACATACATTTTTAGTGTTAAGCTTCATGCTAAACAATATGTAAGAAGATATTTTTCAGTTTTACAATTTAAATAGCGGAAAGAAACTTCTAGGACCAAACACTATGCATTTAAAATTTAAGTGGCTATCTTGAAGCTTATGCTAGAATTTAGGGTAGTTTGAATACATGGCCAATACTCTGTGTAGTTGTTATATACAAATGAATTTCACATGATGTGAATAACCACATATATCATACAGCATTTCAATAAATACCTCAGCTGGTTATTTCTTTATGTGTAAATCTCAGAAATTTCTAAATTTAAACCCCAAAACACTATGGTCATGCTCTATAAAAAAAGATCTGGCTTATTCAAAATTTCAAAATGTCACAAAATACTAGTGACTAAGTGGTTTTTCAGAATTTGGTAACCCTCTCTGAAGATAAATTCACAGATTTTTAAAGCTTCAATTTGATTTCACAAAAATTTAGCAAGGACAATCCAGCTTAGCGAGTTATCTTTAAAATTCAGTTTCCATGGCAACAATCACAGGTCCCTGTATACTGCTTTTTTAAAAAAATCATTTTTATAAATTTAGTTCTTGCAACATCAAAAGCAACAGTTAAATATAACTGCCTTACTTTTATCTTCTTTTATCAGACTTTTTGAACGCGCTGACTTCTCTCTTTTTAATGGACTAACACACCAGATCCCTTGCCTGCTGTTCATTAAGTACAAGCTTAAGGGCAGATAAAACTCCAATTTCCAGAGTGGCTGCCTGGAAACCCAGACTGCTGCATGTGTGTTACGAGCAAACCAGGATCCAGCCCGTTGTGCGTAACAGCAAATCTCCTTATAACTCCCTCCGTATAACTCCCCAGCTTACTCGACAAGGTGAGAGGGAGGAGCTCTTACCTGCACATTTCACCCCCTGAGCAATGAGCCCCCACATGAAGTTGGCACAGTATTCACACCAGTGCGGCCCTCTGAACGTGTGGACCTGCAAGAGAGTAGAGACGAGTGGCCAGAGGGAAGCACACGGGTGAGGAGGCTGTCCCCTGCCACGGTGCTAACACACAGACAAGCCGCAGTCAGTACTGTGGAGGCGTGACATGATGATTACATTTGGCAAAACCCTAGTTGAGTAAAACTGACAAGCAGTTAAAATTTCTTTCAGAGTTTGATTTCCTCTTCCTTTTAGAGATGGTGGTAAATCAAATTTACTGCAATTTACTTTTGAAAATAATTTCCACATGGGAATTTTCCAACTGTTCCCTCCAGCTGCGGGCAGCCTCATGTGTGTGCTCTACAAACACTGGCATTTTTCGAGCACCACGACACGAGGAAGCACAGGGAGCAATGTCGAGTGTGTCCGGGTCCTGAGAAGGATTCTGCCGGAGACCCACCTTCTGTCCCCTGTGACCACAATTAGGGACACAGGTGTTGCAGGTGATCCTTAGTGACTGGTCACAACTGAATCATCAAAAAGGGCCAATTTCTCTTCAAAACTACTTGACACTTATGTTAGTGAAGAGAATGGATATATTTTATAAATTACAGTTAGTCAGGAATGCTGTTTCAGGGTAGGAATTATTCAGTAATCATTCCAGCTCATAAAGGTTGTGCTGCATTTGATTCCTTTATCCCAAAGAAAGAGATCCAGAGAAGAACGGACTCCAGTGCCAAGACACCCACAGAGTTCTCTGCACAGGAAAGGGAAGGGATCCCACCTTAGCTCAGATGGAAAAACATTGGTCAAACAGGAAAGCAAGGAACCCAAACCCCAGACATTAGAGACCAAAAGGAATGAGTATCAATAACGCTTTAAGATTTCTGAGCAAATACTGGCTGAAAATGCACTCAAGAAGTAAGTTAGCAGAAAAGTGAGAACGACCAAGGAAGTCATTAAGCTGTATCAAGTTACATTTACTTGTGATAATTATTTATATGATTCCCTCCTGCAGAAGACAGGAATACAAGAGAATGGATATCAGAGTGTGACAATTTGATTCTAACATAGTATCTGCCAAAACAGCTACTGCAAATAATGAAATTCACAGCTAAAACTGTCATTTTTATTACTATTCTATTTATGTATCAAATAGGTCTTAGAAACCAAGGAAATGATTTTTAAGAGGTGGAAGTATAGTTTTATATATATAAAACTCATTTCCTCAAACTTAAGATGCTACTGAATGTAAGACTTACACTAAATTTAAGACACATGCAGAGTGGGGCACAAGTAGGCTTAGTTATTCATATGAAAAAATACAATAATTAATAAATAATAATGTAAGAATAAACTGTTTCCTGTACTCACAAACGTAAACCTACTTTTGCTTCACCCTGTATACTCCATTTAGGAAAACCATGTCAATTAAATTATGACAAGCCACTGATTATAAGATAAATGCCAATCTGAGAGATGTTAAAGTGAAAAAAGAGTACATATTAGAATCAATGAAATGTGGTATATCGTAATTCCATATACTACTACTGGCAAAATATCCATATGCAATGGATAACCTGGGGTTCATTCCAGTAGGTATGTGCTTGTAATTCTCGTTACTGCCAAGTGAGCCTGAGTACTAAACATCACGTTGACTTTGAAAAGGAGGTCACAATCCCTTTCATGTCTTTTATAGAAAAGCATCAGGAATGCAGACACAGTTGCTTCTGGATTGTTAATGATGTTCAGAGTCCATACACTGAAAGTATTTCCTGAAGTTCCTGAAGCGGAGCCCAAGATCAACACTCAGATAGCCTGAGATGCCTGTGGGTTGGTCCGTGCTCCTCTGAGTGAAGAAAACCGAACAAAGTATGCAATCTTGCTTTACTCCGAGGAGAATGTGTGAAATAGATAGCACTGACTCCTAAAAAGGCTACAGAATCATACATGAATAAGCTATAGAATTGTGAAGTTATTTTTAGGGAAAGTCTCTGGGATACAAAGTAGCTTCTAGGTTGCCAGATCTCAGGAGAGTGCGAGCTCACTTACCGTGGTGAGGTTGATGAAAAGGCACTAAGAAGTGTGCGGGAAGCCCCAGTTTTGTGCCTGCCAGTTACCCCCTGGTAAAGGGTCTTAAAGTTACACTGGGAGCACAACAGCAGGGTAGGTCACGTGGGGTCACTTTGGGAAGGGCTCTTGCAAATAGCACTGAGCACTGAGATGTTCTGAGCTATTACGGAACCAATTCTCTTCCTCCCTTCATGAGAGAAGTAGTGAGTGTGGGTGGCACTTTGAAGATCTCGGGACAAGTCTTCATACTACACATGCTGAAGAAAGAGCTGGACTGTCTGAGCAGGCAAGGATCCCATGGCTGTCTCAGAAAGCAAACTTTAAGAAATTATTTACGTACTTGCTTCTTGGACAGCCTTTTTATAAAGGCATCCTGAGCGATCTGGGGCTGCTTTTGTTGTTTTTAATAATAATAATAATAATAATAATACCAGTTGGAAATTTTCTTATATAGCTCTCCAAGAAACAGTGGTAGAAATTGGCATTGAAGTTCCAGAAGCTTACACAACTATTATTTGTATAATAGGGTTTACCTGAATTCCCTCTTGAATTTTTATATCTAAAATTCTTAAATTTTGTTTTGTGGCCTCTGTGGCTGTGTGACGCTGGACTGCATTTGTACACATTGCAATACACAAATATTGCAGCCTTTTCCTCTTTTTTATTCTCCCAGAGGTCACCAACACAGAGACTTCATTCATTAATCATTTTTATTATTCATAAACATTTGCTAAGTGATGACATATACAAAAATAAAAAGGACATTGCAGGTTTCTCCCATGAAATGCACTGTGAAAATGCTAGGCTGAACTTGCGTCTCCCAAGTGCGAGGGAAGCGGGGGGGAGGGGCACTGCTCAGGTCTAAGATGCGACCCAAGAGTTGAGTGTTCCGGGGCTGGATGAGCAGGGTCAGCCAGGGGACCTGCAGAGGTGTTTGTGTTGGAGGGCACCTAGGAGAGACTGTTAGAAGGAAACCAAAGGCACAAGCATGAGCAAAACAGTGAGATGTTTAAAGAATTCCAAGGAATGGTTGGGGGTGGGAGTGGCTGGCAAGGTAGGAGATGAGAGGCACACAGGGCCTTTTCCATGCCTACAAATTCATACTTTACCTAATGAGCAAGGCAAGGCCACTGAAGATTTTGAAGGAGAGCAACACAGTCAAGGAAGGGGGAAGGGCTGGAAGACGAGGGACCGGACAGGAAGCTGTGGCAGTGGTCTGGGTGATGGACGAGATGGGTCGGAACTTAGGCAGTGGTGATCAAGAGAAGGGGCAAAGAGTTATACAGGGGCAGAGTCAACAGGGCTTGGAGACGGGGAGCACCCGGGCTGACTGTTAGGGTTTCAGGCTTGGTGACTGGGGGAGGATGGCATTAACAGAAGGAACCAAAGGAGGGGAGCAGGTCTGGAGGTGAGCTGGGAGGGAAACAATGGAGGCGGAGGGAAGGCTGACTGAAGATTTCTGTGAAACAGGAGGTAACTCATGGAGTGAGGCTCCTGAAGGCATCAAATGAAGACGGGATCCAGGGCAGAGGGATTGGCTTTGAATAAAAGGAAAATTACTTCCCCCACCCCACCCCAAGGTGGAGGGGAAGTGGGAAAGCAAGGCTGTGCAGGAGTGCTGGGGGCGTGCAGGCCAGAAAGCCAAGGATGTTCATAGTCTGTGGTATCTATGCATTAGGTCCCCAGTTAGTTACTAAGCCCACGAGGAGTCTGCGAAAACAGGGAAACAGGAACTGGAACAGGCCAGAAATTCAGAGAAAGGCTGCTGGACTTGAAAGCAAGCTTCTTGTCTGAACGACACAAAGTTATACTAGACCAGGGTCAAGTGCGTTAAAGAAAAAGTGACAAATACTTTCTTTGTAAAAGCGTGATTGTGCTAAATTTGAGCTTTACATGTTTTATTATGCATGCAATTTTACATAACCAGTGATGTTTATATCACGTTTTACTAGTTCAGAAAAAGATATCTTTAAAAACCGTTGGACAAATCACACAATGCAGAGGAGCCCCCCGGCTGCCCTGCCCTGCCTAGCGCAGCGCCGCAGCCAGTTCTGTTCACTGCGTGCCGTTGCATTTGGGTTACCTGTCTTAAAGTGACTAAATCAGAATATAATGGGCACTTGGAATACAATAATTAAAAGACCAAAAGTTACGCCCTGGGTATTCTTTCTGCTTAGGAGGATGCTAAGACCCGGGCAGCATCTGGGAGGAGAGAGGCCGGAGGGGCTCTCACAGGGTCCAGGGGCTCAGGCCAGGGCCTGAGGCTGTGCGGCAGGGAGACCTCTTCCTGGACACCCCGCAGTGTCTCTGGCGGCTCTCAGGGACCCACAGCTGGTCAGCATTCAGAGAATTAAAACTACTGATGTCTTTACAACAGATGCAACCAACAGACACTCATTTAGTGACATTTTCCATGTGTCATCTTTAATAGGATTTTTAAATTCTAAATGGCCCCAGACTTGTATATCTCATAATTTGTGTCTCAGTTTTCCTGTCCCTTCTTCCCCAAGGCTGTCAGCTCTTTCTTCTCCTTCCTCATTACCTTCTCTTTTTTCCATTCCCTGATTCTTAGATGTGAATGAGGAAATCTAATAAGAGAACTTTGCTAGCACTGAATGTAAATCAAGAAAATGTGTCATCTATTTTCCCCTTAAAGTCCATTTAAAAACAACAACAACAACAACAACAACACAAACTTCTGGATTCCTGCCTGTGCTTCTTGCAGCTGAGGCTGACGGGCAGTGGGCTTGTGATGAGCGAGGTGTCAGCAGCATCTTACTTTACCCTATGGCAGCCACTAGCCTTCAGCTCGTGTTTCTCACCGGCAGAAGCTGCCTCTGTGTCTGCTGTGTACTGTACAGCCTTAATAACACACACTAGCTTATGTGGTGGGAAATATCAATTCCTTCATAAATACCACTACTTGATCAACTTACTAAAAAAGGACTTCTTTGGGGAGGGTGTTTTGGTAAGATAATCCAAAACAGCAATCAGCTTTAGTGTATAACATTATTAATGAGGTCAGGGATGGTCCTGAGCAAAGCAACCTTAAGGTGGCCTCAGACACTTGTTCTAAGCCACCTCCAAAGGTTTTGGGACATCTTGACAAATGAAACTGACAGAGTACACGGCATGAATTGTACCTTCATGAACAAAGGGCAGAGCAACTAGTTCTAAAGGCTTTGCCTCTTCTGCAACCGGAAAAAAGACCACCTTTTTACCATGGCATTTGAGATTGCTTTTCACCTGCGAAAAACTCCTTTCACATTATTCACCTTAAACACAGACACGAAAGACTGGACTCATTAATGGACCCCCATAGAGTCTGGCACAGAGAAGGCCCTGGTCAGAACTCAGCTGCAGGGGACAGACAGGGAGAGAGACGGGCAGACTCCTGAGCGGCCGCGTGGTGCAGGCTGGGTGCTGTCTAAGGGCTGTGCATCTCCTCCCCACCGACCGCGGCGAAAACCGAAGCCAGTCCCAACTGGACCCACTGTTACACTGACCAAAACCCTGGCTTCTGCTTCTCATCATGCTTCTGACATTCGTATCTTCACTTTGAATGTCAGTAATAGAAATGGCAGAAAAGAAATGCATGCCATGGAAAGAGAAAAAAAACTCCAGCCTATCTTCATTATCCCTTCCAAGCCATCATAACACTTACTCTAG
Source organism: Phyllostomus discolor (assembly GCF_004126475.2). NCBI lineage: Eukaryota > Metazoa > Chordata > Mammalia > Chiroptera > Phyllostomidae > Phyllostomus > Phyllostomus discolor. Next base: position 48,870,503 of record NC_040906.2, on the reverse strand, counting down.
AAATAAGCATGAACACAAACAGCCAAGAAGACTGCCTGCAAAGCCCGCTGCAAATGTAAACTAGGCTGGAGGTGACAAGAACATTAGGGAAATGAAATTTGTTTCGGAAGTGGGAACGACATTTTCTTGTTTGGGAGGCTCTGACAAGTCAGCTCCCCAGGATGGTACTGGGTGATGAAGGCAGAGAGCAGATGATTGAAACCAAATGCAAAAAATGTAGGTGGGCAGACAGCTGGGCAGGAAAGGTGTTTTTCCCCTTTTTTTCCATTTTTATCTTCAGGGTAACCAGGATGTACTCTTTCAAGTACCCAGTTTTAGTCTCATCAAGATGGCTTAATTTTGATCCAAAGGATTTGAAATTTAAAATTTTGGTCCTCATTTTGCCACTTCAGTTAAAGTATTTTGGTTAAACTATTAAGTCATGAGGAGAGAATGCATACCATTGGCAATCAATGTACAAAGCTGTGTGGGGATTCCCTGAAACAATAGGTGGGGAGGGGGTACTTAAAATAGGAGTGTCTTTAGTATCAAGGCAACACCTTCTTGTCACTTAGTTAAATCTAATCAGAACTACTAGTAGCTGGAATTCTTGAGGGATAATCTGTGACAACCGGTGAGGTTTGGATCTGGTTCAACCACTAGCACTGGCATCATGCAGGCCGTGCCGACTCCTCCTGTCCTGATGGAACGCAGGACAGGCAGAGGGAAGGCACCAAGCACAGTACTGGCTGGCCCTGGGCTTTAAGCAGTGCTTGGAGTGGGTGAACGTCAGGAACAGGGGGTGGGCACACTCACTGGCCAACAGGACTCAGAAAGGGGGAGGCTCTGGGTCTGGAGGCACTGGATGGCGCTGAGGGCCCAGGTGCTAAGAGCTGCTACAGCCAGAAGCTGCCACAGATCCTGCAGGGGAGCTCACAGGGGCTCTGAGAGGCACAACTCAACCACATGAGGAGTTCACACCATCCAAAGTAGCATTTTGAAAAGGATGACAGCCCTGGCTGGCGTAGCTCACTGGATTGAGCGCGGGCTGCGAACCAAAGTGTCGCAGGTTCGATTCCCAGTCAGGGTACATGCCTGGGTTGCAGGCCATGATCCCCAGCAACCGTACATTGATGTTTCTCTCTCTCTTTCTCCCTCCCTTCCCCCTCTAAAAATAAATAAATAAAATAAAAAAAAAAAGAAATGGATGACAAATGACAGAAAACCAGTGATGTAATGGTTCAAGAGTGAGAAAACTGTTTAAAAATTGAGGGAGATACCATAAAAAGCCTGCTAGACATACATTGGTTATACCACAGATAAATGACATACCCTTAAAAGAGGAAAACTAACTACAGGGAAACACTGGTAGGACATAGTCAGACTATAACAAGACTAGTCTTAGTTTACTACGAGGGCAACTACTAAGGGCACCGTAATAATTTAGTTCTGCTCCCACACAAAGAACATCATAAAAAGGTTTTTTGGTTGGTGTATAAAACAGAACCTTAAGTAAACATGTACAGAAAGTAATTATTAATTCCACTCATACAACACATTCACTGTAATTCTAGATTCAGATTTCCTTGTGGCCTCCTTGAGGATCAACGTGGCCCCTCCCCTCCCTACCCCAGCTCATCTAATCAGCATTATCCCTGAGATGAAGATCTCTAACTTACAGCTGAGTTCCTGTGGCGCAGACAGGTGAACCTGCCGCAACACCCAGTTTCGGGTGCCGGTGCTCTGCTGGGAGCTGGGAGCGCCGCCCCTGCTACGGAGCATCAGTCTCAACCCAGCAACCGGGCAGCAGGAACATGGCAGTTCTCACGGCCTCCCTTTTATGTATTTATTTTGATCGCATTACAAGGTACAGATGTACAATAAACACTAACAATAAATATAACCAGTAATTCAAAAAGTATTTTCCATTTCAAAATACGGATGTTTACAGTATTAGAAGACTCATAAGTTTAATGTTTAGACTTTTTGTAAGTTTCAGAAACAAATTTATTTTCTTAAAGGAGCTCCAGTGAGAACTTTGCTTCTAAACAGAATTGTGGGTAAAGTTTTAAAATGTCAACTGCCATAACCTCAACACTTCTACTTTGAAAGTTTAGTTTCATTATTTGGATGAATAAGTTTACATTCAAATATGAATGTAATGTGTACTGAAATATCAGCACAGTAAATCAATGTCTCCTAAATCAAAATGCCTGTCTCCTAAAGTAACAGGATAAAAGTATGACAGGAAAATAAATGAATCTACTTGGTTGTGCAATAAAAACTATTGTACATCCCACAGCTCAGCAACAGTCTCTGCCTACATTATAGATGCTGAAACTGAGCGCTGGGAGGCAGAACACCTCAGACCAGCCTGCAAGATCTTATGACCCACAATTCCATGATGCCAAGAATGCACTAACATTTCAACACAATCAGGTTTCAATTTCTCTCTTTGACTTGGTTTTAAATTTGTCATCTAAAGAAGTTTACTGTTCAAGTGTTATGAATTAAAGTATTTCCTATGTTAGGAAAAGGTTTGACTAAAATGCACAAGAAATTATTAAACTATGTAGCTAAAACCCTTTCTACAGGTCTGGTAAAAGAGATCCAGACTTTCTCTATTGTTTCTCTTCTCTTTCTTTGACTGCTGCTCTTATCTGTAATATTTCCTTCCTTCCATTGCTCGGTTTAATCGGTTCTTCTTATTCTAGATTCTTAAGGTTGGGCTTAGCTCTTTAAGACCCTTTTTTTCTTTCCTAAAATAAGCATTTAATGGTAAAGATTTCACTACACACATTACTTTAGCCATATTCCAGGAATCTTGACATGATGTATTCTTTCTGTAATGTCCCTTGTGATTTCTTTAATCCAAGAGTTATTCAGCAGTAAACCTTAATTTCTAAATATGTGGGGAAATTTTCAGATGTTACTGATTTTGAAATTAACTGTTATGGTGAGAGAATATGCTGTGTATGATTTCAATCCTGTTACATTTATTGATACTTGGTTTATGGCCTGGGACGTTGCAGTGACTCTTCTACGTTTGCCTGCACAGTGTTGCGGATACTCCGCTGTTGCTGAGCAAACATTACATAACATATCGTTACATTACATAAACATTACATATTGATTATGTCAAATTGGTTGATACTGTTGTCCAAGGCTTCTACAGCCTTACTAATTTTCTATTCTGTTTGTCTATTTGTTCTACCATTGAAAGAGAAGTAGGAAATCTCCACCTATAATTGTGGGTTATCTATTTCACTTTTCAATTCAGTTGTTGCTTTATGTATTTTAAACCTCTATTATTAGGTGCATAAATTTTAATCCCAATAATACTTCTTCTCTGAAAACTGTGTTTAGTATAAACATAGCCACTCTTATTTTCTTTGAACTATTATCTGTATGGTACATCTTACTCTTTTTTTTGCCCATGTTTTATACTCACAGCAGGTTACTTCTGGATGGCTGTAGTTGGATGTTGCCTTTTTATCCAATCCAACCACCTCTGCCTTTAATGGAGCTGGGGCCATTTCCACGTAAGGTTACTATCAATACGACCCAGTGATCAATACGAGCCCAGTGAGGTGGGCTGGAACCTGCCACCTCACTTCTGTTTCTTATATTACTGTTCCACTTGTTCTTCCTTTTTCTTTCCTGCACACTTCTGAATGGCATATATTTTATGAATCCATTTTGCTTCTACTATTAACATAACTTTTATTTTTTAGTGTTTGCCCTAAGAGCTATAATATATATTTTAATTTTTCAGTCTACATCCAAATAATATTACATTACTGCAGGTACAGGTATATAGAACCTCCAGACAGTAGGCTTCCACACTCCCGGCCCCACATTTTGTGCTATTGTTGTCATCTATATTATCTGCATAAATTACATAATATATTACTATTTTTGCTTTAAATAGTCAACTATCTTTTAATAGCACTAAAATGAAGAAAAGCCATTTTTTACACTTACCCACATGTTCAACATTTCTGGCATTTTTATTCTTTTGTATAGATCTAAACTTCCATCTGATATTATTTTCCTTTTGTGTCTGAAGAACCTCCTTCAATACTACAGTAGTATAGGTCTCCTGGTGGATCTATACTACTAGAATTACTTTCTTTTGTTTTAAATATTTTGTTTAAAAAACAAATATTTTTGTTTTTCTGGGCTTCACTTTCTCCATGTGTAAAATAATATTAACTTAATCAGAAGTTTTCAGTGTCCCTTATACAGGCTGAATGCTCCAGAATTTCCTTGTCACTGGGCCCTGCAGGCGCACCTCTCCCAGCGCAGTGCTACATCAACGTGGTTGTATTCAGCAGGTTGTATCCTAGGATCTTATAATTGGTGATTTCACTTGTCATTTAATGTAGTAGGCATTTCTTATTTTTTAGCCACACAGAATAAATGTCTTATCTTTGGATGACAGTCCTCAGTCTACGTGAACTGTGTAGAACTGACCCAATCCCTGCTCCAGGGGAGAGTATGTGACCTAGATCTAAGCCAGTAAGCACATTCCGCTCTCCTGCAACCAGAGCTACTCGTTTGGAGAAGGGCCTATCAACTAACTGGGGGACTGCCTGCCAGGCCCAGGCCCTTGCTCAGTCTGTTATTGCGGCCAACTAGAGCCTGAGAATGTCTGGAGCTGGAGCCTCTGCCAGCCATCTTGCCACCGGGAGTCTAAAAATGAACACAGAGCTTGGAGACAGAGCTCTGGTGGCATTTTTAAGCTCCTGGGTCAACTAACACCAGACTTTTCCTACTATGTGAGCCAATAATTTCCCTTTTTTGCCTTAGAGTGCATAGGTTGGACTTTCTGATACTTGAAATGGAAAGTCTCCTATCTGTTCCAACAAATGGTATAAATATCAGTGATGGGTTCCAAATGGACTTTTAAAAAAGACACACTGAAGCGATGCCATACAATACTGGAGTAACAAGCTGTAATAGCAACCATGAAGGCAAAATCCCGTGATTTCTAGAGAAGGACCTACTCTCTTTCCGAACAAGGGCACTATCCGAGCTTGTGAGGAAGAGCTGCAAGCACTGATTGGGGTGTGGCACACGTTAAGAGCTGGAATGCCAAACAAAAGGGGTCCTACAAAAGGGACAGAGTGCGCCTGACATTTCAGCCTGATTTGGACAACTCCATTCATGCCGACAGCCAAAACACCATCTCTACCTCACACAGCTGACTGGAGGACATCACTCAATATGACAAAAAGCCTCTGGTTCCCATGGCCTGAAAATGGACATATTATTTTCTCTTTAACTTTTACATCTGAATAACACTTTTAAAAAACATATCCAAGTCCTGTTTTTGCTCCTCAAAGACTATAAAAATAGAGAAAATAAGTAGTTGATGATATTCTCCAGAAGTGTCACACTGCTGGGCTCTTTCCCCTGCCTTTACTAACTTTCCAATTTTGCAATCTTAAGATAATTTAAAAGAGTAAACATGGGTGGGGGGAACCACTAGTGTTTTAGTGTTTATCAGAAGTAGAATTTGTGGTTGCTTCCCAGATGCCAGCATTACTGTGGTGAAATATTTAAGAAAGAAAAATCAGTATTTGCATATATTCTCTTTACTTAAATATGTCTTCCTTAGACCTTTATCCCACTCCCTCTGCGATATATGCATGTCTTCTTCTCTCTGCCCTTTGGGCTCTTTGAGGAAGGCAATGATATTTTCGCATCATGTGCTACTGCGTACGAATAACGAAGGCTGACTAATGACGGTAATAAGTGTACTGAGATAACAGGGAACTTGACAAGACAGACAATAACGAAGGTAAGATATTATGACAGGTACATCTTTGGGCACATGCTCTGACAATCTTATTAAAGTCACTGGAGTCCTCGCTCCTACTCGAGACTCTTCGTCCTCTGAGGGGTGTTGACATAGGGGGTCACAAAGGTGAAGGATGACAGTACAGTTTGTCAACTAAACAAGGTTTTGAAAAAGAGATATGAAATATTACATATGTATCTCTCCTATTAATTTAAAAAATAAGGACAGAATTAACACTTAATCCTTAATTAAATTGGGGAGAACAGATACATGATACAAGTGACTATAAAAGTCGCTTTTAAAGAACCAACATATCCCAAATGTGGGGGAAAAAACAATCCTTGGGGGTTAGATTACTGTGTGGACACATAAAGTATCAGGAGAGCAGAATTTTGGAAGAAGTGACTTTCTAAAATTACATGTTCTTCCTACATAGGGGTGCTCATTTAACTTATTATTGTGTTGGGAGTCACAGGCCAGGCCGGTTCTCTACTTTGGGATACATTTTAGAAACATCAAATTTCTTAAAACATTTAGTCAATAGGAAGGACATATGTGCTGGAAGGAATGAACGCCACCTTCCATGCAGCTGTCTGGCGGGGGGTCTCAAATTAAGACATTGGTTGGGAACCAGAGAATCAGGACACAGGTTCTGCTGCAAGAGAGAGCCAGGGCCCTTCTTCAAGTGTTTAAGAGTGGCATCCCTACATCTTAATTTCAAAGGCTGGCCTGAGGTTTGGGTTTTTAAAAAATTATTTGTTTTTTAATTACATAAAAGAAATAGTACACTTACTACTTCTACTAATAGCCTCCTAGTGAGAGACAAATGTGTAAATCTCTTCCCAAATTTAAACTACTAAGATTTAATTCCATAAAAGAAATAGACCACCCAATAAATTCTACTGGCAGCCTCCAAGTAAGAAAGACAAACTTCCAAATATCTCTCCAAAATTTAAAGCAACAAAAGCAAAGATAGACATGGAGACTCCATGTAATGATGAATCTTCCGCACAGCAAAGGAAACCACCAGTGGAGTTAAAAGGCAACCTACAGCTGGATCACAAGGCAGTCTTATTTTTAAGTTCTCTGAGGAACCTCCATACTGTTTTTCTTAATTGCTGTATCAATTTACATTTGCACCAACAGTGCAGAACGGTTCCCTTTTCTCCACATCCTCATCAACACTGGCCATCTTTTGTCTTTTTGATAAAAGCCATTCTAACCAGTGTGAGATGATGTCTCACTATGGTTTTGATTTGTATTTCCTTGATGACTAGATTATGTTGAGCAGCTTTTCATATACCTGTTGGCAATTTGTAAAATCTTCTTTTGAGAATGTCTGTTCAAGGTCTTTGTCCATTTTAAAATTGGATATTTGATTTTTGCTATTGAGTTGTATGAGTTCTTTTTTTATTTAAAGATCTTATTTATTTATTTTTAGAGAGGGAAGGGAGGGAGGAAGAGAGTGAGAGAGAAATATCAATGTGCAGTTGCTGGGGGCCATGGACTGCAACACAGGCATGTGCCCTGACTGGGAATCGAACCTGTGATGCTTTGGTTCGCAGCCTGCGCTCAATCCACTGAACTATGCCAGCCAGGGCATGAGTTCTTTATATATTTTAGACACTAACACCTTATTAGATATATGCTTTGCATATATTTTCTCCTGTCCTATAGGTTGCCTTTCAGTCTGTTGACTTTATCCTTTTCTGTATAGAAGCTTTTTAGTTTGATGGAATACCACATGTCTTTTTTTTTTTTTTTTGCTTTTGTTGCCCATCCTTTGCTGTCATTCAAAAACCCACTGCCCAGACCAGTGACAAGAAACTTTCTTTCTATGTTTCCTTCTGGTAGTTTTGGGGGCTATAGGGCTTATATTTAAGTCTTTATTCTGATTTTTTAATTGACTTTTGACATAAGAGACCAACTTTATTCTTTTGCATGTGGATATCCAGTTTTCCCAGCGGCATTTATTGAGGAGACTGTTGTTCCCCCATACTGTTTTTGGTGCCCTTGTTGAAGATCAGTTGACTACAGATGCATGGATTTTTTTCCTGGGCTTTCTATTCTGTTCCATTGGTCTGTATGTCTGTTTTAATACTGTTTTGATTACGATAGCTTTATAATATATTTTGAAATCAGGAAGTGTGATGTTTCTAGCTTTGTTCTTCTTGCTTAATGTTGCTCTGGCTATTTGGAGTCTTTTGTGGTTCCATATGAATTTTAGGATTGTCTTTTCTATTTCTGTAAAGTGTGTCACTGAGGTTTTGATAAGAATTGCATTGATTCTGTAGATCACTTTGGGTAGAATGACCATATTAGCAATATTCTTCCAAGCCATGAAATCACGGGTTTCTCTTAAGTATAGCATTTTAAATTCTCCAGCCCCATAAAATATCTATGAAGAAGTATAAGCAACTATGTGCCAACCAGCAAGAACCTTGTGAAATGTTTCTTTTGCGATTATCAATGGTAGACAGTAACCTTTCCAATGATCTTAATGATCTAGATTTGCACTTGAGGTGTCATAACCAGCCCCCCAGCCAGAATTACAAGCCATAGGAAGGACAGACAGGGCTGAGATCAAGAGGGCCACAGTGCTGAGGGGGAGTACTGAGGCCTGGGTGGAAGTGCATGCTGAGCACCAGCAGAGGCAGATGTAAAAAGCAGAGTAGTGTGTGTTCACTGTTTTTGGCTTCCACAGCATCTGATAAGTATTCTGCCAGACAGCAACGGAAACACAGTGACTACAGGGACTTTACATGGTCTTGTCTAATCTCCTGCTTTCATTGGCCTTCTACAAGTCTGACTGCCCTAAGCAGAAATAATCCCCATTCCACACTGATCTTTATTTTTATCTTTTCTTGCAAGTCACCCACATTAAGAATCAGGACTTACATGTGTATACACACATACATATATATGTGTATAATAAACCTATTTGGAGAAAAACATTATCCCTTTAAAATGTTAATTTTGGACACTCCATGTTCATATACATAGGAGAAGCCATGGTGAGCAACATTATAGCTGAAGCTTAATAATATGACACCCCAAGCTGCCTTTTCCATTTCATCATATTGCCATTTAACTTATTTTATATTACTGTTAATTCAAAACAATATTCAAATTTCTAAGCACTTAAAATATGAACACAGACACTGCCATCAAGTATAAGATAACATGATATTTGGGTTTTATTTCATTTAAACTCACATGAGTTTGATTTTTAAAAAGCCCATTTGCAGCCCTGGCTGGCGTAGCTCAGTGGATTGAGCACGGGCTGCGAACCAAAGCATCGCAGGTTCAATTCCCAGTCAGGGCACGTGCCTGGGTTGCAGGCCACAGCCCCCAGCAACCACACATCGATGTTTCTCTCTCTCTTTCTCCCTCCCTTCCCTTTCTAAAAATAAATAAATAAAATCTTTTCAAAAATTCTGAAAAAGAAAGCCCATTTGTAACAACACAGGTCTTAAGATGAGAAGAATCTACTTTTGTGTTGGAATTTCCAGCTGCCATGAGAAGTGGTTTCAAAATCACCACCACCACCACCAAGGTCCCCATGTCACACTGTGTGCTCATTTACTAGTCATTCAGCAGAGGCTGCTCGAGCTTCCACAAGGCATCTTATTAATACGAGACGTGGGGACAGGTGAAGGCAGAATGGAGGGAGAAGAGAAGCCAGGGACATGGGAGGCTCGGTCCCTGATTATGACATTTCACTGACTGTTAATATAAGTAGTTTAAAAAAATAGTCTTTAATATACAGTTTATTTTTTATTCTTATTAAAAACTGATATATTAAAATGTCTCTATATAGGCCTTGCTACAATTTTAATCATGGAAAACAATATATTAACAAATCGAATGTTTCTCATATAATTGAATCAGAGAATTTTACAGCTGTAAGACAACTTACAGACCATGTAGTTTAACTCCAAATTTCATACTACATCTATTTTTATTTGCTGGTTCATTTTGTATTCTCAGATGTGAGTCAAATGAAGATCATAGGACTTGAATTTGTCTGTATCCTCAAAAGGAGAGAAAAGACCCCTTTCAGCAGGAAAGCTGGCCATTCCTTCCCACCAGTTTATCAAATGCAGAATGTCTGCTCTGTTGGCTGGGACTGAGAGGTTCACTACTATTGCTTTATGCCAGTAGGTCTTGAATCAGTAAGTATTAAATATTACAAGGTTCACCTTACAGTGTTTTCATTGCTGTATCAATTCACATTTCAGGATTCACTACTTTCATATTACCTTGGCAGCAATTACATCTATTAATATGTTCCATCTTTCATTTACATGCACAATGCAAGTACCTGAAACTCTAAAATCAACCAGTCAGCAAAGACAACCTTAAACAATATTTTAAGTATCTACTCACTAAACTCATATTTTAAAGTGTCTACTCACTAAAGTTTTCTTTTCGTTTAATTTGCCTAAGTAGCCAGGTATCTGTTGTCATTATTATATGTAATCTTGATTTTATTTTATAGAGCTACCTGAATATACCAAATGAAACACCAAATACTTTAATTTGGAGGGAGCAGAAGAAATACAGAGGATTATACTATATTCTGTGGTGCATGAAAGTGCAACTGCTCTTATGTAACTAACGCCGCCTGGGAGCTAAGGAAGAAGCAAGAGCTTTCCTTGGTCCCCACAGTCATGCCCGGCTTCTCCACTGCATCGTGACCTCTACAACTGGGCAAGAAAAACAGTCTTGGTATGGATTCAGAAAAAAAATCCATTTAGGGGAAATGTGTAATAACAAAAATAGTGGCTACCAGGAAACTCAATTTTTTTCTGACGCAGAAGCAGAGGTTTAGAGAGATGAAGAAATCTGCCAAGGTCACACAAATAATAAGCAAGCTCCTGAGGGCAATGGCTGGGACTTCGTTGTCATTCTGTCCAGAGAGCCTCAGATGTGGGGCGTCCCCAGTGCTGGAGGGGTGCCTGTGTCTCACTTCTAATGTCAGAAGCTTTTTGTTTAGTTTCAAGTCTGCTCCAGAAATTAGCTCGCTCTCTCCTTCTCAAGTTAGGATGGGGACAGTTCTTAAAATGAGAGGTCAAGTTACAATTATTTTCTAAGTTATGTAGACAGTTTATAGGTTAATATTCTTTTTTAAAAGTGGTACATTTATTTTTAAAATGATGCCCCCAAGAGAGACAATGATCTTTCTTGTGATCAAGTCTCTATCAAATCCTTTAAGTAACAATAGAAAAAAAAAAGACCATGTTATATAACATAGCAAAATATATAGCTTTCCTATATTGTTTTGTTTTTCCCCTTCTAAAAAAAACCAAACAACAAAAACCTTAAGAAATAAGCACCTGTCTGGAGTTAGGCCCAGTTGATTTTTCTTTTTATTTCACCTTGGTGAATGCTTTCGCCAAAGGTGTAAGACACTCTTGGCTTCACTCTGAAATAAAATTTGGCAGCTGTTCAACACCACAGAGCAACGTTACATAACAAGGCAGTTCAAGAAACAAAAAAGAAAACCACATTGAAATGAGGCTTTAGTGCGTGGGCTTGTGGTTGGGCAGAACACACTTTTACCAACATAGAAAAGAGTCAATGGCAAGGCCACGTGAACAATTATTATGTAAATGCTCAGGGTTTTTCCCACAATAAATCTCCGAACTGTATGTGCTCACACAGCACAGCAGTGACCTTCCGAGTGCACGTCTGTGTGGGAGAGAGCTGCCTGCGCCACGGAGTCTGAATGCTTGTGGGGGTGTTCTCGGAAGCCAAGTGTGACCCCCCCTCCCTTTCTCTCTCTTTAAAACAAAATAATGCCACCCCACAGAAACATTTTTAAAATAACAAAGAGTAATTTCAATGGAAAGAGTCAAATTCTGAGACTTCTGACCTTATTAGCAATTCCAGAGCACATGTAACCAACTCACCATCTAACACAAGCATTCTTTACATAACCAACTCACCATCTAACACAAGCATTCTTTAGCATACCTTTTTTTTTTAAACAGCATGCCCAAGCTGGTTTTTAATATTTTAGCTCCAGAGAAGGAAGGAGAGTTACTTTTTAACATGATTTATTTATTTATTTATTTATTTATTTATTTATTTATTTATTTATTTTAAGAAAAGACAAGTATCTTTAAAACAGTGTGAGTGAGTACCAAGCTGAAAGTCACAGTGGGCCCCAGAGTCAGCACATTCTGGCTCCTCATTAAAGCCATGTGCTAGATTAAAATGGAGAAATACAACCAAAAAAAAAAAAGAGAGAAAATAGATGCTTGTTTATGCAAACCCTTGAAAAGAGCTATTATTTACTTTAATCAATATTGACAGAAAGCACGTACAATGAACTTGACTTAGCACTAAAATGGTCCCCTTAATAGGTCAATCTGTTCCTGCCGAACACACCAGAGGGTACATCTTTAGAGACTTAAAAATCTCAGCCATTTCTATACAGTATGCTTAGTTTCTTGGTTAGGAACCTAAATGGTATTTCTGTGAACTAACAAACATATAAACTTTGTATTTGCAAAAGGATTTACTTGGGATCATTTTCCTGATACAACCCCTGCAAGTCCAAGTTGTATATCAGGCAGGAAGAGACTGGGGCCTAGTAGCCTGCAGGTGTTGTGCAGATTCGTACATGGAGGATGTGGGTGAGACGGGACACGACTGGCTGGACCGTGAGGCCTTACTAAGATTGAAGAGGGAGAAGAAAATGCCACTTGGTTTACCTTGAAATCTGTACATAGTCTATACATTTTGAAATTCATATTTTATCCTAGAATAACCTGAATATCATAAAAATCTATTCCTCACTATGGAAAACAACAGAACATGTTGGGGGCTCTGTATTTAGCATTTGAGTGAAATAAATGCTAGTGTTAAAAACCAGGACGAATGGCAAATTCGGAATAAAACTTCCTACTACAGAGCCTGGTGCATTCTATCTACTGAATAAATGTTGAAAAAAGTAATAAACAAATGGAAAAGCAGGGTTTCCAGCTTTATCATGTTTTGAAACTAGATATTCCCAATATAAAAACTAATGACATGTTGTCTAAACTAAAAATACTCCTGTCTCTGGAACTTCATCATAAAGTTGTTTAACTACTGGGAAGTTGCTAGAGAAATGCCAGTGCCTCCATTCACCCAGTACGTGGGACTGGGTCTCATGCATGGCCTCACGTTGTATGTTCTGTGAGTTAGGTTGCAAAAAACAGAACTTCAAATGCTATAAGTACAGGCAAGATCTACAAACAGTCTGAATCAACACACATGTCATTCCGATGAAAGATGATTAAAGTGCGGTTGATAAAAGACAGTAACATGGTGAGTTAAAACCACACACACAAGGTGAAAACAAACACTCAAAACTGAGAGAAGCTGCCAGCGTCAGCAGCATCAACATTCCCATGGCAGTCAGGCTCCTTTCATCGTGGTCAATTCATGAACGGGGGAGAGAAGACAGAAAGGAAGGCAAATGCAGACCATCTGCTCCGTCCAGATGCAACAGCACATGACTCTTACATCCACAGCTTTTTACTGGAAACTAACGGAGATCAGGTCTAATTTCCCCCAGAGTACCCAGAAAAGAGAGTTAGACATATTTACATCACATAAAAACAACACCAAAATTATTAAATGAGACCTTTCAAATAGCAGTCAATACTTTCACCACTGAAATACACTGATTAAACAGAATACGAAATCACCATTAGAGAAAATGGGGTTGGATTCCATTAGCTGTATTCTGCTTAAAACATCTTCATTCCTTAAACAGCAAGAACATTTTAGTCCAGTCATCCTAGTTTTAAAAAGACATCAGCTGATAGTCCTTTAATACTGTGTATTTCAAGGAATGTACATTTCTTTTCTTATAAGAAAAGGTTAAAAAATATGCTTACCTTAAAATTGTGAACCTTTTCATATTTTGGAATTTGCTCATTTTCTTTCAGAGTTGCTCTTCTAACAAGTGATGTCAACTGCGAATAAGCAAAGAGTTTCAGAGGTTGCCAGATTGTCACAGACGACTTTTGAGAACCCAGTTTCATTCCCAAGGCTGCTATCAATAAATCTTGCTGACGGCCCTCTTGTTTTGATTTGTGAACTGCAGGTTTATTAGTTTTCCTACCCGACCAAGACTCTTTGGATGGCATTTTTGGAATTCACAGGAAAGAATAAAACCTATATTGATCTATGTCTGTCGATGAACTCTGCTCAGCTAACAAATGAGCATTCTGCCAGCCAGCACAGAGCCCTGCCCTACAGAGAGCTGCAGAGAAACATCACAGAGGTGGAGGAGGATGATGAAGCACTTCTTAAAAAGAGGTCGACTAACCAGAAAAATTCTTCTTTCTTCTTTTTTTTTTAAAGGACTCTATATTTAAGCCTCTGAAAACTTGAGTCTGAACAGAAATAAAGAGTCGATGCTAACATACAAAACATTCAGCATCTCTCTATGCCTTTTTAAAAGCCATCCAATTCTGACAAATGATACATTTCTAAAAGCTTTCTTCTCTATTGAATATATTAACATCCATTCTGAATGAAAGATGCCTACATACTGCCTGCAATCAATTTCTAGCGACAGACACCCTGTGCAGCCCCTAGCTGAGGCTGGGGGAGGGGAGGGATTTGACAAGGAAGGCTGGATTAGACTGGTTACCGTAAGAAAGGAGACAACCAATGAAAATCGAGCAACAGTATTTAAGTACTGTATTCCTCAACTCTGTCTCTGTTTCTCCCTCCTCTCATGTAAGATTTTCTTGCTGGCTCAAGGAAAAAAGAAAACCCACAGTGGGAAGACAATGAGCAATGAATGAGTCATACATCATTACAAAATGGAATATATTGTTACCTATTAAAAGCACAGGCAAATTAACATGCAGCACCTGGTTTTAAAAAGAATGCACCACTGCCAGGTAAATTATGAAAGGCTGATCTATACCCCACTTTGTGCATATGGACTGGGGTTAGTTAACTAAAACCAAATTTTATTAAAGATGAGCAATAGCTGATATGCATTTTGATGAAAAATAAAAGGAGTTTAACTAGGTACCATTTTCATGTAGAACAAGGAGCATGCATATAATACCGCTAACACTCCAGGGGTCAGTTTTGTCTCCCTACCATGAATCAGTTGTTTTGTTGCTGGTCTATACTTACACAGACCCATGTTTTAATTCTTAGTCTCAATATTCATTATTCAAAAAGCTTGAAGCCAGGTCATAGTGGCAGCCAGCTGGGAACAACTCCTCATATATGTACACAGGTCTCAGATGTGGTGTAACTGTGCTTACAGCAAGGACCCTTGGAAGTTTGTGGGGTAAAAAGGGGGGTGTGAGGGTGCTCGTGGATTGAAAGAATTAATTTTGTTAAAATGTCCATACTACCCAAAGCAATCTATACAGTCTGTGCAATCTCTGCCAAGATACCAATGACATTTTTCACAGAACTGGAACAAATAATCCTTAAGCTTATATGGAGCCACAAAAGACCCTGAATAGCCAAAGCAGTCCTGAGAAAGAACAAAATTGGAGGTACCATGCTCCCTGATTTCAATCTATACTACAAAGCTAAAGTAATCAAAACAGTATGATACTGGCACAAAAAAACAGACACACAGCTCACTGAAAAAGATTAGAGAGCCCAGAAATAAACCCATGCTTATATTGTCAATTAATCTATGACAAAGGAGGCAAGAATATACAATGGGGAAAAGGCAGTCTCTTCCATAAATGATGTTGGGAAAACTGGACAGATACATGCAAAAAAAAAATGACCACACTTTCTTACACTAAATACAAAAATGAACTCAAAATGGATTAAAGACTTAACTGTAAGACCTCAGACCATAAATTCTCAGAAAAAAAAACAGTAAACTTTTTGACATCGGTCTTGGCAATATGTTTTGAATGTCTCCTTGGGCAAAGGCAACAAAAGCAAAAATAAATGACACTGCACTGGACTGAAAAGGTTTTGTACAGTGAAAGAAACCATCAACAAGATGAAAAGGTGACCTACTGAGTGTGAGAATATATTTGCAAATGATAGTTCCCATGAAGAATTACTATCCAAAACATATTTTAAAATCCATACAACTCAACATCAAAAAAACAAATAAAAAATGGGCAGATGACCTGAATAGACATTTCTCCAAAGACAAGCAGATGGCCAACAGACACATGGAAAGATGCTCAATATCACTAATCAACAGAAAAATGCAGATGGAAACCACAATGAGATATCACCTCACACATGTCAGAATGGCTATCATCAAAAGACAACAAATAAGTCTTGGCAAGAACATGGAGAAAACGCAACCCTTGTGCACCGGTGGTGGGACTGTAAACTAGTGCAACCACTAGGGAAAACTGTATGGAAATTCCTCAAAATATTAAAAATAGAACCACTGTACAACCCAGCAATTCTACTTCCAGGTAGTTATATGAAGAAAATGAAAACAGTAATTCAAAGAGACATATGCACCCCTATGTTCATTACAGCATTATTTATAATAGCCAAGATATGGAAGCAATCTAGGTGTTCACTGATGAATGGATAAAGATTTGGTGTGTATATGTATATGTATATGTATATGATGTATACGTATAATGGAATATTACCCAGCCATTAAAAAGAATGAAATCTCTGACATGGATGGACCTAGAGAGTATGTTAGATGAAATATATGTCAGACAGACAAGACAAATACCACATGGTTTCACTTATATGTGGAATCTAAAACACAAAACAAATGAACAAATAAAATGAAGCAGAAACAAACTCATAAATACAGAGAAGAAACTGATGGCTGCCGAAGGAGAAGGTGGTGAGAAGATGCGAAGACAAGGGGAAAGGAATCAAGAAGCACAAACTTCCAGTTATAAAGTAAGTCACGGGAATGGAGCATACAGCACAGGAAACACAGTTGCTAACATGGTTATAAATATGCACGGTGACAGGGGGTTATCAGACTTACTGTGATCACTTCATAAGGTATATAAATGTTGAATCACTGTTGTATATATGAAACTAATATAACACAGTATGTCAACTATAATTTAAAATAAATTTAAAAGTTAAAACAATTATTAAAAATAGCTTTTGGAAATACATTTTTTAAAAAAGAAAGGGTGATGGCTGAGTAATCCACTCAAACACACCTGTGTTTCAGAGCAGTACCTCTACTTGTCACGAAGGTGCTACTGGAAGCTTGCTTTCTCACACCGGTTCCTTAAATGTCTCCCATCTGTCTCCTCATACTATGGTAATTAAGTGTAACCCATTATGATTCTAATATTACACTGTATTTATAGAATCTAAAACTCTCTATTTAAATGAATTCAGTCTATTTGCTTAGTGCAAACAATCTATCCCAGATTTCATAATCTGCAGGGGGTATGTGCCAGTGCAAATTCTCATTTAATTAAGGCATGAAGAGGTCCTTAAACTATGCTAAGTATTGGAAATACTGAATAATTGATTTTCTCAACATTCTCCAATGTTTTATTTACTTGAGTCTATAGTCCCTTCTTTTTAAAAGTTTATCTTTTAAAAAATTTCTAAGTTATTATAGAAGTTAATGTTTATATCTACAAATATTTCATTTCTATAAATGTATACTCTCATGTGATTAATATGAGACAAAATGCTCCCGTTTCAAGAGGAAATACAGTGGAAAGAATTTTCCTTGCCTAACTTAAATTCCTCTTCAGCTGAGACCTAGATAGTCAAGTGATGACTAAAAATATAAAGGCCAACCGACTCTTCAGTCACGTGCAACCTGAAGTGAAGCCACCCAGTTCTCAGTAGGCACCCGATAAAAACCCACTCCAATGGCAAACTTAACTCTAATTTTTTCTCCAACCATGTTTAACAAAATGTTTAAGTTACTAAGTTAAAGAAAACAATCACTCATATAACCCAGGTAAGCCCTCTTTTTCTTTTTCTTTTTTTTTTCTGAGTATTTCTGACCCAGGGCTTTTATTATAGATCATCCCCAACCACTCAGGCTATAGTAAATAAAATTTAACCAAAGCATAAAAATATTAATCGGAGAGTCATCCAAGAAAAAGACAGACTCATAGAGAGCGGGCTGACAGCTGTTGAGGGGGTGGGCGTTGGGTGGGTGGAGGGATCAAGCAAAAAACGGAAAATGAGAAAAGCTCATGGACACGGACAACCGTGTGGTGACTGCTGAGAAGAGGCGGGTACGGGGGTATAAAGGGTGGTGGATGGAGACTTGACTTGGGGTGATAAACATATACTACAGTGTACAGATGATGTGCCCTAACACTGCACACCTGAAACCTGTACAGTTTTGTTAACCAGTGGGGAAAATGTAAATAACTGTACTTGAACAACAATTTTCAAAAAGTGAAAAAATTAAATTAAGAAAAAAAGAAATACTAGATTAACTACAACTGAGGCAACTACCTAGGGTAGTGAGGAGATACTAAACAGCTCTGGTAAGAAAGTTCTTAGCTACTCTCAGATGGCTGGCGTGTGGTCACCATTACGCCTTCAATAACTGCAACTGCATTTCTGTATTTTGCTGAAAAGCTCTCAAGTCATAAGAACTGCTAACTCTACAATTCAAAACCAGACAAATGTATACTATATGTCCATATCTATCTACTTAGAGAGTTACAGTAGCTATAGATTATGATTATTATTTACTGATTATTAAGTACTTAAATGCCAGGCACCCTGTTAAACACTTTCCATACAGAATCCATTACATCCACCAAAAAAATGCCTATGAGGCATATATCTTATCCTCATTTTATAGTTGAAAGAACTGAGGCCTACAGAAGTTTAACTTCCCAAAACTGTACAGCTAGCAGGCAGTGGATAAGAGCTGGGCTCTTGAACACTATGCTATACCCACCCAAGTGAGAGGAAACTGGAGTCTGAGGGTAACTGTTTTCTTCTATCTATTCAAGGTGGTTTCTCTAGTTATTTTCTTTTCAATTTTGAAGAGTAGTAATATATGGCAAGACAGAGCCAGCGACAGTAACAGTGGATGGTAAGCAAGTAATAGTAATTAAGATCTCTAGACCTCAGCTTTAGCACACAGTACATGCAGTAGACAGTGCAGCCTGGTAGACTCCATTCAAACGCCCCCTCCTCCACGAAGGCATTGATGATTTGCACCAATTAGATGTGGTGTCGCCCTTCTGTGAACCTCAGAGCCTTTTACTTGTTTATTAGATATGAGACAAACCACACTGTACCTTACATCACAGTTAACCTGTGTAGCTGTTTACAAAGAATTTGCATCTTATACATTTAACATAAATCTTGAATCTAGCACAGTAGCTTGTACAAATAAAGATTCAACACACACTTCATTAAAAGAATAAAACCAAATGAAGGCAGCTATTTTATTGGGGGAGGGGGGAAGACAGTGTGTTATAATAAAAAAGATGGGATTTGAAATCAGCGCACTGAAGTTTGAATCCTGACCTTAGATTTGTTTGGTGTCTTGGTTTCCTCATCTACGCACTATGGATAATCATACCTACCTAACATGTAGGTATGTTACTGGGCAGTTTATAGAGGATGAAACATAAAAGAGGAAAAGACTGTATGAGGACAGAAGACACTCACTGACTGACAGCACTTTGGGGGTGCTGTACCAAATGTTTGCTGCAAGGTATGCTGTGTAGTGTCAGACAAAGGTTTCTGCCATCCAAGAGTTTGTAGCTCAACCTCCTTTCGGCTTACACCATACAAACATGACTGGAAATTCCACCCTTCCCTTTATTTTGTGGTCTCTACCAAATTTCCCAAATTTTAGTTGTAATCCTATCTTTTAAAAGGTGTAAAATGACATGTATATTAGTTGAGGAGACAGGATTGGGAGGGGGGTGGAAGGCCGAAAGGAAAGGAGATCCTCTGCCTTTGTTAAGAGTCTAGGTAACAACACTGAATGCTTCATATCACTGTCCTATTTGTTAGTCACGATTCTGGAGGTGTGTTGTATAGTGGACATTTTATGGATGATGAAATGCTCAGAGTGACTTGCTCAAGATCATAGTCAGGAAGATCTGAATCCCTCTCTGTGTATGTATGTGTTGGCTTCAAAGCCTGGCAGCTGGTTCTGCTACCTTTAATGAGAGGAGGAGATAAACCTGAGGTGTTCGGGTTATAGTCCCCTCATATTCTGGTTCTATGAAGTAGAAGGAAATGGCTTCACTGGGTGGGGACAGGGCACATATCCCACAAGATCACTCTTGCTGGAAACACCACCAGTACTTCGCTTTTTATTTTGACTGGGAATCTCTAGCCTGTCTTAGACTCTGGCCATCCTTGACACCGACATCGCTTCTGTAATGTTCACCTGGACGATGAAGAAACAGAAGCTCTGGGAGATTAAGCACCTTGCCCAAGGTCAACTGACTGGCATGTGGTGAGAAGACGACTGACCCCTGGTCGGTGTGACTTCCAGTCTGTGTCTTTCCTCCTATCCTGCCTCTCACATTATCCATGGCCAAATGCAATTTTTGAAAGGCTACCTATCACTTGAATAAATTTCTAGATCATTTATATTCTAGCATGCCTCAGATCACTAGCCATTTCAGTACTGCTTATATTTGAATTTACAGTATCTACCAGATCCATCATTTAATCAAAAATTTCCAAATGCATTTGAAAATAAACATTAGAGACTTCTATACAGAACTCTATAAATTCCTTAAGTTTTACAGAGATCAATAACTTTTTATGTTGCAGAGAAGCTCTTACATCTTGCCAGGTTCTAAATTTTTATGTTACTGGCATCAGTTACATCATAATTCCTAACTCAGTCTTCATTACACAGCTCATCTAGCATTAACTTAATATCCTTGTAAACAGACAGCAATAAGGCATGCTGATGCATTCATTTCAGTGGACAATAAATTTAAATTACACTGTAGACACTGCCAAACTGCACAGTTTCACATGTTCTCTTATAAACATAAGACATTTGAAAACAATGCAAACAAAAAAGTACAGCCCTGCATCACTATTCTTTCAAGAAACAGCAGAATGACCAAATTCTGCAAGTGACCATTCTGAGGGGGCTTTTCGCACTCTGCACGAGGAACACCAGGCCCGGGAGGAGCAGGCAGTGGCACTCAGCCGGGTTTCCAAGCCTCGTTCTGACTGACACCAGCCAAGCCTCTGACTTTTCCAAGTCCCAACTGCACCAAATGAATCCCAAGGTCTTCTCTACATTTTTAACAGAATTCAGAAGGAAAAAGAAAGGTTCACATTCTGCACACAAGGATGTAGAGCTCAGTGTGCTTCCGTAAGGAAGGCCAGCCTGACTATCTCCACGGAATCTCCGCAGGGTTGCGCTGCCCAATTTACTACGCGTGGACTTGTCCAGTACTGTCCTGCAGGCTCGGAAACTCATCTCTCAGCCCAAGGGGGTCATATCTATTTTTCAGAGGGAGACTGACAGTATAATACCAAGATCATAAAACTGATGGGTGAAAGGAAAACGATGGTTGTCTAGTTTATACTAAAATATGAGATACAAAGTGGTGTATCTCACTTTGAACCATTGGTTCTTTTTTTGATAGACCACCTACACTGGAAACAAAAAAATTAGGATGCTGATAAGAATGGATCAGAACAAGTGGAGTGCATTTCATGAACTGAATTATTTAATGCATAGAGTTAAGACATCTGTTGAATCTTCTACAATTAGAACAGCCTTGCCAATGAACTAGAACACACAGTGTCCATTTTAAATCAGTGCTTACTTAGATGGACACAAGCAACTTCTACATCTTTAAGTCTCCTTTTTCCAGGTGTCTCTTTACTTTGATTTTTTATATTTCTACTCAAATATCTTGGATGGTAATCTTAAAGTTAATTCATAAGAGAGTCTTATTGTTTTCCACTTACAAGTTCTTAAAAAATAATAGATTATAGGCCTGATGTACTGTTAACAGTTTACATAATAAGATATAACAAAATAAATGGCCGATGTTTTCCTGTCCTGAATTATGTAACACAAGTTAATATATATGTAATATATATAAAATTACATAATAAGAGTAAATATTCTAGTCCAATACTCTCCAGTTTTCGGCCACTGGCAGTGATGGTTTGTATCGTGATAACACTCTTGGTTCCTCTAAAGAGGAGCTGAAATTAGCCTCTACGGGAATGTCTCATTTCTGCCCCCTAAATGAACTTGAAGGTATTTTTAGGGAAATGTGCCATTAACATTTTGGCTTTTGTTTTACCCAAATTTCTGACACCGATTAGCTGAGAGACTTAAAGAAACACTACTGTTTTGTAACAATAGAGGAGATGAAATAAAAAAAGCTCTTAAAATCCAGTGTAAAATTCTTGTATCATAAATGTTTTTACTATTTCAAAAAGCTTTTAGCATCCTAGCTGGTGTAGCTCAGTGGATTAAGCATGGGCTACGAACCAAAGCATCACAGGTTCAATTCCCAGTCAGGGCACATGCCTGGGTTGCAGGCCACAGCCCCCAGCAACCGCACACTGATGTTTCTCTCTCTCTCTCTCCTTTCCTCCCTTCCCTCTCTAAAAATAAATAAAATCTTTAAAAATTTTTTAAAAATTAAAAAAAAAAAGCTTTTAGCTGTAGTATACATATCGAATACAACTATTGGGTTGGCCAAAAAGTCTGTTTAGTTTTTTTCTGTAAAATGAAAGACACATTTTTTCATTTTCACCAATAACTTTATTGATTTGGGTATTTTAAGTATGTCGGCTATCTCCTGCTGTAGGCTTCCCGTGGGTAGAGGACAAGGGTGCTGCTAAACATCTTCCAATATACAAGACAGCTCTACAGCAAAGAATTACTTGGCCAAAATGTCAGTAATACCAAGAAACTTCGAAAACTACTTCAACACGTTTGATCAGTCACAGCGCCTTCTCCACACACTGCACAAATCTTTTTTTCATTTCAGTTGTGTTTTTACCTTTCTTGAAATAATAAAGCCTAATATGCCAAAAATATTGTGTATCTTCTTCCATCTTCAATATTAAAATGGCTGCACAAGAATTCACCAATTTTTATTAAGTTTTTTTAAGTGCACACTGATGTGACAGCTGTCACCATACATCTAACAAAATTGTTTCAAATGAAGTTAAAGACAACTAAGTGCTACTGGAGCCATCATACGGAACAAACATAATGGACTTACTGGCCAACCCAATAAAAAGCATAATTCGGATTGATATTATTAGGAGTATTTTCAGATATTAAACTGCCATGTGAGATTATTTCAAGTTACTGCAGTCCAGCGAACATTTTACAATCACCACTTTAACAGAAGCAAGACACTGTATCAGAGTAAATGCTAGGAACTACATTTTCAGTTTTCTTTGGTGACTTCCATCTATTGGGCTGGGATGAAGTTGATGTGATTTGGATTTTTACAAGAACCTGTTACTGATTTTCTTTAACATAAGTTACATAAGCTTACTTCCTATATGTGTAGTTTGATTAGAATATTCCAGTTATAATTTCTTTTAATATTCATTTTAAGCCTCAATTAAGGTAAATGTTGACTAACAGTATGAAGTATATTTCTGAAGTTCAAGCATATTTTTGAAAACCTATTTTTATTACTTGACTATCCCAATAATGGCCTGAAAGTAGAAGATTGAACATGTTTGTACACAACCGTCCTGAGAAGAAGTGTAAGCACAGGCATAACTCACAGATGTGTTAACAGTTCTGCTCACTGCCAGGCATGGACTTGTCTTTGGAAGGACACTGCTCTACAGCATGGTTTACATCAAGATAATGATGTTAAAAGAGTAAAAATAACTTGCATCTGGGCATTTTCTAAAATAAACTTTTCATAATACATCCACAGTATTTTACCCCATGAAATTTCTGTTAGTTCAAAAGATGCTAATGAAATTAAGAGAAAGCACTAATAACCCCTAACTTGAATACTCTCCTTCACATAAGAGATCATTCGATTCATGTATACACTGTGTCCCATAACGAACTTGACAGCTTAAGAGCAATCTGAGGTATCTGGACCAGGCCCACAGATAATGAGAATAAGATACAGAAAGTCAGACTGCAAACAACTTCCTGTGAGGAGGAGGAAGACAAGATTAAAGGATAATTCAGCGACATTTTAATATCCTGAGGATCTTAGGCTGATAAAGTCAAATGCTATTCAAGGCTATCTGGCCAGATTAAGCTAGTGCTCTCCTACCCTTTCCACCAAAACGTCCCCAAGAGCAATCAACGGTGAACAGGGCGTGCAGAGACCCAGGGGCGGCTCCCCAAGCTCCCCATAGTGTACCCATGTAAAAGTGTTTTAGACAAAAATGTATTCAGTCAACTACTACTGAGTAAAGCTGATGCTCTAGGAAGCTGTGTCATATTTACATTTAGGTTTATGGGTCCCTGCTGAGCAGCAGGAAATACAAAATCTAGTCCAAAGAGCAGGCCTGGGTGACTGCGGGTGGCCTCAGGCCCTTTCGGGAGTAGGCCTGATTCTACCGCCACACTGCACAGCAAGAAGTAATCTGTGCGGCAACTGCCTTAATAATCCTGTTCTAGTCCTACTCCACCAGAACTGTACTGAATTCTTCTTCCTATTTGGTTAAAACAAAATACCAGAACGAAACAGAACAAAATCACCAGACCAGCTCTTACACTGAACCCAAATCGTAGCACTTATGCAGAACTTCAGATTCTACAGAGCTCTCTAACACACTGTAGCCCCCATTTCTGTTTTTCAGAAAGAAGATTCAGCAGTGTTACTAAGGCATTTGCTCACAGGCAGATAAATCAGTAAGTGAAGAAGCCACAATGGGAACATGGGCCCCCCTGCCTTCACACCCTCTCCTCTGTCCACTCTTCCGTGCTTCCCCGAGACCTTGGCTTCTGATCACTCAACTCTCGACAAGACTGGCTGCTCTTGCCTTCTGTGAGAACCAGGGCCTCGAGACCCACATGTATCACCAGGCAAACGCATCTACAGCTGAAAACAACCCCCCCAACTCAGTTCTAAGCCTGACAGATGGTTCACAACATCCAGAGAGGTAAGGCAGCCTTAGTAATTAATTTCTGGCATTTTAAAAAGCCTTTTTCATCACTCTGATGATGGTGGGTAAAGTGATATGTTGCTCTTACTTAGATACATGCAGATTCTCTGTCAACTGTCTACCAGGGCTTTAGGAGAGTTACAGAGCTGCATGTCTTTTTTGGTTTTGTTTTTGCTCTAGCTTTTCCTGTTCCTTAAATAAAAACAAATCAACAAAACTCCCCTCCAAACCAATGAGTTGAGAGAATAGTCTCTTGAGCAACTAATTAAGCTGTCTGTAGGAATAGGTAATTAAGCTTTACATTAAAATTCACCAGACATACATAATTTACAAGGTGAAAACCATTCCAATCTCATGAGTAAATAATTAACTAATTCTTATATTTATAACAGAAATTCCAGAATGGCAAATGCAGCAGTAATTACATAATTAGGATACATTTTATCTTTAATATAGCGTAACAAAATAAGGATTCTGGGTTCTAGACATGTAGCTAAGAAAGTATAAATACTCACAAATTCAACAGAAGAAAATACAGAAATGTCCAAGTACATACAGATGCTCCTTGACTTACAATAGGGTTATGTCCTGACAAACGCACCATAAATTGAAAATATTGTCAGTTGAAATGCATTTAGTATACACACTCTACCAGCCATCAGAGCTTACTTAGCCTAGCCTACCCTAACTGTGCTTGAACACTTATATTAGCCTTCAGTTAGGCAAAATAATATAACAAAAAAACTATTTTTAAAAAAAGTGTTGACTAGCTCATGTAATTTATTGAATACTGTACTGAAAGTGAAAAACTAAATGGTTGAATGGGTATCATTTTCACACCACCATAAGGTCAAAAACATGGTAAGCTGAATCATAGTAAGCTGGGAACCATCTGTATATACATCACAAGGCTCTCCTAAGTAGTTTTCATTCAATAAATATTTTATTTAGTATCTACCATGTTCTAGGCATTAGTGAAATTGTGGCAAATAGCAGAGAATAGGGTCCTATGCTGATTTTCACAAGGACCAGATATTAAACAAATATATATTTAATGAACTAATTATATTTGGGGTAAGTATTAGATAGGTAATGGATTTTTTTCCATCCTGTTTAATCCTAATAGTCACATTTTCTTACAAAGGTTGGATTCATTCATGAAGTCTATGCCCGTGGCCTCCTTCCGAGCTGCTTCCTCTGCTCCTGGCCCTTCTGGGGCTACAGCAGGCGACTCCCCACATCTCTCTGCCCCGGATCTCTCCCCTTCAAATATGCCAGTGCCTTCGAAAGCCTTCAAAATGCCCAAACCCCAGGGCAGTGTGCTGACCACCCCATGCAGTTATTTTTATCAGAAACAATGCAGAGAGAGAACTGCTGTTTACAAACCCTCCTCAATCTGCTTAATCACCCCTTCTATAAAGAGTTAAACAAACAATTTTTAACTGAAGTTCAGTGTTATCGCTAGTGAAGTGACTAAAGCTTGGCACTCGAGTAAAGACTACCTGTGAAAGAATATCAGCTCCACTTACTAGTTATGAGGCCACAGAAGAAGTCTCCATCTGTAAATCAGATGTCTTCATCTGTAAATTGGAATAACGATAATACCTACCGCAAAGGGTGGCTGGGAGGGTGGGATGAGACAACCTACAGAGGATGTATGAAATGTACATAAAGCACATATTTTCAATTGCTAGCATGCAGAGAGCTCCCAGAGCTCTCACAGGTAGGCAGTGGTGGCGATGCTGATACTACTGTCATTATTAGCATATTGGTCTTACCACCTAACATAAAGTGGGTGCTAAATCTTGAAAGATTTATGAGCACACCAATCCATAGTACATTGGATTCTCCTCACTCATTGATTTCTCCTCACTGAATTCTCCACACTCATAGATGAATGCTTTTCTGAATGATTCCACCCTCCTGCCCTAAAAATACTATTAGGAGAGATTTAATGCAAAGAAAATGGCCAATTCTTTCAAGTACCTTATAGCTCGTTTTTTTTTAATAGCTGATCAGAGGTGCAAAGAGGAAGGGCATTTATTGTTTCCTCATTTGACAGCCAAAATGTATGCACCAATGAACTGAAAACATGTTAAGAGAGAAAATCTGTGACAACACAGGTATCATAGCAACATAGCTAACTAAGGGATGAAACTGAATTGAAAACATTTGTTCTGTTACGAGATTAACAGGTGCCACCTGAAATACAAAGGAAAGGGTGCCGGGGCTTCATAAACTGCAGTTTTCAATGCTAAACACTGTGAATCAATGTGGTTTACATTAATATGCAGGACATCAACACAACACTTACTGCAGGAATAGCACAAAGTGCTGTGAAAATTAATGAATAAAAACTACTTGTAATGATGAGTTGCAAGAAAATCTTAAGAGGAAAGGGAATTTGGGCAGTATCTACCATTAGTAAACCTAGTTTCAAGTTTATTTCTTCCTAAGAACTCTGACCCATAACTTGTTATAAAACTGCAAGATGAGACTATTTTCAAATGCATGTCTTAATAAGGAAGACATTAAAATAAGAAGTTTGATGTTAAAGAATAACTGGCCTAAAATATCCCCTCCTGCAGATCAGCTGTAGATGTTTTTAAGTGGAAGCTTTCATTACGTTTTCCTGTTGGAAATACCAAGCCATGGCATCAGCTGAATAATGTCTCTTTGTTGTTTCCCTTTTTAAAAGAACCTAGTCTCTGAGACACAACACATGGAGTTTAATGCATTATTTTATACCAATGGTACTGATTTTAATAAATGATAGCCTAGTAAATTAGCTATTGTGGGTCATTTATTTTGACAGTTCCAGCCCCCCGCCCCCAACTCTGTCTCCTCTGTTTTTTTCCCTGCTGTCGGTTGTGTTAATTCATAGTTTTAAACCTCCACATTTGAAAAACTCTCCAAAAGAGAAAGAGCCTTATACCAAAAGATGTAAAGGTATCTGGGATCCTTTTAGGGATGGTTTTCTTAAGGAAAAATACTGAGTTGCTACATGGGCTACCTGTTTTTTCCCATGGAATATCATTTTTTTCACTTGGAAGAGTGACTAATACAAATTTTGATTATTCAGACTTGGCATTTTTTTCAAAAATGAACAAAGTGAACCTGCCATCTCATGGAAAACAACTGATAGTCAATGAAAACATTCAAACTTTCAAAAGAAAACAAGATTTTGGGCATTTTTGTATCCACCACCCTGAACTTGAAAGCTTCCCACTACTTACATGACTGTTCTGATGAGATCAAATGCTGATATTGACAAATGTGATTTTTTGATAGCATCTAAAGAAATATGTCAATGTTTGGAAGACCCACAAAACTCCGTGAACCAATATTTTCCAAATTACCAATGCATGGTGCTCAGAGTCGTGCATAGTTGAGAGATTCTTTCAGAGTTCAAAATAGACCAGTGGATTCTAGTGTAACCAAATGAGAAATGCTACAGACAGGGTTTCAAATTCCACACTGCAAGTAACATTTAGGAAACTACCACTTACCCAGTTTTGGTCTGGTATCAAAGAGAAGTATCTACAATTATCTGAAAAGGCTACTAAAATACTCCTCTCTTTTCCAAATGTATATTTGTATGAGGTCAAACTTTCTTCACATACTTTAACCAGATTAACACATTACCACAGATCAAATGCAGAGGCACTTATGAAAATTCAGTTGCTTTCACAGTAGTCAGATATAAAGAGATTTACAAAAAAGTAAAAAGTACCACTCTTCTATTAACTAAATTTGTTTCATAAAATATTATCTCAATAATAATGCTATTATATTAATATGTAATGGGTTTATTATATTTAAATGAATTAATATATTAAGATATTTTTTAAAATCTGTTTTAATTTCCAATATAGTATTTATCAATAGATATAACCCCCATAAATTAAAGCTCTTCAAGGTCTCCAACAATTTTTAAAGTGTTACGGGCTCCTGAGTTTAAAACTAAAACGTTTGAGAATCACTGATCTAGTCAATTAGTTGCAACATTTACTGCGCAACAGTATCTCTGTCCCCGCCTCCCAGCCCTGCCATGTGTCTAGAAAGACTAATACATGTCTGGGCCTCATGTTGATTCTACTGAGTCAAAGAGTCTGCAGTTGTCTCTACTGTCGATAAAGCATCACAGGTGAAAACACTGATCCCATTTGTCTCTTTAATCAAAAACTATGACTGCATATTTTAGAATATCCACACAACTTATTTATATTAAGTAGTTTTTTCATTTTCTTCATTATTTTATTTCTCAAAAGTAGTATCCTTAGTAATACCTTTTTCTTTTATTGCTATACATGCAAATCTTTATTCATGTAATTGGTTTCCCTGCTTCTGAGAGATCTCATGGAAAATGATAAACTGTCAAACTGTATTAAAAAGCTGTAAGGGTTTGTTGTTGTTGTTTGTTTGCTTCATTTCTTTTTTTTGCTTCTAAATTATAATAAACTGGGTACAGTAGGTTTTACATATAGTCTCCAGAGTACTGATTTGAAAAATACTTTAATTGCCTTCAAAAAATACCTTATTTAGGAGGTGACTGTCAATTCAGAGGTCTTTTGTCAGTTTCAAAGAGCTAAGTAAGCTTCCACTTTGACAATGAAATGCTAATAAGCACTTAGACTAAACTGATGAAAACCTGAAGATGTCAACCTGAATTTAAGTCAACTGTTGAAAGTGTAAAAGTGTGCTGACTTAAGTATAATGTGACATGCTTTATTACATTATAAATCTTAGCTACTAATATATTATACTAATATATAAATGAATTATGTTAATTACTTAATGTGGTTCAATTTCAAAAACTTTGAAGATATTGGTCCAGATCTCATTCTACCAAGTATGCTGCCATTTAAATTCGCATGTTGAATTATTGAGAGCTTTGCCCATTCATATAATTTACACTGTCACGTAATTAAAGCTCCTTCCCAATCTTGTTGTCACTGTGACAGGAACGGAACTATGGGAATCTGTGCATTTCTGTGCTACTTAAAGGTAAGGGAGGGAGGGTGGCACTTGACACCAGCAGTCACTGGAGAACTAAGCGACAGCGTCAGGAAAAAGATTTTGTTTTGTTTAACGTTTAAAAAATTCAATAGGTATAAGTTTTCTAATTCTGTAAACTGGAATTGTTTCTTCTTTTGCACTTCTGAGTGTACTTTAACAACCGAAGGTGAGAGTGGCGGCCCTGGAGTGCCGCGCCGCACCTGAACCACACTTTGGCTTCCTCTGGACACGTTCCAGGACGTTTCAGGCTCTCCCTTTGGAGCAGGCCAATCACTCAGACGGTGGCCGCTTAGCCTGAGCCCTAACACAGTCTGGGGGTTTTACGATGACACCAAGGAGCATTTGGTGATAGGGTCTGGCCTTCCTGATTTCACTTTTAAAAATAAAGGATGCATTATTAAAACACACCCCAAGTATCTCTTCATAACTCTCCATATACCTATCACCCCGAAGACACCCGTGTTGTTATAATACTCACCCTCAAAAGTGTGCCACAATGATTAAATCAGATATCTGGTAAAGTACCCACTACATTTTCTGACATTTGGAGGCATAATAATTGTTAGCCATTTCTGTTGTTATCCTTAGTTTTACAACCCCTAGTGATGTACGTTGGGAAGCTAGAAGAGACCTTTAATTTCCTGAGACCAAAGAAAATTATGTGACTGGCTCAAAGACACAAGCCTAGTTAGCAGCAGAGACAAGCCTATACTTAAATCTGCATGCTTTCAGTCTGTTCTGCCTCTTAGAATAGAAAGCTCTCAGAAGTACAGAATCTTGTATCTGAAAACCTCTTGAGGGTTAACAAAGAGAGCTTATGCGTAACGAATTATGACACCTAGAAGGTGTCATAGATGACACCTGAATGTCATCTGTGAGAGGTGAGTCCTTCATTTTACAACTGAGCTTCAGAGAGGTTAATGACATGCTTCAAGTGATGTCATCAAGTCATAAGACAAGGATCCAGAACTGTTCCAAGACAATGCCTAATAAAAAAAAATCGGTTGTTTTGGGTATATGAGAGAATGGCTGAATAAACAGGAGACGCTGTGGTAATAAAATCTCCTTTTAAAGTGCTTGTATTTGAGTAGTGAAGGTGGATCTTGTGGGAGACACATCTCAGAAGTAAAAACAAAGGCATTAAGAGAGGAAAGGCAAGGCAGAGAGAGCAGCTGAGCCAGGTACTGTGTGGGCTGCTCCAGGGCTATGACGGAGCACGAGTGTGCAGGATCCCAGAAATCCTTTCTGAGTCTTAACACAAGATCAAATGTTAAAGATCCACTGCTATTTAAGTATTCTGTTATAGAGAAAAAAATTAGCTTAAACGTTTAGAAGATTTTTATATGAAACTATAAGTTAAATATTAAAAGCACTTGTTTATATAGTCTAGTATCACTATGAATTTAAACACATATGTGTATGAAATAAAACAAAATCAACCCCTTTGCAGTAACTATGAACAATGCTTCCAAATAAAAGCATTTGTCACACATAGGAAATACAGTCAATAATATAATTACTATATATGGTGCCAGGTAGGTACTGGAAATATCAGGGGGGAACACTTTGTGAAGTATGATTGTCTAACCACTATGCTGTATACCCAAAATACAAAATAATATTGAATGCTAACTGTAATTGAAAGATAAAATTAAAAAAAAAGAAGCATCTGTCATAGTCATTAATTGGGCAAAGGCACTGGGAGGGGACTTTTTCTACAAGGGACAAAGGGAATTCACTATTCACACTGAAATACGTAGTAATGAGAATGTTATGTCCAAATGATATCGAATAGTTTTGTTTTAAATACCAGTCGCCGCTAAGTGCCGCTGTGCATGCTGCAGATGGAGATTATGGAGATTCTTTCCCTTCAAAAATGCTTCCTTAATTTAGAACTGAGTCACTCTAAAGGGTACACAAGCTTGGCTATGACTGCATATGAAGCTAATGCACAGCTTTGTATATTCTTTCAACAGATTCAGGAATGTTTCTCTCATGTAAGAGTTTTGTAGATTTTAAAGATACAGAATTTTCCAAGAAAAACAACTGTATATGCTTTTAATTTATCCCTGAAGTTAATGAACTTATAAACTTAAATTTTTGGTTATGATTATTCCTAAAGAAATACTGAGTTTTACAGCATTAACTATTCTGGAAACAAATCTTTTACTTGAAGAGAAATAGCAATTTTGCAAAAGTAAACAAAATTCTGAATTTAGAAAGTCTACTAAAATGAATCAAGTAAACCTAATCTGGACTAAGCAAAAGATTTTTTTAAAAAAAAGGCTACTTAAGGAAGATTTATAATAATGACATAAATAGTATGTAGGAAAAACAGCACTGACTACCAATCATTTAAGAACAAGATACTCTGGCAGAAAGAGTGTCTCTATCTATATACTTATTTTTTCATCATTTAAAATGATGATGATTTTTTAAGGTTTTTTTTTAATGTATTTGGTGTACAGTACAGAAAATTAGCTTTATAACAAGATCTATGGTTGTCTTGCTCAATACTGGACACAGCACCCAAATCAGGTACTCAATAAATATTTATGCGATAAATAATTTGGCTAAATAATTACTGTTTATAAACACGATGGAGTATTAGAACAGAAATACATTTATTCACATGGACAGACTTTTTATAACCTAATAGTAAAGCAAATTACAAAGTAGCTTATAGAGAAGTATTCTCTCCCTTTCTCCCTTTCTCTCTCTCTCTCTCACACACACACACGCACGTGCGAGGGAAGAAAATGACAGAATATTATTGGTTATGTTATCAATCAATAGTGGGATTTACGTGATTTTTACATTCTTATTTTTCATTGCTTTACTATTTTTATAAGCAATGAACATGAATTACTCATATAATAAGAACATGAAAGTTTAAAATAAACTCTATGCATAGGAAGACTAGAAGGAAATCCATCAAAAAGTTAACATAAAGTTGTTTTTAGATGGTGGGACATGACTAATCCCCTCTTTTTTCTTTTACTTCATATTTTCAAATTATATAAAGAACATGTATTTCTTTAAGACCAAGAAAAAACTCTCTTAAATTCATTAATTAGACTTACCGACATGATTCATTTTTTAATCGTAAGAACAGTTTGAGGCAACATGATTGGACTTGTTCACAAATATCACCTACAGACAGTGGCACGACTGTGGGGATCTAGTTAGTGTGGCCAAAGCATTTCTACAATTCCCTACCACCTTCACAGTCTGGTACTCGCCCCTCTCCACCACTACTGCCAGCCCCCAGCCTTGAGAAACACCAGGCCTCCAGAATTTGGCTGATAAGCTTTGCGGAGCTCCACAAGCGGGCGTACGAAGAGGAGTTTGCGCCTGAGGCCGGCCTGCTTAGAGAGCAGTTTCAGGTCACTGGACGGCCTACTCCAGTCACGGTGCATTGAAGTCAATTACTAAAATTAATATGCCAATGATTTAATCTATTTTTGAGTAATTAGGAGGAAGTAAAGGTTCTGCCTACCTTAACATTCCCCTCATTCACTCCCATTCTGGTAAGTTTTATAAGGGAGAAAGGGCAAAAGTTATAACCATTTCTCCAGGAATTTTATACGACCCATGGTCCACCCACGGGAGCTCGTTACACGGAGAACGTCATCCCTGCTCTGGGACTAGGGAAAGGAGAACGCTATCTACAGGACTCAGGTGGGCTGCATCTGCACACTTTCACGAGAGAAAGTGGTGCTTCAGTGAACTCAACAAAGCGAAAAAAATAAAAATCTTCAGCAGTGTTCCATAGGGAGTTCTGGAATCACACCCCTACCACAAAGAATGCCTTTTCCTATTTGAATAGACTGTGAGGGGGGAGCAGAAATGGGCTACCTGGTACCATGAGGCACAGTTCAGAGCAGGGCTGCTCTAATCCCCATCAACCGTGCCCATGACTGACACCTGCTGTGGGACCTGTTCCAGGCCAGAGAGGAATGGCACGGAGAGCGCCCGTGACTAAAGGGGAGCTGGCCACTTCCTAGCTTGCTGAGTGCTTCTGGCTCAGGTCCAAGCAGAGCAGAGAAGCTCTTCCTCCCAGTACTCAAGAATCCTCTCTCATCGTGTACCCATATTTACTGAAGCTATTATTGCACATTAAATAGTGAACACGCCATAACGATAGGACAGAAATCTTCAACAAGTCAGAATGCCTTGCAATCTCTACTACACACCAATTGCTTTGTTACTCATATTTCCCTAAAAAAGTATGACCTGAGAAATGTTACATCCAAAATGACATAAGGAAAGTGGGTATTTCAAGATAATAAGGTGTTTTGATAATAGAAAGGATAAAAGGATAAAGAAAGGATAAAAGTAAAGGTGTGTTGTAAATGTGGGAAATGAAAACATTAAATAGGGTGTCACCTGTCAGATCAACACTTAAAAAAATTTCTTGTCCTGGTAGAAACTTAATCAGGTTGCCCTTGGGTGTGTCGTGGTGGTAGGACTTTCTACAAAAGGGCCATTAAGGAATGTTCTGGAGCAATGAGATGTTCTATATTTTGATTGTAATGGTGGTTACACAGGTGTATATATTTGTCAAAGCTCATCAATCTGTACGTGTAACTGTGCATTTTACTATATGTAAATTATACCTCTATAGTTATTAAAAACTCTTGGAAAATGAGCCTAGAAAGAGATATGGGCTAATTTGTAGTTTCCCTGTTACATTGGTTACTTTCTCAAGGGATAAGGGACTGCAGTTTTTTCTTTATTGTGAACTTGGGCGGCAGCCCAAAGTAATTCTAAAGTTACAAGTAAACTATACCAAGAACAGGGGTGCCTTCCTACTGAATGAGCAAAAGGAAGAGAGGTATAAGTCTCTTACAACTGTGCTAAACAATCTGCAGCTTATATAAAAGCTTCTGCTTTTGGAATACAGGTAACCTTTTATCAAACATTGCTCACAAGTAATTACAAGCTGCAGTAACTCAGACATTTTCAAGAAAAATGTTCTATGAGATGTAAAACTGAATACTGTCAATTAGGTCATCGGCAAACCTGTAGCATTCCCTGAGTGGTGAGAACACAGAAAATAATAGGGTTGATCCAGTCAAGTGACTGAAACACCACAGTGAATGCAATGCAGCAGCACACTGATAGGAGACACAGGCACCACTGACAGCTGCTGTGGATGCCTGTCGTTTCTTATTGAAAGAACCTAACTACTGCTCAAGTGTGAAGTTTTGACAAGTTGTAGTAACTGGAAAAAGACACAAGAATTGCTAAGGACTAACTAATGAGGATATGCAAAAACAATATGTTCTCATAACCTGAGAAAGAAGATGCTCAGGGCATGGCTATGACTCACCAGTCTGAGACGTCCAAACATTAGCTGGGAAGAAAACTGACTCTGAACACAAAAGGAGACTATGAGGGAGCAGAGGCAAAAGACGAACAGTACAGACCCAAATCATAAAGCATGAGATGTAATGAGAGCTGATTCTTCCAGTCGCCCGCCAGTGTGGTCTACCAGCAACGCGGAGAGGCCAGACCGCTGTTCAACCGTCTCGGACTGCTCTGTACCCCAGATGCTGCCACCCTCCCAAAGCCACCAGAGTTGATGTCTATCTCACAGCGTTAAATGGGTTGGGATCTTGCTGCCAATAATTATTTCCCCACCAAAAGCTAAAATTCCAAAATAGAAATTGTGAAGAAATTTCTAATAGCTTCCTTTTCCAACCTTCAGACCAGTAATTTAAGAGTTATTTTATTTGTTTGGCCCACAAAGAGAAATCTTCCAAAAGTGCAGCTGGCCTGGAATATTGCAGTTTGGTCTTCCACTGGTTTGGTTCTTTGGAGCTGAGACACTAATATTTGTCTTCCATCTTCCTATTTCCATCTGGTTTTCCTTAAAGTCTTTAATTACTCATCCTTTCTGTGGGTGATGAAATTCACCCAAATCATCCCCTTGGCCCCATCAGAGTTTTCTTGAATCGTTCAAGCACGAGAGTCTCTGGTGGGGTCCAGACTGTCCTCACACGCACCTGACTGTCTGGGGTTCGGGAAGACTCTGCTCCACCATCTTGGTTTCTCTGCACACGTGTCCGAAGAGGTCCACCTAGCCACCCCTCACAGGCTCCCTCATGTCACACAGGCACGCTGTCTGTACCTCAGAGGCTTTATCTGGGGCCTGAGGAGTGGCCCTCCTCTCTGCCTCACAGGGACATTCTTAGGAGCCTGAGTAGTTCAAGGGAAAAGTACAGAGTATCACGGCAAGGTGAATTGCTATGTTTTTCTCCTCAGTCCCAGAGTTGACTTATATCAGGGCCTTGGATTTGGCTGAACTCATAAAATATACTCATTTATTTGTTCATTCATTCAGTCAACAACTTCTTATATAAAACTCAGAAGGGATACAACACTGAGGGAGTAAGGTCCGGACAATGGGGTACAGTGCCAGAATGTCATGTACATTTCTGAATTATGATTCTGAAAAATTACTGTTCTCACCTACATGAGTGTTTCCTGTGACCTGCTGGGCTCGTACTGCAGCAAACTCCAACTGGAGTAAGTCCCACTCAGTATCTACTGAACTCCTGTAATACTACACAGATGATACACGTAGCTAGCCTTTTGCTCTCCAGGATGTCTAAGTATTAATGAAATAAAGTAGAAACAATGAAAACTTTAAAATGTAAGGTATTTGAGGCACAGCTTATAACTTATATGTCTTTTATCTCTTCCAGAGCCTTGCCTATTTCCTTACAAACAGGAGGCACACAGTAAGTGCTGAATTAAATGCAGTTAATTCTGACAGGAGATGACTTAGTTCAGAGACTAAAGAAAAAATGGGATGATATTTCTGCTGTGCTCTTAAGTTGTTTAAGTTCCAATATAAGCTTTGAGTAACAAGAAGACTTTGTTTATACAGATAACTCATGAAAGACTGTGCAGAAAATAAAGTGCGGTGATATAAAGGCAAAGGAAGGAGAGGTCTACCCAGCTGCAGTTAAGAGAGCAGGTGGATGCAGAAGTTATGGGAAATTTGAGAGACCCTAAAGGGCTTACCACGGAGTGCAGGTTCATTGAAAGTTCCCTGACAGGTGGAGAAAGCGGCTTTACTTGTCTTATTTTCAGGGAGGTAGAGTTAAAATACTGGTCAATACTAAAATGCAAATACCACAGCAAAATAACATCTTTGAGCCTTAAAAGTCATCGGCACATTATCTGGCAAAGACACATGCTTCCTCATTGGACACAATTAGAGGTTTCACAGCATTATTAAAAAAGAGGCCACTTTATTAATGAAGCAATCATTAGCCTTCTGATGTTACCTTGTGAACTCAGAGGGCAGTTCAAGCATTGAAGAGATAGATCTTGAAGAAAAACCTGAATACGCTATTTCTAGCAAAGGCTGGGGGAATGGTCCTCAGTACAGCAGTGCCCATAAATGGGCATCTGTTGGTGATCGCTCTGATCCCAGAGTGCAGCGCTGTGTCCCGAAGCAGTACACTTACAAGGAGACCACATCACAATAATATTTATACCCCCCAATAATACTTATAACTGACCAAGAAGGATTTTTTAACCCCATTTGATTTCTTAAGAAGGATATTTATTGAGGAAGATGAACCTACTCTTAGAAGTTGTGTATGGAAGGTGTGGTCTTCCTCATGAATTATCAAATTGGCTTTTTAATGCATACAAGTGCCCCCGGGCATATTCAGCAGTTCTCTAAGAGCCTGTTCACTCTGACCAACTAATCTTAACCTTGAACAACCCACAGTGGAAACCTGAACATGTGAATTTGACTGGGGGAGAGAGGAGCACATTGGTAAGGCTGGTCTACGAAAGGGAACAACAGAAGAGCAGAGTTTGGGAAGGAACAATGAAGGAGAAAAAACATAAGCTGCAAAGGCTGAGACAGAAAGCACAAATCAAGCAATCACACACAGTTTTCTGCAGATGGCTTTATGCCACTCACTCCCCTGTTACTGTTTTTTTATAGTGACTAAGTTTAGGTGTGTGCTTCTTGTTCATTTCTACATGAGATTATACAGATACAGGTAATGTGCTATCTTTTTAAGCAAAGTAAAAACATTTAGAAGATCTGCTTTGCAGGAGAGAAAGACAACAGCAGACCACACTGCCCACGCGCCTTCCGCTGCGGCAAGGGACAGACTCGTGTCACTGGTGGAGGCACCAACAGTTTCCGTGGCCATGGCAGTTTTTGGCAGGGCCCCCATTACATTTCAGCCTCAAATCTCACCAAGCTTTTCAACACTTATGCAACCTGGAGGTCCCTAAAGATATCTTTAAAAAATGGAATTTAAACATAAAAGAAATTCCTTAAGAATAAATGAATATGACGAGTGTTGCATTCATTTTAAACTGCTGGCAAAAGAAAAATACACACACACACACATACACAGGTTATTTAGCTCGATAAAGTTCTGTAAAACTAACACACTGGTTTGCCACACCCCTGCGATCTATCACAGGTCATCTTTATGGGAAGACGGGTCTGGAGCTGAGACAACTAAATCTTGGAGCAAAGAAGTTCTGGCTGGATTCAGAGATCTGACTCACAGAGTAATTTCTGAAATGCAAATGATATATTTTATTTGACAGTTTATATTATTAACAGTTATATGAGACATTTGTAAAGCATGGTTTTGGAGGATTTAAATTTGCATTGTTTTTAAGTATAAAATTATCATAAAACTATTGCACTCAGCCACTGGTCCAGTATCGGTTGAGGCACACATATTATATGCATTACTTGGAAGAAGAAATTATTTAATATAGTTCTAAGATAAATTTTTAAAAATTAACTAATATCATTAATCATCTATAAAAATTCTTGCAATAAAAAAAGTAGTAACTAATATAAATTGGGCTCTTGCCAAACTGGGCTGCTACAGTTAAACTATTTTAGAAGAGAAAGAAGTCAGGCTTTTCAACATGCTACAACTTTATGATTAAATGTCTTTCAATATCTAAAAAAAATTTTTAATGGTTCTAATTGGTATCTCAAGCTGAGGAAGCAACCTAACTTGTTAATGAGAAAAATGACATAGCTATCACTTGGAAAAAAATTTTCCCCTCATAATAGACCACCAGATTTCCTAGGGACAACTACAGATTTTCAGGACACACTTCCTGTGGTAAGGCAAAAAAACAAAAAGAGAAAAAACCAAAAAGATCCCAAAACCCTTATGGCCATAAAACCATCTTGCCAACTGTCCACAAAAACTCAGATGCTCAGCTTACAGCTAAGGACTGGGAAAAAAAAAAGAAATTCTCATCCTTAATTTTAGAACAATATCTTTCCTTGTTTTGAACCAGAGGTCATCTGGTTCAAAATTTCCCAAAATCGTTTCATGGAACATTATTTTTCTAAAATGTTCTGAATAGTGGTGGGGAGATTCAGATAAGCACTCATGGAGGGTCATCACGTACATTAGGTTATTAACAAAGCATCCTACAGAAATGAAATAGTTTTAAAAAACAATTTTATGAACCTATTTGAGCACAGAACCCTTTTTTAGTAAGCATTTATTAAAATCCCGCAAAATCAGTTGTTTTGCAGAAAACCCCCATCTTACACACAGGAAGAAACTGAAGTGCGCACAGGCCAGGAGACTATCTCAAGGTCACAGAGTTAGCTGGAGCGTAAGCTAAAAACAGACCTCTCCTTTCAGGACCGCACTTCAGTGCTCTTTCTGGTACTGTGCTGTGTCTCTGCGACACCATTTCCACTCCTGGGGGATCACACACTAAAAGGACCACACCTTGGAGATCATCTAGTCCAAAGCCCTCCTGTTAAAGGTGGGAAAATGCAGTCTCATAAAAGGGAAGCAACATTCCCAAAGTAACACAGAGAATCGATTCCTGGAGACCTACAACCCAGCTCTTAATCCCACACCAGTGACTTCCCCTCACGGCACACCAACTCCAGCAGAGCCAACACTTCTTCCTCTGAGGAAAAGGCGTCACAGACAAGAGGGGCTTTGGCTATTCAGGGCCCAGGAAATATCTGTTAAACTATACTTGTGTCAGTAGGTATTTTAAATCAGTTAAACATGATTGTCTTTACTTACAAATGTCATCCACTGTGACAGGGAATCAATGTTTCAAGCTGTTGAACAGGCCATCATCCCTGTCCTGTTGGATGACACCTGTAAATAAAATAAATCTATTTTTGAGTAAGTAGATTTTAAGCCAACTAGATTTAAGATGCATGCAGTTTAAAGCTAAGAGTAATTTTTAAATGATTCTTTATTGCGCACTGCTGGAGAGAGATATTTCCCAGTGCCAACTATTTCACTGTATGTAGCTATCACAGGCCATCAGCACAAGAGCATCCAGGTAATGTGACATGTAACGTTGCCAGAATACTAGGGAACCATGGGTACTAGAGGTAAAAGGGTCCTTGAGGCATTGTCGACCTCAGACTCTTGTGAATATTATTTTCACTTTGTAGGAGGGATCAGCAAGGTCTCAGGAAGTTACACGACTAGTCCAATATGATATACCTAAGTGTCTTTGGCTTAGCTTTCTTGATAATGAAAAGTGTACAGAGAACACATGCGCAAAGGTTATCATTAGGCTGATCAACTTTGAAAGACTCACATGTACACGTTTTTAAATATTTCACAAAGGCTGACTTGGAATATTCAAGCACATCTGCATAAAATGTAATATCAGTATTAGATATTTAAATAAAAGCATTATTGAAAAATGTCATGGATAGAAAAAAACCAAAGTAAAAAAATGGGAACTAGAGAGTGAAAAGAATATTAAACACAGGATGTACTTAGGATTCTAAATTCTGGTTACTTCCAAAAAAAGATCTGTGGTTACTAACAAATATTAGTATATGAAAAACCATTTTCTACAAATTTTCTATAGTCTATAATTTAAGATGTTCGTTTCTCTGTAGCCACAGAATGCTACTCTAATAAGACCTGCTAGAAACTAAAATTTGGACTGAAAAATGAACATTTTAAATTTCCGTTCTGTACCTAAATACGCTAAGGTAACTACTGGAAGTATTTTAGGATGCTGTCTGGAAGTGATACGGCTGTTATAATAATGTCATCACCAAACTCACACTGAGTGCTTACTACATGTCTAGCATTGTTTCATTATTTTATTTATACACACTATATCAATTGATCCTCACAACTTGATTATGATTACAATTTTACATTAAGCATATCAATGCACAGAAAAATTAAGTAACTTGCTGAGGTTCACTCAACCGGCAAAATGGAAAAATTTGCACACAAATCTATTTAGTGACAGAATCCAAGCTCAAACCACTATAAATACTGCTTTTCTTTAATATAGCAACTGAAGATTCTCAAAATATAATAAATTAACATGATCCCAATAAAATTTCCCCAACTAAATCCCATTCATTGTAAAACATCAAGCAATCCACTCTTTTTCTTGGAGTGAAGGGGAGACTAGGGACAACTTTCAAAGTAAAATAATCAAGGAATTAAAATTCCTAATGTGAACCTTAAATACTTATATTTAAAAAATAAATGGGGGAAAATGGAGACAACTGTACTTAAACAACAATAAAAATGACAAATGAAAACAAATTCTTTTATAATTAAATAACAGTAATCTTTCTCATTCAAGAGTCCATGAAGAAATAAATCTTCCTATTATTCAACACTGATTCTCAAATAGTGTAAGACTTATTTGTAAACTGAATTTAATCATTTATATTTTTAAAATATAGATATATCAGTTTTATAAATAATAGAACTATTTCTATGGGGAATTATCTTTAAGGGAAACAAAAAATAATTTTGATAGATAATGCAACTCCTCAATCTCTTATGTATTCTAGCAATCTTTTCTTGACCATAAGTTATGCTTCTGAACAAAACCCCTGAACTTTTTACTAGGGCATTCTTCCAACATATTTTTAAAACTGTGGAACTGATAAAATAGAAAATAATCAGGAATATAAAAATATACCTGACATATTTTAACTAAGACTAGATATATGCAAAGTTTAAGACCACTGAAACTAGACATTAAGGAAAACACATATCCTTTTCAAAGCACTGTGGAGAAGTCATCTCTTCTGGCAATAATGGCTTTCTTGTAAGGACCCCCAACAGAAGAAGACAAAGTGTGGATTCACAGTAGCTTACCCTTTTTTCTGACACCCCATCCTGGCCTGTAGAATCTTTATCATCATGTGTCTCTTTCAGGACTGGCATATGTTTTTGGTATGCTGGCTCTCTGTTTAAGGTTGTGTATCCTATGTGCTCATATATTGGGTTTATCGTCATCTTGGCAATGTATTCTGCTGCCTTGGTTTCAATATAGAGAGTAATCAATCCATCAGTCACCAGATCGTGGATGGACTCAAAGCGCTTCTCCCCAACGAAGTGCTTTCCATCGTAGTAGAGCCTGAAGTTTCTGGTTTGACTTCCAAATCTGCCTCAATGAAATGGGAAAGATGTTTTTAAGAAAAGTAACCAAGTGAATTCTTTCTGAAAAAAAAATAAGAAGCTATTGGTTTCTGTCTTCTTTGTCTGTTAAATAAACTGTGGCTAATCTCTATGAATCGTCTGAAATATAGAAAATTAACCTTTTGAACACCAAGAGTGAACTTGCACAACCAGGGGTAACTGGCCAAAAGCACGCTACCCTAAAAGGGAAAGTGTGTTCTTATTTATCTTTTTAAGCTGCTTCATTATGCCTGTAGGAAAAACAGGGGAAAATAAACTTAATATCCTATTAGAACACATTCTATATTCAATCAGTCAACTCTATAGTGCATGAAATTTCTATTAACATGTTTTCTTCAAGTTGATAATAAAAATATTCAATGTACTTTAGACACCAGCATTACTATCTTAGTAACAGGGGAGTTCCACGTAGAGTTCGCCTGAGCGTGACGCCGGCGTCCAGCCAGAGAGACAGGAGAGCAGGAGGGCAGCGGAGACACACTTCCGCTGTTTCTATTCAAAGGTCAGTGACTCACTCTTCCCTTTTACAGTCACTTTTCTGTGTCTGCTTGTTGAGTCCGAGCAAGAAATGTTTGCAATATACAAGGCATATATGTCATAAACTATTAGATTCTAAAAATTTTATTCTCACTTTTGCGTTATGCTTGATAACTGGAGAAGACTGGTTTAGTTTTATGGTAATTGCAGTATTTTGCTTTCTGTAGCAAACCTCAGACACGGATCTGAGCTGGCATGACTACGCCCATGTCCTTGCCAGACAAAGACAAGAACACGCACTGACTTCAGTAAAAGCTGACACCAATAGGCACCCACGACTAGCACGGTGGTCTCCCAAAGGCAGTCTTGAGTATACATAATTAAAAACTAAAAAA
This sequence comes from Phyllostomus discolor, assembly GCF_004126475.2. Classification (NCBI taxonomy): domain Eukaryota; kingdom Metazoa; phylum Chordata; class Mammalia; order Chiroptera; family Phyllostomidae; genus Phyllostomus; species Phyllostomus discolor. The sequence continues at coordinate 48,827,316 of NC_040906.2, read as the reverse complement.
TCATAAAAATACATTTAATTTCATTGTTAATAATACTAGCATTGTGGTCTCCCAAAGGTAATCTCGAGTATACCTAATTAAAAACTAAACAAATCATAAAAAATACATTTAATTTCATTGTTAAAAATACACAGAACAAGGCAAACTAAGATACTAAAGTAATACCCTCTTTAATACTAAATTAAAGTATTTAAATAGAAGTACAAACTTAGGCAAAATATTATTCTGCTATAGGTTTCATTCTAAAAGGACAGGAGTTAGAAAGTTAAGATTTTACTTTTAATGTGCCCTTTAAAAAGTTAACAAAGTTATTTTTTATAATGTCCTGTGGTATCTGTTTCTGTAGTTCAAATTAGACTTTAATAATCATGCAATCTAAAACCTAAAATTCTACCCTAGGTGGTGTGGCTCAGTGGATTGAGTGCCAGCCTGTGAACCAAAGGGTCACTGGTTCATTTCCCAGTCAGGGAACATGCCTGGGTTGTGGGCCAGGTCCCCAGTAGGGGGCGTGTGAGAGGCAACCACACATTGATGTTTCTTTCCCTCTCTTCCTCCCTTACCCTCTCAAAAAATAAATAAATAAAATATTTGTTAAAATTCCTCTTTAAAACCTAACATTCTATCCATGTTGGCCCTTTCTCTAAAGTAAAATTTATTTAATTTTTAGTTCTTTAGAAGCAATTAAATTTGATTCACATTCAAGTGAATGATTCATATAATTCTACTCTCCCTTTGTCCATTTTTCTCTAATGTTAAAGATGTATTTCCCCTAAGTAAATTTCATTGTAAGTCTAAAAAATTAGAAGGTATAATTTCTACATCAAAGTTAAATATGAAAGTTTCTTTCAGCTTAACATACTGCTTTGTTATTTCCTCTTTGCCAGTCATTATCTGGAGAAATCAACATGGAAAGCCACTTCACAGTTTTCATAAATTCTTATAACAATAAACACTCATAACATTGTTTAACATTAAGTCCCTTCATATTTCAGTTGTATTCAGAGGCCTTTCACCATTAGAGGGATTAGATCATTTTACTCCTACAGGGACTTAGGATTTTGCAACAGGTATTCCACAATGGGTAAAGCATGCAAAGACCCTCCAATCAATGGTGGCAGGCACTTGTTACTGAACTGTCTTCTGAAATCTGAGAGGTATGGGAGCACAGGTGGAGGTGAGGGTGACTCTGAACTGGCCTCACCTGGGTTGGAATGACTGGACTGAAAGACTAGAGTCTGGGTTAGACTTCCTGGTACCTGACAGTGGGGCTATTTCTAACCCGTCCAAGGAGAGGAGTTCCTGTCTACCTCTGGATTATTGGGTGAAAAAGACTAAGCAGTTTGTCCTTTCTCTTCCTCACAGTAGCTTCAGAGACTCTGCATGACTCCCAATTCTGTCTCAGCCTGCACTGCAGCTCTAGACTTTCAGACCAAACTTCCAGTCTTAAGGGAGTGGATCAGATAACTAAAATAACTTATAATATAGGTTGATTAAAACTTAACCTCAAAGGACAAAAATATGAATTTCCATTTTGGACTTATTATTTTCTTAAAGAAAAATTATATTACTTTCACTAAAGGAACTATATGCCTTCTTCGCCTGCTCCATACTGTCCTCTCTTTTACTTCGGAAGTTACATAAAGGATGGCACCACAGTCCAGACTGACAAGAGACATTTGCCCTTCTTTGATCTGAAAGGCACGACAGAGAATCTTAGAGCAGAGGTGGTGAATGGATGTGTCTATTCTATAAAAAAGACCCATATAAGGGAGATGCCAAATATAAAGGCAAAGAAAGAATCCTTCCTTATAAAAGTTTATGACTCACAGACTGTCATTTATTTGATAAACATTTAACAAGACACGCAGGGACAATGTTAAATATTAGGTAGCTCATACATAATAAAGTTCCTGTTTCCTTGATAAGCTCAAGAAACAGATAAACATAAAAACAAGTCAATACAAAGGCAAAATGTAATGCTGAATTTTAAAAAGTTCACCTTTAGAGTGATTTCTAAAAAGTGATTTAAAAATGTATGCAAGTTTGTTCTTGTATCAAAAAGTTTTATTTCTATACAATGATTCACAACACCAAGTGAACCTACTATCTCCCTCACACTGTGAAAACCAAGAAACTCACTGCTTAGTAACATCTCAGCGCACACATGCTTGACCTGGCATAAGGACTCAGCGCTGGCTGCTTCTGTCTAGATACAAAGCACCCTTGCGGTCGGGAATGGGGTGTGGCTGGGGGCAGGCAGGGCCTGGGTTTAATAGAAAGCTGTAGGCTTTGGCATCAGGCAAATTAATTTGAAATCCTTGACCTGCCACCTCTTAGCTGAGTGATTTTGGGGAAACCATTCTTCAGATTCTGCATCCTGAAAACAGGAATAACATCACCCTGCACTGTATGGCTGTGAGGATGACATAAGAATATATAAGTCCAAGCTAAGTACACAGTAGGTTCAATGAATGGTAGTTACCTTTCTCTTTCTTAGCTTAGGCCATTACAGAGAGTTACAGATTGAGTTATCAAACAATAAAGTAAAACAGAAAAGATACTCAATAAATATGCATAGGAATTTCAGGGGAAGGGGGGAAGGGTTTGAAGGAACTAGTATAAAGGACACATGGACAACAACAAAGAGGGGTGGAGACAGGAGGGAGGTGTGGAGGGCTGGGGGATGGGCTGGGATGGGGGTAAAGGGGAGAAAACTGTACTTGAACAACAATTAAAATTAAAAAATATGCATAGGAAGGGGTTCAGTAAATAACCAGTAACACTGGTTGTGTAGTGACATCTCTGTGTAAATTGATTTAACAGTCCAAAAGGCAAGGAAGAGCTCTTTCGACAAAGCTCTTTTTCTTTTGGTGTCCCTGAATAAGTGCCTCCTACTTCGTTAAACAGAGTGGGCTACAGCAGAGTGCAAAGGCAGGAGGAGAGAAGCAAGGACAGCCTTCCACTGTGCGGTGGGATTAGGTCTCCGAAGGAAAAGGAGAAAGGCCACTAAATACACTCATACTGAAAGCAGGACACATGAAATGGATCTAGTGATGACTACTGAACTCTACAGACTGCAGACTACTGATCTGTAAAAACTGTTAAAGCTAAATCATTTTTTCTCTCCATTTCTATAGGAATATTTTCTTTTTCTATAAAAAGAAAATGCATATAAGTTCTTTGGCTTCCTCATTTCCTATACTATTCTTAACTTCCCCCTGTCTATTTTGTATCTACCATTTATGCTTATTCTTTGTACCTTTTCCCCCATTCTCTCCCCACTCCCTCCCAAGTGATAACCCTCCAAATGATCTCCATAATTCTTTCTGTTCTGCTTATTTGCTTAGTTTGTTTTTTAGATTCAGTTGTTGATAATTATGTATGTATTGCCATTTTAATGTTCATAATTTTGATCTTTTTCTTAAACAAGTCCCTTTAGCATTTCATATAATAATGACTTGGTGATGGTGAACTCCTTTAGCTTTACCTTGTCTGGGAAGCATTTTATCTGCCCTTCAATTCTACATGATAGCTTTGCTGGATTGAGTAATCTAGGTGGTAGGTCCTTGCTTTTCATCACCTTGAATACTTCTTGTCAGTCTCTTCTTGCCTGCAAAGTTTCTTTTGAAAAATCAGCTGACAGTCTTATGGGAACTCCTTTGCAGGTAATGCTCTGCTTTTCTCTTGCTACTTTTAAGATTCTCTCTTTAACCTTGACATTTTAATTATGATGTCTCTTGCTGTGGTCCTCTTTGGGTCCAACTTGTTTGGGGCTCTCTGTGCTTCCTGGACTTGTATGTCTATTTCCCTCACCAAATCAAGGAAATTTTCTTTCATTATTTTTTCAAATAAGTTTTCAATTTCTTGCTCTTTTTCTTCCTCTGGCACCCCTATGATTCGAATGTTGCTACGTCTGAAGCTGTCCCAGAATCCCCTTAGCCTATCCTTGTTGTTTTCTTTTTAATATCTTTTTTATTCTTGCTGTTCTGATTGAATGTTTTTTTTTCTTCCTTACATGCCAAATCACTAATTTGATTCTTGGCTTCATCCACTTCACTGTTGGTTCTCTGTAAATTTTTCTTTATTTCCCTTAGTGTAAACTTAATTTCTGCCTGGGTCTTTTTTTTATGCTGTTGAAGTGCCCAATGAGTTCTTTGAGCATCCTAATAACCAGTGTTTTGAACTCTGCATCTGATAGATTGTTTACCTCCATTTCATTTAGTTCCTTTTCTGGAGTTTTGTTCTGTTCTTTCATTTGAGCTATATTTCACTGTCTCCACATTTTGGCAGCCTCCCTGTATACGTTTCTATATATTAGGAAGAGCTGCTTTGATGCCCTGTCCTAGTAGCATGACCTATTGTAGCACACTGGAAAGTTGGATGGGGCACAGCCTTAGGTAATCACCAGGGTGGGGCAACCCAGGTGAACCAGGTGGATGGAGTCAGGATAAGGTGCAACTGATCTGTGGCTCTGTGTGGGGGAGGGCTCAGAAAGGTGACAATGCTGCTGCCTGAGTTCTGAAGTTCCATCCAGAAAGAAGCTGTCCCCTGGCACTTGCCCTGATGCTGGACACTTCAGTTTCTCCCGGTATGCCCTTCCAGCTGCTGCCCTGGTGCTAGAGCCCAGAGGGTGTGATTCTGCATAAGTTCTAAGTTCCCTGCAGGCCCTTTAAGAGGAGATGCTTGAGAATCCTGTCATTTCTTCTGCTGCCCCAGCCCCACTGGTTTTTACAGTCAGAAGTCATGGGGATTTATCTTCCTGGCGCTGGAACCCTGGGCTGTGCGGTCTAGCTTGGGGCTGGGATCTTTCACTCCCAAGGTATCCCTCCAATTTTTATCTACCACATGTGGGTATGGGACTGCTTGTTCTGCCTCTCCACCCCTCCTGCCCATCTGGATGAATGTGACTTCTTTAATTCCTTGGCTCTTGGACTTCCACACAGCTTGATTTTCTGACGGTTCTAGGTTCTAGTTGTTTTGTAGTTTAGTTGTATGTGGAGGTGAATGGGGAGGTGAGCCATGTTTACCTAAGCCTCCATTTTGACCAGAAGTTCCCCAAAGACATTTTTCCCATTGCTTTTAGAGAGAAAGGGAAAGAGAGAAACATCAACAGAAGAGGCATCAACTGGTTGCCTCCATACATGCCTGGACTGGGGATCATGTGTTCCCGGACCAGCAATCAAGGATAGAGGATCAAACTTGCAACCTAGACATGTGCCCTGACCAGAAATCAAACCCATAACCTTTTGGTCACAGGATGACACTCCAACCAACTGAGTCACATTGACCAGGGCTGCCCTTTCTTTTAAATAGCTGTTTATTCTTTGTTGAACATGTTTGAAACTATACAGGCCCAAACTCTCACCCAGACAGGGTGGAACAAGATGAATCATTTCCAAATGGCACTACAGTTAACACACACACACACACACACACACACACACACATTGGGATAATCTGCTTTCAACTGCTACTGTTATAATTGCCATATTTTTGAAAGATTGTCTTTTTCTCCAGGGTTCCAGGATTTGATTTTCATGCTTTTAAGAAATGTTTAATGCTGTGCCCAGTTGCATTCAGAAGAATTTCAAAATATATAATTCTAAAATCTAACTTTAAAAAGTGAACAAAAACCTTAATAGCACCCTTTCTATTTTTTAGCAAGTAAATCATACTCATAAAAAATTTATTCCAGAGGTACAAAGTGATGAAAACATGTATAAAAAATAGCCTTTGGGATTATACTTTACTTTTTCTGAAACCAAGAATTAGTTCTGATTTGGGCCAAAGTATCTGGAAGTATCTCTTCAAAGGAAAGCTCCATGCTAACAGATGTTTTCTGTTAACAAACAGAAAACAAAGCATATACAACACACTTGTCTAATTTAACAATAAAGTGTTAGAACTATTTCCAGAAACCATCAAACAGTTTTATTTATATTTGTATATTGTTTATCAGAGTCAAAGAAGCTAATCTAATGGTGAAATACAAATATCTTATAAATTCATCTAAACATACCCTTAGAAGAAAGGATAAAATCAAGACAAGACTATGATGAGGCAGTCACTTAAACACTAGGAAGAGAATTTAGATGGGTTAACTAAAAAAAGCTAAGGATGAGAGAACATGGCGATATACAATTTTTAAATACTTCTACATCTAAAACTTTTATTAGGATACTTTTGTCTATAATGCTACATAATTTTGGATGGTAAAGTGGGCAAAAGTATGAAAACATGTGAACTCATGATACTCCCTTATCAGGGTAAATCCCCTTCAGGAAAGAAGTAAACCAGTACCTAAAGCTCCAGAAGTGGCGCCAGGCAGCTCTGGAACTGACATAGAAGGATTAGCTGATGGTCTGTCCGCCACCCTCCCCATCCTGTCCCCAGTACCACTCCTCCCCCATTCTGGTGGAAGACAAGTTCTGCTTTCTGCCTAGGATAAAGCAAAGAAAGCTAAACTGAGGAACACCGGAGAAAGTCGAAGTCTGAGGTACGATCCTGAAAACTAACTGAGAGTTTTAAATGCTGAAGATGAGACCTCCATGTCTTTTCCCCACCAGGTTCTCAGAAGACTTGTTTCTTTCTTGACAAGAGAGTGGAAGACTCTTCTCTGGGAAATGTGATCAGCCCAACGGAAAAGTCTTCAGAATAGAGATCTCACACGACACTCAGTAGGCTTCTAGCAAGCTCTCAGGACCACCAGTCAACTCTTCAGCGTCAAATGAATTTCAATGAGCCACTAGCCAATGACCACTTGACATCGAAGGAAAATCTCCCTCATGAAGGAAAAAGAGAATTAAAGCAAGCTAAAGGAAACAAACCATGCAAAGAGATGAAAAAAATTTAATCATTAGTATGTTCATCAGAGCAAAAGTAAAATGTTTCCTATTTCTATTCTTAAGGATTTACCAAGAAACATTAGGATGCTGTAAAAAAGACATGGATATAGAATACATAGAAATATAAGTAAAAAAACACGAAAATGTATCATAAATGAAAACCTTAAAATAAATGAAAAATAAAGCTGATAACATATTCAAGAAGAGAAAAAAGACAAAAAGAGAAAAAATACAAGAGAAAAAACATGACAGAGAAGCAATCAGGAAGTCCAACATCTACATAATAGGAGCTCTGGAAAGAGAGAATCAAGAAAATAGAAGGGTAAGAAACCAGAGGCAATTCAGGAAAATTCACCATAACTGAAGAACAGTAGCTTACACAATAAACAAAAATATGCCCACATCATGAGAGTAAATGTGAAAGGGTGCACAGACAGGAGTCCAGTAAATGCAAGTGAAATCCCCAGAATGGCAACATTCAACAAGTCCGACAACACCAAGCAGTGGCAAGAGTACAGAATGTCTGATATAATCAACACCTGGCATACTGCTTGGCACAAAGGTTTTTATCTTCTTTAGTAAAGTTGAATAAATGCATACCCAGGACCCCGCAGTCCTGGGTAACACCCCAAAGAGTATGAGTGACTATGTGTACTGGGACACACACACACACACACACACACACACACAGAAAGCAGCAATGCTCAAAATGCCTAAACCTAGGAACTACATAAACTCCCAGTTAAAAAAAAATTGTGGTCTACATACTGTGTTGATTAATTTTTAAGCCCCACCCAAGGATATGCTTTCACTGATCTGAGACAGACAGAAACATTGATGAGAGAGAAACATCAATCAGTTCCCTCCTATACACACCCTGACTGGGGCTCCAACCTGCAACCCAGGTATGTGCCCTGATTGGGAATTGAACTTGCAACCTTTTGGTGTACAGGATGATGCTGCAACCACCACACGACCAGAGCCGTGTTGGTCAATTTTATATATCAACTTGGAGGGTGTTTTCAGATGAGATTAATACTTGAGTCAGTGAACTCTGGGAAAAACAGATGCTCCCCCTAACTGGGTGGACCTTATCCAATCAGTTGAAGGCCTAAACAAAAAGACTGACCTCACTGAGCAGAGGGGATTACCCAGCAGGTTGCCTTTTGACTTCATATGCACCATCAGCTATCCTGGGTCTCGAGTCTGCCCACTCACACAGGTTTGGACTTGCCAGCCTCCACAATTACGTGACCCAATTCCTTATAATAAACATCTTTCAATACACACACACACTTACACACTCATACCCTATTGATTCTGTTTCTCTAGAGAGCCCTGGCTAATACAATGAAATACTACATAGCAGGAAAACATACACTCAAGAACATGAAAGAATTCTTTAAATGCTGGGGGAAAAAACTCACAAAAGAAAATGTACAGTGTAGTTCAATTATATAAAACCTAAAGGTAGGCACAATTCAATGCCATTTTATAGGAATGTATATATGTGTGTTAAGACTGTGAAGTAAACATGTATAAGATAACTATACAGGGAATACAGTGGTTAACTATAATGTGAAAGGTAGAGATAATGACAAAAAGGGAAATGGAATTTCTAACTACTATTATATTTTGATGTACTAGGGATTATATAGGTTAACATGAATTTAAATGTAATAAATTTTTATTTATTTTATTTATAATTTTTAATATGTTTATTGATTTTAGAGGGGGAAAGGAAAAAACACTGATGTGAGAGGGAAACATCAGTTGCTGCCTCCCATCCGTGCCCCGGCCAGGGGCGGAGCCTGTGGCCTTCTGGCGTACAGAACAGCGCTCCAGCCAACTAAGCCACACAGGCCAGGACTGTAATCACTTTTTAAAATGTATTTATGCTTTACATATTTTTCTGCATGTTTTATTTTACAATAAATTTGTTTAAAAAAACAAGAGCAGAGAATAGAACATCCAGATGACAGTCAACAATCTTAGTCTGCAAGAAAAGCCATCAGAAACAGAATCCCTTCAAGTGTTTCACACTACAGAACTTAATATAAATTTTTTAAAGAACATCACTTTGGTAATGTTTATTAGAAATCCAGGCCCCTGGGTGCCACCACCCCCAACTTTCAGGTTCAGAATCTGCATTGTTAACACAAGATCCCAAGGTGTTCCTATGTGGTTTAAAGTTTGGGAAATACCAGTCTAATCTGAATTACAGATACAGCAACTGAGAGGTTCAAGTTCCTCAACAGTAAAACAGACAGGTTAAACAAAAGTTAAAAAACCCAATTCATTGTTTAAAGTAAAATGGTTCTTTTTCTCCACTGGTAAGGACTGCTTTATGGTCTCTCCCGGACGGCCTCCCAGCCCGACGTGAGTTCAGCCCACTGCTCTCCCAGGCCTCCCTAAGCACGGCCAGTGCAACGGGTGCCCAGCCAAGCTTACCGATCCTCGCAGCTGCTCTTCCCCTTCAGAAACCATTCCTTCACCACCACCACACAAGTCAGCCCTGCCAAACTTTCACAGTTATCTGAGACTCTGCAATCTCCTCTATACTGCAACTTTTATTTACTGATTGGTCTTTCTGAATCTATGCAAACTCACCCATTCTGCCTACACATGCTAAAATTTATTCCAAGAGAGAGCCTCTGACATTGTTTTCCCTCATGAAAATTGTTAATAGTGTATTAGTGTCTATAAGAAAAAGTCTAAACATGTTAGCACACCCTGAGCCCTTAAGAATCAGTTATTTTACTTTTAAAAGCACCAGAAACTGGCACAGCACTGGGCACATATTAGGCCCTAAGTAAATGGCTATTGAATAGAATTAGTAAAGACTTCATTAATACCTTCCCTTAAGTAGGCCAGCTAAATGTAACAATAAAAAAGTGCTCTCTCTCTCTCTCTCTATATATATATATGCAAGTTACAGGATTTCCAAAATTGAGATTACTAGACCTATGTTGGGAATAATTTTTAAAAAATGATGATCATGATGCAGAATGTGTCATTTACAGAACTGTAATGCTCTTCATGTGATGAGCTGTGTAACATGATATTGCTTTCTGTAGTTACAACTGGGAGTGAATGAATGGGAAACACTTTTTCTAAGGCAGTGACCCAGAGTAACTTCCACTATCCTGTTTTCATTAAATCAGAGACACAATATTTTGTCCATATTTACTTACTTAATTCAGTAAGTAAAAGTATGTTTACTTATAAAGTTTGTGCACACATTATAATCTTGTTGAAACCAGGAGAGGTCCAGAGACTATCAATATATTTGTATAATTCACAACAGATTTGGCTTATGCAAGAGTTGGTGATCAGTCTCACTAAAAGCTTATTAAAATCTTGTTTTCATGAGTCTACTACCTCAGGATAAAAAGCCATTGAAGTCTACAAGAGCACAGAGCTATGTATGTGTGTGAGTCCTGGCAGAGTTCTATACATGTATAAAAGTGTGTGTGTGTGTGTGTGTGCTATAAAAACAAATCCATACATTCATATACAGCCGAGGTGGCAAACACAAGGCCCACAGGCTGAATATGGCCCTCCACCTTGTTTTATCTAGCCCGGCACCTTGTTTCTACCCAGGGGCAGTGCCGAGCTGTCGCTTAACTGTTAAGGAGTAGTTACATTTATACAGTCCTAAAATTACATTCAGTCCTTTGAAGGCAACCACGAGGCTGATGTGGCCCCTGGTGAAAATGAGTTTGACACCTCTGATATATGGGTCTGGAAGAACTAAAGTCTGTTTGAGTGTGGTTGGTAGGGTAATAATGTGGGTGTAATTATTTATAGTTTTAATTTGAACATTTCACTTAAAATGTCATATGGTGTGCTTGAGTGTGATATTGTTGTATTACAGAATTACATGCTTATGATTTTGTAATAAAAAAGGGATGTTATTTGTGCCAGACGCTCTATATATTTTCCAGATTGCTACTACTTAATTCCTTTAAATAACAAAATGCTTTTACTTAATCATTTCTGTATAAACTACACAATTCTCAGAGTCACAGACAAACTACAATTTTAACCTGAAGATTCAGGTTTGTTATCATGAGTATACTACTACTAAAATTTGAGTGTCTGAATACAGAAACACTCTAGAGGTTATTAGTGTATTGACTCACCTTTCCCTGATCTACACTGCCCCCAATTATTGAACTTACAGTTTTTTATTGTATTTTTCCATTACCATTTATCCCCCCCATACCTTCTTCCACCTCCCCCCACCTCCCACCCCACTGCAGTCACCACACAGTTGTCAGTGTCCATGAGTTTTCTCCTTTTTTTCTTTCTTGCCCCATCCCTCCACCCTCCCAACCCCCTCCAGAGCTGTCAGCCTGCTCTCTATCTGTGAGTCTGTCTCTATTTTGCTTGTTATGAACTTATAGTTCTTGAATCTAGCAATATTTTTTAAAAACCTCTTTGCAGGGTACCACCTGTATTCAACTTCTAATTTGCTACTTTTAACCTGCTATAAGATTGGAAAAAAGACAAAATGCCTGATTAATATTTTATATAGACTGCTATTAAATAGATTATAATGCGGATTACTGAGCATTCCTTTGCAATGAACACATGGGCCCTGGGGCAGTTATTTAGCCACTCAGAGGCATTTCACACTGACTTCCAGCTTCTGACCATATTCTGGAGACTTGAAGTTGCCAACAGTTTGAGGTCCAGACAAGTGGAACATTACTGTAGATGAGCAGAGGCAGGCCTAAACTTGGTTAAGTATATACCTTTAAGTTTATTACCTAGTATTCCCTAACAATAAGCAAATGACTATGTAAAATGCATCATAAAAATCCCTGACTTTAAAAATCAATTTATTAATGTGTAATTTATATAAAGTAAACTGTAATGACTTAAAGTACACAATTCTGGCCCTGGCTCAGTAGCTCAGTTAGTTAGAGCATCATCCCAAAAGACCAAGGTTGTGGGTTGGACTTCTGGTCAGGTCACATATGAGAATCAATCAACCAATGAATGCATAAATAAGTGGAACAATAAAGCAATGTCTCTCTCTCTCTCAAATCAATTAAAAAATAATAAGTTGCAATAAAGTGCACAATTCAATGAGCTTTAACTGATAATGCTATCACAGTCAAGATTCATAACAATTCCAACATCCCCCAAAGTAGCCTCGTTTCCTTTCACAGCCTATCCTTCTCCCGGGTCCTGTTCAGCCACTCCCTTTCTGTCACTCTAATTTCCTATTATGTTGTATAAATGGAATCCCACAGCATGTATTCTTTTGGGTTTGGTTGTCTCGGTTTCTAACATAAAGATTTACTTTAAATTGATGGATACTATTCTCATCAGATTTTAAATACAACCAGAACAGGATTTCAGGCTGCAAAAAAAGCAATAAACAAATTATAATCGCTACTTTGTTTCTGAGGTTGTTTTTACATAGCCTCTTGTCTCTAATGAAGATGTTAGGCATCAGATATAATCAAGCTGTTAGCTGGAAAAAAAGACTTATCAGCAAAGTCAGAGTTATCACTTGTTGACTTTTAATGGCTAATAAGTAAAAGACTTACAATGTCTGTGTATGTTCATTTTAATAATTCTATTTTGGATTGAGCGCGGGCTGGGAACCAAAGTGTCCCAGGTTCGATTCCCAGCCAGGGTACATTCCTGGGTTGCAGGCCATAACCCCCAGCAACCGCACATTGATGTTTCCCTCTCTCTCTCTATCTTCCTCCCTTCCCTCCCTAAAAAATAAATAAATAAAATATTTAAAAAATAATAATAATTCTATTTAATATTTTTAGTGTAATGTGGTAGGCACTAAGTATGCACTACCCCAAGTAATCCTTCTAATACATATAAGGTATTATCATTATGTCCTCACTTTATAGATAAGGAAACTGAGATCCAGGGAGATGAGCAATTTGCCCAAAGTAATTCAGAAAATGCTGGAAATAGAGTTTGAATCCAGGATTGTCTGACTGCAAAGCCATGTTCTGAACTACTAACCATATGTACTTACTTAAAATCACAAAGCCAAAAAAGTAATCAAAAGCTCAATAATTGGGTCATATATCTTTTAGAGCAATGTGGCAAAGGAATCATAAATATCTGTCCATTTAAGAGATCCTTAGGTAAGAGCAATAATAGAATGAAAAAATAGGTTTCTTTAGTTCCTTACTTATGGAAAGAACTGTATCTCGGGGAAGTATTCTAAATCTGGCAATTATCCAATGTATTTTATGCAATATTATTAAATAAGCCCAATACAATATATGCCAAACACTATATGAGGTCCAAGGAAACCAAGGTAAGACTTAATTCCTGCCCTGACTAGCATAGCACAGTTGGTTGGGCATCGTCCTGCAAAGTGAAAGGTCACAGGTTCAATTCCCCATCAGGGCACATGCCCGGGTTGCAGGTTCAGTCCCAGGTTGGGGATCATGCAAGAAGCAACAGATTGATATTTCTCTCTCACATCAATGTCTCTCTCCCTCCCTTCCCCTCTCTCTAAAAATAAATAAAATCTTTTTAAAAAGTCTTAATTTCTGCCTAGATGGAATATCTCAATTCATTCATAAAGAACAGACAGATAGGCAAACAGACTATTACTATCGATGGTACTTGTTCTTAGTTACAGTCAGGGAACATCTTTCCAGAAAATCAATTAAAAATCATGTAGTTGATATCAGGCATAAATGTATTCCATAGAGAATAAAATATAATCTTGAACATTAAGTACCATCCTGAAAATAAAAATACTTAACTCATGAATAGATTTCTAGGTAAGCTTTAAAGCCTGGCAGAAAACACCTATTGCGAACCTTAGGAAAAATTCTGAAAGACCTTGTATGAGGAGTTAATCTGTAGCTTGCAGAGTGACCACAACTGAAAGCAGAAGCAGAGCCAAAAGCTAACACAATTGTCTGCAAGGAGCAGATGGGGAGCAGGGGGAGGGAGGAGCACTCTCTCAGATCAATGACAAGAGCCACAGGGCAGCTATTTTAGCTTGGGGATAACAAGGAATTCCTAAGAGATTTGTTCTGCTAGACTCAGGGAAGACAGGGCAGTTTAAGGAGGGTGGGTGGGAGGACAAATCAGAAGACATATTCGGTATATTTGATAAAATAGGGGTCATGTGTATAAAAAAATATGTAAGAGCAAGACGAAGGAACAGGAGTGCCAGTCCCTGTTCCCCTTCAAAGACACCAAATTAACAATATATGGACCTAAACTCGTTTATGAGAACTCCAGAAACCACTTAGGAAATTGTAGTACCCCAGGAAAGTGCAAAGCCAAGAACAACTGTGCTGAAACAGGAGAGAAGAGTTATTTTATTCTATCCACAACTGCCCCTTCCACAAGTCAGCATAGCTCAGATTGTTTGCGGCTTCTCTCTGGGTGTTGCTGGGGAGGGGGGAGCGGGGAGAATAGTGGAACATGTGTCTAACATTCCGGCTTTTCAGTGGGCTGCCCAAGGGACTGGTTAATCTCTTGCATGATTTAGAACAATGAAACTGGCATAGTTTGGGTGCTGGGGTGATGCTGAAGAGCAAGGGAAGGCAGGGCCAGGCTGCAGCAACATCAGAGAGCCTACAGTACCCCATACAGTTGTTGGCATGCCTTGGCACGGTCAGAAGAAGGTGTCAACTTGTTACTTCTCCCTCATGAAGGAGGGAGAAGAATGTCGTTTTTCAAAGAGCTGCCCAGGGGACTGGTGTCTGTCTTGCCTGATCTGGGGACCTTACAGGGAGCTGGCATGCTGTGGATGTCTGGGGGCTACTAAGAGCAAGGAGAGCAGGGAAGCTTGCTCCTGTAGCACCGAAGAACCTGCAGTACCACAGTCACCAGACGGTGCAAGAGATTACGACAAAGTAAAAAACCTCTTTAATTGGGAAATCACACACACACACAAACCCAGAGAAATCACATAACATGCACCAAAATGTGTCAGAGGCCCCTGAAATCTTTATTTGGACTGATTGGCAAAGGTCAGCCTCTGCATAAAGCCAGTCTATAAAAACTTGGATAAGTGACTGTTTTTAAAAATGCATAAAACGCAGCAACAAATAAAATCACAAATCACATGAAGAACCAGGGAAACAAGGCCCAATCAATGGAACTAAAATTAATCCCCAGAAACCAGCCACAAAGGAATAGTTGCTTGGCAAAGAACTCAAAATAATTTTCTTAAAGGATCTCAATGATCTAAAACAGAGCACAGGTAGAAAACTAAATGAAATGACATCAGGAAAATGATGCATGAACAAAAATACAGAATCAACAAGGAGAAACTATAAAAAAAGAATCAAGCAGAAATATTCAACATCAGACTTGATCAATCAGAAGACTCAGCATAGCTGAAGACAGGTCATTTGAAATTATTGAGAACCACACACAAAAAAAATGAAGAGAAATAAAACTCCTAAGGGACTATGGTAGCAGATGAATATATGCTTTATGGGAGTTTCAGAAGGAGAAAAGGAAAGGACAGAGAGCTTATCTGAAAAAGGAAACCCCACAAAACAAAAAACAATGGCTGCAAAACTTCCCAAATTATAGGAAAGAAATGGACATCCAAATTCAAGAAGCTCAAAAAACTCCGACCAGGATGAAATAAAGCAAGTCCATATCGAGACAAAAACTCAAACTGTCAAAAGTCAAAGGCAAAGAATCTTGAAAACAGAATGGGAAAAGTGACTTACCAAGTACAACGAGCTCCCATAATATTATCAGCACCTTTCTCAGCAGAAACCTTACAGCCCAGAAGGGAATGGGATGATGGGCTGAAATTTCTGACCACCCATGCCCCCCAAAATACTGCCAATTAAGAATATTTCATCTGGCAAAAGTGTCCTTCAAGAATGAAGGAGAGCCCAGACAAGTGTGGCTCAACTGGTTGGGTGTCATTCCACCAAGTGGAAGGTCACCAGCTCAATTCACGATCAGAGCACGTGTCTGTGTTGTGGGTTTGGTTCCTGGTCAGGGCACGTACAAGAGGCAACTGATTGAAGTTTCTCTCCCATGTTAGTCTCTCTCCCGTCCCTCTCTCTAAAAATAAATAAATAAACTCTTCAAGAAGCAGCAGCAGCAGCAGCAGCAGCAGAGCCCTGGCAGGTGTGCTCAGTTGGGTTGAGTGCTGTCCCACAAACCAAAAGGTCACAGGTTCTATTACTGGTCAGGGCACATGCCTATGTTGTGAGTTCAGACCCCTGCTGGAGTGCCTACAAAAGGGAACCAAACAATGTTTCTCTCTCACATTGACATTTCTCTCCCTCTTTCTTTCTCCCTTCCAGTCTCTC
Source organism: Phyllostomus discolor (assembly GCF_004126475.2). Taxonomy (NCBI): domain Eukaryota; kingdom Metazoa; phylum Chordata; class Mammalia; order Chiroptera; family Phyllostomidae; genus Phyllostomus; species Phyllostomus discolor. Next base: position 48,811,175 of record NC_040906.2, on the reverse strand, counting down.
AAAAATCAGTGAGCATGTTCTCAGGCGAAAGTAAAAAATAACTGCAAAAATTATTCTTTTTAATGAAGGAGAAATAAAGACTTTCCCAGATACACAAAAGCTGAGGGAGTTCATCATCACCAGACCTGCCTTCAAAGATATGCTAAAGGCTTTGACTGGTATAGCTCAGTGGGATAGGCATTGTCCCGAAGGCCAAAAGGTTGCTGGTTCGATTCCAGGTCAGGGCACATGCCTGGGTTGCAAGTCAGGTCCCTGGTTAGGGCACACGAGAGGCAATCAATCAGTGCTTCTCTCCCTTTCTTTCTCTTTTCCCCTCTCTAAAAATAAATAAAATCTTTTAAAAAATGCTAAAGGAAGACCTACAAGTTGAAATAAAAGGACACTACACGGCAACATGAAAGCATCTAAGAACATAAAGCTCACCGGTAAGTATAAGTATACAACAAACAAATACAGAATATTGTAATACTGGTGCATAAACTCTTTTAATTCTGGTATAGAATTTAAAAAACAAAACCACAAAGACAGTTATAACACTATGTTATTGGATACACAATATAAAGGCTTTTTAAAATATTGTGCTTATTTACTTTTAGAGAGAGGGAAGGGAGGGAGAAAGAGAGGGGAGAGAAACACTGATGTGAGAGAAACATCGACCAGTTGCCTCTTGTACACATGAAATCAATAACATAAGTGGAGGTGGTAAGATACATTTTTGTATATAACTGAAGTTAAGTTTTATCAGCCTAAAATATTGTTATAGCGATAAGATGTTTTGTGTGCCCTCATGGTAACAAAAAATAAAATACCAATAGAAGACACACAAAACAAAATGAGAAAAGAATCAAAGCTAGTCTATCTAAAAACAAGTCAGTGGAACAAGGGAAAGCAGCAAGAGAGGAAAAAAGGGGCAGACATGACAGCAGGAAGTCCTTCTCTACCAGTGACAACCTGAAATGTAAATGGATTATACTCTCCAATCAAAAGACAATGAGGAGCTGAATACGTAAAAAATATTCAACTACAAGAGACTCACTTTTGGTATGAAAACCCACACAAAAAAAGGCTGAAAGGGAAATAATGTAGAAAGATATTCTATGCAAATTGTGACCACAAGAGAGTAGAGGTGGCCATTTTTCTATCAGATGAAATAGATTTGAAGTCAAAACTGTCACAAGAGACAAAAAAACAAACAACTATGCTATATGCTGAATGATTAAAGGATTAATTCACCGGGAAGATATAAATTATAATTATAAATATATATCTCCCTAATATTAGAGCATCCAAATATATGAAGCAAATATTCATAGAACAGGAGGGAAAAATAGACCGTAACACATTAATAGCAGCATATTTCAAAACCCTGCTTTCCATAACAGGACAATTAGACATCAATAACAAAATGAGGAACTTGAACAACACTATATATCGTTTAGACCTACAGACACATACGGAACACACACCCAAAAGCAGTACAATACAGTCTTCTCAGTAACACAGAGAATATTCTCCGGGATATACCACATATTAGGTCACAAAGCAAGTCTTAACAAATTTAAAAAGATTGTATCATTGTGACTTTAATCTGCATTTCTCTGATGATTAGTGACATTGAGCATCTTTTCATATGCCTGATGGCCATCTGTATTTCCTCTTTGAAGAAGTGTTTATTCAGGCCCTTTGCCCATTTTTTAATTGGATTGAATGTTTTTTTGGTGTTGAGTTTTTAAGTTCTTTATCAGAAATATTGGTAAGTATGTTCTCCCATTCAGTGGGGTGCCTTATTTTGTTGATGGTTTCCTTTTCTGTGTGAAACCTTTTTAGTTTGATGCAGTCCCATGTGTTTGTTTTTGCTTCTCTTGCCTGAAGAGATATATCAGAAAAAATAGTGCTATGAGCAATGTCCAAGATTATACTGCCAATGTTTTCTTCTATGAATTTTTATGGTTTCAGGTCAAATATTTAAGTCTTTAATTTACTTTGAACTTACTCTTGTGTGTGGCACAAGGAGGTGGTTTAGCTTCATTTTTCTGCATTTCTCTGTCCATTTTTCCAACACCATTTATTGAATAAATTATCTTTAGCCCATTGTAGGTACTCACTTCCTCTGTCAAATATTAATTGATATAAAGGGGTGGGTTTGTTTCTGGGCTCTCTACTCTATTCCATTGATCTATGGGTCTTTCATGCCAGTACCAAGCTGTTTTTATTACCATAGCCTTATAGTATAGTTTGATATTAGGTAGCGTGACTCCTCCAACTTGGTTCTTCTTTTTCAAGATCACTATTGCTATTCAGGGCCTTTTGCAGTTCCATATAAATTTTTGAAATATTTGGTCTAGTTCCACAAAATACATCATGGGTATCTTGATAGTAATTGTAGTGCATCTATAGATTACTTTGGGTAGCACGGACATTTTAATGATGTTAATTCTTCCTATCTATGAATATGGTATATATTTCCACTTATGTCTTATAATTTTCCAGGTACAGGTCTTTTAGATCAGTCAGAATAGCTATCATCAATAAATCAACAAACAAGCACTGGTGAGAATGTGGAGAGGGGAACCCTTTTGTGCTGTTGGTGAGAATGCAGACTGGTGCAGCCACTGTGGAGAGCAGTACAGAGATACTTCAAATGATTAAAACTGGAACTGCTTTATGACCCAGTGATTCCACTTCTGGAAATTTATGCAAAGAAATCCAAAACACTAATTCAAAAGAACATAAGCATCCTTATATTCATTGCAGTGCTATTTACAATCACCAAGACATGGAAGCAGCTCAAGTGTCCATCAGTAGATAAATGGATAAAACAGCTGTGGGACATTTACAGACTGGAATACGACTCAGCCATAAAAAAGAAAATTTTATACTTTGTGACAGCATGGATGGACCTGGAGAACATTAAGCTAAGTGAAATAAGCCAGTCAGAGAAAGACAACTACAAGTTAAATATGATTTCACTTATATGGGGAATGTAAATAACTGAACTAACAAGCAAGATAGAGCAGACCCATAGATACAGAGCAGGCTGACAGCTCTGGGGGCTTAGTTAGCGGGGAGAAGGATCAACCAGAAAGGAAAAGGGACTTATGGACATGGACAACAGGGTGGTGATTGTGGGGGGAGGGGTATATGAGGATAAAAGGTAACGGAAAGAACACAACCATACTAAGCCTCTCTTCCCATCACAATGGAATAAACTAGAAGGCAACAGCAGTAGGAAAATGAAAAATTCACCAATATGTGGAAATTAAACAACACATTCTTGAATAACCAATGGGCCAAAAAATAAATCACGAGAGAAATTGGAAAATATCTTCAGATAAATTTTAAAAGAACAAAGTGCTAAGAGGAAAGTTTATAGCAACTATGTCAAAACAACAAGATCTCAAATCAACTCTGTAACTTTACATCTAAAAAAACTAGTTTATGTTCTAAATGCTTCTTTGTTCACCTCTTTAGGCAATTTCCAAAGCTATTATTTTCTAATTTTCAGGTATAAAAAGTAGTCTAGAATGACTCAGCTTCTAAGTTCTCATGAAAACAAAATAAACCCAAAGTTAACAAAAGAAAAAAAATAAAGATGAGAGCAGAAATAAATGAAATATAGAACAGGAAAACAATTGAAGAAATTTAACAAACTAAAGAGTTGATTTTTTGAAAATACCAACAGAATTGGTAAGCACTTAGCCAGATATAAAGACAGATATAGACAAATGGAATAAAATGAAGAACCCAGAAATAAACCTTCATATATATAGAAAATGATCTTTAATAAGGGAGCCATGGCTACACAATGGGAATAAGTCTCTTCAACAAATAAGGCTGCGGAAACTGGATATCCACATGCAAAATACGAAGAACCTTTTATCTTACACCATATACATAAACTAACTGAAAATGGACTAAAGACCTAAATATAGGACCTGAAATCATAAAGCTCCTAATCAAAACAGAGAGAAAAAGCTTCATGACAGTGGAATGGGCAATGACCTCTTGAATATGACACCAAAGCACAAGTAACAAAAAAAAAAAAACCAGAAAGGAAGGAAGGAAGGAAGGAAGGAAGAAAGGAAGGAAGGAAGGAAGGAAGGAAACCCAAACTTAAAAGCTTCTGTACAGCAAAGGAAACAATCAGCAGAGTGAAAGGGTAACCTACAAAATAGGGGAAAATATTTATAAACTATATACATAATGCAATAAAAAATAACCTGATTAAAAAATGGGCAAAGGACATGAACAGACAGTTATCAAAAGATATGTAACTGCCTAACAAGCAAACAAGCATATGAAAAGATGCTCAGCATCACGAATCATCAGGAAAACACCAATCAAAATAACAAATGAGGTACCACCTCATACCCATTAAGATGGTTTCTATCAAAATAAACAAAATAACAAAGGTTGGCAAGATGTGGAGAAATTAAGACTCTGCACTGTTGGCAGCATTGTAAATTGTACAAGTGTTATGAAAAACAGTATGAAGGTTCCTCAAAAAATTAAAAATAGAACTACCATATTACCCAGCATTAGCATTTTAGGGTACATATACAAAAGAACTGAAAATAGACCTTGAAAAAATACAGTAAAGATTAAATTAAAAAAACTATAACACGTAGAAAAAAAGAGACCTCAAAGAATTATCTGCACATCCATGTACACTGCAGCATTATTCACAATAGGCAAGATGTGGAAGCAATCTGAATGTCCATCAAAGGATGAAAAGATAAAGAAAATATGAGCCAATTACAAAAAAATAAATACTGCATAATTCTGCTTATATGAGTTATCGAAAGTAATCAAACTCATAGAGACAGAAAGGAGAATGGTAGCTGCCAGGAACTGGGGAAGGGAATGGAACAGTTATTGTTCAGTGGGTACAGAGCTGAAAAAGCTGAAAAAGTTCTCGAGATCTGTTGTACAACAATGAGCATAAAGGAAGCAACACTGTAATTTACAGTTAAAATTATTAAAAGAATATATATATTTCAGAAAATTGAGGGCATAGATTAGGAATACCAAAACAACAATCCATTGAGACAAATTAGTAACTACTCTTCCCTCAGCAAATCCCGATACAGCTCTTCATGCAAGACAATAGAAGTTATTACCCATGATATGTAGTGATTTGAAAAACTATCCCTATCCATGGCAGAGGTTACTAAAATCTGCAAGCTTACTATAATTATTAATTATATATATGAAACGTTTCCATTTTTCCTCTCAGCTCACAGGAATTGTTTACTTTTACTAACAGAGGAGAACTGAAGATTTATTAATATTTTTAGTTAGTAGAGGACAGATATGAATGTGATTGAATCTATACCCTGAAACATGTCTGGTGCAAAGGAAAATGAAAGGCTTCACCAATTAATTAAAAACAACACCTATACTGGACTCTGAAACCAAATCTATGAATGCTTATGTGACATTTACAGTCTTCAACTATTTTTGACTCCAATATTTTTTACTCATATCAGTTCAAAAATGAAAAGTCACAAAGGCCAAATCTAAAATTAAAAAGAAAAAAAAACTTTTATAAAGATCCTATTTTATATTCTCCACATAGAATTGGATACTGCTATATAATTCATTAACTTCTCTATGTATCCATATGACAAAGATTAAGTTTGTGAAAGAGAAAACCATAAACCTCTTTTCCTCACATATTCAAAATTCATATTTGTTGTTCAAATGTCACACTTAACTAAATTTTAATGTGTATCACTAACCATATATATAATGCAGACCTACCACATTATTATGGCATTAATTATTCTTTTATATATACTATAAATGTTATATCAACATTCAAATCATAGTGATTCAAATCACTTTAGTAAAATGGCTTATAAATATGAAAAATGGGGGAGGGAGGAGAGAAGCAAAGAAAGAGAGGAGTTTCTTTTCCCATTTTCTATTGCTATATGCTGGCGAATCTAAAATTGGTGTGTTCCAAAATTCTGAAATCTGTGTGTTCTGGCAAAATCTGCCTAGAAAAGGCTGTATAATTATTTAGAACCTCGTGTTCCTTCTTATTTAAAATGGATGTTCCAGTTTCTGAAATCCACTGAAATTTAAAGAAAAAGGTATTTTTCCTAAAATAAGCAGTATCTTAACCCCTTTGAAAAACTTACTGCATTTTTATTATTTTGTACATTTATAGTCAGAGAAAAACGCAGTCATTCCTCTGTACTTTGACAGGGTAGAAGCCTATCCTTAAACAACTGACAGCAAAAACGACAAAAGGCTGACATCTGCCTTAGGATTACGACAAAATTATCTTCAGAGAAAGAAATCTGTGTCTTCGGGCGTGTGTGTGTGTGTGTGTGTGTGTGTGTGTGTGTGTGTGGTGTAGGAGAGAGCTATCTATACATACACGATTATAAATGTATTTTTCCAGACACTTCTAATATAAGCCAGTTATATTAGAACTGGGAGGATAATTTAAATATTAAAACACTTCCAAGCTAAGTTCCCTGGGATAAAAGTATTCCTAAGGAAAAGTTTCATCAACCTGTCTAGTGGCTAGATGAACTACAGATACATAAAAATACTTTCATTTCAAAACAAACATGATGACAAAAAACACAAAAAATAACTACAATGGAACGCAAAGCTCGCTACACAAAAAGTGCTCTGACAAACTAGAGATAACAGGCTCCTCTGAACTGATCACGACTTGTTTTTTTCTAGGATTAGCAAGAAAAAGAGATGTGTGGCAAAAAGGGGAAAGAAAGAGAAAAAGCAGCAGCACCTCTCGGTATTCCCCCAAATGAACGGCTCCCCTCTAAGTAAGACAAAACCTGACAGAAACTGATCTTAATATATTCCTGGAATTTAGATCAGATTTTCCTTCATAAAATTACAGCTCCCTGTTCTTTTCCCTCCATAGCTCTTGATGCAGCTTTAACTGCAGGTATGTGGGACAATCTCATTAAAGTCTAATCCTCTCACTCCCTGATAAACTCTGTATGACCAGGGATCTGCAGTGTCCTATTCATTATTCATCCTGGTACCCCCAACACCTAAGAGTATTATTGTAATTATTTTTAAAAACAAAGGAACAACAAAAAATACCTTTTTTTAAGTGCCAAAAATATTATTTATTTTCGGGACAGTGAGACTATAGGTAATGTTTTTCCTTCCCTACATTTCTGCATTTTACAGTTTATATGCTCCACCTTTTAATAAAAACCAAAAATTTATGATGGACCTAAATTTAAATAAGTAGATATAGTAAGTGAAAACCAGAGTTTTAAAAAATTGGGAGGTGAAACGTGACCTTATGAAGAATCAATTCAAATAGCAAACTTCTCACATATTTACTGATATGGTAAATATTCATGATATATAGCTAATTGAAAAATATATCATAAAAAGTATACTTGGTATAGAACCATACATTTAACCCAGTAAAGTATTAGAGTTTCACACAGTACAATTTTTATAGTGTTTATCTCTAGGTAGTAGGATTACAGATCATTTTTTTGCTTTTCTTTCAGCTATTCTACACTTTTAATGTTTTCTGTATTATATTATATTAGGAAGAAACTAAATAATCTTTTTAAGCAGCTAAGAATTCTTGTGCATTTATAACATGTTTCAATTTGCGACCACTTTCAAGAACACATATATTTTTTTTCAAGTATGGGATGTTTTATGTTAAACTACCCACTCCCAGCTGTCTTGTATCAATTACTTTCTATAGTTTGTTTTATTAAAGCATACTTAACCTGAGGGTCCTTCATATAAACTGGAACTATTATACCAATATGTTTAAAAAGCTTATGGGACTGGTAACATGGTGTTACAATTTTAACTAAATTATGCCATCCTCTTTATCAACACCAATCCTGATAGTGTGGGAGTACTAAATCCTACTGCTATCGTGTGTGGTGTTCATGCACACTCACACCCAGAAAATTTCCCCAAAAGTAATTCACCATCTTAACTAAGAGAAGCCGAACACCATTTTCAAAAATTATTCTGCAGAACATTATTTTCCACTTATTCCAAACAGTACAACAAGGAGGTTGCAGGAAATGAAACGAAACCATGGTAACCAGCTAACCCTATCAGGAGCTATCAGATCAAAAGAACACAAAGTACATTACACGTCAACGCCTACCAGCAGCACAATCCTTCCTCAGTTCCTTTTGATCCTTCCTAAACGTGAAAAAAGCTTTCAACCAATGTTCATATTTTAAAAATGTGAAAGCCACTTTGCCAAATGCACTGAAATTCTCTGACTCAACCCAGGAACTCTGGCTGAGTTCACTTTAAAAGTCAACCAAATACCCTGAGATTCAATTAAGAAATATTAGGTTTCATTTTTCCATCATTAGCAAAATTACGTTTTCTTCTATTTCCATGTATTTTATCATTTTCTAATACAGTAGCAATGGTTTCTTCACACTAAATTTTCAGAGCATTAAGATTAAATAACATTCTCATAGTAATTCCTTGCTTAATAGAATCTCACCAGCATTCTAAACTCAAAGCCACAACGCATTAAACACAATCGCACTTGTATCACACAGGAGCCCCACTTTGTCATCTTGTATACCCCGTCACGGGTCATCAACCTCCGTCACGAGAACTGAAGCTAGACCCACAGGGTCTAGTTCAATGTGCTCTTCAGATACCAACCACCACCTCGAACTACACACACAGGCATATGGATGGCTTCTGTCAGGCCTTAGCAGTTTATTACATGACTACAGAGCCAGGCAGACAATGGGGGAGCCTCTGCTATGACTAAAGATGATCTTTGCTGCTATGGTTAGCCACCCCTAGTAATGATCACTTAAAATAAAATAGACATACGTGCCATAAAAATATGTATATTTTATATATAACCGATTTCTGGAAGGACAAATAATTGTGAAAGATATTATCTCTAAAAAGTGACTCTAGAAGTGTGTGGTGGGAAAGTAACATATTTATCATTACATATGCTTCTCTAATTTGAAAATTTCTTTTAACACATCCATGTGTTGTTTTCATAATCATAAACAGAGATGTAATAAATTACATGGATATAAATGTTATTATTTAATAAATTATTGCTGTTTTTCTTTGAAAAGTTACCCAAACTCACTACAAAATTATTTTTATAAGCACAAATGATCACCAAATGATTTCATAATGGAATTTCAGCTTAAGTAATTAAACTTTATATGTATTTAATTTGTTTTTTCTTTTTTGTAAGGGATGAAAACTTAACCCTTGAGAATTAGTTGAGTAAACCTCATCTTTAAAGCTTTAAACAAAGGTTTATCTCTATTAAAAAATGGAAATGCGTTAGTAACTTTAGAATCATTATTATTAAAAACTCACTGATTTACAAGTTGAGTTTACTCTTGTGCCAGAGTCCTTGTCAACTTATATAAAGTGTGGCACATTTTACTATTATTTAGGATGTTTTCCTTTTTAACAAGCTATAGTCTCTGTAACTATAGTCTCTACATTTGTTCCTGAGAAAGTGAAGTCTTGGTTTTATCTGTAAAATGCAGAAAATGTAGTATCTACAGCATAAGCTCTTTTTTTTTGTAGGTAAAACTGAGTTTTCCAACATAGTGCCATGAATACAGGACACAGATTACAAACTATCCAACCTGCCCAGCCCTTTTAGAGGCCAGGAGGGCTGGACGCTTAAGTCCCTGGGCCAGTCACACTTGGTCCTGACCAGCCTCATGCCCGTATCTCCACATGACAGCATCATTTTCAGTGGGTTCCACAGTATGAAAAATTATTGTAAAATACTGAAAGATATTTCACATGAAGTATTTACCACAGTGCCTGACACAGTAAACACTTGGTAAATATTAACCACTATCATATTTATAAAACTGTTAAACCCGTTAGTAAAATATTTGGGTATGTCAAATCATTCACAGGAAGGGAGACACATTCTAGGGCTGTATCTTGTTGTCAAGTAATTTAAATTAAGAGAAACTGTTATGTTTCTATGTTGATCTTAAATTAAGAGACACTGATATGGTTTTTATCATAACTTAAAAGTAGATACACAAGCCAGATTCCCTTTGCAAAACAGGTAGATGATCACAGAATGAGTTCTCTCTCTCATATCAAAGTTCCTAATTGATTAGTCCCAAAATGTACTTGAAACTCGATTCCCCCTTAAATGAAATAGTCAGTGGAATCTACCTTATGCTGTTCCTTTATAATGCAAAAAAACCCAAAAAATATTTTGAAATCAGCTTTTTTGATTTATCTACTACTGCTTTTTTAAAAAATTTCATCTTTATTGAATTTTTTACATTACCTTTTAGTCCCCTTCTTTCCCTTCCTTTGCTGTTTAAATCCATTCTTATGTATGCCTACTTTTGAGGGGAAACTGGACAGAATACACTGAATAAAAACCATGTTTTCAAATTGAAAAAATTTGAAGAATGAAGTACCATTCAAGAGTAAGGTGCAATTCAAAACCACAATGAGATACCACTTCATACCCACTGGGATGTCACATCCACTGTTTAAATAAAAGACATAAGAAGTGCTGGTTAGGCATAAAGAAACAGAACCTATATTTCCAGTGGTATTATAAAATGGTAAAAACCACTCTGGGAGAAAAATTTAGAAGTTCTTCAAAATGTCAAACATAAAAGTTATAATATGATCCAGCGATTTCACTCCTACATATATATTCAAGAGAAATGAAAGCATATGTCCACACAAAAAAATACGAATGGCATTATTCGTAATAGCATCTTTATTCATAATAGCAAAAAAGTAGACACAATCCAAATGTCCATCAACTTATAAGTGGGTAAACAAAATGTGCTAAACATGCAAACACTGGTACATCATTTAAATATCTGTTAATAAAAAGGAATAAAGCAGTGACACATTCAATAACATGACTGAACCTAAAAAAACATACTAAGGGAAAGAAGGCAGTCACAAAAGAATACATATTTTATACATGAATGACTCCATTTATATGAAGTATCCAGGATGTATAACTATAGAGACAAAAGTAGGTTAATGGTTCCCTGCGGCTGGGAGGGTTAGGGAGAAGTGGGAAGTGGCTCAAATGGGTATGGATTTTCTTTTTAGAGTGATTAAATGTTCTAAAATGGATTTTGTTGCATAACTTTCTGAATGCATGAAAAACCAATGAACTGCACACTTCAAATGGGTGAAATGGGAAGTTATTTATAACTAAATAAAAAGGTTTTTTTTTAAGAGTAAGATGCCATAACATTCAAACCAAGCCAGCAAATAAAGTTAGAAAAAATACTGCAGGGTTTTAATGCTCAGAAACGGGGCTTGGCTGCCACAGGCAGATGTCTCCCAGCGCTCTTTGGATCGGAGGTGAATCTCTTTTGGATCAGGGAAACAGAATCAGAAAACAGGAAGAAAAAGAATTGGTGAGGCAATCAGCCCTCAATTTTTTTTATCTATCCACTTTACACTTTAGAGATAAGTCTTTTAGGCTTATTTATCAAAAAGAGGTGTACAAAAAAGAAAAAATAGGAAGATGTCTCTCTCAACTTAACAAACAGAAGATTTCCCCCCCTTTCCCCCCATTCAACTCCCAGCATTTAATTCTAATTTGTTCACTGAAAATGAGAAATAACTCAGAGGCTCTTAATACTCAGCCTATATATTTTAAGTTTTCTCTCTCTGTACCACATGGAAAATCATTAATTAGAAGGTTGGCTGGTGAGCCTGAAGTCCAGAGCAAAAGGAAATGAGTAAATCAAATGTTTAATGAAATATTTCTCAAAAATGTGTTCCATAGAGGGGTTCCATACAAAGAGGGTCTCATGATGAAATGATTTTGGGAAATGCAGTATGGTTATATTAACAATACTCATATGGTTCCTCGTATTCATCACCACTGGAAATAGCACTGCCAATGTTGGCGGAGGCTCCCCTCTCCCACAGACCCTGGGCTCTAGAACACTGGCCTCTGCAACTTCCCTTTATACTGCACCCAAGGCTAACCAATTCTTCTTCTGAACCATTATTTTTTTAAAATGCAGCTTTTTTTATTTTTAAAGATTTTATTTATTTATTTTTAGAGACAGGGGAAGGGAAGAAGAAAGAGAGGGAAAGAAATATCAATGTGTGGTTGCCTCTCCTGCATTCCCTACAGGAGACCTGGCCCAAGACCCAGACATGTGTCCTGACTAGGAATAGAACTGGCGACCCTTTAGTCCCAGCCTGCACCCAATCCACGGAGCTACACCAGCCAGGGCTGAACAATTATTTACAATCCACTTAGAGTCAAATCTTCAGAGATACAGGAGGTATTATCTTCCACTTCAATTAAATATTGCAGCTAGTGTCTTCAATTTCTCTAAAAATGAAGATAGCCCTATTGATTTTCTTTGATTAACTATAAAAATTATGTATGTGCATTGCAAAAGAAATCAGGTGCTCAGGAAGATACAAAGAAATAAAAATCACATTTAAATTTATCACTCATGAACACTATATACATTTTGGTGATCATTCTTTCAGAAATCTCTCTACTTACATATATACTCAATAGATACCTAATTTTATGTAAGTAGTATCATAGTATACATGATACACTGTATAAGAAATTTTATTTTTCAGATTATCCTAAACTATATAAATTTCAGAATTTATCAAATAAGAAATATGATATATTTCTAAAGAGAATATAATAAATATGTCCAGAGTTACATTATGCTTTCTCAGGTTTTAAATTCTCATTTGTTCTCCATTATCTAAAATTTTTCCAAATAATTCTGGCCTTGATGGTTGGCCAGCATAAAACCAATAGCAACAAAGTGCCAAGCACTGGTGGGTAAAGCATTCCCTGACCAGGTCCAATTGTGTCCTAGAATTTTCAGATACAGGAGTTGGGATTATCAGCTCTTGAACACGTCATCTTGTTCTTCTCCCAATTTACAGAAGCTAAAATGAGACCGACTCAACAGAAATATCTCTGCAATTGCTAAATTTGGAGTTAATATGTCTCCTCAAAGTGAACCCTTGAAAATATGTAAGACATTAAGACAGTCTTTGAAAGATCAATTCCCCGCAGCCAAAGAAAAAACTGCTCACCAAATTAATTATCTAAATAATTCTGGTACAGCTTAGTTCCCACCATCCCTTCCACTCATTTGTATTGCTCCCCCAGGGATCTTTCTAACTCACAAATGCAATCATCACTGTCTTCTAAAAAAGTCTTCAGTGAGTCCCATTTTCTACAGGTAAAGTCCAAACTCTTAAGCATGAATTACCAGGCTTTCCTGGCACACTTACTGCTAAAATTTTCTGCACTTCCCAACCCCAGCAGGTTGCCATACACCAAATGCTCTACGCTGTGCTACACATTCTGGCCTTGGCTGTTTCTTTTTCCCAAAACGCTCACTTTCCATCACATCCTATCCTACCTGCAAACTTCTACTCTACTTTAAAAAATGATTATTTATTGATTTTGAGAGGAAGAGAGGAAGGGGGAAGGAAGAGAGAAAAAAACATAGATTGTTGTTTCACTTATTTATGCATTCATTGGTTAATTCTTTATGTGCCCTGACTGGAGGTCGAACCCACAACCTTGGCATACCAGGATGATGCTCTAACCTTTTTGACCCCAAGGACCAGTTTCACAGAAGACAATTTTTCCATGGACAGGGAAGGCGGGGGCAGGAGACGGAGCTCAGGCAGTAATGCCAGCAAGGCTTCCTGCTTGCCCACCCCACACCTCCTGCTGTGCAGCCGGGTTCCTAACAGGCCACTGACCACCGCTGGTCTGTGGTCAGGGGTTGGGGATTCCCTGCTCTAACCAACTGAGCTACCTGGCCAGAGCTCTCCTCTACTTTTAAGAGGCAGCTTAAATGTCTTCTTCCTTGACCCATTTGGACAGTACCTGGCAGAATAGAGAAGCTCAATAAACACTGCTCTTTTTGATGATGCAGTTACCTGGATGCTTATGATTTCCCAATTTAACAATGAAGTCCAAGATCCTGCTTTTTATGAAAGGCCTTGACACATATTAGTGACACACCAGGGATAAATATTATAAGGAATATATCAGTCAAAAGTACAGTGGATTTCACTGCACTAAAATTATTACCATAATTAGGTTTTCCATATTACCTGTAAAATATTATTTGAAGTCAGATTGGAAAGTATTTTAAATCAAGTTTTGAAAATACTATAGGCAAAATAACATTATTATAACAGAATTTATAAATTCTGAACTAAGGTATACCAGAATTATTTATAAAACTTAGGTGTCTGGCTTCATATAAAGCTTTCTGTGGAACTCATACCACATGTTCTATTTACCAAAGCTAAAACTGGATATGCTCCTTTAATAAGAAGCTGATCAGGGCTAAAATGTTCGAAGAATTACACCACGGATTGATCCTCACTGTCTAACATGGAAACAACTTTAATGAACACCTAACATGCTGTATAGTGTAAGTGTGTTTATCCCCTGCCCGCCCCCCACACCCTCCATCCTTCTTTCTTCTTTTAAAACAAGAAAAGAAAACCAGAATTTGTTTGGTCATGCAGACTTCCTCTCAAAGCCTGATCTTCCAGTAGATGCTGACCGTATCTCCCAGGTCCAGGAGCCAGTATTGGTCAGACAAGCAACCAGTACATGAATTTCCCTGCAGATTGTTATTGGGCCGGGAAAAGGAGACCCCACTGGCTCAACCAACCTGAAGGGAAGGATGCACACTGCACGAGAGAGAACAGGCTTCCTCGAAATCTCCAGCCAGGCATACACAAGGAAGCGTGCAATTTTGATCTCCCCTAGCAGCCACCTTTGACCACAAGGAAACTCAGCCTTAGATTGGAGCTCAGAATGATCGGAGAGGGGGGGTGGTGGTGGTGGGAAGAGGACAGCAACAAAGGGGAAAGGAAGAGAGTGTTGCGCAAATATCTGTCTCCCCTCTCACCATACCTCCTCCTTCTTCACTGTGATCCACTAGCCTTTACACCAAAGCCTATTTACCCCTGGCACTTGGGTGACCAGACTTTTGGCAGTGTGGTGTTACAGAATCCTAAAATTATAAAATGTTAGGTGTAGAAAGTTGAAAAAACTAACTTTAAGGAATTCTGTGGTTTTCCCCAAATCAGTCTTCTAGTTCATTCAGTGACAAAACAAATAGGTATTTAAATTCCTAGCCCAGATTTTTTTTTCCGGTATGCCATAATTTAAACCTGAAAAACAGGATAATTAAATAATTAAAGGGGGGCTAACACTATCCTTTGCCATAAAAAGCTAGTTCCATCAACTCCTGTAACAAGCTCTGTTCTCTAAGCATGCAATTAATCCAGAATTCAATGTAAAATAACACTGAATCATATTCTTTTTATCCGAAAGAGTAATATTAAATGCGGTGGGTGGGTGGGAGTAACAGCGGCCCCTCACGCTCACACAGGTTTAAGTGTGGAAGAAGTCAGACATCAACACATGAGCACTCGCATCAACTTTCTGTTCTCTCTTTGTGGTCACAAAAAAGTGTTATTTCGTTGACTTCTTTCTTAGTAAGTTTCAATTTTTAAGGCTTTTCCAAAGAATGGAAGAATGAGTGCACGAATGAACAAATGAAGGAATGGACAAAGACAATGGATAATTACTCCAAGCCTTTGGAGGGGCAGCAGTGTAGACTGATAAGGAAGAACACAGGCTCTGAAGCCAGATTGTCTGGGCTCCAAGACCAGCTACACGAATCATTAAATGTGTGACCTTGGCCAAGTTACTCAACCTCCGGTTCCTCTGTTTCCTTATCTGTAAAGTGGAGAAGGTAACAGTACATACATCGTAAAGTTGTGAAGATTAAATGAGATTAGAGGCCTGATGTGAGGTAAACCCAAAGGATAAGCATGCTATTGTATTAGTGTTCTGTTACTACTGCAGGGCCAGTGGACACACTTGTTTCTGGGCACAGTACTGTCAGCTGGGAACAGCCAAAACACTAGGCAAAGTTTAGCTGATAGGAAAGAGCCAAGGGCTCCAACCAAAGGCCAACTGAAGAGAAAAGACATTGGCCTTAATTTTATGAGTTACAGAGACCTTTTCTTAGTTTCTTTTCTCATTCAAGAAATAGATGGGAGCTGACATAGCAAGACAGATGGGAGAGAACTCAACATGAAACAGAAGAAAACAGCTACAATAAAAATGCTTTAAAAGTTTTTTGATTCTTAATTACTGAGTGCTACCATTCATGAGGAATATTTTAAGGGCCTCAAAACTATTAAAATGGTAATTAGGTCCCAAGAAAACAAGAACCAATTCAATTACACGCTGGATGCTTTAAAATTTAAAGTGCTCTATTAACAGGGTTTTAAATGGAGCATAGTTATAATTACAGGTCCATGACCAACCTTAAAGCCAAAGTGTAGGTTCCTGGCTGGCGTTGGCTCTCCCGAATGAGGTAGCTCCCCTCAGCCACACTCAAGAGCTGGTCTGCTGCTTCTCGGGAGATCATGCCGTGAAACCTAAGAAACAAAGTCAATATAGAAACTGCATGCCTTCCACCTTTTTCAATAAAACAAGATAAAACAAACCCCCACCTTTTCCTGTTGTTTTCTAGACTGCCATATAATCAGAGGGGAGCAGTTGAGTTTAACTATGCCTGTGTTTCTCTGGGCCTGGCCCCTGGCCAGCTTCTTGGTGGTGATAAAAACAGCACCAGTGTAGCTACCCAATCCATTTAACAATCGCAACACCAAAATTCACATCTATCCATCAAAAGGAAGACCAACCACCCGTCTTGAGAAAACAGTGCTCTTCTTATGTGGCCATCTGACCATATGGGCATGCAAAAAAATATACAGGAATGTGTCCCATTTCTTTTCTTCATATTAACAGCACTGCTCCAAAATTTTGGCTCAGAGTCTACATTGGCGATTTTCCAAGACCCTGGGTTGCCCTTAATTGGCATGATTGCCCAATAATGTGCATAATCTGCATCACTGGGTATTCAAGCCGAAAGCAAAGAACTGTAATACTTGCTTTCACTCCTTGCTAAAACCTACTTTTGATTAAAGGAGAAAAAAGGAGGAAGGAGAATAAATACACTCTTTACACAAACACAGTAGACTCATCTATAACACTCAGACCTAAAACATTGAAAGAGAACACTATGTCAGTGGTGGTTGATGATTATTATTAAAAATACAAAACCACCTGACATTTTCATGAGGATTTACACACTTTACAAAGAACTGACATATACATTATGTCCTTTTAGTAACTCAAAAATAACTGAATGAAGTGACAGCTCTAACAAAACTTTGCAGCTTTTACTGGTAAAACAAAATAAAACAAGTCTCTTGAATTTGGAATAATATATTTAAAAGGCCCTGAAATGGCACCTTAAAAATTTAGAAACCTTACTAGGGTCCAGCTAGCAACTTTTTGAGCTTTTCCTCATGGAAATGATGAGTCTCGATTTAAGTCTTAAAACAGTTCATGGTGGGCATATTCGAATCATGACAATGAGAACAGCTAGGTTTAACAATAGTCTGGAATTTCTTATCTTCATAAATTCCCCGGTCTCTCAGAACCAGGTCCACTCGGACTCTGCTGGAGCAAGAAGATGGTAACCTGTCGCTACCATTAGATTAGTATATTGATATATTAAGTTTACCTGTCACAAATTAATACAGTTAGTATAATTTATCAATGATATCTGTTTAAAAAACTCAGTTTAAAGAAGAATGCCATTCAAGAAAACAAATTTTACAACAAAACCCAACAATGGTATTTTAAAAACAAAACTACTCATAACAGTTGACCCAAAATTTTCACCCCATAAAAAGCTGTATGCACTGAAATGTTTCTTATGGTGAGACATTTAATAATATAGTCATGTGCCACTTAATAACAAGGATACATTCTGGAAAACGTGTTGTTAGGCACCTTTATCATAGAGTGCACTTACACAAACCTAGACAGTACAGCCTACGGCATACCTGTGTGGTATGCCAACCACTGTTACATGTGCAATCTGTCACTGACCAAAACATCATTATGCAGCACATGACTGTATACTTTCAATGCAACCTAAATGCCAAGAGCAGAGAAATGACTAAATTATGGTACAACCATAAAGAACATCAGTGCTCCCCCAAACTCGTAAGTGCCTATGTTCTATTCACAAGAGTCTACAAAACTTAACCAGAATTTTAAATAATTTAAAAATCTCTGCTACATACATTATTAGCTAATAGGATATTAAGTGATGAAAAGCAAATGATTTTATTTGGGGAATGATGAGATTATAGGTGACTTTTATTCTTTCCCCCAAATGGCTATATTTCTGTATTTTTAAAAAAATAAGAAGAAAATTAAAGACTTTAAAAATGATTATAACATTTTTATAGAATAGAAAAATTCTCATTATTAATATTAAATAGAAACACCAGGCTACAAAAATTTTAATATCTCAATTTTATAAAAACAATTAAGAAAGCTTTAGAAGATAATACTTCAAACTATTTATATTAGTCATTTCTGGGTAGCATGAATTTACTTACAGAAAACTTGGAAAATAAAGAAAAGTATAAATATGGAATAAACCACCCATACCCCAACACACATATGTATGTATGTGTATATATATCTAAATGATTAATATGTACAAATACATACAAATACGAGGTCTGTCCAGAAGGTATACAGCCATGTAATATAAAAAATAGAGACACTTACGGAAGAAGATACAAGAAATATTGCACCCAAGACAATAATGCCTCAGTCCCCTTCAAAGTAAGCACCTTGGGACCTCATCGCCCATCACCATCAGCAGCCTTGTTTTATTTTCCTGAATCTCATCAATGGTATGAAGTCTCTTCCTTTTCAAAGGTGATTTTAGTTTTGGGAAAAGCCAGAAGTCTCAGGGTGCCAAATCTGGGTCATAAGGGGATTGAGTCATTTGGGTGATTTGATGTTTTGCCAAAAAAACTCTACACAAGACATGATGCATGAGCAGGCACACTGTCATAATAAAGCTGCCAATGACCAGTTGCCCATAGCTGCAGCCTCCTGAATCATTCTAATAGTTTCCACAGAGGAATGTTCAAGCTTAATGCAAAATTTGATGCAGATCTGTTGCTTTACTTGCTCAGTCATTTTGAATGTGACAGCCACACAACACATATGCTCACTCAACAGCGTCTACCGCCCCCACTGACTAGTACAGTGAAGTCATCATTGTTCACACATGTGCATTCCAGTCCACTCTCCTTGGCTGCCAGGTTACACTGGTGTTGCACAAGCCATTCCCATTATATTAACAGTGGCTGGACTTTTTCTGGACAGACCTCCTATATATCACATACTCACTGTATTTTTCACATATACTTCTAGGACTATTTATTTACTTGTATGGCTTGCATCTTTACTTGAACATTATTACATACATTTCCCCATGCTATTTTCATCTCTATTCTTGTTCTTGTTTTCTGTGTTTTACCAATTAGACTATATTTATAATCAGAAAAATAATTTCACTAGTCCAAATTTGAATACCTCCTTCATCTTGCTTTTATTTTTACTAAAGCATCCATTTACCTGTCTCTCTTACATATTCCAATCTTTAAAATGTTTTCTGATAATCCATACTTACTCTCTTCCATAATACTTTGGTCTGTTTTCTACCTATGGGGGGAAAAAGATATTTGTGAAAATGCAAATGTTCAGAACATTACTCAATATTTTGCATGTGTGACAAACTAAAGTATATATTGAGAAAGAGAAAAAAATCAGAGCCTGGAGTTCCAGTTCTATCAGCAGATTAAATGTGCTATTCGGACTGGTCACCTCAGCTCTTCAACCTGTTCCATATCTATAAAACACTCTGTATGTAAAAAGAGTTGGACAAAATTATCTTTCATTTCCAGGATTTTATGAATCTGAAAAAATATTTACATCACTTTATCCAAAAAGTAAAACAAAACATGCAAAAACTTAATGCCACAATTTTGTCAGAACGACTGTGACTTTCTCTCCCATCCTCTCCCATCCTGTTACTCCACAGTCCCCCTGCTGTTAACATCTCAGTATCATCTTGCCTTTCTGTTCTCCCATCAGTGCTTCCCTCATCACAATTAACCTCCCCTAGCTTTTCCTGCCAGGTGTGCTGGCTGTATGAAGATAAAGAAAGGCTCCGCAGAAAAGAGTCTAAGGAATTTGCACTGGGATAGACTGAAAGAGAGTATTTGCTGGTTCATGTAAGAAATATTTACTGAATGGCAGAATGTGATAGGCACTGTCATGCAAGGAAGGGGACACATCACTGAAATAAGGCAACAAATGCCATTAGTCATTTGAAACTGACATTCTAATGAGGAGAAAGACAATAAAGAAGTTTAAAGAAATTTTAAAAAGACAACAGAAAGTAATCATCAGTGCTATAATGAAAATAAAAATGGGTAATGTAACAGGGAAAGCTAGTGGGTAGTCAGCAGAGGCCTTTCTGAGAAGATGGCAGTTAAACTTGGTCCTGAATGACAAGAAGCCAGGCCTAGCTGCAAAACCATGGGAATGCAATAAGCTTTCCCTAGAAGGTGCCTGGGTGACACCACAGACCACATTTATTAAGTTCAGGCTATGTGCTAGGTAGGTGTTGTAAGTACACACGAAGATCATTAATTTTCACAATGAGGTATAAATTATGCTATTTCAGCCTCATAAAATAGCATTTACTGATGAAGAACGGAGTATCAGAGAGGTGAGGTAGCTTGTTCAAGGTTACAAGGTGGTAGAGCCCAACACACCCTTGGGACTCTTGTTCAGGAATAGCGAAAAGGGCCCTCGGTCTGTGTCTGTTTGACACTGACTCATCTGAGCTAGTTTAAGTCTGGCAGTTCGCAAAGCAACTCAGTATCTGTCCGTTAGCCTCCGTCTCCCTTAACCTGTATCCAGAGCCGGACTGCCAAGTCCAGTTACCTGCCACTGGCCATCAAGGCCTGATACTGCTTTCAGCAAACTTGAGATATTTATTTATATTGTAGGAAAAAACTGTGTTTCTATGAAAAACTATGGATCACAGCATGCACTACTATTTTATATCATTCCATACCAGCTCATTGAAATCTTCCTTATTCTTTTTGTTATACTTTATTCAATTAGCTTCCTATGGACAGACATTAAGGTTTCCCCCCTAATACTCTACTACAAATAGTTCTACCATAAAAAACTTAAGCACATTTTATTGCACATTTGGACAGGTAATTCATCAGGGTAAATCCCCATAACTTGGACTGGTAAGATAAATGAGGTATAGTTTTGTTAGACATTACAAAATTCTCCTAAAATGGTAGTATTACCCATTCCCATCAGCAATATACAAGTGTCTGCTTCCTCACAGGCTTACCAATGAAATATATTTTAAGCTTTTGAACTTTGCCCATCTGAAAGGTGAAAATGGTCTTGCCACGTTCAGGGTCCGGCACAAATAAGTCCCTTTTTATTACAAATTCATAAGCATGTAATTCTGTAACATAACAGTATCACACTCAAGCACATCATATGACATTTTAGGTGAAATGTTCAAATTAAAACTATAAATTATCACACCCATATTATTACCCTACCAACCACACTCAAGCAGGTCTTACTTCTGCTGGTGCCTGTATTTTAATTTGCATTTCTCTTATTATTAATTAAACTGAGTATCTTTTCCTATATATTGTCATATATTCTATTTTTTTGGTGAACTGTCTATATCTTTGCTTATTTTTACCTCATGATTTAGATTTTTTTAATGGAAAAATTACTCCAACTAATACTTCCATGATGCCTCAAGCTTTGTTTTAAAAAGCAAAGAATAAACAAAAAATGGAAGAATGTATAAACTAAAAAAACTTAGTATCACTTAAACCTTTCCCCCAAATGTAAATAATACATAACACTTAATAATACTTAAACCTTTACTGTCATATTCTATATTGTGTTTCCAGACATTCTTTTAAACAGTGAGTTATTTCAGGAGAGAAGAATAGGGATAAAAATGCATTCAAGTGACAGTTTTACGATGACAACTAGTGTAAAGGGTTAATTTCACAAATAACCAAGCCACTGAAGAAGGTCCAGCTTTGGGAAACAAATAACTGAGAGAGATTTCCCGGTACACTCACCTCATTAGTACAAGTAATTCTTCGAGGGTGAGGCGCTTCCTGCTGCAGCTGATACACTGCGGGAAGGCAGAAAGTAAAAGGTGTCAGTTTCTGTCATGCAGAACATCTGAATATATTAGGAACCATGAACTGGCTGCTTTTTTATGTTCACAAGAACTGTGGTATAGCCCTATTTTTTTTTTTTTTTGAACAAAGCAAAGAAAGTGAGCCAAACTAAATTTCATGCAAGCCCAGAAGCAAGCACCAATAGAAAAGTCATAATCCACACAAGTGTCTCTCTACCTTATAACCAGTCATTACTGGACACCTGGTCTTGTTCTCCAGAATCAAGTACCTGGTCATTTACTGTCCCCAATTCTTTTTGCCTATATTACAAAGCTTCTCTCCAATATAAACCAATAATGATTACATATTTTTAAGTACAGTATTAAGTATCAAACTTGAAAGTAAAATTAGAATTTATAGGCTAGAAGTAACACACTTGTTTTTTTCCCATTTATATCATGAATGATCTATTTTCAAAGATAATCTCCCTTAAAAACAAAATTTCTGAGCCAAAGTTACTACCACTTATTCAACTAGGGCAAATGAATTTTTTAAAAAATCAGGTACTGAAATAACTTGCCAAAGAGAGGATAATTTTTAGGGTATTTCAAAACAGACCATTAGAAATTATACCAATACCTTAGACTTTTTTATTTGAAATGAAGAAAGAACAGAATGTGTGGCTATCAGAGGAAGTGTGTTTATGTACGTCTAAATTTATCTCTTAGAGAGAATGTGTTTTGTATTTCAACATTATCACATATAATTGAATCTGAGTTAATACATACACATTTTGTCACCATAACATCAAACATCCCAGACATCTGGTGTTAGCTGATAACAAATGACTCAGATTTTAAGTGGATATCCATATAAAGGCCTCACCTCTGATCATATTCATTCATATGTAGCACAGGAACATATATAAATATATACAATCAGGACTATATACATATACAACTAGACTGTATATGCATATGCATGTATATGTACATACAACATATGTATGCTGAGAACAGGCACACAGCACTGCTCCACACTGCTATGTATGCAAAGGCGATACAGCACTGCGCCTGAGAACGGGAGCTCCTGAACAGTCCGCCTGGGGTTTGTCTGAACACTGGGGCTCTGCATATTGTGCTTCAGTTTCCTCACTTGTAAAATGGAGATACAAATAGTGTCTACTTCACAGAATACTGAAAGGATTAAATAACTTACTATATGTAAAAAACAAAACAGTCCTTGGCACAAAATAAATAATAAAGATCAGTTATAATTACATGTAGTTAACTGATATTAATATACAAAATTCTTTAAGTAGTACTTGAGTACCAGAACGTATCTTGAGTTTATCACCCAACGATACCATGTGATGCTATAATTAAAAGGTACTGAGAAGATACATACAGCTTTACTGTTTAAAAATAAAAAAAAATAAGCAAAGCCCTTTCTCACTTAGTAATGTTTGAAATTCTGACAGAAATGTATCCTTTTGCCTTTTCCTGGTTGCAAAAATCCCTAAAAAAGATAGCACATTAAAGTATTTTATTGTGTGAGTTAGTTTTTCAAAAACATTCCTGTGAATATATTTTAATGGGTTAAAAAGATCTGAAGGGAGGAGTTTGGAGGCGAGGAAGGGAAGAAAGGCGAGCACTGGAACCCGCTCTGTCTGTGTGTCATCCAGAGATATCTGGAACTCTCCCTCCTTCTGAGGAGCCAAAATATGATTGGCAAAAAAGGGAGGATTTTGCAAGCCTATTCCTCCATAGTGGTATCTGTAAGATGTGAAAATTCAGTTCACATTTCTGTTTTGATAATTCTCAAAAGAGCAGTTATTTGGGTTGGCCAGAAAGTTTGTTCAGTTTCCCCATAAGCTATCTTGACTAGTGCTGAGTTAGGTTTCATTAACTTCATTTGAAACAATTTTGTTAGATTGTATTGTGGCAACTATCTTAACAGCGTGTTTTTTAAAAAAACTTACCAAAATTGGTGAATTTTTGTGTAGCCATTTTAATATTGAAGGTGGAAGAAAAGAAGTGAGATTTTTGGCATATTATGCTTTATTATTTCAAGAAACGTAAAAACACAACTGAAATTATTTGTGCAGCATATGGAGAGGGTGCTATGACTGATCGAACGTGTCAAAAGTGGTTTGTGAAGTTTCATACTGGAGATTTCTCACTGGATGATGCTCCATGGTCGGGTGACCAGTTGAAGTTGATAGCAATCAAATCAAGACATTAATTGAGAACAATCAATGTTATATCATGCAGCAGATAGCTGACATACTCCAAATATCCAAATCAAGCATAGAAAATCATTTGCACCAGCCTGGTTAAGTTAATTGCTTTGATGTTTGGGTTCCACATAAGTTAAGTAAAAACCTTCTTGACTGTATTTCCACATGTGATTTTCTCCTTAAATGTAACAAAAATAATTCTTTTTCAAAACAAACTGTGGTGGGCGATGAAAAATGGATACTTGGAATAATGTGGAGTCGAAGAGATCATGGGGCAAGCAAAATGAACCACCACCAACGACACTGAAAGGCAGGTCTTTCTCCAAAGAAGGTGATGTTGTGTATGTACATGGTGGGGTTGGAAGGGAGTCCTCTATTATGAGCTCCTTACAGAAAACCAAACAATTAATTCCAACAAGTATGGCTCCCAGTTAGACCAACTGAAAGCAGCACTAGATGAAAAGTGTCCTAAATTAGTCAACAGAAAATGCATAATCTTCCATCAGGATAATGCAGGACCACATGTTTCTTTGATGACCAGGTATAAACTGTTACAGCTTGGCTGGGAAGTTCTGATTCATCCACCACATTCACCAGACATTGCACCTTTGGATTTCCATTTATTTCAGTCTTTACAAAATTCTCTTAATGAAAAAATTTCAATTCCCTGGAAGACTGAAAAAGGCACCAGGTACAGTTCTTTGCTTAAAAAGATAAAAAGTTTTGGGAAGACAGAATTATAAAGTTACTTCAAAGATGAAAGAAGGTAGTGGAACAAAACAGTGACTATGTTATTCAATAAAGCTATTGGTGAAAATTAAAAATTATTTTACATTTACTTTAAAACCAAACAAACTTTTTGGCCAACCCAATACCTTTCGTCAAAAAAAAAATGCTTTAGAAAGCACTACCATCTATGTAAATTCAATTATTAAAATTAAATGGTAGTCGAGGACATCAGAAGTTACTAGACAAAGTAAAACATTGATTTTCATTCTAAGAACAAATACTCTAGTATCTGGTTATCATCAGTAATTTTCACCTTTTCAGTAAGCAAACATTAAGATAAGCCAGTATGAAAAAAAAAAGGATTGACTATATTGTCATATGAGAATTTCAACCTGCATTTTTATTAGTTTTATTGGGTATAGTTGTGCTCATGGAGAGGAGTGATTTTTATATAAGTGCCTCCTCACTGGCTACCAATGGTCAGTCTAGCCTTAAGACATGTTGTAAATAAGTAATACATGTTATTTATTTGGATACTGTATAACTGAATATAACATGAATTCAGGGAACACATTAAAAGGACCATTTAAAAACTATACATAGTAATAAAGACTAATTAATGCAGGCCCTTCTTTTTTTTAAAGATTTTACTTATTTATTTTTAGAGAGAGGGGAAGGGAGGGAGAAAGAGAGGGAGAGAAACATCAATGTGTGGTTGACTCTCACGCGCCCCCTACTGGGGACCTGGCCTGCAACCTAGATGTGCCCCAAAAGGGACTCAAACCGGCTACCTTTGGTTCACAGGCCTGCGTTCAATCCACTGAGCTACACCAGCCAGGGCACAGGCCCTTCTAAATTTGAAATATTTGGTCATTTAAACCAGAACTCAGCTGATATTTAAATTGCATAATCATTAACTGAATTCACTAAAAATTAATAGCTAAATTATTAAGTGAGAAGATACACGATTAAACTACTTAACATTTTAAAATCATCTCAGATCTGTCAACACTTATATACTTATTAATGAATTTCTCATTAAAATGTATAGACAATACATTTTTAATCAAGTTCCAAGATCACAAGTTGGTATCTTGAAGTTGAAATTGGCTCACATGTTTGATTTAAATTTCTTAACATTTAACAAAAGCAAAAGAGAATTCCAGCTTCTCTTTTAGAGTTTTACATGAACAACCACAACAAAGGGGACCTAACTATGAGCCACTCCCTACAGACAGAACACTCATGCTCTGCTTTCCCACCATCCCTACCTGGTTTGCTTGCCTTATTTATTACATGTTAGGGCCCTGGTTTAATTCAAGCAATACAGCAATAAAATAATTTTTATTTAAAGAGAGTCCTCAACTTAGAGACTCCTCATTAATTCTATTTTCCCACTGGTCTGTGTTTGTAAGGCTTTAAAATTACATTTTCACAAGCTTAACTGAACCCAAACTGGAAAGCAGAACAGAGCCATGGGTAAAATTAGTTTCTCACAGAGTCACAGAGAAAATCTTTCTTACAGATGCTCGCTGTGAAAAGCTATACAAATCCCACCATGCTAAAAACAGGGGGAAAAACTTAAGTTGAAGCTTTTGACATTAAGACTTAACTGTCTCCCTTTAGTTTTATAGATGTAATACATATTGTAAGTTAACAATCAAAACATTTTGAATAGTTCTTGCTTTGCCCTTACCTGCTTACATGGACTGACATAACTCATTTTTTTAAAATCTCAATCCATGTAAGCTTTATTAGCATTTTGAGAAATTTTTAAATTAAAAAATATAATTCACATCACAGAGAAAATGATGAATGTATTATGGTTTGTCAGTCACAGAATTTACTGTCACTTATCAACTCTCAACAAGCTATCGCTGGGCCTGGCCTCAGAATTAAACAAAGTATCATGGCTCAATTATTAAGGGTGCTGGGCATGGCTCACAACTCCAGTTTCTTAAAATTTCAGTCTCAATTAATGAAATAAGGATGCCATGGGCTTGTCAGTCTATAAAAGTTTTCCTATTAAAATACACAGATACCTGGACAGATGAGCTTCTTCAGGTATTATTAAATAAAACACCTTACTGGAGGTTATACACAGTTAGCTGAATATAAATTATAAAATTGTCTGACAGTGGCAAAGACAAAACAAACAAAAAGCAAATTAAAAAACTCAACCAAAATCATTATTTTTTTTCTAGGATTAGATTTTGACAAAGACATTTAATAACCTACATGATCGTCATAACAATTACTTCAATGTTAAAATGCAATCTTTACATGTTTTCTTGTTATTTAAATTTTGTACATATTCAATTTCTTGGAAGACAATATCATAATTTTATAAGAAAATTCAAAGGATCAATTTTTTCAAGTGAACTTTTCCACTAGGCTTTAATATAGTTTAATCATAAAATTTCCTTGAAGTGGAATGATGTTTTTTCATTTGATGGTCAGGAGATAAAGTCCATTCTAATAATTTCTTCCTTGTTTCTACTATAAAAATGATGGAGGGGGGAGGCTCTGGCACTGAAGTCACTAAAAGAAACTACAAAACTCAACAGCAGTACTCTTACCACAAAAAGAAATATGTCATTTCTAAAGACAAATGGTACCTGCCAGAAGATAAGAAGAGGCAGAAAATACAAACTGCATATACTCCATTCAGTGATCAAATTCTTCAGGGGGAACGAAATCACCACCATGACTTAATTACAGTCTGAGGCTGTGTAAATGCTCTTACACAAAAAATGTGTAAGGCACAAGTTGGAGCCAAGGGAACCAAGATAAACTGAAAACCAAAAAATGCAGAAAAGAATTTTAAATAGGTTTCCCACCAATTAGGTTATGAGACAAAACCTTTAGGAGGTTAAAGAAGATTAGTCATTTTTATACATGCTTTGAACTATACTCCCCAGAAACAAAAGGCAGCAGTGCGGGTGGAGGCAAATGCATCTTTGGCAATGTTTTCAGAAGCTGTTCAGATTTTGCTGACTATAATCAGCCCAATGTAACAACCTGTTAAAATAAAGCTTTCTGTTGTTCCGGGAACATAAAACCACCAAGATCTGAACTGTTGCTCCTTCAGTAAGCAAATTTCAGAAACATACCAATATCAAAATTGAAAATAACTCAACATCTACAAGATGTTAATAATCTACATCTGAAGTACAGGTTTCTTAGATTGTTTATTCAACTCTACAGACAACAAAAGCTTATAGTACTTGTTTTGCAATAGTGCTTACATGACTTTTTAAGACCTGCTTTGATTATATTAACCCTATTTCCACTTTTTAAAAATCAGAAATATCTTTTACTTGATGAAATAATATTCTCTAGGAAACAAGGATGAGAAAATAAAAGACAACCTAGACTCTTCTGAAAACATTTTTGTTTTAATGCAAAGCTTAAAGAGCAATATAGAATTCAAATTCCTTTCTTTTACATTTGGGAAGACAATTTCTAAAATAGAAAATGACTTTTCTTTTGCCATTTTTTACCCATTCTTTTTATCAAGATAGCCTCCTGATTTAACATCATTAACAGGTTCCTTCTTCACACAAAGAATGAGGATCTGAGAATAATTAAATTGCTTGAATTCTTAATTAGCTTCTCCTTGCATTAGTTTTACCAGCCACTGTCAACACACAGCTGCAGGTTCCACACTATGGACATTCCACGCAAGCTCAGAAGGATGAGATGCGTTCCACACGTGCAAACCATACCCTTGGTGGGGACCCTCCAGTTTCCCCGCAAGTACTTCTTCTATGCCATTCCCAAACCCTGCTGTGGGTCAACTTTTCAATAAGAGGTACAAAATGGAATGACTTCATATCTAATGACCCTAATATCATTATATTACTTATAAAGCACTATGTAACTCACCCACTTTAAAATTATTTTGTATACTTACAGTAAGATTTCCAAACAGGAGGTCTATATTCATCTGTATCTGAAAGAATAAACATTAAATTAACATCGCTGCATATTTACATTTGCAGGAGATATTTTAATCATTAATTAATTTAATATATATTTGCCAAGGTGTATTTGTGCTAGGCATTCTGTCAGGCACTAAAGGGCATTCAAAGGCTTTTCTTCATATTGGTCCTCATTTTCTTGGAGCACAGTTTCAAAGATGTTCAAAGAAAATTATTATATTTATTTAACGACTTATCACATAAAAATATCAAGAATAATTTTTACTGCTGGTAATTCTTAGAATCACTAAGGTAATGATGGTCAATAATGTATTTGCTTCTTTGGGCTTAATTTTATGATTATTTCACCAAAAGATCCCCTAAATCATTAAAATTTTTCTTTTTTAGTCATATTGACCAGATAACAATTTTAATCCTCAGAAATGTATTTCTATATCTGCCCCCCCCATCACATTTGTGGGATTCCAGTATAACCGGTTTTACTAACATCAGGAGAGGCAAACAGCAGGTACAAATCTTATTTCTCATACATCCTGGATAATCAAACCCAGGAAATGAGAAATACTTCAATGGGTGAGAGTGTGTCTAGGGAGCCACAAAGACCATGAGGTGAACATCTGCTCTTCAAGTCCATTTCCCCTCCCTCTGCTTGAATGCAGATGTAGGAGAGAGTGTGAAGAGGCAGTGGAAAGAGATGGGAATATAAACACGTAGGAGAGGGGCCAGTTTGGGCTGGCTTCTCATCAGTAAAGCACCGTTGAGGACTAATATTGCTAGTTATAAGCTCTGCCTGCAAGGCCACATAGCAGACACAGCATTTTGGTGTGGGGAGGTATGGCTAGCCGCATCACGAGGCTCTGCTAGCATCCAACATGAACCCATTAAGAAATCTGATGTTAAAAATCTTGGTTCCCAAGAAGGCTAGACAATTCCTGGAAAGTTTATTGAGAAGGCTGAATCCAGTATATGTAGCTAAAGTAAAAATATTCCTAGTCTCAAAACATTCAGCCCCCAACTCCCAACCTTTAAATGCACCCTGACACTTCATTTATGAGGTGTGATCGTATGGAGTCAGAGGGCTGCTGCACGGCCAGTAATAACGGGCATAAGAACACAAAAGGGAAAGTGTAAGTCATGAAGAAGTTGCTTGGCACCCAGAAGAAGTGTTCAAGTACGTTTCCTTAAAGAACAAATTAAAAATTACATGAACAAATGAATAGGAATAAAGTAATGCAGCAAATACAGTTGACTCTCATAGAGAATATAGTTGTATTCTATAGAGTCCCTGCAAACAATGAATTATTAAATTCTGAACCACTGCTCCCAGGGGAACATAAGGTTTGGCTCCTGTGGGCCTCTGGCCACATTTTCATCAACCAAATAATATATAACTTTACTTTATGTGTGTTTCTGTTTAAAAATACCTTAGTTAGTATATACTGCTGATTCACTAACACCGAACTCACAGCCAACAGCTCTGTAACTCATGCTTCATTGAAACTTATCTAACACGTGTGTTTTCTCCAAAAGACACATCGCAGACAACACTTTGGCCCTATGCTGGGGGGCCATTTTAAACAGCAAAATCACCACTTAAAAAATCACAAAAATGCAAATAAATGTGGCACTACATAGACTATGAAGAGGACAGCTGTTTACAGTATGAAAGTTAAAACAAAGCAGGCAGAGGGCCACCTTGTCTGACCTCAGCTGGGAATATGCAGGTCATGCAACTCAAATATTTTGCCACTCTGTAATCACTGGCAAATACCATGAAAATGTCAAAGGTATTTATTTTAGAATTACAAAGAAATGTTAGAAAATTTGGAAAAATACAGAATCATGAATAATAAGGATTAACTATATATGAAACAACAATTATTTAAGAAAACTGCCAACTCAGGTGAACCTGCTTAGTAATGACATAAAGTTAGGATGAGACATGACCTTAATGCAGTGATAAATATACGCCTAAATATATTTATTTTGCTAGAGTGTGTACGTGTTGTTGGTGGGGAGTAATTATTTTGAGATTTGTCTGAATAAGTAAATTATAATTAAGCCGATTATATATTTAATGGGCTAAAGTTAAATAAAATATAATTAACTCAATCATATTTTTACTTTTTTTAAGATTTTATTTATTTATTTTTAGAGAGAGGGAATGGGAGGAAGAGAGGGAGAGAAACATCAGTGTGTGGTTGCCTCTCGCACGCCCAACTGGCCCATAACTGAGGGATGTTCCCTGACTAGGAATCAAACCAGCAACCCTTTGGTTCAGAGGCCAGCCCTCAATCCACTGAGCCACACCAACCAGGACAATTATATATTTTTAATACTACAAGTTTTGCCTATGCTACTTTCCAAGGTCCCAACAGCACAAGCTGCAGTGACCAGGCACATCCTAACTCACCATGTAGAAGACACCATGTGTGGCTGGGAACAGGAAGGGCACTCAACCAGGCTGGGATCTGAATTAAACAATGTAACCTTGCCCTGGCTGGTATGGCTCAGTTGGTTGGAGTGTCATCCCCTACATAGAATGGGCAGGGGTTCAATCCCCAGTCAGGGCACATACCTACATTGTGGTTTGGGTCCCCCATGGGAGCACGTACAGGAAGCAGTGGTCAATGTTTTTCTCTCACATCAATGTCTCTCTCTTTCCCCACCCTCTCTACAAATATTTCCTCAGGTGAGGATTAAAAAAAAGAATTTAACCTTGCCCCAAGAGGTCTGGTTTTGCCCTCAGCTCCTAAGAGGCAATTTTATTTGCCTTTGAGCCTCAAGCTACCAGGGAGCAACAGTGTAACTTAGTGTGGCTTTGGGTCACATGGTATCAGCCAACCAGGAGACTAAGATTAACCACTGTGGGCAATCAATCAACCATGTCTACATAATAAAGCCCCAATAGAAACTCTGAACTCAAGGCTTGGGAGAGCTCCTCGGTTTGAAATGCTCCATGTGTATTATCACATTTCATTGCTGGAAGAATATGCACCTGATTTCACAGAGAGAGAACAAGGAAAACTTTGAGTTTTGTACTTCTCCTGGACCTGGCAATATGTGCTTCTTCACTTGGCTGGTTTCAATTTGTATCCTTTCCCTGTAATAAATCATGACCGTCAGTATGAACTTCTGGTCAAGATGGAGGCCTCAGTAGACACACTTCTCCTTCTCAAGTAACCACAAAAAGAATTACAACTAAATCTCAAAACAAGAAACATCCAGAACTGTCAGAAAATCGAATTGTATGGAAGTCCAACAACCAAGGACTTAAAGAAGCCAATTCATCTAGATGGACTGGAGGGGAAGAGATGTGGAGACCAGCAGAGAGGTGTGGTGTGCTGTGGAGAGGTGATGGCAGCAGAATGGTAATGGGCCATACAACATTTACATGTGGTGGATCAAAAATCAGGAGGGACATCTTGGGAGTGAAAGATTGCAGCCCCAGACTAGACCACACAGCCCAGGGTTCCAGTGCCGGGAAGATAAATCCCCATAACTTCTGGCTGTAAAAATCAGTGGGGGTTAGGGCAGTGGAAGAAACAGCTGACTTTTAGGAAACTGCTTAAAGGGCCTGAATGGTCTTAAAACATACACAACCCACCCACTCGGAATCAGCACCAGGGCAACAGCTGGAAGGGCTCTAGTCCCATACAGGGAGTGGATGAAGTGACTGGAAATGAGGTGAGTGTCACACAAACCTCCAGAAGCCAGGCAAGTGGCACAGTCCCCTGTCAGAGGCCTCCCCCAGCACAGAGCCACAAAGTGATAAAAGCTGGTTGCCCCACCCTGGAAATTATGACCTAAGGCTCCGCCCCACACAATTTACAGATGCCTTTTCTACAACAGGCCATGCTGCTAAGACAGGGAGTCAAAGCAGCTCTACCTAACACACAGAAACTAATACAGAGAGGCTGCCAAGTTGAGGAGACAAAGAAATATGGCCCAAATGACAGAACAGAACAAAACCCCAGAAAAAGAACTAAATGAAATGGAAACAGCCATCCTATTGGATGCAGAGTTCAAAATACTGGTGATCAGGATGTTCAGAGAACTCATTGGGTATGGCAACAACATAAAGCAAGAAATGAAGGTTACACTAAGGGAAATAAAGAAAAATCTACAGCACAGGTGGCAAACACAAGGCCTGGGGGCCAAGTCTGGCCCTCCACTTTGTTTTATCCTGCCCAGAACTTTGTTTCTACCCAGCGGCAGTGCCAGGCTCCTTGCCCCTAGTTAAGGAGTAGTTACACTTATACAGTCCTAAAATTACATTCAGCCCTTTGAAGGCAACTGTGAGGCTGATGTGGCCCCCGGTGGAAATGAGTTGACACCTCTGACCTAGACAGGGAACCAACAATGAAGGGAAGGAAGCCAGGATTCAAATCAACAATTTGAAAACCTAAGGAAGAAATAAACACTGAACCAGAACAGAAAGAATAAACAGGAATTAAAAAAAAAAAAGGATAGGAGTTCTAGCCAAGATCGAGGCATAGGTAGAAACCCTTTGCTTCCTTTTACAACTAAAAGGAGGATAATGACCAATCTAAAATCAATAAACAACCAGAAGCACCAAAAAATCAAACTGCATGGAACTCAGACAACCAAGGGATTAAAGAAAAAATCAACCAGAACAACCAGACCAGTAAGGCGGACCCCATGGGGCAGACGACTCAAAAGAACCCGAGGAGGTGCTGAGGGGTGGGGCTGACTGTGGAGCTGGGTGGTGCTGCGTGGGAGCTGGGTGGTGCTGCGTGGTGCTACGGCTCAGCTCTGAGCCGTAGCCCAGACTCAGAGCTGACTCTGGGCTACGGCTGGGGTGCAACAGTGGGAGATACTCCCAGTCTGATTCAAGAGTCTATTGGACAAACAAGCAAAATATAACCAAAGACACTGAAACTGAGAACAGGCTGACAGTGACCAGAGGAGAGAGAGGAAGGAATTTCAGGGGAAAAGGGGAACGATTTGCAGGAACAAGTATAAAAGACACATGGACAAAAACAAGGGGCGGGGGCGGAAGGTGGGGAGGGCTGGGGGGTGGGCCGGGATAGGAGTAAAAGGCAGAAAACTGTACTTGAACAACAATTAAAAAAAAATGTCTGTTGGCAAGCCGTGCTGTTCCCTCTCTGGCCCCTCCCCAACAGGCAGTACAGCAAAGAGGGTGGCCCCATCCCCTTACAACATATCAGTTGTGCCAAGACAAAGAAATATGGCCCAAATGAAAGAACACAGCAAAACCTCAGAACTAAGCAATGAGGACATTGCCAGCCTAACTGATGGAGAATTTAAAGCCCTGGTAATCAAAATGCTCACAGAACTGATTGGGCTTGGTCGAAAAATGAAAGAACAAAGGAAAGATACCCAAAATGAAATAAAGCAAAATATTTAGGGAATCAGGAGTGACAAGAAAGAAACCAGGATTCAAAGCAATGATTTGGGAAAAAAAGGAAGAAATAAACATCCAACTGGATCAGAACAAAGAAACAAGAATCCAAAAAAAATGAACAAAGGCTGAGGACTTTCTGGGACAACCTGAAACGTTCCAATATCCAAATTATAGGGGTACCAGAAGGAGAAGAACAACAGCAAGAAATTGAAAACTTATTTGAACAAGTAATGAGGAAAAACTTCCCCAATCTGGTGAAAGCAATAGACCTCCAGGAAGTCCAGGAAGCCCAGAGAGTCCCAAAGAAGTTGGACCCAAAGAGAAACACACCAAGGCACACTATCATTAAGTTACCCAAGATAAAAGACAAAGAGAAAATCCTAAAAGCAGCAAGAGAAAAGAAGACAGTTACCTTCAAAGGAGTTCCCATAAGGTTATCAGCTGATTTCTCCAAAGAAAGCTTGCAGGCAAGAAGGGGTTCGAAAGAAGTATTTGAAGTCATGAAAGGCAAGGACCTACATCCAAGATTACTCTATCCAAAAAAGCTTTCATTTAGAATGGAACGGCAGATAAAGTGCTTCCCAGACAATGTAAAGCTAAAGGAGTTCATCATCACCAAGCTCTTACTATATGAAACATTAAAGGGACTTATCTAAGAAAAAGAAGATAAAAAATATGAACAATAAAATGACAACAAACTCATAACTACCAACAAATGAACCTAAAGAAAGGAAATGACAATGAAAACAAAAACTAAGCAAACAGCCAGAACATAAACAAAATCAAAGAAATGGAGATCATGTAGAGGGAATTCAGTGGGAAGGGGGAAGGGAGGAATGGGAGGGAAAGATACAGGGAAGAAGAAGTATAATTAGTAGGCATAAAATAGATGGGGAAAGATAAAAATGGTATAAGAAACAGAGGATTCAAAGAACGCATATGTACAACCCATGGACATGAACTAAGGCGGGGGAATGCTGGAGGGTTGAGAGGCAGGGTGGAAGGGGGTAAAGGGGGGAAAATTGGGAAAACTGTAATAGCATAATCAATAAAAAATACTTTAAAAAAAGATGGTATAAGAAGAATCTGGGGCATTTCCAATTGTGCCAAAAATGTGAATCATACAAATGCCAAAAGAAGAAGAGGACAAGCAAGAAATTGAAAACTTATTTGAAAAATAATGAAGGAAAACTTCCCTAATTTGGTGAAGGAAATAGACATACAAGTCCAGGAAGCACACAGTCCCAAACAAGTTGGACCCAAAGAGGACAACACCAAGACACATCATAATTAAAATGCCAAAGGTTAAAGATAAAGAGAGAATTTTAAAAGCAGCATGGGAAAAGCAGATAGTTACCTACAAAGGAATTCCCATAAGACTGTCAGCTGATTTCTCAAGAGAAACTGCAGGCAAGAAGGAACTGGCAAGAAGTATTCAAAGTGATGAAAAGCAAGGGCCTCCAACCTAGATTACTCTATCCAGCAAAGCTATCGTTTAGAATCAAAGGGCAGGTAAAGTGCTTCCTAGACAAGGTACACCTAAAGGAGTTCATCATCACCAAGCCATTATTACATGAAATGTTAGAGGGATTTATTTAAGAAAAAGAAGATCAAAACTTTGAACATTAAAAAGGCAATAACTGAACAACTATCAACAAATGAATCTTTAAAAAAAACTCAGCAAACAAAACAGGAACAGAATCATAGGTATGGAGATCATTCAGAGGATTATCAGCTGGGAAGGGGAAAGTGGAGAATGGGGGAAAATACGCAGGGATGAAGAAGCATAATTGGTGGGTACAAAATAGACAGGCGGAGGTTAAGAACAGTATAGGAAATGGAGAAAGCCAAAGAACTTATATGCACAACCTTAATATGAACTAAGGTTGGGGGGAATCCTGGAGGAAAGGGGGATACCAGGTGGAGGGGGGCAAAGGGGAAAAATTGGGACAACTGTAATAACATAATCAAAAAATATACTTTAAAAATTCCTTCAAAATAAACATTTTTAAAAATGAAAAATATCATGACTGTCACTATAATAATATTTAGTGACTCCTATGAGTTCTTATAGCAAATTTTCAAACCTAGGGGTCTTTGGGGGAAACCCCTCCAATTTGCAGTTGGTGTCAGAAGTAAGGGAAGTCTTTGGGACTATGCTCTCTAACTCTGTAGCTGGCTCTAGCTCCTTGCAAACCCTGTGCAGACCCTGTACCTATGAGCACTGAGGGCCTCCTGCAGATTGTTTTGACTCTGGCAAAGGTGAGCAAGAAAAAGGCTCATACTCAAAGTCCTGTCTCTGGGGAATTGTGTATCTAGTCCTAGGCAGGGTTTTCTTAGAGGAACATCAACCTTTACTTGCTGCACGACTTTAGTAAACTTGCTACTTCTTTGAATCTTAATTTCTTTATAAAATGTAATAGCCATAGCTAAAATGGGAATAGTAGCAACACAGGTTTGTTGTGAGGATTAAATTAGGTATCATATATAAAATGCCTTTCACTTAAGACACCTTTAGTAAATGAGTACCCCTTCTCCTGCCTTCACCAAAAGTGAACCTAAAAACACAATATTACTGTAAAAGCCTCAATGATATTATTGTCAATGACTTCAGCTGTGCATCTTAATATTTTGTTCTTCCCTATACATTTACTCTATTATAGAAGATACTATTCAAGATGCTACAGATCACAATTATGTGGCCAAATAAAATGACTATTTAGCAAATAACCAAGAAATATTGGGGGGAAAGTTTGAGTTTCCTTTAATATTAAAACAATTCAAATTACATGTGACATTTAAAGAGGAAGTTTGGGTTTTGAATGTCTTTCTAGCAATCTATTTTTTGCTGATGAGAGTGTAAACTGCTACACCCTCTCTGGAAAGCAATTGGTGATACATATCATAAGCCTTCAAAGTGTATAGCAGGCATCTGTTAAGGCAGAGTGTAAGCGAGATGCTCTCTGAAGGGGAACATTTAAAAATTATGAGTCTTTCTTACATGTAGTGGTAGGGACCTTAAGGTCACCTTGGTGACCTTTGTGTTGATCAGGCAAAGGGCAGACACCACTGTCCTCAGGACTCGGCAGAAAGAGCCCACTGGGAAGGGGAAGCTGGATGGCTTAGAAAAACATGCCTCAACCCCTTGATAAGTGGAATTAGTTGCTAGAGTCAGAGAGACCAATTTTCCCGTATCCTACATCCTTCTGTTAGGGAAGAAACCTTACCCCGATCTTTGATTTCTCAGATTCAAAGTTAGGGAGTTCTGCCATAGAAGAAACTCATGGCCTGAACCAAGTTCTACTGGCAAGAAAAGGCAGAGATGCTCCTGCAATAAAATTACCTGGAAGACAGGTTAATTGAAACAAGTGATCTAGGGTCACACAAAGGGCTTACGGGTTTATTACAGAGGGCAGACTCTGACCTAGCACAAGGGAGATGCCAGAAGGGTCTTGGACCTCAGCTTCCCTAGCACACTGAGTTGTTGAGTATAAGTGTGAACTAACAAAGTGCAATCACAACCTCCAACGGGAGTCACTACTGTGACCTGGGCCAAATCTGATCAGAAACATCCTAGCAGCAGTTAGATAAGCAACTATCAACAAACAATACAGAGCTGGTCTTGAGCACCAACAACGTGATAAAGAGAAGAAAAGATAAATAGTATACGATTATACTGTTCTCCTTCTGCAGTTGGAAAAGAATGGGACCACTTCAAGACTACTAAGTAAGCCTCTTAGGGTTCAATCTTGGAAAAGGAGACTGCCTAAAGAGGAAGATACTGAATTTCCTGCTAATTGGAGCACTTATTTAAAAAATGGGTGCATATTAGGCCCCTGAATTTATATTAGGTCATACCAGTTCCTTCTGCATCTCTTTGGCCCTGTAGCTGTATCTCTAGGAATTTATTGTAAAATAATCAAGAACGTTAAGAAAATATTAACATAGAAGAATATTGTGGCAATATTACACTGAAGACTAAGAAACTAAGTCCAGCCTAAATTCCCAACAATAGGACAACTTTTAATGTGTTAGAAGGTCTGTTCTCTTAAATATTTTAAATCTTTTAAATGAGTGTTCTTAAATATTATTTTAAAAACTTGGATTATAAAGAGCTTTTACTATCTATCAATATTAACCATATTAGAAATTAAACCTGAGAACTCAAGTTATTTGCTAATTTATTTTAGAAAACAATAAACCCATTATGTCTTAATAAAACACTTTTATAAAAAATAACTTTATTTTTCAAAACAAAATATGTTTTACATTTTGCAAATCTCTTTAATGTCTGTTGTAACCGAAGACAGCCAGATTCTCTTATCCGCCTCTGTGTCTAGTCTGTTGTGATAACACATGTGATGTACCTGCTGGGAGATTAAACTAAACACTTGTGAAAGAATGACAGTGAAAAGGCAAATGAAGTCTTATTATTAAAATACTTTGGGGAAACTGAAAAAATCCGGGGACCATCAGGGGTCCCCACAGCATACTTTGAGAACAACTGTGTTAAAACATGCTATTATATGAGGTAAGGTGCAGTAAGATATGTCCCATCTATAGAAGAAATATAAAAGTTAACTAAGAAAAGAGAAAATCGTGTGTTCAGCAGTTCAAAATCCTTTCAGCTTTTCCAAAGGAAGTTTTCAAAGGCCAATAAGCACCAAACGTCTGTGAGCTGTCTTCAACAGAAGGTCTCAAAGGCCCCTCCCGCCCACCACCCCTTTCTGACTGTTGGAAAACCCCCCAGACAGAGCAATGTTAATGTGACAGACTTCCATCACTGAAGCATGATAGAGAATGACAGCCAGCCAACCTATGACTCAGAGACAGCGGTTTAAAATAATCTTAGCACGATATGGATGAGTTTCCAAATTAAGTACACATCCACAAATCCATTAAAAGATTTTTCACATTGCCTTTAAGTGTCAGCAATACTTTTCATATATACATAATAGATAATTTTATCAAAATACTAGTTATGCTGGCATACAGAATGTTAAAAGAATAAGAAAGTTTCATTTATTCCATAAATATATATTAAACACCTTCTGTATAAGGGTAAGAGTGCCAGTTACAAAATGAGTCCAGATGTAGTTTATGCCTTCAAAAGCAGTAAGAATAAGATGGATATTATAACTTATAAATAAGGTAATAAGACATGAGTAATACATAATACTCTTGTACGCAGCAAGAACTTTACAAACCATCATCCTGTCAAAATGCTTGGCAAAAATTGGTCCCCAACAAGTTAGTTGCTAAACTCATAACAGAATGGAAATAAAGAAGGAATCACTTCTGGCCAGAGTCAAGAAGGACAAACCAGAGATGGTCTCACCCAACAAGGGCACTGGAGGGCAGATGAAATTTTTAAAGTAAAATGATTGAGGGAAGGAAACTGGAAATAAGAGCAAGAACAGCATTAGAAACAGAGGGAACACACTGAATAAGGGCACAGAAACAAGGAGGTGCTGGAAGTGTTTAAAGAAGTGCAAATAATGCAGAGTGGCTGAAAGAAAAGACACGTCGTCGAGGAAGGCCTGAGACTCAGGCACTGGAGGGAGCCTGGGCTAAGTCATCCAGGGAGCATCTATAAGTAATACCCCATGTGTTGTGCTGCTTTGTGCTTACTCCCCATTAAAAACTCAGATGTCTGCGAAGAATACTGTAGTCAGGCCCATGTCAGTTCTCCAGAGAAAGAGAAACAAGCCAGGCGGCAGGAAGGCCAAAGGCAGATGAAACAGCAAGCAAAAACGGTGGAGCACAGACTCAAAGTAGAAAGCGAATGGCTCAAAAATCACAGGTAGTACACCCAGGAAGGTAGGGGTTAGTGATTGACAAGATTAAATGTACTTACAAATACCCTAATGGTTCAAATTTTTAGATTAGCTTAAAATACTTTATTTTACTTTAAATTTTTATTTACTGGTTTGAGAAAGAGAGGCATCCATTTGTTGTTCCACTTAACTTAAGCATTCGTTGGTTGATTCTTGTGTGTGCCCGGACCAGGTATTGAAACTGCAACCTTGGTGAATCAGGACAATGCTCTAACCAAGTGAGTTATGGGGTCAGGGCTGACACATGTTATGACTGAGTAAAGCTTGATGCTCTCTCCAATGAGAACCTGTTTTTAACCAGTATATCTATGGATGTCACTGTAAATGATGGACCTTGAAACACAAAAAAGCTTCTTTTTATTACATAGTTGTGTGTATCTTTATATAGTCATGCCTTATAAAGTTTTTGGTTTAGAACAATATTCTGGTGAAGTTTAAACCTGCTTAACCTTTTATTTTACAAAATAAACAGTTCATTCTAGAACAGACTAAATGCTAAATTTAAGCTATTTATTGTTTTAGGACCAAACCAAAAAGGCTTTTATAACTTTTTAACAATATGATGGGTTTTCTCCAAAGGGCCGGTGTTGCATTTTAAATGAAGTTCAGACTAATGACACATGAACACAAAATCTATGGGCTTAATGTTTCACAGCATGCTTGTTCCAGATCGCCTCTGATTTGAAAATTAACAATTTTGATTTCTATAAAAGAATGGCATGTATTAACAAGAAAGAGTATTTCCTCCTTCCAAATGAAGACTCACCTTTCAACCAACCAGCAAGACATTCTCTGTCCTTCTTCAATCAGAAAATGCAGGGAGGCATTAAGGATTAACCCCCACCTGGTGCTCTTCTGTTTCTGTACCAAACTTGGCACACCAAAACAATGAAATGTTTCTGACTACAAAACTCTATTTTACTAAAAAGTAATCTTTTAAAAGAACAAGGGCATAAAATTCACAATAAATACCCAACAATTACTATTGTTAATATTTGAAGGAGTCTCAGAGAAAACAAACCTTTTACTCTAAAACAAATATATTTCTTGGAATATAAAAATTCACAGCAAAAATTAAAATGCTTACATTGTAGTAGCATACACAATTCTAAAGTAATGATGAAACAAACACAGCTTTGCTATACTTCTAGATACTTCAGGTCCTGACTAAACTTCTTTTCTAGAAAATGATTCAAAATGTGGCAAGTAAGCATTTCAATTAAATATAATTAAAATTCACTTTGCAAAGTCACGGCCAAATCAGGTCAGTAAAATTTACCCCTGGAAGAAACAAAGTCATTTAAAACTGTTCCAAGTTGAAAATGGATGTGTCAGGATACAATTCTGACAGAAATAAACTATTTTTAAAACCAAAGATAATTGTATTTAATTCTTCAGAGAATAATGACCCAGAACTTTTAGTATATGGAAAAACTTCTGAGACCGTACAACTACAGCGCCCACATGTAACTCCTTCAAAGATCTCCAAAAACAAATATTTTGCAAATGCAGTGCTCAACTCTTTGCCAGGGACCCAAAGTTTGGGCAAACAAAGCCTCCTGAATGAAATGTGAGCCAAACTTGGAAACTTCTCCTTTTTGAAACTCAAGTTCGGCCTTTATTAAAGACCTAAGCATTGTTTCCTCTAACCAACCTGGCAGACCAAGCAAGCAAACTACACAAACAACATCCTTCTGCTTACTCAACTCTTTTCACTGTCCTCTTAGAAACAAAAGCTGTACACAGAAACTCAGTCATTCGACTCAATTTAAGGGTAAAGGTTGTCATTTTTCAATCTACTATTTTCCTTTTTTCTTTTTTTACATTTTATTATTTTTAAATTACAGTTTACATTCAATATTATTTTGTATTAGTTTCAGGTGCACAGCA
Organism: Phyllostomus discolor; assembly: GCF_004126475.2. NCBI lineage: Eukaryota > Metazoa > Chordata > Mammalia > Chiroptera > Phyllostomidae > Phyllostomus > Phyllostomus discolor. Next base: position 48,768,980 of record NC_040906.2, on the reverse strand, counting down.
TAGTGGTTAGACAAATGTATACTTTTAACAAAGTGTATATCCCCGATATTTCCAGTACCCACTTGGCACCACACACAATTATTACAATATTACTGACTGTATTTCCTATGCTGTACCCATGACCATTTTGTAAGTACCAATCTGTACTTCTCAATCTCTTCACCTTTTTCATCCAGTTCCCCAAGCTCTCTCTCTTCTAGCAACCATCAGCCTGTTTTCTGTATCTGTGAGTCTGTTTCAGTTTTGTTTGTGTTGTTGATGAGATTCCACATATAAGTGAAATTCTATGGTATTTTTCTTTCTCTGATTTATTTCACTTAGCATCATATCTTTTAGGTCCATCCCTGCTGTCACAAATGGTAAGATTTTATTCTCTTTTATGGCCATTTATTATTCAGTCAGAAAAAAAGATATTCTTATCTTTTTTCCTTCTTCTTCTTAAAGAAGACCCTTCAACATTTCTTGTGACACTGATTTGGTGATGATGAACTCCTTTAGCTTTTTCTTGTCTGGGAAGCATTTTATCTGCCTTTCCATTCAATGACAACTTTGCTGGGTAGAGTAGTCTTGATTGTAGGCCCTTGCTTTTCATCATTTTGAATCTTTCATGCCAGTCCCTTCTCGCCTGCAAAGTTTCTGTTGAAAAATCAGCTGACAGTCTTATTCAACCTTGTTATTTCTTCTTCTCGGCAACTTATATCTGAGTTTTTTTCTTTAAAGGGCTTGATAATTTCTGATAGTATTTATCCTAACATGTTGGCATACTAACAGTAAGTCCCCAGATCAGCTCACTTAATCACGGATTTCTAACAGAGAATGAGAAGAGATTTAGCTCCTGCCAAGCCTCTCAGTAACCATCTCAACATTTCCAAATGGCTCTTATTTGGATTTTATTAGTCAAGTTTAAAAAAAATTCATGCTCTGGCTGGTGTGGCTCAGTGGATTGAGTGCCAGCCTGTGAACCAAAGGGTCGTGGATTTGATTACCAGTCAGGGCACATGCCTGGGTTGCAGGCCAGGTCCCCAGTAGGGGTTGTGCAAGGGGCAGGCAGATATTGATGTTTCTCTCTCTTTCTCCTTCCCTTCTCCTCTCTAAAAATAAATTAAATATTTTTAAAAATTCACTTTTAATAATATCATGCATATCCTAAAACTCTCTACCACAAAAAAATAAGAATACACAAACACAACAATGGCAGATGATTTCTCTGCTCTCACATGTCTAAAATTAAACTGCAATAAATAAATTAATTAATTTTTATGAAGTCCTTATACCTCATCCCTAAAAGAATATACCATATGGTTTACACATTTCACCACACACACAGAAGAATCTATCTGATGAACACTTTTCCAAATCCAGCAGTTAAGACATTTAACCATCCAGAGCACTTGAAATTACAGATATCAAAAATGTAACCACATGGAATTTTTACTTTTTCTAAATATGATTTCTGGGAAACAATCAACTCCAACTATACTTTTAGTGGGGATCTTCCTACTCAGCTGCCCCAGAACTGTACTCAGCTGTCAGCAATGCCCTTGCCTCCTCCTGCAGACACAGCATATGTCCTCCATGTTCTTTTCTCAAAGGGAAAGTTGCAAACAGTGTTTTTCTCCTTGTCGTTATTCATCCTTTGGGAGAAGTTATTCCTAACCCATGAATTTCCCATGTACCATCAATTTCCCACAGTTTTGCAGCAGTGATCACTGGGATCCTTGCCTTTGGCAAAGAAATCTCCTGCCATATTCTCAGGCTTAGGAGTAAGCAATAGAATATGTTTACCAGAATGTGCATTATTTTTGACACAGATTCATAGAATCGTTGGGATTTCCCAATGATGAAAGTCAATATATCGTTTTGCCAGAAAGCATTAAAATAGCAACCTTTCGAAGTCTTGCCTTATATCAGAGTTTTTAAACTTTATCAAGAGGACAGGTACCACCCTGGCTGGCGTAGCTCAGTGGATTGAGCGCGGACTGGGAACCAAAGTGTCCCAGGTTCGATTCCCAGCCAGGGTACATTCCTGGGTTGCAGGCAATAACCCCCAGCAACCGCACATTGATTTCTCTCTCTCTCTCTCTCTCTCTCTCTCCCTCACTCTCCCTCCCTCTCTCTCTCCCCTCCCCTCCCTCCCTTCCCTCTCTAAAAATAAATAAATAAAAATCTTAAAAAAAAAAAAAAAAAAAAAAAAGGGGACAGGTACCCAGAAAATAGGATGTAGTAACCCTTAAGTGAAACTGTATGGGGAAAAGAGAGATAATGCTCCTTTTACTAACATAGATAGCTGTGTCTGTGGGTTCTGTATCTGTAGATTCAACCAATTGTGGACCTATAATATCCTTTCAATGTTACATTGTTGCTGACATGAACTATGTAGTTAGGTCTAAAATAGCTGCTGTATACTAAACATGTACAGACTTGTTTTTGGTCATCATTCCCTAAATAATACAGTATAACAACTATTCACATAGCATTCACATTGTACTGCATTATAATCTAGAGATGATTTAAAGTAGGTGGGAAGATATGCCCAGATTATATGTAAATCTTACGCCATTTTACATAAAGGAATTGAGCGTCCCCAGATTTTGGCATCGGCAGGGGTGTCGGACATCCTGTAACCAATCCCCCAAGGATGCTGAGGGATGGCTGTGCTCTGACATCATAGACAATGGAGATGGAAAGGATCACAACATTCCTCATCACGATAATTTCCTAAAGCACTTCTTTAAAACTAGACTTCTCTGGGAAAACCAACCAGTCACTTTAAAAGGAAGTGGATTTTGAAGGACAAGAGAAGTTTGCTTTAGATGATAGAATGTGGAGCTGAAAGTGGAACAAGGCATCTCACAGCTGTAGGAAAGAAAGCAGTCAGAGAAGTAATACTGTGTCGACCACAAACGAGCACAGTGGGATAACTCGAAGCACATGCTCACTGTCCCACAGCACAATGCAACGCTCCGTGCGCTTTAATTACCGGTGCCCTGACCACACACGTGACAGCACAGGCGGCCCAGACGCAGGGGTTCTCTGGAAATGAGAACTGCGTTCCAGGCTGATGGGCACCAATTTCTCCTGCTCTGAAAGCAGAGTCCAGGGCACGAAAGAGCTGGGGCTGTGGCCTCTCTTGCTCAGAGTTACTTTTGACCGGCCTAAAATGAACACAGAATGGACTTGTCTTAGAGAAGTTCCTGCAGTCTCGGGACATGAGGAGCTGACTGAAAGAATAATAGCAACAAAGGCCCATCTTTCCTTGATTTTAAAATCCAAATGCTTTAAAAAGTAAAAGTATTTTTATAATTCATTTTGCAGCAAACTCTGGTCTGACCTAAACCAGAGAGCATTTTTAAACTCTTTATACATTTTGATGGTAAAAACCTCATCTGAACAGATGTGAGAATATTTACAGTCTTTATTTTTTTCCACAGAGTGTAACTGTTCATTTGTTTCATTGCAGAAATATTAACATGTAATTAGAGTGATATATCAGACTACTGGGATGTTATAAAATATACAATAAATGAAAAATGTGTTACCTTTCTAAAATCTAAAAAATTCTGAATTGTAACACACATCTGTTACCAAGGGTTTTGGACAAGGGATTACAGGCCTGATACTGTTATTAATATATTTATGGCTGAGTATGTTAAACCATCAGTCAGAATGAGACACTGTTCTGCTAAATCCTCTCCACTGGCTTCCTGTGTCACTCAGAATAAAAGCTAAACTCTTTCCAACTGCCAACCATATAGCTATTTAAAGACCACAACATTGACATCATCCAGTAATTTGTCAGAAATGCAAAATTTCGGGACCCAACTTCCACCTATGAATCAGAACCTGCACTTTCACAAGGTTCCCAGGTGCTGTGCATGTACCTGACTTTTCAGAAGCACTGACCTACAAGGCCTAGATCATTGCCTACTTCTCTCCCACTCACCCACTCTTCTCCAGTCTCTTTGGCTTCCTCGTCATTCATCAAATATACAAGAAACACTTCCACCTACCTGCTCCCTCAGACTAGAGGATTCTTCCCCCAAGTATCTCTGTGACTTGCTCCCTCACCTCCTTCAGTTCTATACTCAAAAGTCGCCCTCTCCAAACTGACAGTTGCCAGATGGGTGGTTGCCAGATGGGTGGGGGGTTGGGGAGATGGGTGAAAAAGGTGAAGGGATTAAGAAGTACAAACTGGTTATGACACAGTCATGGAGATGTAAAGCAGAGCAAAGGGAACACGGTCAGTAATATTGTAATAACTCTGTATGGTGTCAGATGGGTACTGGATTTATCTGAGGAATCATTTCATACATTACATAAATGTCTAACCCCTGTCCTGTACACCTAAAACTCATATAATACCGAATGCCAAATGTAATTGAAAAATTAAGAAATTAAATTTAAAATTCACTTTTTCAGTGAGCCCTTCCCTGGCAATTCATATTCCTTCTGCTCCCAAAATACTAACATTTTACCAACACATGTTGTTTTTTTTCCTCTTCCCACTAGAACATAAACTTCATGAGGGCAGGAACTCTGTTGTCTGTTTTCCTTAATGCCCAGAACGGCAATTCTCAGTGTGGCTGGTGGGTCACTGAGATTCTTTCTGGGGATCTACAAGGTCAAAACAATTTTCATAATTATTCTACGAGGCCATCTGCCTTTTCTGCTTCACTGACATCTGCACTGGTCGTGCAGAAGCTGTGGTGGGTAAAACCGCCGGTGCTTCGGCACAAAATGATGCAGTGGCACCACACTGTTGGGCAGTCACTGTATTCCTCACAACCACACACTCAGAGTTTAGAGAAAGAACTCCATTTCACTTAGGGATGTCCTTGATGAAGCAGTCTTAGAAGTATCTGCTTCATTACATGTCCTTTTACCATTCCATGTGACAAACAGGAAGTGTGTTAGACATATCTGCCGCATCCTGCAGTCTCTGTTTGTCTTGAGGGAAAGCGGGAGTGAGACTCAGCTGTCAGCTGGACTGGCTGCAACTTTTGTAAACACTGTTGCACTGCGAAGAATGACTGGCAAACCATGATTATTCAGACGTGGGTATTTGGTAGGTATTTGCTTGAAAATAAACCAAGTGAGCTTGTCATGTCAGAGAAAATAAGTGACAGTATTTACTGCCAGTCACAAAATTCAAGTTTTCAAGTGAAAATTAGAATTTGGGGAAACTTATATGCACCACCATGAACTTGACAGCTTGTTAATATTTAAAGATGTTTCCAATGAGATTGATAGTGACATTAAAGAATGTGATGTTAATATACTGTATAATGAAATGTGTTAACATTTGAGAGAGTTGCATAATTCAATAAAATAATATATTTGAAACGACAAATGCATGGTCATATGAAATCATGTATGGGTAGAAGATTCGGTCAAAGTACAAGACGGACCAATGGATTTTAATGAAACAGTACCAAACGTTCACCGATGTGGCTTGAGAATCTACGTAGCAACTGACTTTGAGAAACTGGCACTCATCAAGTTTTAGTGTGGTATCCAAGAATATCCACAACTCTTTGAAAAGACTATTAAAATACTTCTCTTTTCCAACCACACATCTGTATGTAGGCCAGATTTTCTTCGTATACTCCAATCAGAGTAATTCATTACAACAGATGATTGAACACAGGCATTTTCTTCTTTTAAGCTAGACATTAAAGAATTTGTAAAAATATTTCTTAAAAATACCACTCTTCTCACTACTTTAAAAATATAGTTATTTTCATAAAATATTTATTTATGCTAACATGTAATGGATTTCTTATTATTTTGAATCAAGTGATAATTTTTTTAATTTCCGAATTTTAATTTTAAATACAAAAAACAGCAATATATCTTAACCCACATAAACACATGCTGCTTAGGTTCCCAATGTTTAAGAGTGTAAAAAGGTTGAGATTACAAACTTGAGAACCACAAGCCTAAAACAGTAACTAGTAGATATAGTATATTCTGTTGCATTGAATACTTAAAATGTGCTGAGCTCTTGTTAAATGCTTTTATATGTGTTTCATTTATGCCTCAAGACACCCTTACAAAGTTGGTATTATTATTATCATCACCATTTTACAAATGAGAAAACTAGCACTTGAAAGAGATCAAGGTAACTCTTTCAAATCTCAAGCAGAAAACCCCATACTTGAGCCAAAATCAAGTGATTCCAAATCTCACGTCCTTAACCACGATGAATAATAAAGGCATTCCGGTGAGAAACAAGACAAACAGAACAAAGCCAGGCAACTACATTTAAAGTACCAAGCAATAAGGAGGAGTCAAAATTTAGGGTGGGACAAAAGTAGGTTTCCAGCTGTGAATATGTGAAACACAAGAGTTTATTCTTGTATTATTATTTATTTACTATATTATTATCCATATGAACAACTGTAAACCTACTTCTGCCCAACCCCATATAAAGCCAAATGAATTGGGGATTGAAGGGAGGCAATCTAGGTAGGTTCATGGGACTGAAGGAAGGCCAGGATAGCTTCTCAGATGCAGAATGCAGATGTTTGAGGCTATAACTCCAGTGTAGCAAACAAGAGTACAACTGTCACTAGGCTGAAAAATGGACACTAAAAACCCTGAGATGTCTATTTTGCTTCAGGACCCAAGGAGAGCAGAAACAAGCTGATCCTTACAGTCAGGTTCACTCAGGATGCTATCCAAGTCTTCTTGCTACTGTTGGTTTCCCTGCAGCTCAAACTTGAGTATAAACTCTTTAATGAAATGTTTAGGATGTTTTCTGGTTCCCATGTCCAAAGAGAATTTCCACTTCACTAAATCTATAAACTCCTGAGAGGATCATCCTGATGGAATTAGTAACAAGGGAACTTACTGTGTGCATTTTATGAAGGAGTCCTATAAGGTCAAGGACAGCAATCCCTTCGAAAACTCAAATTTTCCTAAGCTTAAAAATTCCTGCTAGGATATGCAGGTATACTTCCTACAGTCTTGAGATATTCCATGTCCTCTAATACGTAAACCATGAATCCCTTTTGTCAGGGATGACTACCAAATAAGGGATCTAGGATCAGGAAGAAAAAAAGCAGGAGAAGTGGGTGGCAGAGTAGTAGTCTTAGTTCAAGGCAGCATTCAGACAAACAATGAAAGTTAGAGCAAAGAAAGTAAATGAAAACTTGGAACTGTTCTCACTCCATAGGAGGGAGGGAGGCCACAAAGGCCAAGTTAATGTTCACCTATGTGTAACGTGTTTGGTGTTGAGATGGTGAGACTCAACCCTATCAGAGAGAAGGTTTGAAAAATTCTGACTTAGCTATATATGTACAGAAGACCAGAAGTTGAAAAACATAACCTCTTACTATGCATAATGTCTGCAGCAGTGGGAAAAATAAATTTGTAAACATATTCTCAAAATTTTGGATGGAAGAGATCCTGAATAGTTCCTGGTGTACAAAGGACTACAATAACTGGTATTTTCTTTCTGTAGTCTTCTATTTTTATTTAATGTCAGTGACTATAAAAAAAAACTATGAGGGCCTTTACAGATTCATTAGTGATCCAGAATTACCCTAACAGTATTTTTGCCTTGAAACCCTTTTGTTCCTCAACCACAAACTCTTCTACATGGAGTCATCCAAGTGAGAGTCAGAGGTCAGGAAGAGAATGCTGGACAATGATTGTGCGCACTGGTGTTTCCAGAGCTGAGTGGGCTGCTGTCCAATCACCATGCCGCCTTCCTCCACAGCCCAGGCTTTAACATATGGCGTACACAGAACTGGAGTGACTCAACATTTTGCTAGATCATAAAACAGAAAATGTGCACATGAAACCCAGTCACTAGTGTTTCAGACTGCACAGAGCACTGCGATCTGCTTGTAGGGCAGCAAGGGACCGACTCAGATTGCTCAAAGCCTGGTCGCAAAACAAAATTTCCTCAGAAAGGGCAGAAATCTGGAATAGAAGGTGACAATATATCCATCAGGGTCAGAAAAATGAAAGGCTGAAGCAATGTTCTGGGAACCTCTATGAACATATCAAACAAGCAAAAGAACAAAGATGCCTGAGCGCTTCACCCCGGGGTACTTAGGAAGAAGAGGGGCTACACACTGACTGCCAGGCTGCTGTGGATTTCAGTGCGGACCATGAGCACTTGCCTCGCTCTGTGCTACTAGCTTTCATGTGAAGGGAAACGGTTACAATTGTGGGGTGTGGGGGCTTGCAAACCTGACTCTACTAGAGCTTACTAATTGTGAGTCTGACCTCGGGAAGTCAATTGGACAAATGGATATTAGCTGACATTACTATTAGCAAAAAATGTTTTTTAACTTGATTCTTGAAATACCTGATATTAAGTAAATTTCTATGGGAAGAAATGCAGGTATCACTGGTAAGATTTTCACAGACAGTAATCAGAACATGTGAGATGCCATAACCTAGGTCATTACAGAGGAACATCCCTGTTTGTCTTTCTGCAGTGAGCATTCCTAAGCTACCGAGCATTTCTACAGCATGAATGGCAAACAGTTTAACAAGAAGTATTGTTGGATGTGGAGCTAATGTTGTTCGATTTTATTCCAGCCAACATTAATCTGTTATGATTCCAGCTCCCATGCACATGACAATGATATGTATGACATATACGTGACAATATACATGTGAGTATAGATGACAATTATTCAAAATATACATAAAAGATAAAATATACTTATATTAAATAAAATATAAAATCAAGCATGGGGCACGGTCGAAAAACTTGCTGGTTAAAGCTTCATGAAGAAATGTATGTTGAATTTACAGGCACAAGGGAACACTTATACAAACATGGCTAGAACGCAATCTAGTCCTACCAGCTCTAATGCAAAGTGAGGACTACCACGTAAACAGAATGCCTAGAAGTTTAAGTTACAGTAGCCCCCCTTTATCCATGGGGGAGATATTTCAAGACCCCCCAGTGAATGCCTGAAACTGGGGACAGTACTGAAACCTAACATACACTATGCTTTTTCCTATATATACATATCTATGAGTAAGCTTAATTTATAAATTAGGCACAGTAAGAGATAAACACAATCATTAATTGTGAAATAGAACAATTATAACAATATACTGTAATACAAGTTATGTGGATGTGGCATTATTAAGTAAAGTAAGGGCTACTTGAACACAAGCACTGTGACACGGTGACAGTCAGTCTGAAGACTGACACTGCCACAAAGTGACCGACAACGGGGAGCAGGCACGGGGTGGAGATGCTGGAGGGAGAGATGACCCAGGTCCCAGGTGGGAAGGAGCAGGACAACACAAAATTCCGTCAGGCCGCTCAAAGCAACGTGCAATTTAAAACTTAGGAAGTGCTTACTTCTGAAGTTTTCCATTTAATATTTTGGACCTCAGTGGACTGTGGGTAACAAACCGGGGAAAGAGGGGATACTCTACCACACTTTAAAGAATTCTCTGAAAAGTCCTTAGTTAACAGATAGCACTTCTATTTTCCCCCAGTTCCATGTAAGGACGCAGAAAGGATACTGTGCCAGTGCCCAACATATCTCACACATGAATGGCATGTCCACTGGGTTTACCAAAATGAAAAGGCAGATAACATGTGTTTTTAAATGTCTAAGTCTTCTTTTGTTTAACTCCAGACTTAACGCAGCTTTCTAATAGCAACGTCATTTGTTATTCAAAAAGCACTGAGTGATTTATGTGAAGCAGCTGTGAACAAGCTTCTGCTGAAAACACGGCTGCGTGCGTTGCTGTGCTGACATTGTTGGAATGCCCAAGGACGCTGGGAAGCAAGGATGGGAAAACAAAAGGTCACTGGAAAGAAAGTGAAACAAGACTTATCTGACTCAACCGACATTAAGCACAGAGAAAAGACAGCAATTTCTGTGTAACCTTATCAGCCTACAAGAGAATTATTGAAAATTCTTACATTATCACAATGAAAATAAATGATATTTACAGTTCACAAATGGCAATTAGATCAAATTCAGTTTTCTCATAAACTTAAATATTTGTTATACCCTTGAAAGTCAATGCATAAATGCTAGTAGTAAATGTTTTCTCAGGAACAATAAAATGCTCAAAAATAAAGGTAAAGTAATATAATTTAGTAGAATTGGGTTCCACTAAAGACTCTAGTATAGAAAAGCATTTCATCACTACTAAAAAGAAAAAAGGCTGTTAAAAAAAAAAGCATAGGCAAAATTAATCTCTGGAATTAGATGTCAGGATAGCGATAAACTTCAGGGAGGCAGGAAAAGTTAGAGGTTAGGAGGGGTTCTGAAGAAGGCTCTCCAAGACACTGGTGATGTTCTATTTCTGGACCTGAGCATTAGCTACCCAAATGTGTTCATCTGGCGATAATTCATCAATCTTACAAATTCTGTATTTTATTACGTATTTGTGTATTATACTCAAATAGGCTTACACACTATGTTTTTTTTTTCTGTGTATATGTTACACTTTAAAACGGAAAGGAAGTCCTCAGGAAATCAATAAATATGGCTCCTTACAGTTCCGCTGTTCTTAGTATAATGTCAGTAGTTTCACTGATCCAGTGTAGGAAGGTGCAATGACTACCTCAAATAGCGCTTGTTGGGGGCCAAAAAATCGCAGGGAGGTCCCACACACAAATTTATCATGCCACAGTTAAAAGTTAAAACAAGAACTTAGTAAAATTAATCTATGCCTACAATCAAGCTTTAGAATTCACACATTCAGAAAAAAAGTCAATCAGCTGACCAACAGAAAAGATCCTTTCCTTGACCACTACATACACATCTACATTTTCTAAAGATGCGAAGGAAAAGACCCACAAGGAACGCTTCATTTTTAGAAGTTTTTTAGAATTTGATTCTAGAAAAAAACTAAAAGCGGGCCCACTTGAAACCATAATCTTCACTCACCAATGGAAAAACAATCAAAGCCCTTAAAAAACAAAACCCTCAGCTCTCAGGATTCCAAGGCACCAGTGGATGAAGCAGGGCTGAGCACCGTGCGTCCGCCCCCTGCATCCGCCCCATGTTACACTGGTCTGACTGGGGTTTCTGCAGGAGTTCCTCAGCTCAGAAACTAATCTAGCTTAAATTCAATGCTTACATAAATTTAATGAAAATCATTAAACTTTAAAGAGATTGTTTTATAAGCCTTTTAAAAGGAAATGCTGTGCAAAACGGTATGATGAAAACGATGACAACCTGAAACTGAACACCACACCCTTGACCCAGGAGAGGACAAGCTAACAAAGGAACAGTCCCACTGTGCAGCCTACCCACGGGACACACTTGCTATGCAAGCGCAGCAGCACGTCCACGCTGTAACTGTTTCAAAAAAGAAAACATTCCTGATTCTGTCTTCATATGTAATAGATTATTTCTTCACAGCCCTCATAAGGATGGTGAAAATAATGACTATTTTCACAACCATCTAAAATATTTGGTTGTAAGATTCAATTTACATTTTTTAAGTCTGACTTTGTTCTCAACAAAGTTCCTTTTACCCTTCTCATGCAATTACATGCCTTTGAATCTATTGTTTGACCACTTTTATGACGAGGCTGAGAAAAATCCAAGCTATAGAATGCTACAGATCTACACTTAATTCGCTCTAAATTTTACTGGACATGCTTTCCTGTTTCAGTCTTTTATGAATACAGCTCTTTTCATTGAAATTGTGAGCAGGACTTCACAAAACAACAAACAAATATAAAACTTCCCTTACCAACCTCAACATAATTTCCACAGAACCCCCTTCGCAAACAACGCTAGTGTAAATAGTGACCATGTAAAACAGCATTAATTAGACACTAAATATGCAGGGGCAAACGGGAAGCCTACTGCAATCATATTACGACTGGGTAAATTCCTGCTGCCCTTCATTACTGTCTCACTTATTAAATCTCACTCATAATTAGAAATTATGTTTTTAAATAGAAAACAGAACCATTCCTTTAGAACAATAACTAATGGTGAGGTCCTCTTAAATGTCAGTATTTTAAGATGTACAGAAACTATGCATATAGACATGTTCATAGATCACAGAGGCAGTCCTTAGTATTATATTGACCCATGTTTTCAAAATCTTAAAATCTTCAGTAAAGACTCTTAGCTCCTATACTAGAAATGAGTACTTTTCAAAAATGCTAAATTGAAGCTAATCAATTTTAACAATTCAAGCTCTTTGGAAATCTAAACTTTAACATTTAAATACCTAAAATGTAAGTGTTCCTTCTCAATTGTTACCAAATTTCCTTAAGCTAAGGAAAAACAGAGGAAACAGGTTAGCAAGCGCCACCTTGTGGATTTCCTAGAAAATGTTTTTACTCTGTTCAGTTCCAGAGATAAATCATTATATCCAATACCCTATTCTCGATACTCAAAATGGTATTTTAATTTAAATGAAAGTATTCACTAAAGGTTAACTTTCCAGGGTCCAAATAGCAATATCTGTAATTAACTGCATTTGTGGATATGAGGTAAGATCCTTCTCCTAGAATCCGCACCATGTGTTCTGGCCGTGTCAGCCTTGGTCTTTCCTGTAAGGAAATCGCCAGGGAGCTTCAGGGGACTCAGGTGCCTCTGCCTTGGAAGAGTCCGGGATGACCAGGCAGGGCAGCAGGGTAAACCAGAGCAGTTCTGCATGGGGTGCAGAGGCCATGGCGTCTGGCAGTAACTGGCTGTCTGGAGTGAATGTCACGCTGGTGAAGGCCTGCAGGAGCCTGGACTTAAAAGAGCAGGTTGATATTCAACTTCAGGATATCAATTCAGGGTTCAGGATATCAAGTACAAACCTCAGCTCCTTGTGGAGGATGATGCAAGACTGCTACAGCTGGAAACCCAGGGAAATCTGAACTGCTACAACTGTTTATATAGGATGAAGGCTGTGATGCCATCCGTGCCTCTGGGATCCCACTTCATGCTGAACACCAGCATCTCCACTCCTTAATGAGCAAAAATTTTCACTTCTCCTGCTAGAACTTGGAAACACTAGTACTCCTTTCGAGGGTGTGTGCAAGGCCCGCACTGATAACCTGCTGGGTGGCTATGAGACAGCCACTATGGGACAGGGGTCTTTGGCCAGAGAGAATGCCTGCACTACCAAGAGGCTCTGAGCGAGCTGGCCACAGTGGTCAAAGCACAAAGTGGGGGCTGTCCGTGACATCAGCCAGCAACCAAAGCCCTAACCCCATCTCCTGAGGTTTCCTCAACAACCATCCAGGTGACATACCTCCCCCTCCAGTCAGAAGAGCAGACATGCCAAGCACTTCCTTGAGCTGAAGAGCTTCAAGGACAACTATAATACAGAGAGAGGACTGTGTGATGGTGCAGAAAGGTTCTTGCTGTTGTAGGAGTCGGAGAGACTGCATTGTGCTTCCCAGGTGCCCATCAGGTCCTGGCTGGAACACCTGAAGCTCAGGGCGTGTCCAGAGTTCTCAGAGCTCAAGCCTAGAGGATCGTCCTCCAAACCTTTCTTACAGCCAGTTTCAAAACATCACTCAAGACTTCAATGTCCCTTGGTAGCCTGTTTTTTGGAGTTGTATTCAGATGTTTTTCTTATTGTTCCTGCTAAGCTTCCTTAGAAAACCCTCACTTGGCTTTGATCATAGTTCTTCTGCCCTTGTCCAGACCATAAACAACCCCAAGGGTGAGAGAACTGGGGTGACAAGAATGGCCACACCAATGCACAGGTCTGACTTTACAAATTAATAAAATGAGCAATTGAACAATTTTTTAAATCTTTCTCCTAAAGCACTTGAAGTATTTATAGCCAAACCATGACATTTGATCTTTACAACATTCTCAGGAGTTAGGCTAAGGAGATATATTATGCAATAATGAAGCTTGATAATCTTATATACCAAAGGAATTAAAAAGGCATTCCTCAGTGGAGAAGTTAGAATGATTCTCCTAATTTTGTAATGTAGCAAAGTCATAGAATATTACCTTGCAAAATAGAGGCCTTTGTTGTTTATAAAAACTAAATCAAACTCTAAAATTCAGTGGAACTAATAATGAGATACATCCATAGATCTGGGGGTGTGTGTGTGTGTGTGTCTCTCATCAGCAAAGGTTTACAAATTTAGTTAGGAGTTAGGGTACATAGTATATGAAGATAAAAACAACAACAAAAAAAGACTTCAGAAATAGTATAATTTTTCCTGTGACATTAAAGAAAAAAATATAATATTCTAAATTTATATAATAGCCTGGAGTTGTCTCGCCTGCCAGCCAAAAGGTCTATTTTTTTTGGCCCACACAGTGCTTTTTAAAGGCCCAAAATAATTACTGATATTTAAAATTAGGAAATTCCTCAACACTCCCCATTGTCTATGTTACTTATCTGCCCACTGTAGGCATCCGAGTTTGGCCCCTTCGTTTACAGCTTTTCTTTCTAACTTCCCTAATTTTTTCTTCAGGGTTCTTTCTCCTGGTAATCTTTGGGTGGGGTGGGGGTGGGAGGCCCTAACAGCAACCAAACTCATTTCTTATAATGCTAGGGAGTATGTTAACTGCTTGAGGATACTTCCCCAATTTTCTCCTTAAAAGATGCTTAATTCTGATTCTACTAAACGTTGATGCTGCGGCAATGTCTCTGCTGGAGGTTTACAGAAAACCAAGCCCATCACTGGATGGAAGAACGAAGATTTGTGTTACATAGGGTTTGACATTCACGTTACGAAAGGAGAAAAAAACTGAATACTTCGGGGGAGATAAGACAGAACATTACTGTGGCAAGTCTTAGTTGGTTTAAGATCTCACAGCATTTTAAATTTCTATACCAAAAAAAGAAAAAAACATAAATTTCTATAACCTCTCACATCTGTTTTAATAAAATTAGCCTAAAGCATACTATTTTGCTAGTGTCCCTAATAATTTTTTTATTAGTTTTCAAAGTGACTGTTTACAATATAACTACTATATTATATTTAGTTGCCTGGTGACAATACAACAGACAGTATTTCTATAGCAGCTTTCTTAGGGAATCTTTTTATAATAAGGCACTGGAAAATAAAATATGAAGCTGATTGAACTTCATCTGTGGTTTGAATTCTTTAAAAAAAAGTATGTAAAGTGATAATAAACACTGTGTTAAATGCACCAGTTCATCCAAGTTTTCAGCATTGGCAATATATTTTCATAATTAAGAAAAAGTTTCAGATAGATATAATTTAAAGAAAATAGATTTGAAATATAGAACGTAAGAGTTTAAAATGGCAGGCTTCATTCATTCCAGTTTACAATACCAATTCTAAGTGTTCCTAAAAATCATAAGTTTGAAAAACTGCTTCTTGATATTTTTAAAGCTGCTGCATTTTTCCCAGTAAATAAATTTAGATAAAATTCACCTACTATAAATTCTTGCTCTCTAACTCTAGGGATTATTAGTTAAATGCATTTTAATTATATTTCCATAAAGCTTCTGTTTAAGTTTTAACATAAAAGGCAAATATGTCAACTTTCAAAAACTGTACCTTGCCATCTAGTAGTGGCAGCTAAAAATACATATAAGCAACATATTAGAATTGCACATTTATTTTAAATGTAAACTTACCAATGAAGAAAACTACCTTAGGACAGATTTTATTTTTTGCAAATTATCTAATATTGATACACTTAACATACACTCATTTTCCTTCTTCCCTGGTAACAGAAAATAGCTTATTATAACAAAGTTGGACATTTTCTGATGAAATTTTTTTCATTTTTGATTAAATAAAAAATAATTTCCAAAAATATCATTTTAAAATGCCTCCATTTTCCCTAAGGTAAATTATTATAGTTGAAAAACAAGATGAAAGGAAAAAGTTTTGATCAGCTTGAGCTAAATGAGGTCTCACCTCAAACAAGTCCTGAGACCTGTGTGTGCGCGATCATAGCAACTACCTTCCCACCCTTCTCAAAGGTGGCACGAGAGAGAGAGAGAGAGAGAGAGAGAGAGAGAGAGAGAGACAGAGAGAGGGACAGAGACAGAGAGACAGACAGAGACACACACACCACAAGAGAAAGCGCAAGAGCTCCTCTGTCTGGAGAGACCAAAGCCCAGCAGAGGCAGGGAGAGGGCGGTGCAGAGAGAGGCTTGTGTCTCTCAGGAGAACTGCAGAGCCATCTGTCTGGAACATTCGGTATGACAGGCTTCTAAGTATTCTGCAAGTCTCCTTGCCACACAGCCACGTTTGTTTCCTCCTTCCTTTTTAGTACTGCACTATTAGTCCACTGTGCTCCTTTTTCTTGTGCTTTTGAAATAATATCCTTTTAACTTCAACCAAAAGAGTACACTGACAAGTTGAGAATCATTTCTCATTCAAGGAATATAACCTAAAGTCTCTAGTTAACTTTTAAACATTATGATGAAGGGGGAAAAACCATGAATTGTGTTTTGTGTTTTTATGGTTTTTCATCTTTAACTACATATTTTTCACACACATATAATGAGATAACATCCAAATCTGAGAATATTAACAAATGCCATCCAAAGACTTAAATAGGTAGTATCACCAAAAACAACTTACAGGGGTTAAAAAGTCAATCAATTTTTTCTCCATCAAATAAAGTATTATTAGCAATACATGAAATGTCCTACAAGCCACTGAGTGCATCTTTGCTTTGGGGTTTCAGCACATTCTGGAAAGTAATCTTTAGCAGGAGCTTTTTGGTCCACTGCTTAGTGACTTCTATTCAGCAACTTTAGAAACACTTAGTAAGATAGTTTTTAAATTGAGGGACAATATGCAAACATCCTATGAACTTGCCTAACCCACCAAGGCCTGAAAGGGAGCTTGAACAAGGAAGGGCTTTCCTTTACCATCTCCCTGCTAGTGGCCTGAAAAGGAAGTGTGTTTCCCGGTGAACGCTGGACACACAGCAATGTCGAAGGGACCACCAGCAAACCAACCAGGGTTAACAAGCCCTGTGTTTGCACATACTGTTTAGTGTCCCCTCTCCTCTGCTCTGAAAGCTGATGAGCGAAGGAAGAAGAGGCTTTTTACAGAACATGAAGCAGTGTAAATCCAACTAGAATTTCACCATAAATTTTTTTTTGAAAATCCAGCTGATAAAAGCAACCAATCCCAAAGCAAATGCTGTATCTGCCCATGACATACATCAATATTGCAGGAATATCTGTATTTCTTCCTTTAAAGAATGAAAATAGAATCATTAGGCAACAAAAACAATAAATGAGAGGTTTTAAGATATGTTAACTACTATTATCTTGGTTAAAGCATTATTAAGTTATGGAGAAAAATAAAGAATGCTTTTTATTTCTGACCTGGGAATTGTTAAACTACAGGAAGAGCTGTGATTTGAAAACTATTTTACTGAATTAAATATTTTTTGAGTACCTACTATGTGAGATGCACTATGCCAAGTACAGTAAGGAGCACAGCAAGGAGAAAGAATAAATCTTACCGTACAGAACACCAGCCTAGAAAATAGGTGATAAAGACACGTAACCACTACTGTGGGAGAAGCACAGTGACGGGTGTCACAGGAGGCTCACGGATCAGATGGTAAAGAATCCAGAAGATGAAAAGCCTCCTTTTGGGTGCATGGCAGGAGCAGGGCAGGGGATGGGGTGGTAGCAATGACTGTAGTACTAAAAGCAAGGGCCGAGCAAGAGATGGAGATACAGAGAAAGAATCAGATATGGAGGCTCTTCCAAAGGCCAAGCTGCAAGAGTTTGCAGCTAACTGGATATTAGAGGCGAGGGAGGAGAGGATGGTAGAATACAAGCTAAGGATCAGGGGCTGGGAGCATGGGGAGCCTGAAGTGTCTGCTGGAAATCCTAATAGAGGTTTGGAGGGTATGGAAGGGCAAAGCCAGAGAGGGAGACTTGGGAATCATCCACATGGTGCTCACTGTTGAAAACCCATATATTCCCAAGCAAGAAAGGGAGGCCAGTTCTTAAAAAACACTGACATTTGCAATAAGTCTTAAACAAAGTCTTCATGGTTGTTTTAACAAGGGTGAGAACATCTTTTTCTTTTATAGTTGCCCACCTTTCTTCCTACTAGAACTGAATGACATTCCCAAAGGCCTTGTAAGTAATTATGATAAAGCACGGTGGCTGGGAAGCAGTGGTGTAGATGAGGGTTGAAGAGCAGGTATGCAGCGAGAGGAGGTGGGGCATACTGGAAGCTCTTTCAATAAATCTCTGGTAAGAGGGGGGCCACTACTAACTCAGGGTGTTGCTTGAGAGGGTTCCAAAGCCGAGGAAAGGCTTTCTTCCACAGGATGCGAAAGCATGGCTGTAACCTAAGGGAAATGATCCAAAGGAGAGGAAGGAGCTAATGATACAAGACAGAGAAAAATGAATCCCCATGCTTGTTGCTTTCAATCTTCTTGCATTGTACCGTTTTGTAAACCACCTCGAATTCTTGCTCAAACAATGAGAGGTATTAATAAGTAACACAAATTTTCTTTTATTCATTTAAAAATATGAATGATTAAACTGTTTATATTTGCTCTAATAAACATGAAAACTAGTAGGAATGTTCATGTAGCACACAGATTTATTATTATGAGAGAAAGATTATATTGTTTTTATTTTCAGACCTCTAAAAGGTTAAGTTAGCCATTTTCATATTGAATTCCTATTCAATTTGATTATGCTCCCTACTGTGAGGGTAAAACATGAACAAACCAAGCTAATTTATGAGCGGTTCCTTTGTAGCACTGAAATGAAAAGGAACAATAGTTTAATGAACTGGAATTTGTTATCTAATTATGCCAAATAATTCAGAAACATCTGCTGGTGGTTAGTAATACTATAGTTAAACCTCCAAGAATCTGCTCCCAGAGAGATTTCCATTTTATTCAAGCCTTTCTGAGCTTCCAACTGGGGAATCCATATTCAAGTATGGAACTAAGGGATAATACAATGACACACTGACTGAATTTTTTTAATAAACAAATGAACAAAAATAGTGAAAAATAAAAGGTGTGTATCATATGGATTTGGGCCTTAAAATTAACTCCCAAATTTAAGAAATATCATAGACTACTGTAATATCCAACATTCACCCAAATGTTTATTGAGTAGGTGGTATGCATCAGACACTGGCAGTGGTTAAATACACAAAGAAGACATCCATTAGGGAACTTCACCTAATGGGGAAGACAGAGAATATAAACCAACCACTGAATCACCACCCAACAAGTGGTAAGGAGAGATGTGTAGAGGGCATTATGGATACCAAAAACGTGTAACTAACTCAGAAGGGCTACTCAGAAGAGATGACTATTCAAGCTGAGTTTTGCCAAGATGTGTGGTGGTGAGGGAGGAAAAAGAAAGGCTGGGGAAATGATGGTGCCAAAGGCACATCGAGCACAATCCCTTCTGGAAACTTAGAGTTAGTCCAGTACGGCTGAAGCACAGCCTCAGGAGAAGAGAGTAAGAGATGAGGCCAGTGAGGTAAGCAGGCGTCCTATCCTGACGGCCTTATTTGCAAACTAGGGAATATGGGCTTCATCTTAATGGTGATAGGGACTCACGGGAAGATTCTAAGTAGGGAAGGGAACTGTTAGACTAACCAATTTCTAACAGGCCAGTTTAAGTTTCCATTTATGGATTCTAACATAATAAACAACAATAACCCAAAGTAATAAAGGAGGAAAAAAGTCAAGTGGAAGCAAATGTTTATACTAAGTCAAGGATATTCACAGGCTAAGCATACAGAGTGATAAGCCATTGTTGTATGTTCATGCATTCACTCAATAAACTTGGACTGAGCACCTACTATGTGTCAGGCATTGAGTACACAGTTCTTGATACATTTTAAGTCCCATGAGGGCAGGGGCTAGACCTGATTCTATCTAGGTAGATTTAGATTCTATCTAAAGGAAAAGGAAGCATTGCCTCTTACCCAGTGTACTTTTCACATTTTCAGAGTGCAACAGAAAGCATGAAGTGTCCAGCACTATCAGAAGTGTATCTGGCCTTCACTGTATTATTCTTGAGCCATGTCTCCACCGGAGCACTCTCAGACAAAGTCCATGATAGCATGCGGCATGTATGTAGCCGTGCACACAAAAAGAATACTGCAGAACTACTTTTTCAAGTGAGTCAACAGGCTTGTGTAATAAAGAAATGGAGAAACTGCTGGTATCTTGGATCTTTGCTAATATTTACAATAACAATTAGTGACAATATTAGCTACTATGTATTTTCAACCACTATATTAAGGACCTTATATATATGGTCTCATTTATTTCTATGTGAACAAGAGAATTAATAGCCTTTGCTTTCACGATGAAAATGAGAGTAGAACGAATAGCTGACACTTGGCAGAGAGAGGATTAAAGGTACCTTCTCTTACTCCAAACTGCGAGCCCTTTCCTCTACACTATGTGCTGTGGAAGTGTCCTCCACGAGCTTCCCATCCCACTCAGAGTAAAACCTGCAGTCCTTCCCATGGTGGATAGGGCCCCACATAACCTGTGATCCCAACATACCTCCATCCCCCAGGTAGCTCTCTGTCCTTATCTACTACTACTTTCCCCTAGCTTTCTCCACTCCAGCCACACGGCCCTTCTTTGTAGTCCTCAAATTGGCCTAGAACATTCGTATCTCAAAGCCTGTTCTATGAGGTGACGATGTCGCTATTTCATACATGACTCATTCCCCTACATCCTTCAAGTGTCTGCTCAAAACCCACCTTAGCTGTGAGGTCACTGCTGACCACTCTGCCACGTCCCCCCGAACCTGCTTTATTTTTTTTCATTGCATTAGCCACCTAGCACATCATCCATTTTTTCCTTCTCTGTCTCCCTCCCCTGTAAAAATATAAGTTCCTTGAGGACAGGAACTAATATATACCTGCACATATTAGGCCCCCGAAATTTAATGAACAGATGAGTAGACAAATCACAAAATAGAAAAACACATAACAAGCCTCAGCGCTAGTAATCAGAAAAATTGTGAAATAGTACCCTTCCTGTCTTTACTTCCTTCTCCCACTCCATGGTATCACCCATTCCTTCCCCCATTCCAAAATGTGCTGTGCTTTTACCCTGTTGTGTGCTTATATGCTGTGCTTTTCTATACCCGCTACGGTCCCTCTTAGTAATGCTACACCCTCTAAATGAATTGCTTTGTCACTTTCTTCTGTCTCATGCTGTAGCTTCCTGACTCAACAGGCTTGCCTGGTCTTATTACTTTAAGGTCCTTGGTCCATAAATTAAAATTATTCTATCATGTTATGTGAAGAGAAGTATCTATATTTAGCATATTATTCTTCATAGGTATCATGCTAAAAATCATGCTTTAATTTTTAATATAACGGTATACACTTCACTCACCAGGGAAGGCCTGCAGGGGAAATAGTTCAGTTAGACAGACGTTCACATATCCCTCAAACAGACATTTATATCACTCACCTGTCACCTGTCCTAATTAACACCAGTCACTGCAAACCCCCAAATCACCTGATGAGCTGACTGCACTGCTGTTAAGGAGACGGAAACAACAAAGGTCTACATGAAGGCACACACTACACAGCCGAAGATACGTGCTGATGGCAGAAATGGCAGTCGGGAAAGACTAGCAGTGTAAAGAGGACCCATTCAGTTATTAAAATGTCAAGTTTGTGATCATAAAAATCTATCAAAGCACACATACATTTCTTGGACAGCAGCTTTTTCCTGCTTGCTTCACACCACGAAACACACCGTCCAATGAAACTCAAAGGTAAAAAGTCAGAGTGGAAAGAGAAAGGAGCAGCTTCCAGCGCAGCTGGGCCAGACACAATGCGTGGCCCCCTGCCATGCCAGAGGCGGCAGGCCTGGCCTGACTCATCTTCCCTTCGCCCAGGAACAACTCAACTGTCCAAATTAACTCTTTCCAAGAAGTGCTTATTTCCTAAATGTAGAACAATTCAAGCACATTGAGGCATTTTCAACCTATCAATTTTTACTTTTTTGTTGTTCCTTAGGGAAGAAAGAAAAAACCTTAATAATTAACGATGAAAAGTCCTAAAGGTTCATGGATATGAAACCAGTCTTTTAAAAATAGTACTTTGTTTTTTACGTTTTAAATAAAAATAAATTTTCCTTCTAGTCAATCTGTCCCCTCCCCTGGGTGATTTCTTATTAATAACAGCTTATATTGAGATATAATTCACATACCATAAAACCTATCCTTTTAAAGTATACCATGTAGTGGCTTTCAGTATATTCACAAAGTACTCATTCTGTTTTTAAAAATAAAAAGCCAAATTAAAAAGGTATATTTGTAACTTTATTTTCTCAGGCATGAGTTTTTTTCAATATGGCTTTTCAATGTAAAATACAGTCTCACCATCCTGTTTTCCTAGTTTCTTCCTATTCTGTTTTTTAAGGATAGTAGAATTACATTAATACATAAAAATCAAAGTTTATAGAAATCCCTTTCTACATAGAATGGCTTGACTGGTAATTTGGTTCTAATGCCAGGCTCTGGGACTTGTCTGGCATTGCATTTGCACAGAAAGTTCAGTAACTTCATTTAGTTTTATATATTGCAGATAAATAATAAAGGTTATTAAAGGGACTGTTCCTGATACTTTATATAAGATTCAGAAAACATCAATTGCCCATATCAAAGGATACCATAATTACTAGAGGGACTTTGAGAGAAGCTACACACATCCCGCCTCAACGAGGAACTCTTTGTTATGGTGGATCTCAAGACGATAACTGTTAATTCTGAGATGAAACCAATCTGATGAAAAATGTGTAACTTATTATAAAATGCCATTTCTTCAGAACTGTATGGCAAAGCACGACCAAACAATATTTTTCTGCCAAATTCTCTTATCATTGCTGTAGATTAGTCTAAAACATGCATTCCCAATGGATGGTAATAATGCCCTTAAGGGAGCAAAAATTAACCTTTAGGAATCAAAAAACTAACTCTTTTTATACACAAAGCAGATATACATACAGTCTGTAAACAGATAATACAGAGTATCTCTGATTATATTAAACTTTTATGAAGGCAATGATTAAGAAAAATGTCTAAAAGACATCTTATGGAGAGTGATTTTTAAAAAAAGATGGAGAAATATTGATGTAAAAGAAACTTTTCTTGACAAATATGTCAAATTTTTATAGTTCCACACATCACTGTCTTCTATCTTCAAAGATGAGGCTGCTTTATAGGATGGTTATTTGCAGGAACAGAGGTGACTCAAAGACTACATCGCCAATATTCCTTGTACACAGATGGTGACTATGTGAGTTACAGCAACTGTATTTCTTTTATCTCTTTTACATAGGGCCAAATCTCCAAACATTAGAAGAAAACTTTTAAAGCTGAAATATTAAGCTTATGAC
Organism: Phyllostomus discolor; assembly: GCF_004126475.2. NCBI lineage: Eukaryota > Metazoa > Chordata > Mammalia > Chiroptera > Phyllostomidae > Phyllostomus > Phyllostomus discolor. The sequence goes on along the minus strand of NC_040906.2, from coordinate 48,745,689 downwards.
ACCAGTAAAAAAAAAAAGCAACATGGACAAGCACTTAAATAAGAATGGTGATTTTAATGGTAGCCGAAAACATGGAACATTCTAAGACAGTTGCAGCTGGGCTCTCACCATTAGACCACCCTGCTGCTTAGGTAATTCCCTCTCCTATGCTTTGATGAGCAACATCTGAAAAACAAAAATACGAGCAGAGAGTGTACTCAAGTGGGAATTTCCTATAAAATAACTTTTGGTCAAGTAAATCACACTGAAAATGCAGCTGACTTGTCTTTTTAAAAATCAATTTTAGCACTGGGACAGTCACAGGCAATCAGAAAATTTCCTACTGCATCACAGGGAATACCCCATTGCCACTTAACTACTACTCCAAAGGAGCTCTGCAGAGATGCCCACAGTCAGTGGGTCAGGGTAGTGACGGATGTCAACAGAAGTAGCATTGTGAAAGGTTTCCATAGCAGAAGAGTCTGAGGAAAGAAGGTAAGAATCACAGTGAAATCCCAAGCATGAGAAGTGATCTATGCGGTGACTATAGGGTAATGAGAGGAAAAAGAAAGAAGGGAGAGGGGGCAACACCAGAGCTACTCCTACCCACAGGGAGAAGAGTCACTCGGGGTTCAGCCAGTCTAGCTGGACTGTACCCAATCTTGTCTTTCAGTCTGGGCTGTAACCCACTACCCTGCCTAGCTATGAATGACAGAAATTCCTGCCAACGGATGACCTGGAGGATGCTTTCTCACCCAGCTCTGTCGACTAGGGCTCTAATGGTGTGACCAGTCAGGATGTTCTGTCAGGCACACCTGCTAAAAAGTCCTGAATTAGATGATGAATCTTTCCCTAGAGCTCAGCAATTACTGGAAAACATGTGCTTCTCTGTCAGGGAAGTTCTAACAAAGCCTACGTGGAACTAGGTAGTTAGGTGCAAGCACTGTAGTTCTGGAATGTGAACTTTAAGACAGGGACCATGTCTTGTAAACTGTTTGTTGAACAAATAAGCAAGGTGAGTGAGCAGAGTATGAACTACATGTGGATTTTTCTTTTGATATGAGGATTTAAAAATTATCTATTGATGATGATGATTGAGGGGTAGGTTCATCTGAAAGGTGAATAAAAATTATTGAAAATTCCTGAACTTTCAAAAATGCACATTTTCAACTCCCAAATGAGACTGAAAAATCAGGAAAAATTAGGGTCTGGCTCTTCTATCAAGGAACAAAGCAGAAATTTGCATTAAAAATATCCTTTTAAGCATCAAGGAAGTGATTAATACTGTACCCAAGTGATAAAACAATCTTCACTCTCCAGCTTAACTTGGCAATTATTTTACTGAGGTCCTATAACATACTTAAGTGAAAAGAATTCAGTGTATATAAATGTAAAGTTGTAGTAGGTAATTTTAGAGGCTCTTATCTTTTAAAATAAAGTTAACTTTCACTAACTTCCTATAAAAAGAACATGCTTTACAATTATAAAAAAATTGATGAGGACATAAAACACAAAGCAAAAACACTAGATTCTACTGCTAGCTACTGTGGAATTGTTTACCCCACAAATTCACGTGTTGAGACCCTAACCCCAAAGTCATATAGTGTTTGGACACAGGAACTTAAGAAGGTAGTTAGGAGTAGATGAGGTCTGAGGGTGGGGTCCCCATGATGGGATTAGTGCCCTTATAAAGAGACCACACAGCTTGCTTTCCCCTTCTCTCCACCACTGTGCAGAGAAAGAAGATGGATGGGTGCCTGCAAGCCAGGAACAGGGCTCTCAGCAAGAAGTGAGTTAGCTGGTCCCTTGGTCTTGGACTTCCCAGCCTCCCAAACTGTGAGAAATAAATGTCTGTTGTGTAAGCCACTTTATGGTATTTTACTACTGCAATCCAAGCAGACCGGCTTAACCAACCACCGTAAAGCAAGATACACAATAGTTACTTCAGGAGGCTTGAGTAGAAATCCATTGAGATGGGACTTTCATGACTTAGAAGTCGCATTTATCTAGTTTCTTGTATCCTTCCTTGTCTTTACCATCACAGAACTTTATTACCTCATGGTTCCTCTGTAGTAAACTGGTTGTTAAGAGTAAACAGGAAAGGGCAGGAGGTATTTCTGACTAACGCCAACTAGTTTAATAGTAGTTAATATCTAAAATAAAACCCATTTCTTCTAACCCTTGAGGACTGCTCTTAACATATCCGAAAGCTATTCTGAATTTGGACAAATTTGAGGAAATCCAGTATTTATTTTTAATACAACGTTCTCAAACTTGAGTGTACATAAGCACCATAGGGAAGTCCTTTAACAATCCCCTTCCCCCAGAAAGGCAGATACTGTAGGTCTCCTGGCAAACACTTTTATCCACGTCTCAGATGACTGATGAGGGGAGGGCAGGCGCGCTTCAGAGAGCAGCTGCTGCTCTACCATTACTGAGAAAATAGCCTGTGCATGCAGGTGTATTTTGCTTCGTAACAGAGAAATGTTCTTAAAAACTGTAACCAAATTGGATTTTGTAAGTAAGCTAATTTTTATTTTTTCACAAGATAACTTTAAAATTTTAAAGATACTTTATTCACTCTGAGGAGTGGGAATGGTTTCTTACACCTTCTTCTAAAGGTCAAATCCCATGTTCTTCCTTTCCTCATCTCCATTTCCGGAATTAAAGATTTAACAATTTAGGAATCCTCTTAAGAGTCACATATTTCTCGATTTATCTGTTTTATTCATCAAGAAATTCAGTATTCTAAAAGTGGTTAATTTGTAAACATAACCTTTGAAAACAGACCTTGAAAATGCAGACTAGCTCTTCAGGAAGGATAATAAATTTAGTCAAATAAAGAGAAATTTACCCCTGAAAATCTTACTGCTATGTATTAGCTACAACAGTGTAAGATAAATGTTTCTTCAAAAGAAAATAACTATGAGAGGCCTTCCACCATTTTTAACTTTGTATAAAAAGAAAAAGTCCACACTTAAGGAAAATACTTCCAAATAATGCAGATTAGATACAATGTACTGAGAAACAACAGTGAGATTTTTATTATTTCTTTCAGAGAAAGTAGAGACATGTTTTAAAGCACCTGTGGAGAACCAACACCAAGTAAGAAATGTCATTTCTCAGTGGGTGTTTAGACAAAGTGAACACTGTCACCAGCTGAGCACCGGCAAACTATATTCTAGGCTTAGTTTTGCCACAAAAAGGCCCTATGACCTTGATCAGCTTCTCTGGGTCTAAATCTAATTTATAAAATAAGATGGTTAAATAAAAGTAACTCTTTGATTCCAGCAGTGTAATTCACTCTTAAGTATTTACATCAAAAGGCATTTGTGGTATGTGATGCTTGATCAAATGACATTATTAAAACTGTAACTAGAAACTTGATGATGTGAGTAACTTACTAAGACTGTCCTTGTAGCTATCAGTTACATATCATTGTACTTTGTTTCTTTGAAAAAACTGAATACTTTGAACATCTAAATTTTCACATACTGTATGTACTGAGTTTTTTGAGAGCAATGTACATGTGTACCATAATCTGTTTCTGTAAAAGGAAAGAATGCATCTTTCTATCCTTTTTTCCAACCCATTGTCATTGCTGACTCTAGAAGAAAAAGAAAAAAACCTTAAAGTCAACCACTGAAACAATAGTGTTGCAGTAATTACATCACAGAAATAACATTTCTTTCCTGAAATACTCAAAGATATTCTCTTGAGATTACTTACTCCCAGTAACCAACTTTCTTCTGTCTTCTGTTATGTTAGAGCAAACATTTTCAATTTTAACAAATATTAAATTTACCATTTAATTCTAGCTTTCAGTGGAATACCCAACAGAAATCAACACAGGCACTTGGCAACACCAGAGAGGTTGGGATGCACAGACATTTTAGTCAAAATAAATAAACTTTCCAGGATCTTTATTTGTTGACTTGAGAAACGTAGGTCTGGCAACAACCAGCCAACTTCGCTCCCAAGTTGGCATCCTATCCTCCGTTTACAAAACACCTCAGAGTCTCCCATCCCAGAACTGGCCAGCGAGCACACGCCCATCGGCCCTGCCTGGAGAGGAAACAATAGGAGAGGCGCGAGGAGAGAGCCCAGCGCTCCGGGCGCCCCAACTCCCCAGTCCCAGCCCGCGCCGAACACAGCGCAGGGCGTCCCCGCCCCGGGCACCCAGGACGCCCCAGGCGCCCGCCCCCGAGCTCTGGGGCGCGCGGCTCACCCGCGGCGGCAGGGGCGGAGGGCTGCACTTACCAAACAGGGTCAGGGCCATTGTAAAGGCGCTCGCCAACTGCTCACTACCGCCCGTCAGTCCACGGGCTCCTCTCAGGCCGACCGGCGATCACCGCATCCGCCCGCCGCAAGCACGCCTCGGAGGGAGTCGAGAGTCGGAGGGGCGTGGTGGGGTCGCCGGCGCACAGGGTAGCCGCAGGCCGGGACGCGGGGGGCAGCTGCAAGAAAAAGTTATTTAGGTGTTATTGTCAAACGCACCAGCATAAGGGGAGACCCGCTAGCCCTCGGCGAGCCGGCACTTGTCGCTGCCATCTGTGCACTAAGCGGAACGCGTGCGGGCAGCGGTACCTGCCAGGCGGGAGGCTCGGCCGCGGCGCAGTGGCAGGCGGAGAGGCGGCGCCGCAGTGGCGAAAGCGGCGGCGCGGAGAGGAGCAGCCTTGAAGAGCCCCCGGCAGGGCGCGCTCACTCCGCATCCCGCGGCCTCGCAGACGCCATCTTGCGATAGCGTCTCCCCCTGGATTCGCCGCCGCGCCTTCTCTTGCCACCCCCTCCGGCGGCAGAGCTAAGTGCGTTCCCATGACAACGGGCGCGCGCGGGGGTCGGGGGCGCGCGCCCCTCCTGCCCAGGGCAGAGACCGGCAGTTCCAGCCTCTAGGGAGACTACCTTCAGGATCCTGGTTGGGGTGGGGGCGGTGCGCACGTTAGCTGAAATCCTAGGGGTTTTTTTTTTCTTGAATGGGATTCGAGGAGGCGCAGAGTGGGGAAAAAACAGCTGATACTCGAAAGGGTAAGAGTCACGGAACATGCTCCTGGAATACAGGGACCCAGCCAGGGTCATCTGGGGATCCGGGTCGTTTGAGGACATATCCCTCTGGTGGCGCCCTTAAGGTTAACGGAGAGTCTGGGGCCTATGCCCTGAAGCTACAGGACTCGGGAAGGGATCCGATGTCCTGGTGTAGAACCGAGGGAGACAGTGAATGTCGCTTTCCTTTCCATGTGGATTTAAGGAGCCACTAGTAGTAGTTCCGATCAGATTTTCCTGTCATACCTAAAGAAACAGGAATGGGTTACAAAGCGCCTGGGATTACCTAAAATAAATTGTTACAAGGTCAATGTTTAAACCTAATTTTTTCCTTTTACTTTAGACCGCTTTGATATTGTCTCAGGGAAAAAAATCTACATTTCTCAGTGATTGGCACTTCTCTACCACAAAAGATTGTTCCCCTGAGCTTTTGGCATTTATCTAAGAATCACTGGCAACATCCTTTCTGTGATGTTCTCTGCTGGCCTCCGTCTCTGCCTTAATTAAGGAGAAGCCATGTACCGTCTTGAGATTATCAGCTAAAAGATGTTCTTGAAAAGCTCGGTTATGATTTTTTTTTGTCCTTCTCATTTACTGTATGAAAAAATCCAGTATTCTCTAGTTGCTATATTTGTTCCCCGTTTTAAAAATTCCTCCTTTTTTCTTATGTCTCTGCTTAAGGATTTGGTATTATTTCCACATCTAATGATGTAGTTCTTGTCTTTGGTTCTTATTCCTATGCGCATCTTTCCACTTTCAGTTCCTCAGATTCCCTAATGTCATTTTCTTCTTATCTCTAATTTTCAACTAATTCTTTTAAGAATATTATATAAATAGCTTGTATTTAATTTATCTTGAGATCAAAATCATTATAAAAATTACTACTTCAAATAGAACCACAGTGAATCCATCATCGTTTCACAGCTGACTCAAACATTAGTAAAAAAAGAAAAGTGGATTGGAAGGAGGAGCCAAGCCTTTTGTTTCACACCAGTTGAGAAAAAAGAAATGGTAAAAGAATTCAACATAAATGGGCAAATGTGTAAGATGTCACATGCTTGAAATTTCTAATGTAGTAAATGGCTCTCCTTTCACCACTACTATCAAAATAAATGTTGGAATCCTCCGAATTTTAAATCGTTAATGAAAAGGACTCCTGATTTTGAACAGCCTTTCTGCTCATGAAAAATTACAAACACATAGCTCATGAAGATAAGTGAGAAACTCCAGAAGACTTTGTGAGACAGATTGATAACCATGGAAAGATCACTGCTGATCTGCTTCTACAACCAGAAAACTCAGAAGCTAAAGAGCCATGTACTGTCTCAACCGGTGGTCTTCAACCAAAGAAGGTCGAAGGGACCTAATTTCCCTTTGAGGCTCTAATGAAAATACTGTCCCCTTTCCCGGACAATTGCTTGTGTACCTCCATACACTCACCAAAAAAATATCACACAGCTTCAGGGGGATTATGGAATAAACCAGGGACCTTAGTTTAATCCTCAATATCCTTTGTAATCCCAGAAAGTTTCTGCCTTTATAGTTAAAAGTTCTAAAGACTTCCCCTTTCACAAAAAAAGCATGGAATTTTCAAGAAGGGACTAAACTACCCCAATTTACATATAAGGAAACTGAGGACACAACAATCAAAAGGTTTTCCCACATGTGTACACCTATTTAGTGGCAAAATAGGAAAATCTTAGGCATCTGTTATTCTCCCTCCCCCTTCCTCCACTCTGTACCAACTTAGAGGTTAAAACATGTTTTGAACTTAAAAATAAAATTTTGTTTAGTATTAGAAGCAGAGTAGCAAGAGTGGGGGTGTGGGGGACAGGGATTTAGTTCTCAGCCATTGTTGTATGGTTGGGTCTCACAGTTTGGGAAGTTGGATTTTGTCCCAGAGTCTATTCACAGCCTCCTTCACTCAGAACTACAAGTCCAATAAGGCTAAGAGAAGAAACGTGCTTTTCTCGCCTCTGTGCTAAGCTTGCTTATAAAGAGGTACGAGAGCATCGAGGTTTTGGTGCTCCACTTTAGCTGGCTGCAATTCCTTCTCTCTTGGGGGTTAGGAACTCCCTAACTCCCTTGGGGGTTATCCCCGAGGGGAGTCAGAGGGAAGCTAACAGTCCTGTGCTCTGACACACCCCAGGGAACCAGTCCTTGGCTACTGGAGCAGCTTTGCTCTCACTAGTTGTGGTCAAACACAGTCCAAACCTAGTGTTAGCCTCAGCTTTGGCTCAGGAGGGGAACTTCGTCTTTTCTATGTAAGTCTTGGCACTCCCACACCCCAAACACAGACATACAGACACCCAGGAGATGTTTTGGGGATACTATTTGAAACAGTACAGCTGAATGTTGCCATGTTTTCCTTTTCAAGCATCTAGCTCTCCACAAGTGGTTCCTTTCTATTGATTTCCTAATGGTTCGATGCTCTAACAAACAGTTTTCTATGCTTGATCAAAGTCCTTTGTCTTGAAAATAGTATCTGTTTTTATCACATGGCATTATCTGATGAGAAATAGAGTGTTTCTTTTCTCACTTAACTGGAAGTAAAGCAGCAGTCTTTTGGCAGCGGATTCAATGTAAGGAAGGGCGTTCACCACTTGAGGGTGATTATTATGGGTGGTGCCTTAGATTGTTTATTAAAAAGGGCGAAGAAGGAATTGACATTTCAAAACATTTATGTTTTCATTCAAAGATTTAATTTTGTGCTCGACACGCAACCATTTAGAAGAGCCAGACTGGTTTGCTCTGTTACTAAATAGTTGTTAAATTTTTAGTTTTACTCCTGGTTCTCATCCTCATTTGTAAAGTGAAGAAATGGGACTAGGCTATCTCTGGTGTCCCTTTTAGATTTAGCTGTAATTCTGTGATATTTAAAATATTTAAATTAACTGGATTATGGGTAAAACAAGGCATTTTTGTTTGACTCTTCAACATATTTAAAATGCTATTATATCTAGTAAGTCTGAGTCATAACTTACAGTTTTATAAATTCCTAGTGTAATAAGGAAGGCATATTTTATTAAAACATTTATACTGCAATTTCATCTACAGTATCTCATACTAACATTATACTTATTGTATAGAGAGCAAGCCTCTTTTAAGTTTAACAGGATCAAAATTTAAATTACGCACTAAAGAATCCATTTTAAATTTACTGAAATGGTTTCTCATTTTTAAGTTTTGTTGACTAAACAGGACTTAAACAACCTTTTAAAATTTTTTTCTACATTTCAAACAACTTATCACAAATGTTTTGTATTTTCTTTTTCTTGTGTTACTCATTTAGATTCGCTCCCGTTGGTAAATATTGATTTGTCTGTCAGTTTTGAATGAAGTAGAAATTAATGAGGCGATTCTGCCTCACAATAACCAGTTAAAATCGTAGCACTTCATCATGGCCACACAACTTTAAACACTAGCAATGCCCAGTAATATTAGCACAGTTCCCAAAATAGTGCAGAAGTTCGCAGTTGAAGAAAAACATTACAAAGCATATTTCTGCTAATGTGATAGAAACATTTTCTATTCTTCAGTTATACCAATTTAAGGTTTAAATTATTTAAAATATTCACAATATGTGACATTCTTTCTAACCTCTATTTATATTACCAGTGGAAGTATTTATGTCCATAAGGTAAATTTGTTTAGTATAGATTTGGTCTGTTTTTCATAATGTTTTCCTCAGACACTTAATTCAGGTGAGTTTTACCACCCTCCCCTCTTGTCTTAGGCTTTCTTAATGAGCACTTCACCTGATATTTGCAGGGCATTCCATGATTTATATAAACAGCACTTCACAGGGCAGAGCCACATACAGCATTGGTGTTGAACATGAAGATTTAGTTCATAAAACTACTTAAGAAAACAAAAAGAATGCTTGTGTCATTCACTATAAAATTGGATTTAAGCTTAAATAATTCAAGGCATTGTGAGAAAGACTTAATTTTGTTTTGTTGACCACCAGAGGGTGCTTAAATTATATCCACAGGAGTAATCTTGAATCTTAGAAATGAAGTAAAATATGAAAGATACCTAAGAATCCTTAAGAATTGCAAACCTTCTCAGTTCCCCCACACGGTACAGAAAAGCATCCCCCCAAAGCTGTGCTAAATGGGAGGTGGCTATGGACCGGACAAGCACAACTGTGGAACTGCGTACTGCTGAGAAACTGTACTGCTGAGCGGTGCTTGCTCAGTCCTTACGTCACTTCCCAAGTGAAAAACTGTGCTTGCAGAAGGTGTGTGTGTGTGTTTGTGTGTGTGTGCGCATGCAGAGAAAGGGAAAATTTTAATTCAAAAGCAGAATGAAAAGGTTTTCTATCCCTGACCCAGGATAATAGATTTCTTGTTCATTGTTCGGCTTGAGGAGAAAATTTTAGTTCAACAGGTGATGGAACCACAGATGTTGCTACAAACCCGAGGTTAGAATCTCCTAAAAGCCACAGGCCCTATTTTTAAAATTTTGTGATAGAATGTACTTTGACATGTTAAAATGACCTCTGGTTTGGAGTGGCCAAGGAAAAAGAAAGGGTAAAAAAAGTCTGTCTTTAATTTGCTTTGACTACATGTTTAAAAGAATACTGTATTCCCTGGTAAATAATAAAGCAGATCTTTTGGAAGTTTGTGTAGGCTTAAAACACATTTTCAAATGCACATTAGATAAAAGTACAGAGATTGTGACTGCTCTCAAGTAAGTTTTTGTTCTGGACTATAATCATATTATAGTACTTTAAGCCAGCATTTCCATTTGTGTGTATTTTTCTGAGGTCATCAGGCATAACTAATGCACAGTGTAGCTACACGTCTATTTGACTTGAGCACTTGGATTTCTGCCAGACTGTGTTTTCAAGGGGGTATAAGGAGATTTGGCTACAAATCAAATCTCCCTAACATGGCCATGATTTTTCTGGTTGATGTGGGTGTCCACAATAAGATGACTTATTCAAGCTCATTACATTGTGAGTTATAAATCAGAAAAGTAGCTGGGCTCTGGGTGAGAATTACATACTGTCTAATTAAATAACAGAGCTAAAAAAGAGAGAAGTATATTTTTATGCTGAAAATCATGATCTAGGCTCAAACCTTGTCTGCCCCTGCGATGGATTTTTCACAAAGTTCCTTTGTATGCTGTTGTTAAACAGATCTTATATCAGACACCAAGGACAATGCACCAGTTGGAATTCAGCTATCCATCCTTCATCCAATTAACAAATATTAACTGAGTCGCTATGTTATACCAGGCATTGTGCTAGATTCTGGCAAAGGACTCAAAGATGAATCAAACATGTATCCATATCTTTAAAAATTTGCAACCCCCAGGGGTAAGACTTATAAATGGGACAATGACAAAGGCCACAAGAGGGGTACAGATTAAATATTGTGGGCATTCACAGAGGAAAGAAAGATTATTTCTAGCTGGCGAAATGGATGAAGGCCCCATAAAGGATGAAGCTGTGCTTTGAGGTGTGGATAGGAATTAGGTCAACAGAAGAAAGAGAGAGGGCCCTAGCCAGGTAGCTCAGTCGGTTAGAGCAGGTTCCATCCCCAGTCAGGGCACACTCAAGAATTAACCAATGAGTGCATAAAGGAGTGGAACAACAAATCAATGTTTCTCTCTCTTTCTCTCCACCCCCACCTTCTTCCTCTCTCTGTCTCTCTCCTACTCCCTTCTTCTCTCTCTCTCAAATCAATACATTTTTAAAAATGAAAGGGAGAGGTGGGGTTTAAGCAAGAGGGAAGAGCATGATAAAAGTCTTGAGGAAAGAGGTGGGGAATCATGAGAAGAATTTCAGGTAGGACATTCTGGCTATAGCAAGGATTCGTGGGAGGAGCGGCTGGACACATGGGCTGGGGACCTATGCAGGTGGCCGACCTGTTACACTGATGCTTATTACGTTATCTGAAACCTGCCATCTTCCTGCAAGTACTCGAGACAGCTAAGAATTGGGATTTTTATATAAAACTCTGGTCTCAATTTGTTTTATTGCCCTATTTTCCAGTAACAAATTTCAAAGTACCCACCAATATATGTGTGTAAACAAGTATGTTTGTACATGTGCTATTGTTGTAAGCTAATAACTGAAGGCACAATAACCTGTAAGGTGAAGTTCATCACTATTGATATAAAGTCATATTTTAAAGTCTTCATGAAAATGTTTAATTTGGGGGTCAAGCTTTATCAGAGCTTATTGTATCATCAATATCTTACTTCAAGCTGCGAAAGAGCTTGCACCCAGTGTAGCAGTCACGCCACCTCTGCTGTTTCTGCTGTGTTTATCTGTGTTTGTATAATCAGTAGGAAAACCAATGCATGGTTTTCTTGAAAGGATCTTTGAAGACAGTTGTCTATTTGGTGAGGATTAGTTTAGTTAAAAAACACATGATATTGTATAAACTGTAAATCCAATTAATTTGACCATGTAAATAGCAGTAAGTTGCAATAAGGCAAATGAGAAAAAAGGAATCAACAGCATTGGCAACCCCACATCACAGTGGAAGTCCTTTCTTCTCCCAGGATAACTTCCCCATAATACACGTGAGGTGGGATTTTTCAACATGCAAACTAAGAAAGGGGAATCTGTGTCAACATGTAATATAAATTACTAATAAGGCTTAATTTTTTCCTCACTTAGAAAACAACTAATGACTACAGATAGAAGCTCTGCTTTTCTTTCCACAAGACCATGAGAGTGTAGCATACCCCTTGGGACATGCGCACTACACTTTGGAGACTGCCGGTGTAGACAGTGGGAGAGCAGGGCAAGGACGTGTGCGGCGGTGTGGTCAGGGCTGGCCTGTGGAGGAGTAATCCGATGTCTGTGTGCAGAATAGGTTGCAGGAGAGAAACTGAATTGTAGGGTCTCTTAATTCGAGCCCTACCCACTTATTAATTGCAATTGTCACCAAGTGCTAAGAATTCTGGGCTGAAGTATGAAGTGAGCCTAGCTTTCAAGCAGTTCCCCATGTCACTCAAACCTCTAATACCTTGGGCAAATGAGGCTGAACTTTATTGAGGAGTAGAGAAAAACTACTATATAAAGGATATAAAGAGATAACATGGTTAGCAGTAGAGTGGACCCTTCTTAACTTAGAACCTAAGCCTGGTGAAAGTTTTTCAAACATTCTGTTTCTCCTTACTACTGAGTGGAAGCATCGTCTATAGAACACATACATACCTTATCAAGCATGGGACCTGATGGAATGCAGGGTGAGGGTGGGGAATTACCATCTACTACCTCCCTAGAACTTCTCTAACACTATTGTACAATACATCTTTAAAAACACTGGTCAGAATGATCTGGCTTCAAATCTTGGCTGTACCTCTCAGTACCTATGTAATTGGGGGCAAGTTCAAATTTCTTTGGACTTCAGTTTCCCCCTCTGTAAAATAGAGGTACACTCTGTATCACTTGGTTTGCAACCTTTTGGTTGCAAGAAATGCAAGGATGAGAGAAAACTTTGCTTAAATTGGCTTAAACAAAGGGAATTTACGGTCCCTGTAATGGGAAAACAAACAAAGAACAAAAAACAGTCAGGGTGAGTTTCAGGAGAGGTTGAGCCAGCAGTGGGGGGGAGGGGGGGGGAACCCCAACAAACCCATCCCTGAGTTTCTCCACTTCTCCAGTCACAGGGTACTGGAGAAATACACACATGGCATCTCCAGACCCTCCCCTAGTGTTGTGAAGCGGCTTCAGAGGTTCTAGACTTCACAGAGCCCTACCTTCCCATCCAAGGGAAGACGATGTCTGGCACAAGTCCTTGAATACGTCCCTCTCGCTGGCCAGGAGTGGGATACGTGCCCATCCATGAATCATGGCTGTGGCTAGGGAAAGGGGGTGAGTGCAGGCCATACGCAGGTTACCCTGAACCTGAGTGGATTAATTCTCCCAAACCTCATGACTGAGATGAATTTCCCAAAGAAAAACCAGTAGACAAGTTGGAGGAGAGAGAGGGGGCTGGGCAGGAAACTCATACTTGTCTGCCTTTTAGGGCCATTCTGAGAATTAAATAAAACACAGAGTGCACATTCAGCAAACACAGTTTTTCGTCCTTTCTCCATGAGGATTAGAATCCTCAGCATTAGGTGAAAGCCAAATTTTCCCTAAGTTAGGGACCCAGGTTTTGTGCCAACAAGTCCTCTCCTTACCAAACAAGGTCTTCTCAAATGTGAGAGCAACACCTGGCTCTGAGCCTCAGAGATATCGCCTACCAGACAATTCAGTCATGGCAGCAACCTGTGGGGAGTAAACATTGTAATCAATGGCTTTCCAAAGTGTGTTTGTCTGCAATGCAATGCCAACCAACAGCTGAATTTTTTTCATTAAATTGGCCATGATTTTGTCATATTTTTCAATTTCAAAATAATTTAAATGTATTTCAAAATATATAATTGACTCAATATCAGGAAAATTACTTTCTATATGTTTTAGGGTCTCCTGTTGAATCTCAGCTGAGATTCCTAGTCTGGTTGTGTATGAGGAACCGCTAGGTTTTATAGGAGCATACTTACATGAACAATATTTAGGGGTGGGTAAGTCTGAATTATGTTAATCATTGGCTCATAACAATAGAGCTTATAAGACGAATATATCCCAGGAACCCAAATGGCCTAGTCTCTGCACAGAGTTGCATTCTAAGGAAGAGTCCATCTGGCAAAAGTTATTGCAAAGGAAGTGTAGTCTTGGGATTCACGAAGAATATTACAGGGCATGCACTTTATTCCGCACAGGAACTCTTCTTAAAGCTTCCTCTTTTTCTGTCATACCCTGCAGCTGTTCTGGAGCAGAGCACTCTCAGACCTCCCCACATTCCCTTCCACTCTTCAGCCTACATGGCCTTTTCTGTGCTCTCCCCATCCTTATTTCCATTACATAATTGGGCTCTCTGGGTTCTGTTTACTTTCCTTAACCTTCAACTACTACTTACGTTCCTCACTATCCAGGGGATCCAGACCCTGGCCCGCCCAGCCAGCAAGAATCTTCTTCCCTGTGCTCCTGCCTCTCAGTTCGAATCTTTTCCTGCCCATTACCTTGATTCTGCACCTAAAACGTGTGGGGGTGGGGATAGGAGGTGAGGCAGAATCTGGCCTTTTCCTTAGAATTTGAGATGGTAAAAAAGATAGCTAAGACAAAATTACAATACATTTTGTCCCCGACTTAAAATGAGTGCCAGGAATGGTGTGAGACCCTCTGCGTACATTTTCTCATTTGAACATCCCAGCAAACTTGTGGGGCAGATCTCGGAACCTAGGACCTCGGACTCCCAACTCCAGTGCTTGGTTAGCTCGAGTATGCCACCTTTCTCTATAAAAAGATCTAGCCACAGACACATTTTTATTATTGATATATTCATGTACATTGATATAGTTTGTTCATTGAGGGTGCTTTATTGTAAAACTTAGCCTAATACGATAAACAGATATTTTGCTATAAAAAAATTGAGTTTAGACTTGATGCTCCAATTTGAATCCACTTTAGAAATCAAATATTTACTCACTTGGCAAGTCATTTATTGATGATGACAATGTCCCTGGAGCTCAGATATATAAAGAGATAAAATCCAACTAATAAAGCAAATAACACGTATACCCAAAATATCTATTATGAACTCAATACTTACGCAAACTGCTTTGCTAAAAATCTTTTCTATGTTTTGTGCAGATGTGGTGAAAGAAACAGCATATAATTGGAGTGGGGTTAAATTTTTAAAATTCTGGAGGAGGACTAACATGCAGTCCTTGCCCTCAGATCTCTTGGATGATGGTGACTGATGGGAGGCAGCTGGATGAGCAGTGAAAAGAGGAAGAGGAAGAAGGGAAAGGGGCCCTTAGAACCTGAGGTCATTGGCCTGTTGCTGCCACCAGACCCCCCAGACACGGTGCACCCAGGAATTCAAGGGGTCAAAAGAGAAAAGGCTCCTCAGCAGACGAGTGCCTTGTTGCAATTTATTTGACTGACAAGTAAGGCTTTTAAATTCCAACCTGAGGTAGAATAAACAGCTTCCTATTGAGTGCTTATTGTATCCATGAGTGCCTTCATTAATTCTCTATATTTTCTGAGCTTGGGTTGGCCTGATTCCTAGATTTTAAAAATGTTGGAAGTGCCTCATACCTCTTAAGCTGTGAAGGGAAACCAGCGGTCTTAGGGTATGTCTTCCTGTGTTTCCTGTGTATCCGCTGAGGAACAATGCAAATGAGAGACAGATAACCTTCAGAGACAGGGCGACACCCAGTGCTGCTCCTAATGAAACGAAGAAAACACCCAGAATGAGAAAAAGCTCTCATATCCGGCCTTCGCTGAGCCTGGCCCAGCCTCTGTGCCCTCCACCCCTTCTCAGCCCTCAGAGCCTGGGTTGCGTTAGTCCCTTCCACCCGGAGCTGTCTCCCGTTGGTCCAAAGGGCACCCCTCCCAGCTGTGATGGGAAACATCAGGCTTTCTATCGTTCAACATACATTTTTATCCCACTACTTAATGGAAAGAAACAACCAATTCATTTCTCAGCTTAAAAAAAAAAAACAAAACAAAACTCCTTCAGGGGAAAAACTGGTGTTGGCTTGTCTCACTGTAATCAGGGCCACGCCCAGGCGTCCCTGCAGGGGTCAGGCTTGACAGCATCCACATTCTACAGTGCCCCTTCTCTCCAGACCCACAAGGCCTTGAAACCCTGTCCTCCTTTTCTCCCCCCAACTTGGAAGTTAGAGTTTAATTTAATTGAAAACATTTAATGCCTGTTCTTTAGGGCCTCCTTTCAGTTTTCAAGCCTATGCAGCCTGTCTCAGTAAAGGGATGTGCTAACACAGATGCTTGACACAACTAAAACACAACAAAATACAGGGTGATATATTAAATATATATTTAGGTGGCCAAGACACGGAGAAAAGCAAAGTGTCCTCAACAAGGGACTGGATAAAGAAGGTGTGGCACAGAGACACAACGGGGCACTACTCAGCTGTAAGGCAAGATGAAATCCTGTCATTTGTGACTACATGGATGGACCTTGAGAATGCTATGCTAAGTGAAATTAGTCAGAAAAAACTGAGAACCATATGGTTTCACTCATATGTAGAATATAAAACTGAGATGCATAGACCCAGACGACAGTATGGCGGTACCAGAGGGAAGGGGAGGGGGGACAGCAAAAGGTAAAGGGGCCAAATGTGTGGTGATGTAGGGTGGTTTAACTTTGGGTGGTGGGCACGCAATGCAACATACAGATTGGGTATCATAGAAATGTACACTTCAAACCTATGCGATTTTGTTAACCAACGTCACTCCAATAAATTCAATAAAAATATATAATTTAAATATATGTGATGATTTTGTTCAACTGAGGCCCCAAAACAATAATTTAAAATGCAATTCTACATGAAGTTAACCCACCCAGAAGTAACTCATTCTTCTTTTAACTGCCAGAGAATTCTGTGCTTCAAGTTCGAATATGGGTCTAAATATATTTTGCATTTTATTATAATTATTTGAGTACATATATATGCAAATATATAAAAATATATTTGTGAATATATATGTTTGAGAATAATACACACACATTCTACCTTTCTACCTACTGGATCCTTAGCTTAGTAAGAGTAGGGTTCTGTTGTCCTAGTAAGTACAAAGACACTCAGCAAATGTCAGTTGAATATATTAATATAAAATAAGAGCTAATACACTGACTTCAAATAGGCTGCCTATGTTCTGCACCTCCCCAAGGGCAGCACGCCAGGCTACAGATAACGTTCTGGTTAAGCCTTACAGTTGCCTTCCTCCATCTTACCTGTATGATGGCAAAAGCAAATAGAAGGTTTTGTTTAAAGTTTGTACTTACAGCGCAGTGGCATGATAGAGGACTCAGGGGCCTCAGGATGTAGGAAGGTTAATTATAACTGCTTTTCCATGTTTCAGTTGTTTGCAGTTCAAACAAATGAAATAAGGTTTGCAAAGTCAAGCCAGATTTTTTTTACACCAGTTTGTAGAAAATCTTACTTTATATGAACAGTCTTTCTATACCCTGTAACTCATAGAGCCTTTATATGCAGAGAGCCAGGGACAGGTGCCTACTTTCTCCTTTTAAAAACTATTTTCAATGAGAAAAATGTTGTTTTTCTACAAGTAACAATGACAAAACATGTATGCAAAAAAGAAAAAGAGGAAAGAGAAACCATTGTTAAATTCACTACCAAAAAATAACCATTGTTAACATCTGAGATTTTTTTCTTTGACCCTTAGATGGGGCACATGCCAGCATGGAACTTGCCCCTTTCTCTGCCTCCTCAAATCCAAATGGTTACAACATGTTAGTATCATGTGACTTTGTCCTCCATCGTAGCTGTTGGGTAGGGGCGTGGATGAACACGGACCCACGCTGGGCCATTCAGAGTTACCCTTTCTCTGAGGATGAAGCTATAATGTTTAAGTTAGGGGCTGCTGGAAATAATCTTTAACCATGGGGAATGAGAAACAGAAAACCATCCAGAGCGAAAGAGATGCAATGGGGTGGGGGGGGGGGGGTGGGCGTTAAAAGAGAGAGAGAGAGAGTGTCCTGGCAGCAACCAACTGTCTGGTTCCAATTATTCTAAGGCTTGGAAGGACATAATCCATAAGCTCTGTAGGTAGAGTGGCTGTTTGGTGTGCTGCCTAGACCCGCCCCTTCAGGGCAGAGGTAGCCCTGCCCCCAGACGCTGGAATGACTGTTGCTGATAGATCATAGCCGAGTAATTTCCCAGGATTCGTCCTTTTGGACTAAGGGAACTGGCTGCTTGGACCAAGGTCACACACTGTCTCCATGAACAGCCTACATCCAATGACTGTTGACATGTGGGTATAAGGCCTGAATTCCTTGCCTCCATATGGGACAACTCCATGGCATTGCCCATGGCATTTGTCACAGCCGCATCACAGTTCTACTTGGCCCTCTGCCCAATCCTCCTTCCCTCACTCCCTTACAGGTATCGATTCAAAGGCCACTTTTCACTAAACCTTCCACATGCAATTCTGTCTCCATCTGTTTCCTGGGGAGCCTGACTGAAGACAGAGAGTGTGGCAGAGATGTCTACATGCCCCACGTAACACTTCTCGCTTTCTTCCTTTGTAATGTAGCTGACAATGCATGCCTGTGATAAATCACTCCACCATTAGTGCTCAAGCTAGCACAGGTGGCTTCTTGTGTTTTGCAACCAAAAGGGTTCAAACTAATATATTATTTTCTTTTTTGATCCCTATTGTCACATCATCCTTCAGAAACATGGCACCAATTTACACTCTCATCAGTAGTGTATGAAAGTAACAACTGACCAGACTCTGCACAACACTAATGTGATCTTTTTAAAAAATTCATTCACTCAACGAATGTTTATTGAGTGCTTGCTATGTACTAAGTAAGGGCTGTAGAAAAATTTCTGCCTTCATGGAACTTGAATTCTAGGTGTAAGAGACAGACAATTAACAAAATAAGTAAGTTGCACTGTATACCAGAAGGTGGTAAGTGCTACAGAGACATAAGACAGAGAAGAGGGGGCAGGCAATATGTGTAGGGGGGACACTCACTTAAGTACACTGGTTAAAGAAGCTCTTGCTGAGATGGGGACTTTTCAGGGAAAACTTGAAGAGGATAAAGGAACAACAGGGCATGAGAACATCTGGGGAAGAGCATTTTGGCAGAGGGAACAGCAAGTTCTGGAGGCTGGATCACACCTAGTGCATTCAAACAACGACCAGGCTGGAGGCTGGAGGCTGGAGGGAAGGGTGCAAGGGGCAGGCTGGGAAGAGATGCGGCTGGTAAGGGAATGGGGCTGCTGAGTGGCCCTGGAGACTGTGGCTTTATCTAGACTAGACAGACAACCAGAGGGATTGGAAAGGAAGTGACAAGTTCTGATGTGTTCAAAAGGCGCCCTCTGGTGGCTCTGCTCAAAATCTTGAGTAAAGAGACACGAAGGGGAAAAAAGAAGGTTGGTGCTGATTCATTTTAGTGAAGATGTCTGCCACTCCATCTCATGCTCCTTGGATCCCTCAGATTGGTGAGCCTGGCTCTTCAGCTGATTTTATGATTCTACAGGCCACCCTTTGCCTTGTAGTACATTTTCCTTGTCACTGAGGTAGCCACAGTAGGCCTCCGTCACTTGTAACCAAACACCTCCACCTGCCATAGGGTGCCTCTTGTTGGCCTCTGCCTGGCAGGCTTTCCCTCATCTTCTACAGGTCACAGATCCTACCCAGCCCTTAACCACAGCATCTCTGACTCTAGATCCTATTGCCTCGAAACCAAGATGGATTCCCCTTGTACTTTGGACGTATGAGCCAATAAAACCCCTTTTGACTTTGGTTTGAGCCGGGCTTCTCTCACTTAGGACTGAAATCACCCTGCACCGCCCTTCCTCTTGTCCACTCTGTATGTGTGTGCCCAGCGTCAAGCATAAGGCCTTGGAATCAGCCAGAGCTGAGTAAATGAACAAGCTACTACTCTCTTAAAATCAAAGACATTTTTATAAATCTGTAGATGACAGAAAACTGGAAAGGTTGCTCTGAGAGGCACAGTGTTAAGCACACCTCTTCAGATGCCAGCCTGCCTGGGAGTGGGTTGCAGCTCTGCCATTTATCTGCTCTGTGGCCTTGGGCAGGGTAGGAATTTTTCTGTATCTCAGCTTCTTCAGCCCTGAAAGCTGGGCCATAATAGGACCTACCACACAAAGCTGTCATGAGGATTAAATTAGTTAATTTATAAAAAGCACTTAATGCCCGATACATGGAAGTACTTCTTAATTTTTGTTTTGCTTCATTTTGATGCTGACAAATTTTTGGATGATAGAGTCAAGATTGAAACAGGCTCTGGTGTTCTACCAAGAATGATATGCTAAAACCCCAGTCATTAGTTGTACGATCTTAAATGAAAGGCCTACATTCCCTGAGAAACAGTATTTTACTTTTTAACCAAGCACGTATAGAGTCCAGTACTCTGGCCCAAATAATTAAACATAAGATTTATGTTTAAGATTAAGGTTTAACAGAAGTTCATGTGATACACAGACCCTAAGCTGACCATGAGTTCATCTCGAGCTGGGAGAATGGCAAGCCTTTCACACAACGTTCAGTGATTGGACCATGTTCAGTGTGAGGACTTGCCCGCACCCGTGCTCTGCCTGCTGATGGAGATGGCTGCTTGCGCAGCCGCGGGTCCCAGCCCCCAAGGGGAGGTAGATGAACGTGAGGTTAGGGACACATTTACAAAGAATCCTAAATGTGGGAGGAATGGATCATATATGGCTACTTTGATTCATGTCATATTCTAACAATACATGACTATTTTTTGGAGATTGTGTTTTTTAGGTTTAAAGGAGGTAAATCAAACACTAGAGCAATGAATCGCAGTATTTGTCAAGTAAAAGCCATTGCACATATCAGTTGTCTTTTGCCCTAAAGGCCTGGTGGGAGTGGAACCAGCCACGGCTGCCTCCCAGGGCCGGCTGTCCCCAGCTGGTCCTGTCTGCAGGACTGTGCCCACATTGTCGGTGTTGAGTCTACTTTCACTATGGCTCATGCTTGCACCTTGGCCCTGGAAGGACCCAGATGGGCCACTCACCCTGCCCTAGTGTGATGTTAAGATGATGTTAGATATGAATTCATCTAACTGTTGTGTTCCATTTACTCACTTTCCTCTCAGTCCTGGAGGCACAGAAGACAGAGCTAACAGTGCAAGTCCCATCTGCAAGGGTATTTCTTTCTGTAGAAAGAGTTGCCAGAATGTTTACATATGGAATAACCACTGGCCAGCCAAGTCCATACTAAATAAACACAAAGGAATTACAATGAATCACGGGGACCAGAACTACTGTTCACTGCACAGTGAAAATTGTTTAATTTTTCTTTAAAAAACAAAACAAAATCCTTCCTTTTGTTTCCAAACACTGCTCCACCTCCATGCTGCTTTAAAAAAGAATTATACATAAAGTATATGCATTCTTCATGTATATGTGACTACAGTATATTAAAAGACTATTATTTAAAAATCTAATAATCTGAAACTGGCCTGGTTTGGCAAAGGGAGGCAGGACTATGTGTTTTGGGTGTTTTTAAAGGGAGCAGGACTTACCAGCTGAAGTAAGCTTTTATTCTAAATCTGTATAACCTTTAAATAAATAACACCTTTCTTTTTTCACCAACAAAAATCTATTTCTCGTACATTGTAGATTCAAATTGCAGTGAAAAACAGCCAATGAACATTTTGATGTATTTGTGTTTGTAGAAAGAAAAGTAAATATAATACAGTAATTCTTTTTTAAAAGAGATTTTATTTATTTATTTATTTATTTTAGAAAGAGGGGAGGGGGAGGAGAAAGAGAGGGAGAGAGACATTGATGTGAGAGAGAAACACCATTGCCTCTTGCACATGCCCTAAATGGGGACCCCCCTCGAACCTACAACCCAGGCATGTGCCCTGGCCAGGAATTGAACTGGTGACCTTTGTGGGACAACATGCAACCAGCTAAGTTTCACCAGTCAAGGCCAGAAATTCTTAATTAAATACCACTGTTCATCCAAACAGAGGCAGCAAGGGAGGTCAGTCAGTGAACCATTTAAACCCATTGAACCTCCATTGTTTTTTTGCTTACAAAATGTTTGTTTTGAGGTTTACTTTTTGTAATTATAAAAGCAATATATAATCATTGTAAAATAATTTTAAATATATGGAAAGTTATGGAAAAAAATGTCTAGGTTCAGAAAATAAATATAAAAGACTTCTGGCCAACATGGAGGAGTAGGTAGATACACTTTGCCTCCTCACACAGCCAACAGAAGGACAACAACCAATTTAAAAACAAAAAACAACCAGAACTGCCTGAAAATCAAACTGTATGGAAGTCCAACAACCAAGGAATTAAAGAAACATTCACTCAGACGAGTAGGAGAGGTAGAACAGGCAGCAGGGGCAGAGAGGACGTGCAGCAGGGCGACAGCTGGAGAACTGGGGCAGGCAAGGTGGCAGCTGGCAGATCAGGCAGTCCCACGTTAGTGTGCACATAAACTGGAAGGAACAACGGAGGGGCAAGACAGACTGTGCAACCTAGGGTTCCAGCATGGGGAAATAAAGCCTCAAAATCTCTGGCTGTAAAAACCTGTGGGGGTTGCAGCATCCAGAGAAAATCCCAGCTCCACAGGAGAGTTAGTTGGAGAGACCCACAGGATCCTAGAACGTACACAAACCCACCCTCACAGGAATCAGCACCAGAAAGGCCCAAGTTGCTTGTGGGTAGTGGCGGAAGTGACTAAAAGCCAGCCTGGCTAAGCATGCAGCATTGTTCCCTCTGGGACTCCTCCCCCACATACAGCGTCACAACACAGTGACATGGTTGCTCCACCCTGGTGAATACCTAAGGCTCTGACCCTTACAGCGTAACAGGTGCACCGAGACAAATAAACATGGCTCCAATGAAAGAACAGATCAAAACTCCAGAAGAAGAACTAAGCAACAAGGAGATAGCCAACCCATCAGATGCAGAGTTCAAAACACTGGTAATCAGGATTCCCACAGAAATGATTGAGTACAGATGCAAAATAAAGGAAGAAGTAAGGCTATATAAAGTGAAATAAAGAAAAATATGCAGGGAACTAACAGTGAAGGGAAGGAAACCAGGACTCAGATCAACAATTTGGAACAGAAGGAAGGAATAAACATTCAACCAGAACAGAATGAAGAAACAAGAATTCAAAAAAATGAGGAGAGGCTTAGGAACCTCTGGGGCAACTTTAGATGTTCCAACATCTGAATCATAGGGGCACCATAAGGAGCAGAGAAAGAGCAAGAAATTGAAAACTTATTTGAAAAAATAATGAAGGAAAACTTCCCCAATATAGCAAAGGGAATAGACATGCAAGTCCAGGGAGCTCAGAATCTCAAAGAAGTTGGACCCAAGGAAGATCACACCAAGACACATCATAATAAAACTACTCAAGATTAAAGATAAGAAGAGAATCTTAAAAGCAGCAGGAGACAAGGAGACAGTTACCTACAAAGGAGTTCCCATAAGACTATCTGCTGATTTCTCAAGAGAAATCTTAAAGGTAAGAAGGGCCTAGAAAGAAGTATTCAAAGTCATGAAAGGCAAGGACCTACATCCAAGATTATTACTTAGAATGGAAAGGCAGATAAAGTGCTTCCCAGATAAAGTCAAGTTAAAGGAGTTCATCATCACCAAGCCCTTACTATATGAAACATTAAAGGGACTTATCTAAGAAAAAGAAGATCAAAACTATGAACATACAAATGGTAACAAACTCAACTATCAACAATTAAACCTAAAACAAAAATGAAAACAAACTAAGCAAACTACTAGAACCAGAACAGAATCATAGAAATGGAGATCACATGGAGGGTTATCAATGGGGAAGTGGAGGAGGAGAGAATGGAGGAAAAGGTACAGGTAATAAGAAGCATAAATAGTAGGTACAAAATAGACAGGGGTGGGTTGTGAATAACCCGGGAAATGGAGAAGCCAAAGAACTTATATATAAGATCCATGGACATGAACCGAGGGGCAGGGAATGCTGGAAGGAGGGCTGGTGCAGTGTGGAAGGGGATAAAGGGGAGAAAAAAACAGGACAACTGTAATAGTACAATCAATAAAATATACTTAAAAAGAAAATAAATATAAAAACAAAAAAATGTATATTCTAGGTGGTTTTCCACTTGTTAAATGTGCTTTAGCTGTTTCTACTCACAACACTTTTGACACCAAATGTGTCCATTTTTTCCCCACACCAATCAATTCTCCAGCTTTCCAACTGGGTATCCTACAGTTCAATTCTGACCCTGTGCCTGGGTTTAGCTCGGACTCCCATAAGACTGCCCAGGCAGTCAGGGGTTCCCACGACTCCCTCCTCAGGTTCCGCCCTTGGTAGAAGGGCTCCTAGAACTCAGGGAATCTTCAGCCCCTCTCCCTTTCCTAGAGGTCTGGGGTGGGGGTTGGAATGACTAAAAGTGCCAGTCCTCTAATTACGCTGCCTTGGTCAACCAGTTTGTAATCTGGAAACCATCTAGGGGCCCCCTGGTGCTAGGCATCTCACAAACTTACAAAAGACACCACTCTCCAGAAATTCCAAGGGTTTTAGGAGCTGTGTGTCAGGAACTGGGGACACAGACCAAATATGTATTTCTTATACCACAGTGAAAAAAATGTTTAAAATGCCCCAATAGGTGTTAACTGGTGTTAAAAGGAAAAACGGCCAAAGTCACTTGTGCTGAGCCCCAGGGCAGCGAACCAGGCTCTAACACCCAACTAACTACTGCTTCAGCCTCTCCCAGGAATGCAGCCCGTCGGCCCGAAATTAGCTGGATAGCACGGGCGAGCCGACTTTTAGTGAGACCCCTTTCATCCCCATAGGTGGGTCACCTAAGCCAGAACCAATCCTTTCATCGCTAATGAACTTCCCTTTCCTGCCCCTCTCTGCCTTAAAAATAATGCCCTATTCTGTAGCTCTCGGGAGCTCCTTTCTCTTTGCTACATGGGATGCTGCCCCGTTCATGGATCATTGAATAAAGTCAAATTGGTCTTTAAAAGCTCTGAATTGAATTTTAGATTTTTAAACACTGGTTAATCCCCTTTTGAGGGTCTATCACTATAGAAATAGAACTCTTCTCGTGTTTCAAATATACCGATTCTTCTGAGCTCTGAGCGGTCAGTACCAGTTGATTCACTGTAAGTGGTCTCAAAGAGGCGATGCACTGATCCAATCTATGGTCAGAACTTTGTTGAAATTTTGATGGAAACAGAGACTGATCAACGGCCTGTGGGTCAGACAACAGGAGGCCAGAATTTAAAGGCATCAGCCAAGTACCTGGCTATTCCATATAAATTACAATTGTTCTGCCAATGGACTTTCCTTCTTTGTATAGGCCCGTGTGTGTGTGTGTGTGTGTGTGTGTGTGTGTGTGTGTGTGTAGGGTGGGTCTCTAATTGGGGCCCCGAACAGAAGTACCAGCATCCTCTGGAAACCTGTTGGAAAGGCAAATGCTTGGCCCTACTGAGTCAGGAGCTCTGGGGTGGGGCCCAGCCATCTTTCAACAAGCCCTCCAGATGATTCCGATGCCCTGCATCCCCATCTCAACTCTACTCACGTATATGTCTGGATCTGGGTGACATTTATGTGGCGCATAAATCCATAAAAACTCTTCAAGCTCTGCACTTAAGATTTGTGCATTTTACTGAATTTAATTAAACCTCAATTTTAAAAAAATCACAGCCAAATTGTATTTCTAAGAAAGCTGGGTGGGGCTGGCTTGCTGGCCCTATGAAGGAGGGCAGTCTGACCCAGGGAGCTTGACCCAGTAGCAGCATTCTCCAACCAGTGATCTCCAGCCTGCCCTCAGGGGTCATTCCACAGGACTGACAGATGGGGAGGCCTGTCTGCAGTGACTGCAAAGGGATTTGTGGACATCGTTGAGCAGTGACTTAGTCCCCAAGCAACAACCTCAACTTGTTCTCTATCAGGGGTGTCAAACTCACTTTCACTGGGGGCCACATTAGCCTCGAGGTTGCCTTCAAAGGGCTGGATATAATTTTAGGACTGTATAAGTGTAACCATTCCTTAACAGTTAAGTGAGAGCTCGGTGCTGCTGCTGGGTAGAAACAAGGTGCCGGGCCGGATAAAACAAGGTGGAGGGCTGGATTCGGCCAGCGGGCCTTGTGTTTGCCACCTGTGTTCTATATCACCTGGGTATGTCTGCAAGACATGAAGACACAGGGAGCCCTAATGTGATACCTGGCAGCAGGTGGGAGGAAGGACTGGTCCTCCAGGCTGGAGCAGGGAAGCAGGAGAAATCTAGAAAGCAGTGATAAAACTCAGCTGATCTGGGCTGTGCATACAAGTCTTGGGCTGGAGAAACCAAGCAAGGACAACAGGCTTGTTGAGACACGTCTTTTCTGACGACAGAATCCTCAGAGGAGCCTAAAAAAGGGGGAGGAAGGACCCACGGACCAAGAAGGGCCCTGCAGGGCCACAGCCTCCAACAGATGTCTGTCCTCTATCCCGGTGGGGAGTGAGGTGCAGGCCCACGAGAGCCACGGCAGCAACTCTGCACCCAGCCTCAGAACCACAGAAGTTCTGTGCCTCGGCCCTCAAGTGCCTTGTATGTCTTGAAATGAAAAAAACACTCACCCAGCTTCCAGTCTCCCATCCTGAGTGCCAAGAACTGCCTTCTTGATTAACTACCCCTCCCCTACTCTAATTTGGAGAACCCACACTACACTTTGCCACTGGGCCCACTTTTGCTAATCTCCACACAATGAAGGCTCAGGGAGAGAAATGTGGTAGGAAAATTGTTCCAGCAGGTGGACCCCGAGTCCACCCTCTGCCTGCTCATGTGCACAGCGCCTGCAGCGCTCCCAGCCAGCCCCCACCCCCACCTCAGTCCTCAGAGCAGCTGCGTCCATGGACCTCTTATGTTGAATGTGACTGGTTTTGTTCAAGTCCAGTTCCCTCTGCTACCCAAAAGTACAGCGGTTCCTATGAAACCTTTTGAGAGGTAAAACGGTGTAAAGCGAGTAAGCAATTACCATTAATTTATATGAAAAAAAACTTGAGTATTCCTAGACCATCTCAAAAATAACCTACTAAATCATACCAAGCAACACATAAAACCTATCCAATAAAATAGTGCCAACATACAGTGAGAGCAGTGCCCCTCTTGCTCTCCTGGTGCGCGCTGCCTCCGCAAGGGCTTGCTGCGAAACGAACAAACACTGAACGCTATTTTTGCTGTTTGCCTTTTTTTGAAAAGTGGAAAACCTCCCTGTTAGTGAAAACAGGTACTAACGGTGGTCTTTCATAAAAGTGAAGTGGTGTAACAAGGACTTTCAAACAGCAGGGGATACCTGTACTCCCTACAAGGTATTTTTCATTCCACCCTTGTCCGGTGGGAATGGAAACACATTAGTAATCATTCCTGTCTAAATTGATGGAAATCTAAATTTCCCTTCACTTCCCAGACCATTTCAGTCCGGAAAGCAGGCCTCGGGCTTGCGGATTCTGCCTTCTACACAGTGTTGTTTCTGGCCTTTGATTGCACTGGCTTAGCTATGGTGGGTGCTTGTTAGTTCCTCTGGTTATCCAGCATCCAAACATTCTTTCTACACTGGGTGAGTCTTCCGTTGCATAAGTCTTTGTGGGGAAAGACCTCCCACCACAGAGCCTCAAGCAGACAGCTAACCACTCTCTCCATTCCCTGGGAGTTGGCATGGGTAGCTGGGACATGACCTCAGCCAACCAGATGCTGCCACCTGAAACTAACACTTGAGTAATAAAGCACAGATAGAGGGACCCTTGAGAGATTATTCACTGAGACAGCAGTGCAGTCTAAGTGTCCAGCGGTAGCAGAACTAGTGGCAGCGTCCCATTGTCCTACAGTGTGACCTTGTCACTAACGAGCCAAGGCTAGTTTCTGTTCTCGGTCTCCTCCGGCCACTTCCTTGCTTGTGGTCCACTCCTCCCTTCTCTGAGCCTTGAGCTCCTGTCCCCAGGCCCCAGGGACACCGACTGTCTCTGCCACAGCAGGCTTTGCAACCCCGCACTGTGATCTGCCCCTGCTGCAGGTTGCTGGTCCTGGCTGTACAGGAGCTGGCTGAGAGCCAGCATTCAGCTGATTTTGTGGTAGCTGTCAGGTTTCTTGATTACAAACTACATGTGAAAGCTCAGAAGTCTAGACGCTGAAGAACAAAGCAGGAAAAATAGTTCCAGAGGACATCTGACAGGGCAACTTTTCCATGACCTGATAGTTCTGTGCCCAGACTCTTATCTCAGGCTCCCCTGGATTCCTCTCTCCTCAGCACCAGTCTACGCTAAGTTCACAAGGAGTCTTTGACATGAGTGCTCCATCTTTCAGGGCATTTGCCCATCTCCATCCTCTTCTTCCCAAGTGACACTTTGGCTCAGAGGCAACTTCAAATTACATAACAGCAGTGAGGAAGGATGGCCCAGTCCCCAGGCTGTCCTGTTTTGCTGGTACGCCCTGAGGTCCTGTCCCTCTTCTGGGCTGGAGCCGCCTGGCCCTGGAGCACCGTACATGGGCTTCCACAGCTGATGTTGTGAGTCTTGCCCCAAGTTCTCTGAAACACCATAGTCTTGACCCTCCAACTCTTGTGGGCTCCCAAGTCTCTCAGCACTCCCGTGCCCCACCTGTGGCGCCCAGGACCTGTTAGCTGCATTCCCTCTCCCGTTCTGGAGAGTCTGGGTCCCTGCAAAGCTGCCCTGGGGGACCTTCGTCTAAACAGCTCTCTCATCCACTGCTAATCCACCTGCTGGGGTCTCGCTGTTCCCGAACCATTCCGGACACTGGGCATCTCTAGGAGGCTTGCAACTCTCTTTGCCATGTACCAGAAAGCAAGAAACAACCGCATTTGCTTTGAATTCCTCCAAATCTATTGGCTGGTCATTATCATTCCCTTACATCATAATGTTGACCTCAAAGTGGGGGTCAAGGCCCTCATGTGTTGAGTATTCTCCTCCGCCCCAAAGCTCTCCAAGCTCTTCCCCAACCCAGGAAGCATGACCTGTATGTCACATTTTGCAATTTTCCTTCTCTGTGGTCCTTGGTACACCCTGTGAGTAATTCTCCAAGCTTCACTCCCCTTGTCAGGAGGTGTGGTAAGAGTCCTAGTCTCATTCAAGTGCTTAGTTCTTGCCGCAGAAATCCAGGCCTCTCATTATTACTTTTTTCTACTGTAGGCTTTAAAATGCCTGTTTTGAAAGTCAAAATTGAGCTATAAGTGCTTTGGTCTAGACTGTCTCCATTGTTCCTCTGTGGGTCACGCACTGAGGAACTATTCCTGCTGGATGGTTCGGGCGAGAGAGGTAGGGTAAAGAAACAAAAATTGCGTAATTTACCATGGAAACATGACCCCACTTCAGAATCCTAGCTGTTACTTTTTAACTGAGAAAATTATCTGCTCAGAGCCTCAGTGTTTTAATTTACAGAGCAGAATAAATAGAAAATGATTTATGCATTTGTTGTGAAGATCAAATGAGATACTACATTTAAAGACCTCAGTGCAACATGTAGCACACAGTTCTTGCCTTTGCAGACACACAGTGGTTACACCTTGAGAGGGAGGACCCCACAAAGAAGGGAGTATTCCGTGACATTTGGTGCAGCAGGATGTTGTCCTGTTTCCTCCCAACGATGTAAGCTCTTGTATATTTTAATGTTAAACTAACGTCAAACTAATAATTACCTGCTATCATAAACATAGTGAATCCATTCCAAGTTTCTATGAGAAACTTAGGTTCTCTTCACTTTTAAAATACTACCACTAGGTGGTGCTTTGTTCAATTAATTTGACTGTAAAATCTTCCTCCGGCTCCTGTGTCAGATGAAAATGAACTGAAAAGTAAACAAGTATGTTGCTGGGTGCACTTCAGTCTTCACATTTACTTTCCAATGGATGCAAATGTCCTAGGCCAGCTATGGCAAAAGCAAAAAATGTGCTTTTCTCAAGGGTTATACACACTGTGTTGCTTTTCTTTAAATGAAGTGGAAATAAGTACCGTATTTTTAGGACTGTAAGATGCACCTAGGTTTTATAGGAAAATAGAAAAAAATTTTTTGAAGTAAAAAATGTGGTAAAATATTTAATAACCTGTGACCCCGCTCCACTGTTACGCCCCCGCCCCACCCAGCCAAGTAAGCTACATTCAGACTCTAAGACGCACCCCATTTTCCTCCCAAAGTTGGGCGGTGTGTCTTATAGTCCCAAAAATGCAGTAGGTCTTTTTTCCTTTCAAAGGACCTGCTGAACAGAATGATGCAGGAGGCAGGCCCTAATGCAGGGGAGAGTATACATTTTTGCCTGATGAAGAAATCACTTTTTATTTACAATTCTTGTAGCTTTCTTTAAAAATAAAAATTTCATATTTAAAAATCAAATTCCCCTTTAAACTAAAAATACTGCACTTTTTAATTCCTCATTTAATAGTGCCTACTGCTCCTATCCTAGATATACTGAGTATTCTGCAAATGTATCACTAAAAACAGTTTGTTAAAAACTAACATTATGAATCACTTATAAAAGTACCACCAGCTAATGGAGCAATTATTTAAGTTAAATACGTATTTTTTCATTAAAAAGGTGAAAATAGTCTTTTATGTATCAACTCAAAGCCTTTCCTTCCCTCTATGTTCAACCTGGATTTGAACCCTAATTCTGTGACGTACCAGCTCTATGACCTTGGGCAAGCCTCTTAGCCTCACCTGTAATAAATACCAGTATCTGTCTCCCAGGGTTGAGAACAGGTCTTTTTTTCTTAATGTTGTGAAGTTGTTAGTACAGAATGCTTGAAAAACTATGGATATTAAGGACAAGTGCATTCTTTCTTTCAGATTCATTGGTATTTCTGTTACAGAACACAACAAGGGGGGCCTGGGACGATATACTATTATTGAAAGAAGGCCCCGGGTCCGTTATGTCCGCCGCCAGGGGAAAGACGTCTCTCAATGCCAGAGATTTGTGAAAAGGAAAGGAAACGTTTATTTAATGCTATACTAACTTAAAGTAGTGACCTAATGTCTTTACCAAAATCCCAAAGTCCCTTAAAAACACCCACAAACAGACACAGTCCTTCCTTCCTTCCCCCTTTGCCCAGTCCAGAGTACCGTATCTCAGGAAAGGAAATAGAAGTCCATGGCTCAGGCAGTCCTCTGGTTCTTCCCAGTTAGAACTCCATCTCAACTGGGTTCCCGGCACCCTCCGCTGAGTCACCGGAATCTCTGCTAAAACCAGGTGGTGGTTCCCCCTTCTAAAGCTGTGGGGGTCTCCACTCTGCCAGGCATGTGGTCCTCTCTCAGGGCTGCAGGAAGGGAGAGTCTCCACTCTGCCAAAACTGCATGGTTCTCTCCTCCAAGGCTGCAGGAGTCTACACTCCGTCAAGTCCGTGTGCTTCTCCTCCT
The DNA here is from genome assembly GCF_004126475.2 of Phyllostomus discolor. Lineage (NCBI taxonomy): Eukaryota > Metazoa > Chordata > Mammalia > Chiroptera > Phyllostomidae > Phyllostomus > Phyllostomus discolor. Next base: position 48,714,739 of record NC_040906.2, on the reverse strand, counting down.
CTCAGGGCTGCACATGGTTCTCCTTCTCAGGGCTGTGCATGGCTCTTCTCCTCCAATGGCCGTGATCTTCTCTGCACCTCCACAGCCACATGGTTCTCCCTCTCAATGGCCGCCAAATCTGGGTTTTAAATCCCCGAGGCCAATCTTCCTCTGCAGCCTCATTTCCGACTCCTCCCACACTCGGCTTCACATGCCAGAACTCGTATCCTTCCAGCTTTACTGGGCTGCCATCATGAGTCTGGGCAGGTGTGGCCCCATGTCCTGGAGCCAATCCTCTCTGACCTCCTACGCAGGCGCTGTAACTCAGGGGACCCCCCCCCCCCCCAGTTACTTCTGGGTGGGGAAGTTACTTCTGTTCCCCTGTCTTAGAGCTGATCACAGCTACTTAACATATCTATGCAACCAGCCAAAGGCTATAGATATGTTAAATGACCAACCCAGAGGTTAGCTGCAAGGCTGTTACTATGCAAAACAGCTCTCAATGGCCCTGCTTCATTTGTCCCTTCCCCCAACCCACACCCTGGGTGGGGGATGGAGACATCTTAAAATCTCCTGGACACCTTAAGTTCTGGACCCCATTTCAAATACTCATTTGGGGTCCCCCCTCTTGGCTGCACCCTGTAACATTTCTGCTTGAAAACACACAGGAATCTTCCTGTAGGACATCTTCCCTTTGCTCTCCCTCCTCCATTCCCGATCCACCATCCATCTTTTTTTCTGTCCAGGAGGGGTGACTTGGAAAGCCTGTGAACAGATTCCTTTGTCCTCTGGCTCCTGCTTGCATTTCGCCAGAGGACAGGAGATTGGAGGGAGGGTGGAGAGAGGCGTGTGGGTATTTGTTCATCTAGGTTCCTGCCAGTGGGGTCACTGTGGGCTGGCTGCAGCTCTCAACTGGACGCCCAGGGTCTGTCTGTCAGGCAGCCCGCTCCACGCAGCTCCCTCTCCCTCTCTCCGAATTTCGACTCACTTTCCTTGCCCCACTAGAGCTAGCCCCGTAACAAAACTTGTAGGACATACATGCCCTGTTCACCCCTTCGTGTGCAGTCCCTTTATCAAATTCTCCCACACTAACCTACCAATTTAAACACACCGCCTTTTCCTGCTGGGTCCCTGTGATCCAGGAGTTAAGCTAATTTGGGTGGGGGGGCAGCACAAGGAATATCCTTAGACTTTCCATTACTTGGGGTCTCTGTGCTTCTCCAGGAATCTTGGTGACACTCGGTCTGAACCCAGATGCAGGGATCTGTGTGGGCTCAAAAGCCTCCCCCTACTCTCAAGGGTGATGTCCTCCTGCTGTGTTCGGCACGTCTGTGTCTAGAGCTGCTTGGCTCAGCTGAGGACCAGACCCAGACGGCAAGCTCCAGCCCCTGACCACTGTCCTATGAACTCCGGACACATTCGCCATTGTGGGAGGCTTTGCTGCAGAGTCAGGGGAGCGTTCCAACCACACTCCAGCCACATTTACTGTCTCCCCAAACCTGTTTTCCTCCCAAACAAACCCCCAGTATCTGTCGCTTTATATCATCCAACCCCCTCACCTTCAGCTCCCACTGTTTCTCTGGTCAGATCACCCATGACAGCTCAGTCTGCTGTCCCTCGTCCCTTCTTCTGGAATTCCATTGAGTGACATCATCTTCTCTTGTCACCCTTGGGGAAAACAGGCTCAGCCAAGTCCTGAAATCACTCACTACCCTCCACATTTGTGCTCACTCCTTCCCTAGCCCCACTGACAACCTTACCCCTCGGCCCCACAGCAGATGCTGGAGGAGGGTGCAGCTGGGGAGCCGCTGGCAAAAACCAAACCAGATTTTGGGAACCAAGCATTTACCCCAGGACTCCACCTGATGAGCCCACAGTCTTAGTGGATCAGAACTTTTTCCTCCTGTGCATCCAATAGCCACTTTTACACAGTTTAAAGAGCTCCTCTAAATCAATAATGACATGTCCCCTACCCGCACCCCCCCGACGAGACAGAAAAAAAATAACCAGAAAAACCTGGCTATAGGAGGAGCCCCTGCCCTGGGGCTGTGGGCACTGCCTGGGGCCCCTTCCTCCTGGAGCAGGAGGAGGGCTACTGGTGAGCTCCTGGGCCTCCAGCCTCTTTGGCCATGGTGACCACAAGGGACTGCAGACCCAGAGCAGGTCGCCCAGCCAACTGCTGGTGGCAGCTGCATCTGGTTAAGGAGTCCAAAGAGGACGTGAGGAGGTGTGGGAGCTAAGAGGCCACAATGACCCCCTGGTGGTCACTGGGCTACCTCAGCCTGCTGGTGCTGGACGGCACTCAAGCTGTTACCGGCACATGCTTCTCCCAGTCACCCACAGCGAAGGCTGAGACCACGTGTGGACATTTAAAAGGAGTTAATTAGTGCCCTGGCCTGTGTGTCTTAGTGGGTTAGGCATCTTCCAGGAAATGGAAAGGTTACTTGTTCGATTCCTGGTAGGGCACATGTGTGGGTTGTGGGCCAGGTGACTCTTGGGGGTGTGAGAGGCAACCAATTGATGGTTCTCTAGCACATTGATGTTTCTCTCCCTCTCTTTCTCCCTTCCTTCCCCTCTCTCTAAAAATAAATAAATAACATCTTTTGAAATAAATAAATAAAGAGTTAGACTTTTCTGATAGTTCAGGGATCATGGAGAAAGTAGCTTACAGGAAAAAAAAAGCCTGAAGCAACACAATCGCAACAACACCAACCTTACTTACCCACAGGCCCCTTCCTCACTGCTGCCCAGCTGAGCTCCAGGTAGCTCACCTCAGGCATCTCCAGGCCCAGGGCCCCGGCCTCCTATTTCCTGGGACACTGTTCCCTCCAGCTCCAACCCTTGTCACCGTCTGGGCCGAGCTGTTTCCAGAATGATAGGAGTATTCACCCCTTCATGGGAAAACTCATTCTCCTCACAAAGACTTCATACACTCGAAGGGATAATGGCCCTACAATTATAACGTTTCTCAAATTCTGGCTAGTCTGTCCAATATAAGAGTAGTTGGGAACATCAGACTGAGGTGAGATTGGGTTGTATAAGAAGCTAAGTTCAATTTCTTTTCAAGAATGAAACATTTTGTTATTCAGCTTATGCATGGTTTGCTCTCTTATAACATATTTCAGCAGCGTTATTCAGAATGAGATTTATATATTTGATAGATTTTTTCCATCTTAATATATTTTCATCTCATTTAACATTGTAGACTTAGAATGCCAATATCCATATTGCCTGACCTGATTTTATTAGTTTGCATTTCCTAGCATATCCTTTTCTTCTCTTTATTTTCAACTTTCTTTCTCTTTTATATGTATCATTTGTACAGAGAATATAGGTAATTGTTGATTGCTTTGTCATCCAAATATGTTTATCTTCTATTGTTGTTTCCTTCAATTTCATGATTTTCACTATATTATTTTTCTTTTCTTTCTGCCCCCTAAAAAGCCCTAAAGTCTCAACAAGCCTATTTAAGTCTGTTTCTTCATCATGCAACCCAGCAATTTCAAGAATCCAGGCCTTTTCAATCTTATTGCTCTCCCATCTGTAAGGTGTTAACTTCATCTGCGTGGCCCCGTGGCTCACCTCCAGGTGGGTGTTGCAGCCCAGGCAAAGAGAAGAGTTGCAGACATGACCCAGGAGTTGCACGTGTGGTTTCCGTCCATCAGTGAGCTGGGACTTCACCTGCTGCCTGCCCAGGGATAAGGGATTCTGGGAAAGCAGTCGTGCCTGCCTGGTTATTGAGCTTCTGGCTCTCAGATGCATTCCCACCCTTTTAAACTCTGGTTTTTGATGCCAGGATTGAGGCTCTGGGAACTACATTTCTCCTTTGTCAGCTGCCTTTGTGGTAAGTTCCACCAAGAGGCAGTGTGTGGAGGGACACTGGAAAGGAAGAGAAAGGAATTGCTCCTCCCTTATTTGCTGGTTGTACCTTTCACGTCACCCCCAAGAATGGTCCTGTACCCCAGTTGTGTCAGTCCCAGTCTCCAGCCTCTTCGGGTACTCCCAGAACCAACCACATTGCTCTGTCCTCAGAGATCTGAGAACCTTTCTTTGATCCTTTAGGTTCGAAAACCTGTCTCTTCTCTTTGTTCCCACTGCCCTAGAAGTTGTGACTGCTTCCTAAAGTTGTACCTCTGCCTTACCTCAGTGTTCCTGCTTGGACTTTTCAGTTTTCCAACATCTATTAAACTCATACCCTATGTCCAATTCTCTCTGTTTAAATGTCAAGCAGAGTTCTGGTTTTCCAGGATGAACTCTGCCTGACGGACATATTAGTCTGGGGTTGGTTGGCCACATGCCACTAAAAATCCTATTGCTATTTAAGAAAGGGTGATGGATACTGGGTACAACTATCAGATCTCAGAACAAAGAACCTTAGTACAATTTCATTCGTCCCTTATACCTCACCATACCTTTCAAGATTTGTTTACACTGTCCTGCGCTTTTGTTCCAGTTTATCAATTTTTGCATTTTATGCCTATAGTGTTAGGACTTCCTTAAATAGTTCTACTTAAACTCACAAATACAGTATCAATAATTATTTGTACTTAACTATACATTTTACTGGTTTTTCACAACTTTCTGGTCTATCAGATCTTCCTGTTTTATAAGTTATTCTGAATCTTTTCCCTTTCCTGGGTAATGTTCTTCCCGTGTGTGGGGGGGAGGGGGTGGGGGGGAGAGTGGACACAAATGGGTTGGCCAAAAAGTCCATGATGTTTTTTCTGTACAATGGCTCTAGCAGTGCTTTGTTGTTAACTTCATTCAAAATATCTTTAAATTATACTTTATTGATTATGCTGTTACAGTTGTCCCAACTTTTCCCCCTTTACCCCTCTCCACCCCCTCAGATAATCCCCCCACCTATGTTCATGTCCACGGGTCATGCGTATAAGTCCTTTGGCTACTCCATTCTGTATACTGTACTTTGCATCCCCATGGCTATTCTATAACTACCTATTTGTACTTCTTAATCCCCTCACCTCTTCACCCATTCCCTCACACCCCCCTCCCATCTGGCAACCATCAAAACACTCTCCATATTCATGACTCTTTGTTCTTGTTTGTTTAGTTTGTTTTTTAGGTTCAATTGTCGATAGATATGTATTTCTTGTCACTTTATTGTTGATCTTCTTTCTTTATAGTTTTATCTTTTTTTCTTAAGTCCTTTTAACATTTCATAGAATACTGGTTTGGTGCTGATGAACTCGTTTAGTTTTTTTCTTGTCTGGGAAGCTCTTTATCTGCCCTTCGATTCTAAATGGTAGCTTTGCCATCTTGGCTATAGGTTCCTGCTTTTCCATTCAAAACATTTTTATTAGATCGTCTTGTGACACCTGTCATATCAGCATGCATTTCCTAAAACACTTAGCTAAAATTGAATTTTTGTGCAGCCATTTTAATATTGAAGATGGAGGAAATAAGCAATATTTTTGGTGTATTATGCTTTATTATTTCAAGAAAGGTAAAAATACAACGGAAATAAAAAAAAGATTTGTGCAGTGAGTGTATGGAGAAGGTGCTATGACTGACTGAAAGTGTCAATGGTGGTTTGTGAAGTTTCTTCGTACTGTTGACATTTTGGCCAAATCTTTGCTGTGGGGCTAATATAATTTTTTAAAAAGTAATGGTTATAAGAATGCTCAACAGAATAAAAAAGGATAGAAATCATAAGAAAGGAATAGTTAGAAATGAAGATACTTGTCCTGGCTGGTGTGGCTCAGGGGATTGAGTGCTGGCCTGCTAACCAAAGAGTCGCTGGTTTGGTTCTCAGTCAGGGCACATGCCTGGGTTGTGGGCCAGGTCCCCAGTAGGGGGCGTGCAAGAGGCAACCACACATTGATATTTCCCTCTCTTTCTCCTTCCCTTCCCCTCTAAAAATAAATAAAAATTTTTAAAAATTACATTAAAAATTATTCAAGTATAATTGACATACAGTATATTAGTTTCATGTGTACAACACAGGGATTTAACATTTACGTATCAGTTACACTACGGTCAACACAATCAGTCTCTAAATTATCTGTCAACATAAAAAGTTATTATATTCCCTGTTCTATATTATATTCTTATGACTTATTTTATAACTGGAAATTTTTACCCCTTATTCCCACTCACCTTTTCATCTGCCTCCCTCCCCCTTTTCTGGCAATCACTAGTCTGTTCTGTTTCTGAGTCTATTTTTGTTTTGTTTGTTCTTAGATTCCAGATATAAGAGAAATCATTCAGTACTTCTCTTATTTCACTTAACATAATACACTCTGGGTCCATCTTTGCTGTTGCAAATAGTAAGATTTCATTCTTTTTTATTGCTCAGTAATATTTCATTATATATACATACACTTCTTTACCCATTCACCTAAACATAGATACCTAGGTTGCTACAGTATCTTGGCTATTGTAAATAATGCTGCAATGAACATGGGACTGCTGGGAACTGCCCTGCCTGGTATTAGAAGCTGTAACCATGCCAAGGCTAAGGCTAAGGGAATGGCCTTGGACCATAAGCCAGCAAGGAGACAAAAGCCTATCTCCCTGGCAGGAGCGCTGCTTCTGCTGCTTCATTCATAACTGAACCCCAAAGCTTGGTTGGTTAGCCAATGACGGGTGAGATTCCCCAAGGGGGGAACGACCTAAGACAGGCACAATCATGTGAGAGGCCCCCAAGAAAGGACTTTGGGGGCTACAGCAAAAGGGGGTGATGGACTCTCACTCCTTGGCTGTGATATAGCCTGAGTCCTCATCGTCTGGGAGAAAATCTCCTTATCTCTTGGTTGCCTTAGTTAGTTCCCTTGCTCCACCTAAGCCTGAAACAATGACAGGGTGGTGCAGCTGTGCTAAAAAGGGCGAGTTGCCCTGGTGATCAGGCCTAAGAAAGAATATGTAAAATCCTGTGAAACCTGCTTTGTTTAGAATGCTCTCAGTTGAATGAGAAGGGTCCAAGGAAGAAGTAAGTTTGTTCTTTAAAGTTTTACAGCTCTTTGACCCTGACTCAAAATAGGCCCTCAGACTTCCTTGTTATCTACTGTTTGATCCTTACTTCCTAGCAATGAGTAATGAGCTTTTACCTGAATTCTTATGCAAACGAAACCAATAAAAAGCATCTCCGGAGGGGGAACAGCGCGCTCTCCCCACCAGGGAGGGTGGCCAAGGCACTCTCCACGTGAGGAGTGGCCCTGCTGTTCCTATTCCCCCACAGGACCTGGTTGTCTCTGTGTATGTTTTTCTCATGTGTTGACGAACATCTGCAGCTGAGATGCATACTGCTGGCCGGTATCATCCACATGGGGCAATGTATCCTTTCAGAATTCGTATTTTGTTTTCCTTGGATAAACTCCCAGAAGTGGAATTGCTAGGTTGTAATACACTTCTACTTTTAATTATTTGAGGAAACTCCACACTATTTTCCATAATGGCTGCACCAATTTCCAATGCCACCAACAGTATTAATGTATAAAGCAAAAGGGTTTATTTTTGAAGAATAATGGTATTGACAAATATTCTCTGTTCCTCATAGACCGCACATAATGCCATTGTTCTCAGTTGTAAGAAACTCAAGCACCTCTATCATCTTAAATCTTGCTAAGTAAACAATATTAAATGTTTGCCTGGTTTTGGGGCCAGGCTATGGAAAACAACTGCATTATCTCAATTTACATGCCTTAAAATTATTAAAGCAAAAATAATTTTTGCTTTAACTGGGTGAACACTCTGTTGTCTTTCACAGGAAGCCAAACCTACTGTAAAATGAATTATATATAAAGTAAACCAATCCTTATTTGACATAATTGACATATTCAAAAATAAGATTTAGAATCAGAAATAGTTTCCCATGGTAACTATTCTGTTCAAAGAATTCTAGTTCAAGAAATGATGTCTTAAATGTAAAATCTAATGCAAAATAAAGATGCAAGGGAAGGCACTGTGATCAGGATAATGGTGTACTAATGCATCCTCTTCTCTGAAAGCCATCGGAAAACAATGCATGTGCCTTTGAGGAACTCACTGGCTATCGAGCAACAGTACCCTTCTAGTTTGAGTGTTACATGTGACAGATGTGATGTCTTATAATTTAACGTTTGAGCTGGTGCTTTGGACTGCTGAAGTAGAATAAACTACACATATTTCCCCCTTTATTGTAGGTTCCAATGTCACATGGCCTTTGTTATTTCAGAACTAGTAAGCCCTTTCATTTTGGAAACATTATCACTGATCACACTTTTTCTATGCAAAATATGTAATTGGCAACTCACCACTTACAGTTTTCCAGGAAGGTCTTTATCTTATATCTTGTGAGGGTTCCCTTAAACAGGATGCTAGCTCTCTAGGATCTTAGTATTTGCTTCAGTGAACACCCAAGTCTTGATCTGTAGTTACAGATAGTCTGGAAGGATCTGCACTTGTTTTTTAAACCATGTGTGAGAGAGAATTACAGAAAAGTTATTTGTATGTATTACAATTCTCGAAAAACTACTGTTTTTCACAACTATATCAGACAAAAACAAAATGATGTAATTCTGCTTCAAAACTATTATTCTGTGGTCAAGATAATCACAAAACGTCAGATTAAATTTTTTTCTTCCAAATTTCTGTTTTAGAACCAATTGTTTAGATAACTCAGCGTTCTTGAGGCACATGCTTATCTATGCATGTGCATATTTATATAAGATGAAGGCCTAGGAATAGATGTTTTTTGTGTAATAACATTCTCACAAATACTTAGTGTCAAGCATCAAATTCTAGTCTCAGAGATGCAGAATTATCAAAACTACATTTAACACTACAGACAAGCCAGAGATAAGAGATTCTATTTCCTGTCCTTTAAAATAAAGGACACATGACTTTGTGCTTTTAATATATGTCAAATTTTTTAGAGAAATACATTTTGTTTTGATGAAATCTTTTATCTAATACCACATAATCTAGATTATGCACGTTAGTATACTTTAAAATAAAAAAAAAATAGCCATGTGGTTCTCTGTATCTCTTCAGACTGATTCAATCCAAAGACTGAAACATCACTCTACATACTCTCCAGCAAAACCAGTGTCTTTTTCTTCACTTAGCACTTTACCACTTCTAATACATAATGCACTTACTGTGTTAATTGTGTTTCCCAACACACACCCCCTCCCCCACCACACAGAATGAAAGCTTCACATAGGCAGGGATATTGTGTCCTGGCAATGGGTGTATTCCAGGCGCCTGGAACAATGATTGACACCTGGTAGTACTTATTTAGTGACTATAACAATGGGTAGGAGATAAAGTTGGAGATGTTAAGGGGATGGGGAAACATCGTCTAGGCTTTATAGGCCACTGCAGGGAATCCAGCTCTGCGTGCAATGAGGAGCCACTCTAGGACTTGAGAGCTGAACTCGCTATATGTTGGAAAAGCTTCCCTCTAGCTGCTGTATTGATGGCTGAATGTAGTAGGTGGGGCTGTATGAGGTGGACACAGTGATGTGGGTCAGAAACGATGGCACAGATCAGGGTGATAGCAGTGTAAATGCTGAGATGTGGTTGAATTTTGGTTTATTTTGAAGATAAAGCAGTGTGTTTCCTGATGGGTGAGTGTGGGCTGGGCTATGGGAGAGCAATCGAGAATGACAAGGTTGTTCTCGCATAACCAAATGGAAGAATGCAGCTGTCATCAGTTGACTTATGCAAGATTGTGGGAGGACTACATTCGAAGGTAGGGCTGGGAAAGACAGAGTTCCGTGTTGGACACGTTATATTTAAGACGTCTTGTTAGGCAGGCAGCAAAAGATACCAAAGGCTGGTGGGTCTGTGCGTGGTTGAAGTTGAAGAAATGTTTTGAGCTGGGAACACCCAAGATCACTGTACATGAATGAGGCTAAAGTGAATGCCGGGAAAGAGGAATAACGCCCGAGTACCCGGCAGCTGAAAGGTCTTGGGAAAGGAATGTACTTTATCACAGAAACAGAATATCAGGTGATGCTATTTTATGAAAGATAAGTAAGAACAAGCAAATTATGAACATAATTTAAAGATAGAATTTATTCTCTGATGGTTTACTCATGCAAACTGCACATAAAAGAAAATAGTACAGTTTGTATAACATTGCAAATGTAAGGACTCAAAATGCTAGGTACAGAAGTAGTGTGACATCCTGAAAGTCAAAATGAAATTTGTGTTTATACAACTAATAATGATTTTTATTTGCTGAGTACAGACTGATTTACAATGAAGGTTTTGCTAACGTTGGTAAGCTCATTAACCATTTACATGACTTCTTACATCTATGTAGCTTTATTTTACAGTTGCAAGAATTTCTGTTATCAAAGAACTTTAACTTGCATAAATAATAAAAATGAAAGGAAAATGCACTGAACTGGACTTAGGAGAGAGAAAAATTGAGGAGGCTTTTCCTAACCCATTCAAACTACAATAAAAAATAGCCTTCTTGTAGAATTCATATTTTGTGCCTTTGAGATCAACTCCTTAGCATAACTATGGCAAAATCATGATTAGAAATTGATTACTTTAACATTATAAAATCAGTTAAAAATAAAAAAACTTAAAAGTAGAATTATCCACTAAAAATGTTGTTTTAATAAGCCAAACAATAAAATTCTTCTTATCTTCATAACTTAAAAGTCCTGAAATGTCGTTTGTATAATTTGAATGTTTCCCAGTCTGGAACTTAGGCAGGTGGGATATTTCCTCGAATTATCAAGTATATTCCATACAAGTTTTTAAATGTCAGTCTCATTAGGAGATGGCACTGAGACTTTCGCAAATAGTGTAGTATGGATGCAGAACAAACTACACAACTTACTATAAATGCATTACAGGTATTTACACAATGGAATCCTGCTTGAATGCCAGAAGTTGCTACTGGGTAAGACTCATCACTATTTTACAAAGTTTTCTTACACACATCTACTACTTTTAAATTTTTAACAATTTAGTCTATTTTAAAATATTGTACTGTATTTTGAACGTAACTGCAGAATAAAAATAGATAATGGCACATTAGAAAACTCAGCATCCCACAGATGACTGGATAATGAGAAAAGTGTACCTACAATCATCTCATCAGAAACAAACTACATCATGGAATGTTAGTTATCCAAGCCTGCACAGTAATGACGTTTTAAATTGCAATCACCTATTGGCCAGCATCACACTGAAGGCATCGTTAAACATTCAAGCAAAGATTGCTGGCATAAACTATTGAAAGATACACACATACACACACACACATACACTCTCTCTCTCTCTCTTTCACTCTTGCTTCCCACATTATAATTACATTGTTCTAAAGATACTGATTTTTTTCCCACAAGAAACATTATCAAAATTTGCTACTAAAAGATGACAGTGCTTTCACAAGGATAAGTACAAGTTAGCTTGCAAGTACAAGACAATGGGGGTAAACAGTCTTAAATTTTCTAAGTAGTAATTTTTAGGCTTTTCTGGCAACCATACCATACTTGATTATGCATAAACTTCTCAGTTTGAAACCTGAAATCTGCAAAAAAAACCCAAAAACCTAATTTCAAAAAAAATTATTAGATATGTGATAACCCTGTATTGTATATTACATAATTTCATATTTTATAGCCTCAAAACATAAGGTTTAAAATATTGAATTTAAGACTTGAAAAATAGTCATTTTTGAAATGATAAGGATTCCAAAATTCATGTCTACTTAAAATCTTTAAAAAGAAAAAATGCACTATTAATGGTCTTGATCTAAGAGTTTAAGAGTGTGCATAAAAGCACTGTATGTCTTCCACCATGTTTCACTTACTTAAAAAGTGTTCTCTAATGTTCTTCCTTTTGCATAATGTGCAAAATAAAAGGCAAAAAGGTTAAAAGCAAATTTCTTTCTCTTGCTAGTGCTTTATGACTTTGTTAACATTACAAAGTCAACAGGGATTTAAGCAGAACTTTGGTATAAATGATATAACAATATTACCATCACAGTTGAGGGTTAAGAGGTGGTCAAAAGAAATGGAAGTGGGAAGAGAAATTCAGTAACACCCCCATTTTTTAAAACACCACCAAATTAAAAATGAAATAAACCACGATGAATTATAATACAATTTATACACTGAGCACAGAAAAATTAATAAATCTAACAATATTTATAAAAAAATCAAAATCAGTCTTTTTCCAGAGACTAAAAACTTTTGTTCAGTCTGATCATCAACTGCTGCTACACCAACTTTAGAGCCAAATTTAATTTCAAGTAAAAAAAAAATTTACAACCACAGACTTCGCATAAGTGGAAACTGGTCTTTCCTTGATTTCCCTTTGAAGTCACTAGTAAGTTTCTAAAGCTGCTGCACTGCAGGTTTCTAATCAACTTCCCGAGGGCTGTGCCTGCGAGGAAGGAGCCATAACAATCTGTGAAAGGGCAGGCTCTGCGCTCTGGTCCGCCATCTGGGTGAGGACTGACGTGGCTACAGCTTCTGCCTTGGAGGTGGAGCTGACTCCATTGGATGTGCTGACGGAACTATGCTGTATAGCTTCAGTATGTGGACTACTTGGCACCGACAAGTCTTCTGAACTATCATCCTTATCCGCAGCTGAGTAGAAAAAAAGAAAAACTCTCAGTTTCTTAAACAGTGTAAGAAGGTATGAGTAGGCTGAGTCAATAAACAGAGTAAAAAGTTACAAGATCGGTTATTTAGACAAGTCAGTCTGATGGGAACTGAGTAACTGAGAGGTGGCTTGGCTCGAAGTCATGAAGTGGGCGATTTTACCTTCAACAGGTTGAAGGGAGGCACGACCATGCACGTAAAAACATCTGGGTGCCCGGTGCCTCAGCAATAAAGCTGAAGAAAAAATATCTACTAAACGGCGAGTGTTAAAGAGGCTGTGGTAGGGATTTGGGAGATAGACTCCTACAGCTATAAGCAAACACTTACAAACAACACATCTAACAAAACCAATCTGTTTGGCTATATCCATTCTTATTAACAGATAAACAAATGTATTTCCACATGCATGAACAAAATGAATTCTTCCATACAAATTATATCTTCAAATTATTCCCTCCGCAGTTTCTAGAACTATTTTTATTCTGGTTGACTTTCCATCTACTGCAGCAATGGATGACTACAACACCTGATTCTAATGATGCATACACAACAAGTGTAAGCAGTATTTAGAATCCAAATGCCACCAGCTATTATAGTTGCATGCATTAATTGAGATTCAAATAAAAATCTATTAAAAACTCTAGATACTGCAACTGAAAAGAAACTCAGAAAAGGGCAATCTAAATATTTATGAAAATAAATCTACCCATTTGTAGGTGTGAATGACAAATCTCCCATATCTTATTTTGAGAACAGAATTCAGTAACTTCATTTACTGAAAATTCTGACACACACAACACACAGTTACAATGTATATGAGTTATGAGACACAATGTTAACACAGATACCTGTGAACCCAGCCCCAACTTAAGACAACATTGCGAATAACCCTGAAGTTTCCCATAAGCTGCTCTCCTTACCAAACATAATTGCCACTCTGATATTTCTTTAACCATTCCCTTGTTTTTTTTCTGTGAAGTTTTAGCAAATAGGTATGTATCCATAACAACAGTGTTTAGCTTGTTTATTACTGGACATTCTAAAAACAGTATCATACTAGATATATTCTTTTGCACCTTGTCTTGTTCACTTGTCATTGAAATAATTTTTATTTAGCAGGCTTTTCCATCAAATCTGGGAATGCACACTAGCCTGCTTACTAGTGGCTAAGTCCTCCCCCTGAGTGTCCATTATTAAAAGACTATGGACCTTATGAAGCAGGACTTATCCCATGATTCATAATATAGAAGATGGAGGGGGAGGAACCTTACAAAGCACTTTTGTTCAAATAAAACTCCCTATTTTGAGGGTTTTCTAGAATATAGTAATTCTTATAGAATTTTGACATACTTTCCCCAATTCATGCATTTTTGAAAAGCAGTTTTAAAAATGTATGTGAGATAGAATCCTATCTTCTCCATAATCTGCTATGAATGCAAAACACCACCTACCCTTATATAAAAATTTGACCTTAGGATATAAATAAAAAATCACAATCAGTAATTCTTTTAAAATTATAACAAATGTTATAAAACGGAGTTTTTAGTGCATAGCCAACATAATAGTTATGTGTTCAGAGAAAACACTACAGACTACTAAAAAGCCCTCGTTTTTATTTTTTCACTATTTCTTCAACAGGGCAAAAACTGACCTTACTCTCAACGTTAAGTTCCAGGGATGCACCACCTTTCAGAAATAGAGGCTGATCTGATAAGTGTAACAAGGAAATGTAAACGTATAGTGAAGGCAATGACTCAAAATTAAACAGTAAATTCTGAGGGACAATGATTATCTCCAGTCTTTCAGAATTAGGTAAACTAAATTTTAGGCTGTATGTACAAAGAACAGGTACTCAGTTATAAGTTCTGTAATTATAGATTTCATACATAAAATAACTACAATGTGTTATATTTGCATCTACCACTACTTCTAGAAGGTGAGCAGAGAAAAATTACCAGTATGATCCCAAGCACAAGAAAGATAGAGACCTTACAGCACTCCAAGAGCCATTTTCAGCCTACAGAAGTTAAAGAAACCAGCTGTTTGACAATTCACTCTCTGAAGTTCTTCTCTACGTCTGTTCACGTATATTTTCGTACTGAAAATACGGGGCGGGGGGGGGGGCAAGAGTAGGTTTACAGTTGTTCATATGCAAAATATAGTAATTAATAAGTAGTAATAAATAATAAATAAATAATACAATAGATTCTGTGTTCTGTGAACTCACACCTGTAAACTTACTTTCGCCGCATCTGGATAAGCTCTCAATTATGTCTCAAAATTATCTTTCCCACTTATGACTATGGAAACAACTATAATACAATTTTAATTATGTTCAGCACTCCAGAGAATATGAATTAATGGCAATATGATCACTCTTGAGCTTTCTTCTTCATGAAACTCAAACATTCAGAATGTACCATATCTTTACTGACAGTTGATACTATCTGACTGTTACAGTGCCGACTGTCAGTTTTCCCATGGCTGGGTTTCCTAGGATGCACGACTTTCAGTGTTAAAACTGCTACCCTGTGACAGTGTGACTTTAACTGTCACCTTTACCCACAAAATTTTGTAATATTCCTTAGCTTCTACTGAACCTTAGTTTTCTCTATTAAATGTTTTGAAGGAATTAACTAGCACTGAAGCTCACCATTAGCAATTGCTGTGTGCAACAGGATGAATAGCATTAGGTATTTGTAAATTTCGCCATGTTTTCTAAAAGATTTAAATATGCACTTAGTCAATCTCTGTATTTAAGCACTAAACAACAGAGAAATCAGATTTTTTCCAAAGACTACAAATTCCAAAATAGAAATTACTTTAAAATTTCCACAAAATCCTATTATCTCCCAAGAGCTGAAGAGAACTAATTTTGTGCTAGAACTATACTCCAGTTAATCTGATTATTTAGATGACCAGACAGGAAAAAAAAGGTAGGTATAGTTTCCAAAATAAAAATGTCTTGCATTCTCACAACCTAGTATAATACACAGGGTCCAGCACAAAGAATGTTCCTTTATTACAAAATCATAAGCATGTAATTCTGTAACATATCACTATCCCACTCAGGCATACCATATGACATTTTAGGTGAAATATTCAAATTAAAACTATGAATTATTACACCCATATTATTACCCTACCACCCATACTCAAGCAGCCCCTGTACATTCACTAAAACTTATTAATCTAGGTTTTTAGTTTACTTAAAGGCATAGGACATAAGTTCATGCATCTATGCACTTAAAAATTCCTTTATAAATTATTTCTTAAAATGAAAAATTGGCTTACATTTGTTGAATATAATACTGCCTAGAGAATAGAGAGAAAACTGTTGGGATTATCCAACAAATTACCTAGGTTTTAAAAATTGCAGGTAATTTTGAATTGCATGCAATATGAGGTAATTTTCTAATTTTATAGAATCAACTGTACATTACATTTTGAACTATCAAAATTCAAGAGAACTCTCTCGTGAAGAAAATCATGTATGCATAATGCTGAGCTCAGTAGCTTCTGTAGGAAATTATGTTGTTAAGTCAGATGGGAGCCATAATAACCTCATCCCTGCAGCAATCATTGTTAATACAAATTCCAAACATATTTCTATATGGGTCCCATTTACTCAACAATGTGTTTCACCATCCTGTCAAAATGATTAGATATCAAAGGACTGAGATTTATTTGCCCAAAAGTGACAAAAATCAATGTTCTAAATATATATGGCAATAGAGAGTTGCTAAATCTACTGAAACTTTTAAATTAAAAAATATTGCCTATTGTGATGAAACTGCTTACAATGACTACAAGTAAAGATGGTGGCCATTAAGTTTTATCGTGAGCACCTGAGGAACTGCTTGCGTCCAATACAAAATGTTTCTTTCCCTTTGAATTACTGACACTGGCAAATTAAAATGAAGTGGATACATATGGTTGAAACAATCTTCACATTTACAAATACCCTGAAATATCACTAAATCATAAAAATGAAAGCTGTGGGTTATATATTATGAATGTTGCCTAATGCATTCCCAGCTCTGTTATTTGTTACAAATTTGTGTACAATGGACAAAATTGGCCATTTACTCAAGAGTAACAGCTGGTTTCAACATTGTGCATATTATCAAAAAGAAGGACATTACAAAGGAAAAACCACAATTAACCTCTGAATTGCTGAAAACAGAAGAATCTCATTTTTCAGGAAAACCATTTAAGAGGAAACTGATAAGCAGATAATTTAAATACTGTTCTATCTTAGCCTTTTTATAACTAGTGAAATTCAATATAAAGGTTCACAACAATAAAAAAATCGCACAATGCTGATATCTAAGAACAATAGGATTTGCTACTGTAAACAAAAACTATATATTAAGAAAAAACAGTTCATTTAAAACAATCATTACTGAACAAAGACTGGAAATGTTTCGCCCTGTCAATCTAAGACAAAGCGTTCCAAGGAAGATAAACAAAATGATCATCAGTACTTACAGTACATTTTAAATTATTAACTAACCCATTGCGTTGATCTACAGCAATCCCTAGGAAAAAAAACTAGAAATAGGAAAACTCAAAAACTCTAAATTCTAAGAAGAATACCCTGATTCCATAACCTCATGGAACTGATATTTAATATTAAATATGAGAATTTCAGTCTTTTTAATGCTAGCTTGGTTCACCGTGGCAGCATTCCACGGGTGTAGCCTGAGGCTACAGGTAACGGACCATTACTCACTATGATAGCCAGACTTCTTCTGCATGGCGGTTACAGGGCAATCTTTATGAGCCAGGAGAAGCTGTTTCAGCTGCGCCACTTCGTTTCTCAGCAGGGTGACTTCACTCTGGAGAAGAAACGAGTTATGGACCTTACCAACATCAGAGTAAACATTTCTTACTGTTTAAAACAAGTGAAGATTAAGATAGTGAAATTGGGTATCTTAAACAGAATATCAAGGAATAAACAAAATATGCTGCTTAAATGTTTAATCAGTACACATCAGTTTTTATATTTGAGCATTTGAATAAAAACTGCAGAATTTATAAAAATTTAATACCACAACCGGATAGCATATTTCAAAGTTTTTACATTATCGTTTGCCTTGGGACTACTTATATATACTACATGTATTGAATATAAGGCATTTTTATTATATATATGTTAGATGTTCTTTTGATTACATAAAAAATCAGCAACATCGAAGGAGTCAGGATAAATTTTTAGTCACTCTATTCACTTGAAAATGAAAAATTTATCCTGAAAACTCAAGTTTCTAGTTTTCTGGAAACTTGAAAAAGCTCCATATGGGAAACCACAACATCAATCAATCATGGATAATTAAAATGCATTTCAAGGCACTGTGTTGGACATGAAACCAATGGGAGTAGTTGTAATATCTAAATGGCTTAGTTGCCTTTTACTTAGGCAATTCGTTCATATCTAAATTTAAGTCTGATAAATCAATGGTAATTTTCCCTATTCCTTATTATGGACTGAACACATCAGCTTTTGTTTTGTATGCATTAATCTGGAAGATTCTCTGCAAAACACAGAGGGCAAACACAGGGCTTGTGGGCTGAATCCGGCCCTCCACCTTGTTTCTACCCAGTGGCAGCCCCGAGCTCTCGCTTAACAGTTAAAGAGTAGTTACATTTATACAGTCCTAAAATTACATTCGGACCTTTGAAGGCAACCGCAAAGCTGATATGGCCCCCAGTGAAAATGAGTTTGACAACCCTGTTGTAAAAGTTCCAAATTCAGAGTCCAGTTAATTTCGCTCAGTCAACCCCAAATATTAAAGACATATAGATCAGTGATTACTACCAATACTCAAGAGTTAGAAATAATATGAATTTAATAAATTGGTAACATAAAAATTTTAATTTACAAATACCTCTCCTTATTTGGACTTACATTAACCTTAACTATGCAGATTTCATCCATGAACCCAAAATTGAATAAATACAGCAAATGAGTGTACATAAAAGCAACAGCACTTCGTTTTCCACCCCTCAGTCTCCTTTAATGTAAAATAATTTAGCAGATTTGACTCATTATGCCTGCTGATGTGATAAATGACAAATACAAAAATCAAAAGAATAAAAATAAGCAATCTAAAGGTAAGTCTCTTGGGTCAAATAGTTCCTCATACCCCAATAATAATGGACGGCAACACTATTTTAAAGCACACATCAAAAATTGATGCTTATAATAAATACAAACCATTAATAAAAAGGTTAAATTGTTTAAAATATTGTACTTGAGACAAAAATGGGTTCATAGCAATCAAAGTACTAAAGGGAAAACTTACAAGTTTTGTTTTAAAACTAAACTTATTTTAGAAAACTCATTTTTATGAAATAGTGCAGTCATTAGTGTCAATACACTAATTGTAGCACTTTATTAATGACACTATTGATGAGAAACCATGTTAATGAATTAATAACGACATATAACTTCCAAGAAAGCTTCTCCCTCTGTCTGCTCTGTCAACTTAATCTTGAGACCCATGTCTATAAGTTTCTCTCATTAATTTGTGTAATATAAAATAGGGCTGGATATGTATATCAAGCATATACATTTTATAATCTGGTACATGTGGCCATCCTTCCCATTAGTTTGAACCCATGAAATAATACTTAATCATTTTTACCTATAAAAAATAGAAATTTTATATGGCTACCTGAACACATATTGTTGTCTCTACCTAGAAAATCTTTCCTTTTTGCCTTGCTAACTATTCTACTCATCCGTAAAAGTCAACTCAACATAGAGTGAGCTTGCGCAGGAAAAGAAGTTAGATATCCATTTCTTTGCTCCCACAGCCGTGAGTGTGTGTACTAACACAGCACTTATCACGATGGACTATGATTTTTGGTTTACTAGTTTGCCACCTATGTCATACTGGGGCTTTCTCCAGGGCAGGATTCTTGTTCTTTGTATGCTCAGAGCGTCACAGCACAGCCTGGCACAGGCTAAGTACACAGTTACATTATAGAGGACCATGGAAATTCTATGTCCAAGGGTAAAAAAAAAAAAAAAAAAAAAGGTAAAGTAAAATAAAGGACATGAAAACATGAAGATGTCAAAGTCCCATTCAAATGTGAGCAATTTTGATTTTTTCTAATCAAAGTAAAACATACTTGGTAAGATAAAGCAGATGCTGAAAAAATTATGCTGGTAAAAAATAAAATGTGCATTATTTTGGCATTGTCTTACTATTGCTCCATTCTATTTTTAGGTACTCAAAAATTGATTTCATACTAATACACAAATATTTTAGAGTTTATCTACAGCAGATTGGACTGATGAAATCATGTTAGGGTAGCCAACCCATCAATCAACCAAAACTTCTTACTGATATCTGGCCACAGATGATGACCAGGTAATCCACAAATTTATGACCTCTGACTTACTAGTTCAGCCACTACCCCCAAAATTACAGTAATAATGTTAGATGATTTCTTCTTTGTGGAATTTCTCATTGCTAAAGATCTAATTTTTCTCATGTTTAGTCTTCATAAAAATCAATGATCAAATATTAAGATTCCTACTGAACAGTTCCAAAGGTTGCCATGGATATAAAACCTTACACTTGAGAACAAAATAGTTTTTTGTCTACAATAGAAATATAGACAACAGTGTTTAATTTTGAAAATATTTTTCAAAACAAAAATGAATGACCCTTCCTTCTTCTCATACTGTAATTACTTCTTTCATGTTTGTGTCCTCTGGTAGACCACAAATTTTATAAGTGCAAGGGCAATGTCTTTTTCACTATTATATTCCCTGTGTCTAATAACATGTCCTGCATACAACAGATGCTTAATGACAGAATGAATAATAAGTAGTATTTGCATAGCACAGTTACAACATACTTTTCTGTATCTTCTCTCGTTATTCTATAACTGACAGACAGGAGAGAAAGATTTTTAGTAAAGGCTAGTAAAAAGAAGTACTAGGTCTCCAAATCTTAATAAAATGTATGAGGTACAGGTAGCATCACTAGTAGCTGCCCATCCCCCCACCATATGTAGTTAAAAATTCTGAGGGGAGAAGGAAGACAGTAGTATAATAGGATACTTACTATCCCCACCCCCTGCCCCAGGAATTAAAACAGGCATTATACAGCATCTTAAATTGTTGTGAGTCCTTTCTATTTCAAGTGATAAATACTAAAGATTTGATCCTATTCCTATAGTCAATGGGCTGATCAACAAAACCAATTTCATATCATTTTTTTTAAATATATATTTTATTGATTATGCTATTACAGTTGTCCCATTTCCCCCTTCTCTCCCCTCCACCCTGTGCCCCCCTCCCACCCACATTTCCCCCTTTAGTTCATGTCCATGTGTCATACTTATGAGTTCTTTAGTTTCTACATTTCCCGTACTATTCTTGCCCTCTCCCTATCTATTTTCAACCTACATTCTATGCTACTTATTCTCTATACCTTTTCCCCCTCTCTCCTCCTCCCACCCCCCTGCTGCTAACCCTCCATGTGCCCTCCATTGCTGTGGTTCTGTTCCTGTTCTAGTTGTTTACTTAGTTTCTTTTGGTTTTGCTTTAGGTGTGGTTGTTAATATTTGTGAGTTTGCTGTCCTTTTACTATACATGTCTTTTCTTTATCTTCTTTTCTTAGATAAGTCCCTTTAGCATTTCATAAAATAAGGGCTTGGTGATGATGAACTCCTTGAACTTGACCTTATCTGAGAAGCACTTTATCTGCCCTTCCATTCTAAATGAGAGCTTTGCTGGATAGAGCAATCTGGGATGTAGGTCCTTGTCTTTCATGACTTGGAATATTTCTTTCCAGCCCCTTCTTGCCTGTAAGGTCTCTTTGGAGAAATCAGCTGACAGTCTGATGGGAACTCCTTTGTAGGTTACTGTCCCCTTACGTCTTGCTGCTTCTAGGATTCTCTCCTTCGTTTTTACCTTGGCTAATGTAATTATGATGTGCCTTGGTGTGTTTCTTCTTGGGTCCAACTTCTTTGGGGCTCTCTGAGCTTCTTGGATTTCTTGGAAGACTGTTCCCTTTGCCAGATTGGGGAAGTTCTCCTTTATTATTTGTTCAAATACATGCTCAATCTGTTGCTTTTCCCCTTCCAATTCTGGTACCCCTATAATTCGGATATTGGGACGTTTAAAGGTGTCTTGGATGCTCTTAATCTTTTCCTCAATTTTTTGAATTCTTATTTCATCATGCTTTCCTGCTTGGTTAATTCTATCTTCCTTCTGGTCCACTGTATTGTTTTGAGACTCATATTCCTTCCTTTCACTATTGGCTCTCCTCCGCGTGTCTTCCTGCATCTGTTTTATGGTAATCTGCATTCTTTCATCTAAATTTCGTCCAAAATCAACCAGTTCCGTGAGCTTTCTGATCACCAGTGTTTTGAACTGCGCATCTGATAGATTGGCTAATTCTTGGTCGCTCAAAAGGATGAGTCCTGGGGGACTGATCTGCTCTGTTGAAAACATTTTTTCCCCCCGGTCTCTCCTTTCTTTTTTTTTTTCCGGTCTGGTTGCTCTTGTTACGGTGGGGGGCGGAGCCTTAGGTGCTCACTGGGGCTGGGCACCCCAGTCGCTAGATTGTGACGTTATATGTGGGGGTGGGGCGGGAGCGGGGCGGGAGAAAACAATGGCGGTAGTTCCGTTCCCCTGGACTTAGACCCTTGTCTGGTCTTCCAGGCCTCGAGCTCTGCCCTGGTCCATAATCGCTACCCCTCTGGGCCTGCCAGCCGCAGCTTGTGTACTCAGTGATCGCCGCTGCCTTCTTGCGCGCCGGATGGCTTTTGCGCCGATTTCGAGCCAAACTTCCCCCGACCTCCGCGCGCCGCCGACCCAAGCCAGCCCCGCGCCCGCCCGGCTGGTCTTCTCCTACCAGTCCGGATGAATGCGTCTACTTCAACTTCTTGGCTGCCCGACTTCCATTCAGATAAATCCTCTGCCGGATCTGGGTGTTATTCTGATAGTAAATTATTGTTGTAAATTATTGGTTTTCTAATCTTGGTTGTACGAGGAGTTACGGTGCGTCCACCTATTCCTCCAATTTCATATCATTAACCTACGAATAAAACTTTTCACATATCCAGCTATCAAAGAATGCTCCTATAAACTTCTGGAACTTCTACTTCGCACACATTTTGCAATACTTAAGTTTTAAAACCAAAATCCACACCAAAATCCCCAAACTTTATCCACAGAGTAATGGTTAAGGAGTCACAGTTGGTAGAGAGTCAGCTTTTTGTTCATAAAGGAAACGTGTTGATGTTGTAAACTGAAAACTAACCCCCCAAATGTGTATGACTGAAAGACAAAGCCATAAAAAGGTTAAAATGATTTCAAATAAAAGACAACAAAAATCATATATTACCATAAAAATATAATTTATGATTAACAGCATCTAATTCTTAGTCAAGATTACCCTAAATATCTCTAATCCAATTTGATAAAATTGCCTTTTTAGTAATGCTTTTAGAAAGCTAAAACATAATAAATTTTGTGACTGGGGCAATAAAGTTGAATAATATTTAAAAAACCCTAATATATATTTGGTAAAAATATGAACAGTCACCAGCATTCATTAAACTTCTTATTGTATATGAAAAAGTCCAACCATTGTAATATAACAAGAACAGTTTCCGTGACATTGATGTAAGCTGGCAGCCAAGAAGAGTGGACTGGAATGTGCATGTGTGAACAATGATGACTTCATTATAATAGTCAGTAGGGGTGGTAGATGTCATTGAGTGAGCATGTGTACTGTGTGGCCATCTCATTCAAAATGACTGAGTGAACAGAGCAACAAATCTACATCAAATTTAGTTATCAGGTAGTGTGATTCCTCCAACTTCATTCTTTTTTCTCAACATTGCTATTGTTATTGAAGGTCTTTTATGGTTCCATATAAATTTTTGGAATATTTGTTCTAGTTCTGTGAAATATGGCATTGGTATCTTAATAGAAATTGTGTGGAATGGATAGATTGCTTTGGGTAGTATGGACATTTTAATGATGTTAATTCTTCCTATGTATGAACATGGTATATGCTTCCGCTTATTTGTATATTCAATTTCTTTCTTCAGTGTCTTAAAATTTTCCAAATGCAGGTCTCTTACCTCCTTGGTTCAATTTATTCCTAGGTATTTTATTCTTTTTGAAGTAATCGTGAATGGGACTTTTTTCTTAATTCCCCTTTCTAATAGTAATTCAGCGATGTTTAGTACATTTACAAAGTAATTTACAAATCTACTTATGAAATATCTCTACCACTCTAAAATAATACCTATTACCCACTCATCAGTTTCTCCTTTTTCTCCTCTCCCCAGTGTCCCACAGCAACCCATCTCCATTTTGTCTCTATGGATTTATTTGTTCTAGATATTTCATGTACGTGGAGTCACAAAATATGTGACTTTGTGTCTAGCCTCTTTCACTGAAGCATGTTTTGAGGTTCATCCACATTGCAGCATGTGCTTTCTATCCTTTTTATGCTTAAATAATATACCAATGTATGTATATACAATTTATTTACCCATTCATCCACTGACGGACATTTAGACTATTTCTAGCAACCTTCTTTTCCCCCACAACGATAAATTACAATTTCTCAGGTTAATACATATAAATGGACCCTATTCTTTTTCTTTTTTGAATAAGTATTTTAACAACAATCCCTGACAATATATAATTTCACCTCTGTTCATATTTTGGTATGCACCTCTAAAACTGAATACTTTCTTATCTAATTATCATGCCATCATCACCAGTTTCTAATGATTAAAAATATTGATTTTGTTTTGTTTGTAATTTAAAGTATTAAGCTCTACAGTTGAATAAAACTTTAGTTAACTTAGTGATTTCCTGAATTTGACTTCTATTTAAAAGTTTCATGCTTCGAAAATGATGTGTAGCTTGTACTTAGATGATAAATCTTGCCTTTATTTCTCCAAGAAATATCTACCTGACTTGGGAAATATAAAAATGTAACACATTTTACAATGGTATTTTAATCATAGTCTGTATAGTGGAAAAATGTAGTTAATAAAAAAAGATTACATTTATTTTAAATTCTGAATTTTCCAAGGTTTTTTCAAATAATAAAGTACCATCGCTATTAATAATGATGACCAGCTCTGCAGTATAACTAAGGAAAAAGCAATACCTCACTAAAAGTTATTAATGCTGCAAAAACTTGGGTCAAAGCAGAAAACTGGCCCAACCTAAAGTACAATACCCTGTAAATGAGACCTTATAATTATATACCATTTATAATTTTCAAACATTTTCACTTCTTAAAAAGGCAAGTAAGCCAAATTACATAGGAAAAAATTAATAAATTTATCTTACTACAATTAAAAGTTTATGTATCTAAAAATACTCAAGCGATTTATGCAACAATCCAGAGGAGATTAGCAGTGCCATCTCTGTTCCACAGGTAAGACAACTGAGACTAACAATGTTCAATGTCCTACAACTGTAAGTAGCCTTAGTCATCTGGAAGAATGATCTTGTTAGTTAAAAACAGAAAAGAAAAAATATATATACTTAAATCACCTTTGTTAATATAAAATGAATATTCTTTGAAAATTTAATAATTAAAATAGTTTTTAAAAAGTTAATATTATAAAAGACCTGGTAAAGAATGTATATTTTTATAGTGTATAAATAAATTGATACCTATAATTTGTTTCACTGAATTTAAGAGGAAAAATATTCATATTTTCCTTAAAAATTAATGTTTTCTAAAAATATGAGTATACACTTGAAATCTCTGTGATGTAAATCATGTTTAAATTTTTTCTAAATGGTTAAAATATGTTTTCTAAGACAATTTGTTCTAAAACTAACATGTCAATATTCAAATCACAACACAGTATTAAAAGATATTTGCTGCCCTGGCTGGCGTAGCTCAGTGGATTGAGTGCGGGCTGCGAACCAAAGCATCGCAGGTTCGATTCCCAGTCAGGACACATGCCTGGGTTGCAGGCCATGGTCCCCAGCAACCACATATTGATGTGTCTGTCTGTCTGTCTGTCTGTCTCTCTCTCCCTCGCTTCCCTCTCTAAAAATAAATAAATAAAATCTTAAAAAAAAAAGATGTCTGCCTCACATTTGAAGAATCTTTAAGTTATAAAATTTATATTACAGATTAAATGCTATCCCTGATGCTAAAAACCTTTCCTAAGCATTTAAATAGACATTTATATTAGTGACATCTTTAAAGATACACAGGTTTAAGAAGAGAGCAGTTATTACCAATTATATAGAAAGATATGTTTTTAACTGGAAATGAATTAACTCTGAAGGCTGATCAATAACAACTATAACTCATTAACATAATTTTCTAGTCGATGCTCACTGATTGGTAGTTTAGAAGATTTTACTGGAGAACATTCTCAACATTTTTAAAAAAAAAAGAAGAAGAAAAGAAGGAAGAAAATAGATTTGGTGCTCCCCCATTGGAAATCTTACCAAAGACTGAATGGGAAGGAGCCTTAAAGCTTTATACCCATGAGGTTCCTAAGAAATGTATCTGAGGCACATCGGCAGGGCAGTATAAAATGATTTCTATTGCCACTGGCCACATTGTACCTGTTCTGTGGATAATAAGAGTCCTTCAGTTTCCAAAGCTGTCAATCTGGCACCTTTCTTGAGCACTATATTCACTTTAAATAAAACAAAACAAAACAAAACAAAAATTTATAATTCAAAGAAAAGAACTTAAGGACACCATTACTTAAAGCAACTTTACTGTTGTGAAACAAACCAGAAAATGAACATGAAAGTAAAATACCAGTGATGTTTTTAATTTTAAGATTCTTTGAACTTTATTACCACAACTTTATAAAGTTTA
The DNA here is from genome assembly GCF_004126475.2 of Phyllostomus discolor. Classification (NCBI taxonomy): domain Eukaryota; kingdom Metazoa; phylum Chordata; class Mammalia; order Chiroptera; family Phyllostomidae; genus Phyllostomus; species Phyllostomus discolor. Next base: position 48,688,329 of record NC_040906.2, on the reverse strand, counting down.
AGTACTTTTGTACTACACAATTAAATTTAAAATCTTCGCTGTATCAGTGTTGAAAGTTTTCTATTACTTCATCTCAGTATCGAAATAGGTTTATAAAATTAGGCTTTATTATAGGTTCTCTACACACCCAACATGGTGTCCTAAAATATTTAGGTGGCTAACTAGGAAAGGAAGAGCTGTGTTCATGATTACTAAAACAAGCAGATAAAACAAAATTTATATTTATGTACCATACCTGCAGTTGTCCATTTAATGAACTCAAGTCTTCTGCTTTCTTCTCTAAAGACTGAACCCAGACTTTCCTTTTTTGTCGACATCTTGAAGCCGCTGCTCTGTTTCGCTCCAGAAACTTCCTTCTTTTTTCATCAGGATCTTCATTAGCTGCCCTTCTTCGACGACCACTTGTACTTTGGGTCTGTGGAGTTGTGTGAGCTGGAGAAGCCTACAATAAACAGAAATGGAAGCGTTTTAGTGACTGGTGTGTCTGTACAGGGCATTTGCCATAAATGGAACTTGTAGGACTAGAAGTTGCTCTGGGTAAGTCAGTGAGTAACTGGTGAGTGAACGTGAAGGCCTAGGACATTATGATACACTACCGTAGACTTTATAAACACTATACACTTATTATACACTAAATTTATAAAACATTTTTCTTCAATAATGTTAAATTAACCTGAATTGTTGTAACTTTTACACACTGAACTTTTTAAAACTTCTGGATTCTTTTGTAATAATATCTAGCTTAAAACACATTGTACACCTGTGCAAAAATATTTTCTTTCTTTTTTTGAAAGATTTTATTTCCTCATTTTTAGAGAGAGGGGAAGAGCAGGAGAAAGAGAGGGAAACATCAACGTGTGGTTGCCTCTTGCACACCTATACTGGGGACCTGGCCCACAACCCAGGCACGTGTCCTGAGTGGGAATCGAACTAGCGACCCTTTGGTTCACAGCTCACACTTGATCAACTGAGCTACACCAGTCAGGGCCAAAAATATTTTCTTTCTTTATATTCTTATTCTATAACTTTTACTTATTGATATTCAAAAAATTTATTTTTTTACTTTTGAAATTTTTTCATTAAAAACTAAGACACAAACACACATTAGCACAGGCCTAAACAGGGTCAGGGCCATCAACACCACTGCTATCCACCTCCACATCTGGTCCCACTGGAGGGTCTTTAGGGTCTGCCATCTCCTGTAACATGCTTCTTCTGGAATCCTTCATAAAGGACCTCCCTGAGGCTCTTCTGGAAAGAGGTGTCAATCTTAGAAATATGTCCATGGTCATTTGGTGTCGTTTTTTTTTTTTAATCACAGATTTGTTTGTAAGCATATATTGTAATCTTATAGAACCACTACCACATATGCAGTCTGCCACTGACCAAAATGTCATTATGTAGCATGTGATTCTAACTCAGCTTGTCTTCAGTTTTTAAAATATAGGGTCAATCTTTTTCTAAGGGTTAGATTCATTAATGCTCATTTTCCTGGTGGGTAGGATCCCATAGGAGTCCATATTTTCATTATAATTTATCTCCCCACCTCCCAACAGATTGGCCTGGTTATCCCGGGTCAGCCAGAGACAGAAATCTTCACTCACCAGTGATATTGTCTAGTGTCTAGGACCACAGAACAATAAATACCTCCAAGCCTCTCACAAGTCCCAAAATTGTACCACAGAACACCTGAATATGAAGACAGGAAATGAAGCCTTGGGCACGGTGCAAGGGAACAGCACGTTGTGGCCACAGGCACATGATCCAAAGAAGTCTAAAATGATCTTTTACCTATAATTAATATTTTAAAATGGTGTGAACAGATAAAACTTCTATCTTCTCCTAATGTAGATAATAGGCAAAAATCTTATATATAAGCTCAGGATAACTTCTATAGGAAAATAACCAACTAGTTTTCACTCTATGAACTCAAAAAAATACCATGTTATGATTTAATTCATTTTCCAAATAACTAGCATTAAAAATCACTAGGGTTATTCCATTTATACTATATTTTAACTGTAATAAAGACTAAGTGTTAGATTATTTTACATAATAATTCCAAGTTAATCTTTTAGAAAAATATTTTTATGGCTAGCTTCAAGAAAGGCAAGCTTGAAATATTTTCTTTACCTTATCCTCATAACTCATAGCAGGGTTTTTTTTTTTCTTTTACTCATTTGGCTAAATAGGAGAGAACAGTTATTTTTTTAATTGACAATTCAGTTTTGCAGCAAAAGCCAAATCTAAGTATGATAAGTGGAAACTGTAACAGTTACATTTGTGTATTTTTACACCTAACAAGGACTTGAGGCTAATGAGAAGCATAAGGACCTTCTCCTTTCCTTTCTTTCACTGACTCATTCATTCCACTTCATTAAAAACATATATGAACTATTCTAGAAACTAGAGATATAACAGTGGAGCTTTCACCTAATAAAATAAAATATAAAGATATAGATAAAAATTAGACAGGGAAACTATAGCTAGTGTAAGACAATAAATTATATCTATTTCTTTCCTTTTAAATAAACTTTTAAAGAAATAAAAACCACACTTAGCTTGCACACCATACAAAAAAAAAAAAACAGCCCCGGGCTTCATTTGGCCTGTGAGCCATCTTGCTAACCCCTGAATTATGACAATAAAATATACTTACTTACTTTCCCTCTCTCTTGGCCAATTGGTAAAAGTTGTTTAGTGGATGACAACCACAACTACATTCTACTTTGTCGGAAGTTTCATAAAGATAAAATAGAATTACCTAAATACCTATGCTTAGGAGGCATTCTAAAACTTGCCGTTTGCCTGTGTTTATTTAAATGCAAAGTTTTGCTTTTTAATGCCAATGCTAACATTCTTAGGGTAGAGAAGATAAAAGGTCTAGAGTTCTGAAACACTAAACAGAAGTACAGCAACCGTTATTATAGAAGTATTGATCATCTAACAGGCAGTCACAAACTAGAGAGAAGTGAAAAGGGCCTCTAGTAAAAACAGCTGCCACATGGCATAGTTTTTCCTTTGGGGATGGTTCACAAATTTTAATGAAAGAATTATTTGATTTATGCTTGTAATGTGCTACATATACACATTACTTGTTGAATACAATTAACAGAAAAAATATTTCTTTTGTAAAGTAATGGTGCACATTGTGCCATGTTAGGCCAACACATATACAGGGTATCCTACGTGGTAATTACTTGACAGAATGATGGACTGGACTATTTACTTAATGTCAATACTTGTACACTGAACTACCTCTTCCTAAGGCTTCCTCTATATTTTCAGAATAGCAACATAATCAGAAATAATTTTTTCAAAGTACATAGTTATTTAAGTTACACTGTATTTGTTTTGTTTTAAGGATTGTAACAGTGCTGAATGATAAAAGTGACGAACATACCGGAGTTTCTGTAGTAGATGTGGCTGGTTGTTGTAATGACTGTGGTCGAGATTCCTCTGACTGAGTCCTAACCAGTCCGCTACCATGACCTTTTACTGTATCACCATTGGTCACAGGAGGATGTTGCTGGGTCAAAGCAGCTTTTAATCTCTGAAATGCAAACACTAAATTAAAAAAACTTCTCTGCTTTCCACCCAAATCCAACTCTTAACGTACTTTTTGATTAACCAGAAAAGATATTTATTATGGAATGCATAAACACACCCAGCTTTAAAGTTAGTTTTGATTTGTCATAATTTGTTACATTCCTAAGATCACTATAAATATCAATAAGATAAACAAAAGCTTTGGAAAGCTTCCCTGAGCCTTTTGTCTAGTAGTACTAGAGATTCTAAAGTTTGCTGTTCCTAATCAATTTTGAAAAAGAGTAAAAAATAAAAACACTATTGAGTGTTTTTAACTAGCTTTGTTCAACTAACATAAAGCAATACAAATTTATTATGTACAATTATTCACCCCCTCATTCCTGTATCCTATATTCCAATTTTCTCTGGCTCTTAGATTCTTAAATCAAAATCTTATCTTGCCAGATACGGGCCATCTGATTTCTGCTTTCAGGTCTGATGTCAGTGCTAACTTTGACAATAACCTGATGTTGCACTTTTTTAGGTCACTACACTGTCAGGTTAAACCTCCTCTGAGAACCTACAGCTTGATTTGCATCTCTTAGGTCTTCCCTGTCTCCGATAAGCAGATCTACTTCCAAGTCTATCTGTTCCACTGTGTTCCATTTTGCCTGTTAACTGGACTGTACCTGACCCACTGTCAAGAGTATGAAAGGTCTAGTGTTAGAATGAGGCCCTAGACATTTATGGGTACCTTTTTAAAGGATACAATTTGAATAAACCTTATTATTCTATTGGTAAAAATGTATTGTATGTGAATATATTATCTCTCTAATTAGACAGTAAGCATTTTAAGTGCAGATATTGCCTTGTATTTTTTGCATCCTTTTTAGCAACTGGTACCTTACTGATTTATTACAGAGGTGAATAGCGAATTTATTTGGTAATAAACAGAAATTGGTTTCTTTGATGAAAATGACATATATGATTTTGGGGGATAGTTTTATTGTTATGATCTGTATTTTGAAATAATTAGCACAAGGTAATCATACTATAGTATCTCTGAGATGAAAACGACTCCAGGGACCTAAAAGACCTGGAACTATTGTTGCTGAGAATGTTCTTATTAACTGAAATGTAGTCTTGAGCCCAAAATAAAGTTCTCTCACAAAACTTGATGCAGAAATATGTACATGACCTTTTCCTAAGATCCACACTCAGGCACAGCTTTCAGGAGAGAGAGGCTACAAACACTGGTACGAGAACCGTGTTGCAGTCTATCCAGTGCTTCCAACTGCCTGTACGTTGCATGCTAAAAACAGATTCTTGGTAGCCTTTTCTCTCTTCCTTCTCTGGGTAGAGCAGAAATGGTATATTAGCACGGTAAGAGAGAAGAGCTTTGGAAAAAGGTCCCCAATGATTCTAGTACAATTGCTTTCATTCATGCCAACTCAGAACAATTTAGAAAGTTCTACTACTCAATATTTGAAGTTTCTTAATTTTCATCCATAACTATCTTACTTTCTATACCTAATCCAGATTCCTTAAAAACTGAAGCACATATGAAAAGATCTACAAAATTTCCACTAGGCAATAGTTAAACATGGATAATTGTTAGTGGACATTTTCTCTTTACTATTAATCATTGTAGATTCTGAGTATGACTTTAAAAACAAAGTCAGTAGTTTAAAAAAAGTTTTACTGAGTTGTAAGTTCAATACAGTAAAGTGAACTCATCTTAGTGTACAATTCTTTGAGTGTTAACAAGCACATACAGTTGTAGCACCACCTCCTACAATCAGGATATAGTACAGTTCTATTACCCTCAAATTTCCCCCATGCTCCTGTCCTGTCTCTCTCCTCACACAACCAGCCCCTGGAAACAACTAATCTGTTTTCTGACCCCAAAAGTTCTTGCCTTTCCAGGAATACCATCTAAATGGAATTATACAGTGTATAGCCTTTTGAATTCAGCTTCTTTCCTTTAGCAAAATGTACAATGAGTTTCTAATAGGACAATATCCCTGTTTTACATACTCAGAAACCAGAGATCATTTGTCCAAGGTCACACAATCACTAAGCTAGTTCAAATCCTGGATTTGTCCAAATCACACAAGGAATGATCAAGAAATAAAATTTGAGGCTGAGAAAGAGAGGGAGAGAAACAACGATGTGTGGCTGCCTCTTGAGTGCCTTCTACTGGGGACCTGGCCAGGAACCCAGGCATGTGCCCTGACTGTGAATCGAACCAACAACCCTTTGGTTCACAGGCTGGCACTCAATCCACTGAGCCACAACAGCCAGGAATGACAGAATACTTCTTTATGAATTGCAGAGTTCTACAATATGTAGAGTACTAGTATCTTCACTGGTTAATATATAATGTATACTGTATACATATTGTATACAGCTGAAAAGACACTTTATATTGTTCAGCATTTAACTCTGCCTCAAAGTATCTGTGTGACCCTGAACAAATCATTTACTGTATTTTGCCATGTATAATGTGCTCCCATGTATTATAATGCACACCCACATTTTTGTGTGCATTATACACAGGATCATTAGGCACATTATTATACCCATGGAATGTAATCATTATACCCATGCATAATGTGCATCCTTGTTTTCCCCTTAAAAATTTAGGCAAAAAGTGTGCATTATATACAGTAAAATACGATAATCTTTGGGTTTTGGTTTCTTTATCTGTAAAACTGAGACTGAATAGTGTTAACTTCTAGGATTCAGGTAAAGATTAAATATAATGTGCAAAAGTACCTGATTCATGAAAGAGCCTCTCAAATGTCAGGTTCCTTATTTCTTCAAAAATAGCCTCTATTTTCTTTGTATGGGTGTGGGGTAGAGATGCCAAAGAATCAGGCAAGTTCCTACACTTTTGTATTTTCAAACTATACTTAGGAAAAATGTACTTAAGGGTCATCTTAATCACTAATTTAGTCTCAGACATATTTTATTATGTAAATTCAATTCTCGAGACCACATCATACAATGCATCTTTCGGAACCCAGATAAAATTCTTGGTTCCTCCCTTGTTTTCTTTTTCTTTTTTTTTTTAAACAAGGAGGAACCACCATAACAGTGGCTAAAATACAGGAGGTTTGGGCACTCATAACTGATGGGATAACATGGAAGTGGGTGAATAAGTAGACAAAACAAATAGTTGGCTATAATCAGGTAGAAATACTTAGGTTAAATGGTCAAAGAAAAATTAAAAGTAAAATTATAAGAGTTTGAAAGTATGGGTCACATAAACAGAACAAAGGAGGAGAATCTGGAGAGGTAGTCTCTGCCTAATGGTATCTTTTAAAAACAGAATATCAAATATCAAAATACAATGAACAGCACCCAGCCTCTAGCATTAGGTTAGGGCTTTCATTTATGGATATAAAATGTACATACGTGTAAGTAGTGATTGAGATGTGAAACTTAACAAATTTTATGTTGGTAAAACATTTTTTAAGTCCTTAGGTAGAAAGCATCAGAGAATTGGAAAGCATTTAAAGTTTTATAGTGAAGAGCTTAACTCTTAGAATTAATGAAATACAGTAACTACACACAGGGGAGTCTGAAGTACATAAACATCACTCTCTTGAATAATCTTTAGTAGGACAAGTTACTACCTTACAGAGCACTTAAAAGCAGCATCAGTATTCATTCATTACCCTCTCCTGACTGCCCTAGGGTATATAGTACTCAGCCAGTGAAGAAGCTCTAATGTTTGCTCCATGCTGTTACATTGATTACAACAAGTCTGACTTGGAAAGTGTGCCACTGGGTACAAAATTTCAGAAAAAGATTTTCAAGGGTTAATTAACACTGCTCTGAAATGCAGATTTTTTAAACAGCAATAAATATACATGTAAACTAAAAAGTTAGAATGGGTTCAGTGAAAAAGCTGTCACTAAATATGATTCATATAAAGTTTACAATATAAAAATGTCTATAATCTACCCATATATATTGTATTTGCTAGAGATATTTTAAAGAAATAATTCGTTAAAAAATTAGTAAGAAATTCTGTCCATTGACTCCTACTTTATTGAACATATTTTAAACAAGTTTTGTCCAACTAGTGCTTTTGTCTAATATTAAGTATTTTAAGTATATTAGGAATCAATAAGGGTATCAGACCATTGCTAAGACTAAAATTTCTCTCATTAAGTAAAAAAAGATTGAGTGTTCAATGAAATTAAATATTTAAAAGTCTATATTCTCCAACATATACAATAAAACAGACACAATTTTAATTTCAAACTGAAGGTACATACCTTGTTTGAAAGAAAATGAAAACATCTTTATTACTGTATTTCTAAGCAGACTAATGTTTTAATGCTTAGAATTAATATTTAACAACATAAAATTCAACTACTGAAAACTTCTTTTCTTAAGAGGTAGAGACTGTTGTGCTGATCTGACATATATATTCACTTTAAGAGGTAAATCTAAAAATAATTTGCTATTCAAATTCTATGTTATATAGTATACCACTGAAAACAATTTTATATTTGTCAGGACTTAGTAGAAACAAACTATTCCATCACAGTTCAAAGAAAAAACAATGTTCTCTAAAAAAACAATTTATGAAAAAGTCAGATCCATATTTCATATGTGCCACAAAAGCTCATCAGAGTAATAACCCTCCTTCTCCTGGGTGTTATCCTACCATCTGCTGCTCTATTACTTATCTTTATTTTGCAACTAATTAACAGCATAATCTTCTAAATTCAGCAAGTTAATTATCATTATTGTGGTCTTTGCAGCATCATCAGTCCTCATAAAGTCTTGTCTCCCCACCCCCAGAGAACATATGAAAATGAAGTAGGTTGGGAGAGAGTCTGTTTCTTTGGAGTGGGCTCATTAGGTGTTTGCTGATTAGCTTAGCATGCAGAGGCAGGTCAGGAGAATTCTGCTGAACATGAGGTTCCATGCAGGGCCCAACTAAGTTAATGTGAGTTTCTGAACATTTGCCAAGATGCCCTCTGTCAGCTCTCAGTAGAAACCCCCTGCAGAAAACCTACTGGCTACCCACTGAGTGCAGATATTTCTGTTTGTCACACAACTCTTAAAGGAATGATTCTGGAGAATACCACTTAAATGCACTCTACATCTTCTTAAACAAAACTCCTAAATGATTAACACTCAGAAGATTTACTTTTTGATTACAAATATTACATAAGAAAATTGTTCTACTAGAAGAGTAACAAAGACAGCAAATATTTATGGTTTATGTACTTAATAACAAACAAAACCTCTTAATCTAAATTTGGTGAAATACGGTGCAATTTTGCAGTAAAATAGATTCTACTGATTCTTGTGTAGTATTAGAAAGTACTAGATAACCTTGTGTCTGTGGACCCCCACCTACCTTTTTCTTACACCACACACTTACTTTTCCAAAGCTTTATTCTAAAGTTCTTAAAATTAAACAAACAAACAAAATACCTTGCTCTGAAGAAATTTCTTTAACACAAAACAAGGATCTTATTTCAATATTTATAGGGGACACAAACACAATGCAAATGTTGTGTCTTCCTGTAATCACTAGGCATCTGCATATCAGGGCACTGCAAAAGCATTCTTAGTGCTCTCTGGATACAAACAAGTTTCTCTTCAGCTATACAGTGTGCTACTCACTTTATGTATTCTAATGCTGTCATTTGTCTTACATTATTTTTTAACCACAGGTCATTTTAGTAGAATCAGCACTGCTAAGATATGTGGCATGTCATTAATAGACTGTGACCACATAGGCCAAATAAATCCTAAAGAGATATGTAGAACCAAACACAGAGAATGTTTTAAGTATTTTCAGAGTTGAAAACACCAAAGTAAAAGCCAACTGAAGTAGTGAAAGAAGAAATTGTAAGTTTCACTGAGGGGCTGTAGACTGGTGAACAGTCAGAAAAATTAATTATCATGTATATAATGTGAATACAGAGATGTGAGCTGGGAACCATGCATGTGGAAAGCATAGATTTGAAGTTCTATCTCTGATGGAGAAAATAATAAAGTCCCAGGATCACTTACCTGGTTATTAAAAAACCTCTGTGCACTGAGATATGAACCCAGTTTCAATTTTCTTCAGTTGGGATGATACAATTATTTCTTCATTTGGTAAGTCTCTAATTTTAGCCCCTCGAAGCTTAAAAAAGTAATCTATGACACTAACATTTTAATTCAAATTTAGAAATAAGCTGTATCTATTTGGTATTTTATGTTCTAAAAGTACCTAAAATAACAGAATATCCTTGGATTTCAAATTAAAATATTTAAGAGACTGATTTATTCCTGTGATTTTAATTGAGGAACTAAGATAATCTTATTAAGCCTCTAACTTATAAAGGAGTATTTTAAAAAACCATGCCTCATTATATCTGTTAAGTTTAATTGAATTTAAAGGTTATTATGTACTTGGGAAACAGAAGAAACAGGATATATTAAGTTTAAAATAAAATTTAAGATGTTTAATATTAATTATAGTCCTTTAAAAGGGCTACGTATATAATTAGATGTGTAAATTGGCCTTACAACTTATGGAAGAACTAAATTTAAAACTTTAATACATCTAATATTATTTTAATTATAATGTGTCACACCAACACACATCATAATTAAAATGCCAAAGGTTAAATATAAAGAGAGAATCTTAAAAGCAGCAGGAAAAAAGCAGTTAATTACCTACAAGGGAGTCCCCATAAGGCTGTCAGCTGATTTCTCAAAGGAAACTTTGCAGGCTAGAAGGGACTGGCAAGAAACATTCAAAGTCATGAAAAGCAGGGATCTACACCCAAGACTGCTCTGCACAGCAAACCTATCATTCAAAATTGAAGGGCAGATAAAGAGCTTCCAGACAAGAGAAAGCTAAAGGAGTTCATCAACATCATACCAATATTCTTTGAAATGTTAGAGACTTAAGAAAAAGTTCAAAACTATGAACAGTAAGATGGCAATAAACACATACCTACCAACAACTGAATCAAAAAAATTAAGCAAACAAGAACAACAGAGATGAATCATGGATATGGAGAGCATTCTGATGGTTGGCAGATGGGAGGGCAGGATTTAGGGGATCACAAGAAGAGGTGAGGAGATTAAGAAGTACAAATTGGTAGTCACAGAAAAGCCATAGAGATGTCAAGTACAGTATAGGAAATGGAGTAGCCAAACAACTTATACGCATGACCCATGGACATGAACCAAAGGTATGGGGATTACCTGAGGGGGGGGTAAAAGAGGAAAATTGGGACAACTCTAACAGTATAATCAATATAATTTTAAAAACATCTAATATTTAAAAAAAGAAGTCCCTGAAAAAATGATTCTTCTGCAAAAAAAGTCACCATAAGAAACATCAAAAAATCAAAAACAAAAATCACCCCAATGATGTAATATAATCCTGTCAGTACTTGTTTGAAAAAAAAAAATCAATAATGTTTTTCTTAAAGGTAACACTTTTTTTGTTTTTGACTCTCTTGATGATCACAGGCAATATCTGGGAAAAAAATCCCTCAAAATTTAAGATCAACTCTGCTGATTTCTTGGTACCCATGAATGTTTGTTAAATAAATGACAAGTGATAGAAATAACTGTTAAATGAGACTGAGACAAAATATATAAACATGAATTAAACTACAAAAAACAAATTATTTCTGGTTATTCCCTAAGGCTGACAGATTCGTTTTGTACTTCTATAAGTAAAGTATAGTTGATGGTGATGATAACAACATGCAAGCATTGAAAAGTCTTAAAGAGATACTAAATAATGTTCATTGTATGTTACTAAGACAGGGAAAACAAACTAATATTCAATAAAAATATCAAACCAACAGTGAAGTAGGAAATAATCTAGATATGACAACAATAACAAAAAACCCCAATTAATCACAATTCCTTTAGCATTCCAGGCAACTGATATTCTGTGACCAGTTCATGCTACTTGAATAGCATGGTAACAACTATGATTTTCACAAATAAGCCAAATGCCTATACTATGTTAGAAAATGAAAACACACGGCAGATATACCAAAGGTTGTATATTACTACACCATAGTATATATAATTAAAATATAAAAAGAGGAAAGCCCCCAAATATTTGGAACTTGTGTAATACTTTTTTAAAAAGTTAATCTAAGTTTCATTCTATTTTCAAAACAATACCACTTATTACACAGTTACAAACATTGAGATAAAAGCCAGATAATTGTAATAATTATCCAGAGAATGTTATAAGCCAAATTGGTACCTAAGCTTCAAGGGCAAGTAGCAAATATTTTCTTCTAAATAATGACTATTGATTGTTATTTTCGACATTTTTTTTTTCTGAACTTTGGAAAATAAAGTTTTGCTTCTCACTTCTGCTTCCAGTTCCACTTGTCCTATACAAACAAGGAGTGCCACGGAAATGCAGGGAGACCTGAGGCCCAAAGGCAGATCACCGATATCGCCCAGAAGCTACCCAGTTTACACAAGAACGGGAAGTGGAGGTCAGTTCATCCAAAGTCAGCTAGAGAGGTACATAAGCAAGTATCTCAGCAAGTCTAGTCATACATATATCCTCAGGTTAGCCCCTTTTTTCCTCAATTCTTTTGAAAAACACTATGAAGTCTTTCTTAACATTTTATTCTATCACAAAAACTTCAAATATATATCCAAGATGGAAGAATTATGTAATAAACATCTGTACGCCCACCAATGCAGTCTATACTAACATTTTACTATATTACTTTATTGCACATCTGTTGACAAACCCATCCCTCTATCCATCATTCATAAAGACAACTTATTTTTTGGTGCATTTTCAAGTACAGTAAATAGCAGGTATCAATAAATATACACCTAAATATTTTATCTTTGGGGGCTGAAATATACTTTAAAAAACACACACAAATCGTAAGTGTACCATTCAGTGTTTCCACAAATGTATATTTGTGTAACCAAAACTTCTATAAACATTGCTACATCCCAGAATATCCTCCCATGCTCCTTCCCAGTAAATACCACTAAACACAACCACTATTCTGAATTTTTCCACCACAGATTACTTTTACTTGCTCTACAATTTTATATAAATGGATTTATATGAAAAAAGTAAAACAGAAAATAAGTAATGAGAAAAAAATTCTGAAATATCTTATTAGAAAAATGGCTTAAGTTGAAATCTAGTTTGATTAATAAATACATCCTGAGACTTCCAGCCAAGATGGAGGTGTAGATAGATACCCTTTGCCTCCTCACACAACCAAAAGGGGAACAACAACAAATTTAAAAACAAAATAACCAGAACTGCCAGAAAATTGAACTGTATGGAAGTCCGACAACCAAGGAGTAAAAGAAGAAACATCCATCCAGAATGGTAGGAGGGGCGGAGATGGGCAGGCGGGCAGAGAGGACTTTCGGCAGGGTGGCAGCTGGCAGACCTGGGCAGGCAAGTTGGCACCTAGCATACTGGGTGGTCCCACATTTGCATTCGGATTAACCAGGAGAAACAAATGAGGAGTGAGACAATTGACCCCTCAACCCAGGGTTCCAGCCCAGGGAAATAAAGCTTCAAAGCCTCTGGCTGAAAACACCTGTGGGGGTTGAGGTGGCAGTGGAAGAAACTCCCAGCCTCACAGGAGAGTTCGCAGGAGAGACCCATAGGATCCTAGAACGTACACAAACTCATGTAACTGGGAATCAGCACCCGAAGGGCCCAATTTGCTTGTGGATAGTGGGGAAGTGGTCTGAAACCCCTCCTCCAAAAACAGTGCCTCAATGCAGCAACCTGGGCTGCCCACCCTGGGGAACACCTAAGGCTCTGCCCCTTACAACATAACAGGTTACCCACAAAGGAGTGCCCATAAGGCTATCAGCTGATTTTTCAAAATAAACCTTGCAGGCAAGAAGGGGCTGGAAAGGAGTATTCAAAGTCATGAAAGGCAAGGACCTACATCATCCAAGATTACTCTATCCAGCAAAGCTATAATTTAAAATGAAAGGGCAGATAAAGTGCTTCCCAGATAAGATCAAGTTAAAGGAGTTCACCATCACCAAGCCTTTATTATATATTATATGAAATGTTAAAGATACTTATCTAAGAAAAGGACGATCAAAACTATGAACAGTAAAACAACAACAAACTCACTGAACAGTAACTATCAACAACTGAACCTAAAAAAACCCAAAACAAATGAAAACAAAGCAAACTAAGCAAACAACTAGAACAGGAATAGAATCACAGAAATGGAGATCACATGGAGGATTATCAGTGGGGAGAGGGAGGGGTGAGAATGGGGAAAAAGGTACAGGGAATAAGAAGCATAAATGGTAGGTACAAAACAGACAGGGGGAGGTTAAGAATAGTATAGGAAATGGAGAAGCTAAAGAACTTTTATGTATGACCTATGAAGATGAACTAAGTGGGGCGATACTGGTGGGAAGGAGAACGCAGGGTGGAGGGCAATAGAGGGGAAAAATATGGGGTAGCTGTAAATAGCATAATCAATAAAATATATTTTAAAAAATAAATACATCCTATGCAAGACTATTAAATTATTCAAAGCTGAGAAAAACAGCCCCCCGCAAAGCAGTTTGTTTAACTTTTCAAGAGAAGCCAAAGATCTGTATTTTCATGTGAAAATATTCTGTTAAAATTTACCAGCAAATGCAAAATTGTAAAAGACCAAAAGATCTGGCCTGGAGGCTCAGTTGGTTGGAACCTTGACCTGTACACCAAAAGGTTGCAGGTTCAATTCCCAGTCAGGGCACATACCCAGGTTGAGGGTTCCATCCCTGGTCGGGTCACATGCTGGGTAGGGGGTGGGGAGAAGCAACTAATCGATATTTCTTTCTTTCCCCCTTCCCGTACTATTCTAGTCATGCAGATAAAAACTAACAATAAAACTCCACAGTGGATATTTACCCACAAAAATTAAGACATAAGACATATCCCACAAATACACAAGAATGTTTACAGCAGATTAACTCACAATGTATACGCAGCAGAAACAACCCAAATGTATGACAATGCATGAATGGATAAACTATAACATATTTATACAATGAAATAATATTCAGTAATGAATGAAATGAAATGCAGAACAATGTAAGCATCAAAAGCATTATGCTGAATACAGTAAGACAGACATACTGTATAAATCCATATATTTTTATTTGTATACTTTTTGCATTTCATTTATTTTTTCATTGTTGTTCAATTACAGTTGTCCTAATTTCTCCTTGTTGCTCTCCCCTATCCCTCCCATCCCCTGCTCCCTCAGTCAATACCCACCCTGATGTCCATTACCATGGGTCCTTTATACATGTTTCTTGACTAGGCCCTGTTATCCCTCTCCCCCCTCCCTTTTGGTCACTGTCAGTCTGTTCCTTATTTCCATGTCTCTGGTTCTATTTTGCTCGTTTGTTTTGTTCATTAAGTTCTACTTATAGGTGAGATCATATGGTATTTGTCTCTAGCTGCCTGGCTTACTTCACTTAGCATAATACTCTCCAGTTCTATCCATGCTGTTGTGAAAGGTAGGAGCCCCTTCTTTCTTTCTCCTGAGTAGTATTCCATTGTATAAATAGACCAGAGCTTTTTTTATCCACTCATTTACTGATGGGCACTTAGGCTGTTTCCAGCACTTGGCTATTGTAACTATTGCTGCTATGCACATAGGGATGCCCAGGTTCTTTTGAATTGGTATTTCAGGATTCTTAGGTATAATCCCAGCAGTGTGATCACTGGATCAAAAGGCAGGTCCATCTTTCTTTTTCTTTCTTTTTTTTTTTTTTTAAGGAAATTCCATATGGTTTTCCATAGTGGCTGAACCAGTCTGCATTTCCACCAACAGTGCACTAGGGTTTCCTTTTCCCCACATCCTTGACAGCACTTGTTTGTTGATTTGTTAATGATAGCCATTCTGACCAGTACGAAGTGGTATCTTGCTGTAGTTTTAATTTGCATCCCTCTGATGGCTAGTGATGTTGAGCATTCTTTCATATGTCTATGTGCCCTCTGTACATCTTCCTTGGAGAAGTGTCTGTTCAGGTCCTTTGCCCATTTTTTAATTGGACTGACTTCCTGGTGTGGAGTCATATGAGTTCTTTATACATTCTGGAGACCAAACCCTTGTCCAAGGTATCACTGGCAAATAGGTTTTCTCATACAGTTGGTTGATTCCCTTTTCATTTTGCTGATGTTTTCTTCAGGCATGCATAAGTTTTTTTTAATTTGATAGAGTCCCATTTGTTTATTCTTTCCTTTATATCCCTGGCCCTAAGAGATATGTCAGTGAAGATATTGCTGTATGGGACAGCTGACATTTTACTGCCTCTATTTTCCTCTAGGACTTTTATGGTGTCATGGCTTTAAGCTTTTTATCCATCTTCAGTTTATTCTGGTGTATGGTGTAAGCTGGTGATCAAGTTTCATTTTTTTGCAAGTACCTGTGCAGATCTCCCAGCACCATTTATTGAAGAGGCTATTTTTACTCCATTTTATGCTTCTGTCCCTTTTGTCAAATATTAATTGCCTATAGAGATGGGTTTATTTCTGGGCTCTCTGTTCTGTTCTATTGATCCATGTGTCTGTTCTTTTGCCAGTACCAGACTGTTTTGATTACAGTGGCCTTGTAATATAATTTGAAGTCAGGTATTGTGATCCCTTCTACTTTGTTCTTCTTTCTCAAAATTGCTGCAGCTATTCAGGGTCATTTATAGTTCCGTATAAATTACTGAAACGTTTTTTTCTATATCTGTGAAATATGTCATTGGTATTTTGATGGGGATCACAATGAATCTATAGATTGCTTTGGGTAGTACGGACATTTTAATGATGTTAATTCTTCCAATCTATGAACACATTTGTGTCTTAATTTCTTTCTTCAGTGTTCTGGAGTTTTTTGAGTGCAAGTCTTTTACCTCCTTGGTTAAGTTTATTCCTAGGTGCTTTATTTTTCTTGTTGTTATAGTAAATGGAATCTTTTTCCTAGTTTCTGTTTCTGATATCTCATTGCTGGTATACAAAAATGCCTTTGATTTCTGAATATTGACTTTGTATCCCACTGTTTTGCTAAATTCATTTATTAGGGTGAGTAGTTTTTTGGTGGGGCCTATAAGAAAACCCCATAGGGTTTTCTATGTATACTACCAAGTCATCTGCAAACAATGACAGTTTTATTTCCTCCTTTCCAATTTGGATGCCTTTTATTTTTTTCTTGTGTGATCACTGTGGCTAGAACTTCCAATACTATGCTGAAAAGAAGTGATAAAAGTGGTGAAAGTAGACACCCTTATCTTGTTCCTGATCTTAGGGAGAAAGCTTTTAGTTTTTGCCTGCTGAGTATGATTTTGGTTATAGGTTTCTCCTATATGGCCTTTATTAGGTTGAGGTATGCTCCCTCTACTCCCACTGAAATAACCCGTGGTTCAAAGAAGAACTCATGAAGGAAATTAGAAAATGAATGATAATGAATATATACCATAAAAATTTGTGCAGAGAAAAATATAGCTTTAAATGCCTATATTAAAAATGTAAAAAGATTTAAATCAATGAGCTCCACTTTAGGAAGCTAATAAAAGATAAGCAAATTGAGTAGACAAGAGAGAATATTAAAGATAGCAATAGCAATCAATAATAGTACAAATATACTACTAAGGAAAATAAAGGCAAGCTACAAACTGAGAGGAGATATTTGTAAGGTTATATATAACAAAAATTTGAATCTAGTTTATATTCATATAAACTAAGAATTCATAGAACGAATTCATACAACATAATAACAGAATACAAGTAACCCAATTTAAAAACAGGCAAAAGATAACACAAAAAAGCCTAGTGAAATTGGAAATGCAAATAAAAACTATGAGATACTGCTATATACTCCTAGAATTTCTACAAGGAAAATGATAAAAACCAAATGTTGGCATAAATGTGGGAAAAACTGGGATTCTCATGCACTGCTTATTGGAATGTAAATCTTTGGCAAAATATCTGGCAGTTTCTCATTAAGTTAAATGTATACCTACTCTCTGACTCAGCAATTCTACTATTTGGTAGATAGACTAAATGAAAATATATGTCTACAGAGAGTTATATAAAAATGTGCATAGTAGTTTGATTCATAGTAGCTAAGCACTAAAAGCCATTCAGGTGTCCATCCACAGGAGAATGGATAAAGAAATTGTGGTATATTCTATACATACAATGGAATACTACTTAGCAATATAAAGCAGCAAAGTAGGATACATTCAACAACATGGATAAATCTAACAGATACAGACTGAACTGGACACAGAGTATATACTGATTCTAATTATATGAAGTTGTAGAACAAATTACTGCTGACAAATAGAAGTTAGGGAACTGATGGGAAAGGAAATAAACTTTCTGGGTAGATATTAATGTTCTATACCATAATGAGGGTGTGAAGTACATGGATGCACTTATCAAAACTGTACATTTAAAATCGGTTCATTTCAATGTATGTAAATTTTACCTTAAAAATAATTGAGTCCCAGTAGGGAGTAATCTGAGGTATAGACAAAATAAGAATGGTAGTTATATTGATAGTAATTGAAGCTGGGTGATGGGTATGTGTGGGTTCATTCTATTATCCTGTTTACTTTGTATGTGTTTAAAATTTTGCATAATGCAAAGTTAAAATTTAATAACCTAATTTCTGAGTCTTTTTATTTAATTAAAAAAGAACAAACTTATTTATTATACCAATTATAAAAGGCAATCATTTAACTATAACTATTTCACATTAGCAAACTTCTAATAAGAAATTTATTTGGATTATTAAATTTAAGTGGAGCAATCTGTAACTCCCTCTGCTATTTTGGGGCCTTCAAGCAATGATTGTTTTCCATATATAAACTTGTGAACATTATAGCTTTGGTATTTTTTAATATACAAGCATACAAAACACTTCTATTATTATTAATTTAATTTCCTGGTAACAGAGAAAATTATTTAGGGAAGTGCTCAATTTAATAGTTTCTACAAATATGGCCTAATCTTGTAAGCCCAGAGTATTTCTTTGAATTGAATTTGTTCTTTTTGAATTAATTTGTAAGAAAAAAAAAGCCCACTGAGTAGGTAAAATATTTTTTGATACAGTGTACAATAATATCATCTCCTTATTCACATTTCTACTCCTAGTTCTCCCTAACTGAATTTTCCATTAGTACGTTATGTTTAAAGTAAAACGTATAAAAAGCATTTCCAGGGAAGCTCTTTGGCTATCAAGTGAACATCCATCTTAGTATTTCAGAAGTTTTGACCTAAAAGTACTGTCATGTGAAAAATTTCCCTCTCAGGTTTTCAAGTTCTCTCACTACAATCAATAACCAGTTAATTTTTACATCCCTCAGCCACCTATTATTCATTCAGATGATATGTAAGTTTTATTGTTAAGAGAAGTCATCACATGCCAATTTCAGATTGATTATTTGCACTAATGGAGGACAGCAACAAAAAATTTAAAGACGTGCAACATATAATGATTTTATGTGTACAAATCTGTATCATTAATGTAGTGCCTAGCATTGAAGTAGAGCAAATAATAGGCACCTAATAACTATTTATCTATTGATTTCCTAGTAATACATTCATTAATTGCTGTTAAGAAGAAACTGCCCCAAAGTATGTGAGGCTGTAGAGGGACAATTACAATGATATAAACAAGATGATGATGATGTACAGAAGAGGCACTGTATTGTACAGCATTTCGGGAAACCAGCTTAGCCGCTGGCTGCCATGCAAGTTGGTTGTGGAGGGAGAGAAAAGAACTTCCATTCCCATTCTGGAATTCCATGAGGATCACGGCATAACGCAAAGGACCCTGGCTGGCATTCAACCCCCAAAGGTGAGTGGGATATTCTATTTCCTTTTTTTGGCATATGGGCCCAGTAAGGTCTCTTCCCAAAGCTGTGATGGAAATCCATACTCCCTATGTACAAGCTCAGCAGAAAGACAACGCTGTGCTGCCTCTCACCCTACAAACCACAGAGAGCTTCTCCTCCAAGGGAGTTAGTTTACCATGGTCCTGAGGCTTAGGGTCAGGGTATTTGGCGGCTAATAAAATAGACCACACACTGAGTTATTAGCTTAGTGATGTTGCTGAGCACACATAATTGCAGAATGATCTCAAAAATATTCTTGGGGACAATATATGAAAAAGCATCATGAATTAGCATGCATTGAAGGCCTTCTCAGGTCATACCACCCTTTGCTTCAAAGGTTCCCAACTCAAGTGAGAAAAGGAAACAGTGTTCTCTACCCACAGCCAAGATTTGAAATTCCAGCTTTATTATCCTTCAGGGATTATCACAAGGCCTCTTACTGGATTCATTTACATGTGATATACAGTAGGGTTTACCATCATTTTAAATAAAGACACTAGATGAAATTTCAGACATATGAAGGGGAGAGAGAATTTAAAAAACAAGCAGCAGTTATATGTCTTCTAGCAAGAAAATTAGCAGATTCATAGGATTTGGAGCTAAGAAAAACCCCAGAAATCTAACTTTAATACCTCTATTTTACAGATGAGAAAAATGAGTCTCAGAAAAATAAAAATGGATTGGTTAAAGGTAATGAATAGCAGTCATGATTAAAATTACAACATGTTTCCTCACTCCTAATCTATATATAGTTCATTCCTTACACAAAACCAGTTTCTCAGGGTCTGAAATACACCTCAAAAATATGATTTTCCTTTAAATTACTAATTTGTATGTTATTTCAGAATATTGTTGATATTGTTCTACAAATGTGTATCACTGTTTAAAACTACTTACCAGCACTGACTTCAGATGATTACATCTAGTTTCAGCTGTAATATTCCTAGCCTCCACCAGGAGGACAGTTTGTTTAAAAAGCCACAGCCAAAAACCAGATAAGAATTAGAAATTTATTACACATTCGTCCATTTATTTTAAAGCACCACTAACTAGTCACCACGCTAGTGGAAGCTCTCCTTTTCCAATTTTTCTAGTTCTTCTAATAGTGTAATATAGTCCATAATTTTGTAAGATGTGATCTAAATTGTGCATCTGAGTGGGCTTTAATGAAACAAACAAACAAACAAAAAACTATTTCAAAACAGGCTCAAGAAATGGACAGTACAAGTAAAATCTTATTTACCATTTTTGCTTCTGACTGTACTGGTTGAGGAGATGAAGGACCTGGAATCCCCGGAACACTAGGCACCATGGTGACGGGTCGAACGAGCTATGCAAAAGATATTAAACAATAACTGCTAGAGGATACATTCAAAATGAGGTTTGTACTTTATTATCACAATTGCTGCTATAATTTGAGACTTCAAATCAGGAAACTGTTTCTGTCCCAAACCCTTATCAATCTTATACCCTGATTTATCCTTCAAAAGTTGTCAATTTCTAAGACACCTGCTTCCCTAATCTTCAATTTTCACAATTTTTAAAAATGGTTTCTTCTTACAGAAACTCACAGTATTCAAAGTGACTGATGCACAGCTTCTCACATTATCTGTCACACTTCCATTCTGAGTATGTAAGAAAATGTTAAGTCTTGTGACAACTAGGCATAAAAAATAATTTCATCCATGAATTACGCTTTTCTAAAATATGTTAGATTTCTAAAAAATATAAAAATTGTTTGCTATATTACCATACTGCATAATGACAAAAAAAGCCCTGATTACCTCTAATAATTTCTCTAACAACCTGAAACAGATTTTTCCATTTTGTTTTTTGCTTTTTTTAAACCTAGTATCAATACCGAGTGATAAGCTATTGTGTAATAAAGTATGTCTTTTTCATTTCAGTTTCTTTCATCACCGTTACATTTCAGAGTATACCCATAAACCTCAAATACAGGGCACAAATGTTTCTTTTTCAAGAATATCCTCAGAAAAGAGGAAGTCGTCACCTTTTATTTAGTCCTTATAAAGTTTCTCAAATAATTCATCTTAAACAGCACAGTTCTGTTTAAAGGTCACATGATCTTGAAATTATTTCAATCAATGCTAATTCTGGGTATTTAGAAAGGTCACTTGGAAGAGTTAATAAAAATAAGTATTTAACATTAACTTTAATACTATTCTTGGTATAATCTTACCAAAAGTGCTGGATGTTACTATAAGCAGGCTTTTCAAAATGATTTTTAAAAGCGATACAATAGCCCTGGCTGGTGTGGCTCAGTTGGGTGCCTTCCCCACATGCCAGTAGATTCCCAGTCGGGGCACACACCAGGGTTACAGGTCTAACTCTGGCTGGGGGCATGGCAGAGGCAACCAATCAATGCTTCTCTTGAAAATGCATGTTTATCTCCCTCTCTTTTCTCCCTCTCACCCTCTTCCTAAAAACAAATAAATAACATATTTTTAATTTTTAAAAAAGCTACACAATTAATGATTATAATGTACTACAGAGAAATATCTATCTAAAGTAAAAGAAGAAACTATCTTTTTATTTTATGAATTAGTATTAGGGCTTGGGGTAAGACTTCCAGAAAGGGAGTAACAGATTCAAAAAGTAGTATATTGAAATTCCTTAAGTAAAAATGAAAATAATGTATCTTAGAAAAGTATGCCAGATGTCTTAAAAGGTGGTTCTAATGATGACTTTAATGTTGAAGACACATTTTGAGAATTTGAATAAAATTGTTTTATGAAATGTGAGGACAGGAAAAAAGCATTATTTCTAACATTATTCCAAATAATGTGTTTTAAATATTCACCAAACTATTAAATATAATTAGATATTTAACTATTACCTATGTCTTTTAACGTTTATATAATTAACATGCCCCTCAAACAACTTTTAAAAAAAATTCTCATTAGGAAAGTGGGGGACTAACTATTGTTTTAGATTGATTAAGATGCTCATAGGCTTGAACAGCAAAATAATTCTATAAACCCAGCTTGAGCATAAAATTCCGAGTGTTTTTATAAACAATTTCTACACTATTTGAAATACCATGGAGTTATCTGACAAGTGTTCTAGCATAAATATCCCCTTAAAGAATAAAATTCTGTGTTACTATTTGAATTCTACAAATCCAAGCAAATGGAAATGGGCTGACTAGGAATAACATTCTTCATTCTAAGTTTTGCTACAATAAAAAATTTAAATAGTCTAAATCTTGAACTCACTGGGACTGCAGCTGGAACATGCACATTAGAACTTGTGATTGATGCAGGAATAGCAACAGGCATAGTTTGTCCATTGGGAAGATGTAACAGAAGAGGAAATGGACCTGGTACAGGACTAATAAAAACAAAGGAAGGGAAATTAAAGAAAAGAAATTTGTACCAATCATCTCTATTACTCCTATTACTGTAGCATTTAAAAATAAATTTTCTAACCAATGAAAAGCAAATCACAAAATTTAATCACTTTTAATTGTATCTTAAATGCATAATATATGTGGCAGTATGAATAAAAACAAAACAAAACAAAAAAACAGGAAAAAACCAGAAATAGTTATGGATTTATTTAGGACACTCTCCAATATATTAATGAGAAAAATTCTTATTAGAAAGCTCTGAAGAGCTACCAGTCTAAAAGAAATACCATCTAAGTTTTAGATATTTATTTTCTAATTTTATATATATCAGGTCTGTCTGGAAAAAGTCCAGCCATTGTTAATATAACTAGAATGGTTTATGTGACATCAATGTTAACCTGGCAGCCAAAGAGCATGGACTGGAATGTGTATGCGTGAACAATGACGACTTCACTGTACTAGTCAGTGGGGGCAGTAGACGCTGCTGAGTGAGCATGTGTACTGTGTGGATGAGGCAATCAAAATGAGTTAAGTAGAGCAATGAATCTGCACCAAATTTTGCATTAAGCTACTTGGATAATACAGAAGCTGCAGCTATGGACAACTGGTGATTGGCAGCTTCACCATGATAATGCACCTACTCATGTGTCATGTCTCATGGAGAGATTTTTTGTGAAATATCAGCCCAGATATTTCAGCCCACTCAGCCCCTTTACAGCCCAGATCTGGTGCCCTGCAACTTTTGGCTTTGCCCAAAACTAAAATCACCTTTGAAAGGAAAGAGATTTCAGACTGTCAATGAGGTCCAATAAAATGTGACAGGGCAGCTGATGGTGATTGGGAGAACTGTGTGAGGTCCCAAGGTGCCTACTTTGAAGGGGACTGAGGCATCATTGTCCTAGGTACAATGTTTCTTGTACCTTCTTCGATGTCTTTATTTTTCATACATATTACACAGCTGGATAGTTTCTGGACAGACCCTGCACACGCAGGCGCGCGCGCGCGCGCGCACACACACACACACACACACACCCCCCTTGTATATTTAAAGAAGACTACCCAAGTACTTTTTCCCAAAACCAAAGCATGCAGAATACAATCCTTACCACCTCTCTCTCCTCTCATATACACACCCCTGATTTTAATGATGTCACAATTTTAAAGATAATGTGACAACAAAACTTAAAAATTCAAATAGGTCAGATTGGCCTAAATCACTTACACAATTGGCCTGTTGGAGGATGGTGCCTGGGTGATTACAGTACTTGAAGTTGGTGAAGGTACTGCCTGCTGAATAATTACACTTGAGTCAGAACTTGTAAGCAGCACATTGGGAACCTGTAATGATGGTGGACGAACAATAGCTGATGTTGGCTGTGCAGTTTGTGCCAATGGTACTTCCTATTTAATGATAGAGAAACAGTAGAATTGAAAAATGCAAGTCAATTCATGGACCTTAATGAATAGAATATAACACACTTCGAAAGCATCCACAGGATAGTACTTAGTATTCCCCAAAGTAAATTAATGTGTAAAGTTAATTAAAAGAAAATTTTAGAGGCAGCTCTAAAGTTTCAAATGCTATGTTCATATCTTAATTTAAAAACATCTGAGTGGTTTTTTCAGTACAACTTGTTTTCCCATCAATCCAGAAATAAGTTATTAGGCTCAGCAACTTGTCTATGATACCATAAGAATTTTAGTAAGAAATAAAAATACAAGCCATTCTCATGGAATCATAGAACTTAAAATCCAGAAGGGACTGCTTAGTTCTGCTGCATCATTATATGATAAACACGAGGAAAGAGGTGTAGGGGGAGGTCATGTTATAGCTGATACAAATTCAGTAATACAAATACTTAAAAAAAATTTTTTAAGGTGCCCTGGCTGTTGTGGCTCAGTTGGTTGGAGCACTGTCTTGTAAACCAAAAGGCTGCAAGTTCAGTCCAAGGTTAGGCACATACAAGAGGCAACCAATCAATGTTTCTCTCTAACATCAATGTTTCCTTCCCTCTCTCTTTCTCCCTCCCTTCCTGTAACTCTAAAGTTAGTAAGCACGTCCTTTGGCGAGGACAAAAAAGAAAAATTAAAGCAATGCAAATGTTGCTTTAGGTAGGTACCCTTCCATTATCAATAATTTCTCAGTATCAAGAGGACAAAAAATAGTGATATCTTAAATATAAAATACATAATTATAGAATTATAAAAATAGTTAATGGCATGAGAACTTTCCAAATTAAAGAAAAACATAGAATTTATGACTTGGGCAGGACCTTATAGATGGTCTTTTCCCCGGTTTTACACATTAGGATACAGATTAAGGGCCTTATCCAGAACTCCTTAACTAGTCAGTATAAAATTGGGTCTACTGTGTACTTTGAATTGGCTTTTATGCTGCCACTTATTACCAAAATCTTATTAAGCTACACAGAAAGATAAACTATTACTACTGCAGCTTCATCTACTCCACAATCTGGGACTGTATAACATGCTCTCAAGAACTAGTGATAAAGGACAGACAATAAACAAATAAAACAAAATTACAGATTGAAATTTGCTATACAGTAGAAATACAACATAATAGATAATGAAAAACTGAAGGAAGGTTGGAGTTGGTTACTTTAGATAGTATAATGAAGATAGACTTTGAAAAAAAAATAGTATTTGAACTGATACTGAAAGGATAAGGAGAACATTCTAGGGAGAAGGAATCAATACTATGAGTAATGATGTCTTTGAGCCAAGAAAGAACTTGCAATGTTTGATAAATACACCAGAGAGTGGCACGAGATGAGGTTAGATGGGTAGACAAACCCAGATCAGTAAAGACTTATGGAAGAAGTGTGAGTTATCGTAAATGCAATGAAAAACCAAAGGATTTCAAGCAGGGAAGTGACAATTTATTATGGTGGCTTGCACTAAAGTGGTGACATTGAAGATGGGAGAGGATAAATTGATGTATTCAGGAGGTAGGTCTGGTAAGATCTACTATTGGTTTCAGTGTGAAGGAAAAGAAGAAATTAAGGGTTCTTGGCTTGAGCAATTAGATGGATTGAAAGAAAATATACTGAGATAGGAAAAACTGTGGAAAGAATCAAGGGCTCTGATTGAGACATGGGAATTTTAAGATGAGAGACGAGGTGGTTCAAAGTTACCAGGCCATTCAAGATCTAGGAATGAGGCCCTAAA
Source organism: Phyllostomus discolor (assembly GCF_004126475.2). Taxonomy (NCBI): domain Eukaryota; kingdom Metazoa; phylum Chordata; class Mammalia; order Chiroptera; family Phyllostomidae; genus Phyllostomus; species Phyllostomus discolor. Next base: position 48,662,333 of record NC_040906.2, on the reverse strand, counting down.
CCACCTACTAAAGGCCTTGTACTAAGATAGTATCATCATTATTTTAGTTGCTGCTACCCAAGATCCATTGCTAAGGATGAGTAATGCTGTTAACCCTTTAAGCACCTAAATAACCTTTGTTCAATTTCTCACTGTAAACATTCTTAATTAAGCTGTCACTGTATAAAAGTTAAGAATAGCAAAGCCCCCCAAAATTAAATTTCTGAATTTATACATCCTTTTAAAAATAAGCTTTATCTAAAATGACTATTCTCCCTTATAAATATTGTGTGTAATAAAGAGCTAATTATCTATAAAGATAGAATTTTCTTTCCCTGAAATTTCTATGAGGAGTCAAAGGCTTTCACATATAAAACTGTTACAACCTGACACTAACTTATGTACAATTTATTACCTTAACATTTATGTAGGTCAAATATTAATCTTCATTTAGGGTACTAATTTTTCCACTTAGTTTGTGTTTTTACCATAAAGACCAATGTCTAACCTTTTCATCACTGGTGGTAGACTCTGGGTGAGGTAAAGGGCTATCTTGGTGAGTTGTCTCCACAACAGATGGCTCCTCAATTTTGCTTCTTATGATAGGTGTTGCAAGAGGGGATAAATCTAGAGGCATCTAAGATAAAAGTAAACATTAAAAACAAGTTAGAAGTTAAAAAACAGCCAATTAATTTATCTGAAATAAGAAAGAAGGAGTATAAACTATAATTGTTTTTCTGTCAGAAGTACTCGTTAATACCATGGTTAACAACATACTTTTTTAATGTCGTCTTCTGAGGCTTTCTTGAATTCATTCTCAAATGGACTTGCCAATTCATTAAACAAACCCACTTCTTCACAGTTTTTCAAGAATCTTGTTGGTGTTGGGGTCTGATCTGAAATAAATGTCAAGCAGCAATCACATAGATTTAAATATCATAAAGAACCCTAAAATATATGTAGTCAATTAACAAATTAGCAGGACTGGTTCAGTCAGCTGTTAATTCTCTCTTTGGAAAGTCCTCTTCCTTTAAAGCAAACAAAATTTGGTTAAGTACCTGTTGCAGTTCAAGATATTTCATCCAGTTTATGAACCATGAAAGAAGTCCTTCTTATTCCTTAGTCCATACCTTCTGAGTACAGTAACATAAACATCCTCTACTCAGAGAACAATTATTGTCATTATTCAACACAGTAAGTTTTTAATAATTTACATTAAAATTATGTTTAAAATACATGCAATCTGGGGAAAACTAAGACAAGAGCATGTATGTTCACTCAAATGTGGCCCTTCCACTAGTGCTGATAATCTATTATGGAAGCATGCTTAAATAAAACAATCTTTAGCAGGTAAATCAAATACACAAGATAAAAAAGGTTTAAAATTAGGCCCCTAAAACAAAATCCCTGATTACTACTTACTGAAGCTAACTTTCTATTTTAATGCATTTTTCAAGCTTGTATGAGGAGCTAGCTATGTAAGAGTTCCATATCTATGGAATGTTCTAGCTTAATTTTTGAGCAGCAGAGGAGTAAGTCAACTTTACATTCTCCAAACTTGAAATATTTTCACTGTATCTGAATATTACTCATGCTACGTGCATTAATACATGTACTGAATGCATATATGTACATGTGTTGGTTATAGACCAAATGACTGTTAAGGTCCATGTGTATAAAAATAGTAAACTTACAAATTTTGCCTGTTAAAAGTCTTATTATTTTCAAGGCTATTCATGTTGATCAGAGTTGGCAGCACATTCAAATTTTGTATTTTAGGGCATCAATTTTATAGGTTATATAATGAATCTAGCTTAAACCAAATAAATGTATAAGGATGATTTTCATTTAAGGTAAAATACTCATAAAATCTTTTGTAAAATATATTTGTTAATTATTGTCCCCAAAATGGGCATTACTTACTGATTTGCTTTTGCTTCCACACATATACTAATACCATATTATATCAGAGGACTAATATGTTTACTACACATGTAGTTTAGCACTAAAATGACTACTTGTCACACATTACACATAAAGTAGGCCTATCTCAGATACTATTAGTATTAACAGAATTACTAGAGACTCTATTGTGTTATCCTTTTTCCTATTAGTCTGCAAGTTACATATCACCTACCCACCAAAAGATTTCCAATATTGTACTACACAAGGGCCCATCATACATTTATCAGCTTAGGTCTATCGTGACTGACTTAGTAAACTGAACATAACTGAGTCTTCTGTTCACACTTAAAGGATTTACCTATCTAGGGTCAACAAAAGGCTCCTTCTTAATGTGTGTTAAAGGGAGAGAAAAGTCTTAAAAATAAAACACATATGCATAAATCACTTTTATCAGTGATTACTGGAAAGGTCAGGCTTGATAAAGTCAACACAGGCACAATTGTTTAAACATGCAGATGGCTTATGACTGATGCTCATCAAATATATACTACACACATCATGCATTCTATATATATAGTAATGCTAAACTACTCATCTTGACATATATTAGTAAAAAATGAGGTTAAGTGCTGTGTTTGAATGTGTTCTATTTTCTACTGTATTACATGCAAACAGGAAAGTAATTCTAGAAAGCAATCTCAAACACTTTTGAATTAAAAAGTTACAAAGAGAGACAGTGCCCTAAGGCAGTCAGTTTCAGAGAAGCAAAGACTTCCATGCCTGGGAGAGTGACTGTTCCAGGTTATTGTTATACCGCTTATTTGACTGTTTTCAGTTCTGGCTCATATCTGAGGCACAACACTGTAAAGAAATGCACACCTTACTCTGTTCTGTTTCCTTTTACTTAATGGAACTGAAGATAGGTTGAGCATTCCCCTAAATTTTTCATAAATAAATACTTTTGATAAATCACCAACTTTTTGTTATATCCAATTTTTTCATTACAAAAATTTTGATGCTGAAAGTACTGGAAGAACGATGTGATATTTGCCTTACTATCTCTAAAGATTGCATATGAAAATTTGATCTCTACATTTGGGTAATTTTTTTAAAATATTAATCATTCTCAGTATTCAGGTATAAATACAGACTTACAAAGAGTATAACAACCTAAGCTTTATAAGAGAAAAGAATTTAGTGTTATTTTGAATACTTATGTAAATCTGTGGTTATGACACTAAAAGTCTGAAGTTTATATAAAAATACTAAATTTCATATAGATTTTTCTTACCACAATAATTATAAAATATGTAAAATTCATTGAAATTAAACATATTGTGTGTGTACATATAAATAGGTATGTGCTTATATATGTTCAAATAACAAAAGAGGGGCAACTAACAGCATGGAGGACAAGAGACAAATTTGTAAGTTGGGTTTCTCTCTTCACATATTGTGAAAGATTGTATCTGCTTAGGTGATCTTGTATGTTCATGGAATCAACATACAAAAACACTGACTGAATTTAGGAGAGCACTTTACTAACACAGATGTTTAGTACAAAAGACATAGAAACAAAATCCTAGTGAAAAAATTGGATAAGTGCTCTTTCTCCAACAGGAGGAGCGTGATCATTTTCTATCTTCACACAGCACCACAGGCCAGGTGTGAACAGCTAAAAGAAACAATGACCAAACATCACATTAGTTCAATTATCTATTAAATGTAAACTTTGGAGATGGCATAAATGCTCCCAGGTTTCTAATTAACTTCCATAAAATTGACATTGAAATCTACATTTCAAAACCATACAAAAAAGTGAAATGAATGGTCAAGAAGGAAACATGGAGATGTAATGGGTAAAATACATGTTGCCAACATTTACTGTAAATGAAGTCATTGGAATATCACCAGACTATATTATTTACATAGAATACACAAAAATTGTGCACATTCCAGGTGAAATATGTATATAAGCTATTAATAAAAGCATATACTAACCAGCCACAATGACACTGTCATTACGTGCTGGACCAAATTTCAGTGTCATCTCATGTTTATGTTTATGGACAGCCAAATGATCCTCGTTGGTAAAACGCTGTGGCAAAAAGTTTTAAAATATAGTTAAGATTTTCAATTTGATCAAATAGGTAAAATAAGGAAATTCATTTCCACAACATGTAAAACCACCATTAACAATGAAATAGCAGTTTGTTAACTATAAGAGAATCTACTGTTAGTATAGATAAACATACTAGATTTCAAATTATCACAGAGAAACCTATTACCCAAGAATAACCAATGCTGATATATTACTAGGACACATAGCTCCTTTGAGAAACAAAACCCGAGGCAAAGAAACTTTATATAAATTTTATTGGACACTAAAAACAGACCTCTATAATTTTTGCCATGTCATAGTAGAAATATATGCTCCGTAGTGTAAAGACTTTTGAAAGAAGTACTGTATTTACATAGACTTCTAGTTACTTACCACTTTTAAAATGAGAATTTTTTAATATTACTCCTGGATGAATTAAGAAGTAAATCAGGTTCTTTATGTTACCAATATGTAAAAAGAATGCCTCTGTCATAATCAGTAAAGAAACAGTAGCCAATGCAATAATTTAAAAATAAAATTTTAACTTAAAATATTGATTTTTTCATTTTTTTTCTACCACAGTTCTTACATTAAAAATGAAACAAAATTATCTTTAAAGCTACATTTAACTTGGATAGGTCCTGCATGCAAAAGGTAATATTTGTGCTTACAATATAATAAATGCATAATTTTAATATCTCTTGAATGTCTGGATACCAATGTTTATGAAGATACCCTTTACTAAGCAACATTTATAACTGCAAATTATGAGCACTTACTCTCTGTTATTTCAGAGCAATAATTGTAAAATACCAAATTAAGAGATCTAAACTCACTCTCTAGACAACATCCTTATAAATAAGGATGTTAAAATTACACATACTTGACCTTAGTTCCCCCAAACCATCATAATGGATTCCTTCCTTGTGGTCCAGTCCCTACTTCCTCCTACCCAATTTACTGTTTCCTTTCATGGAACCAGTAACAGTAGCTGTAGGGTAAACAGTATTAAAACAGTATAAAAGAATGAAACTTTTTTTTCCATTATGCTTTTTATTCTAAAATTTTCTAATTCTAAAAGTATGATACTAAGTACCCACATTATCCTTACAAGCCAACCAGATCTTCAATCTGTAGAAGTCAATCCCTCTCATTTATACCCATTATGCTCTGTACAATGCCTTGGTTACAGTACCTATTAATATTGTATTAACAATTTTGTACATCTGTCCTTTTAAGTAGGCTGAGCTCCTATTGTTTGAGGTCCTCCAAAGTTAACATATAATAAGTAGTCAATAAAAACTCAAAGAATGAGCTCCTTTACAATAAAACAGTGTATCACCATCCATTTTTGCTCTATTCTTACATATCGGTCTGTGCCATTTTTATTTTCTTATGTTTCATTGATCCCTAAAACAATGGAAGAATATAATTTGCAGAAAACGTATAATGTTAATAAAATTCAGAAATTTAAGTGTCAAGCAAAATTTGATACATGTGTACATGTGTATGAGGTACTTATTCTAAAAATGATCATTGCTAACCTATAAAAATATGATTAAAAAAACAAAAAGACCCAATAAAACAGTTGAACCTTTAAGCCCAGCCTAAAGAAGAAACAAAAAACCCACCAAAACTAGAGACTGTTCAGTAATGTGAATTAAGCTTTCATTTAATTTGGCCATATTTTGCTATCATGGTACACGCTGTTGCCACTAAGTCTGTAGGTTACTGTATACACTAATGGAAAAATGTCTATTATTATGAGACACTCTGTCAGAATCTTCCATGGTCCAATTGAAGTGAGTGTTTAGATGCAACAGTATCTCTATCGCTTGGCTTACTCATCCACTCACTCTTCAAACATTTACTAAGCACCAACTAAAGGCACTGAAACCATAACCCAGTTCTTCCCCACTCAAGTGCTATTTTTCTACGCTTTATCATTATAAAAATCCTTCCCAAATTTACAGAAATAAGTAGTCATTCTTTGACAGACTGCTGAGTAACAAAGCTCTTGGAGAATGCACATATCTATAGAGTTTATTACTGGCATTATTTCACTGCTTTTAACCTTTGCATTACAGTTGTAAATGAATATGTCTTACATTCTACGTTAAATGAATCTTAAAGCACAATTCATTTTATGTTACAAATAACCTAACAATGTGGCTTCTCCACAGAGAATCATTAAACATTTGTGAGTGAATGTATTTGGCAGAGGTCCTAGATTTTACAATGGCAAAGTCAGCATAATTAATAGATGAGGACTTGGAAAATTATCTCCCAGGGATTTTATGCTACTAGTATCTTCTGCTTGGATTGACTTGACCACAAATATTCAAATCAAAGAGCAACAACATGAAGAATAAATAACATTATGTTTTGTACAAAACATGTGAAAATGGCAGCAAGATTGATCCTAGGTGAAAAGGAGTAGCTAAAAAGACCCTAAAAAACATTTAGGATCATACTAATATTAAAATGGGAAATGCAAGAAATATGCAAGATCTCCAGATCAAATTGATCTAAATGCTATTAATAAAGGAAATATTGATGGTATTAAAGGAAACTGGTGATGTAATTTATATACATGGATAAAATACACTGAAATTGGCACTTGATACAGGTGAGTTTAACCTTGATTGTCATGTTAAGAAAATTTACTTGCCTTTAACAAGAAAGTTAAAGACAGTGGCAAAAGGCAACCTTGTCAAAAGGCTGTCATCAAGAAAAGATATGTACTGGAGTGGGCAAATGTAGGCTTACAGTTTTGAGTATGTGAAAGTTTATTCTTGTATTATTTATTAATTATTGTACTATTTGCATTATAACTGCAAGCCTAGTTTTGCAAAATCTATTTGAATTGCTGTCCCAGCCAAATTAAAAAGTGTATTCTAAAAATAAGTTTTGAAGAAAATCATAGTGATACTGCTAAGTAAGAACATATTGAGAGCACAAATCCAATGTGAAATGTGCCAAGTATTGTGTTAACAAGACTTCAAGCGTATAGCTGAATAAACAATGGGAAAGGCAGTCAAGAAAGGTGAAACAAGATAATCATCTCTCTTAAAAGGTTAAAAAGAGGAAGGGTTAACCTACAGGTTGGAGGGATATAAATCAGATGCCTCTATAATAGATTGATATAAGCTCTGATAGCTGAGAAATCTGTAATTCCAAGGTTTGAACACACTAGCGCTACCTAAGAAAGTAGTCATTCTGCATTTAATTCATATACTGGATATAGATTTTAATTCCTATTTAACAGGTAAATAGGTTCAACTGAGTTATAAAGCCATCAGGACAATACCACTTGAAGGATCTATCCAACATCAGGAAGTTACTGATTAACACACACCAACACACACACACACACACACCCCCTCCACTGAAACTTTAAATAAAATGAATCTTCAATTCCTTCATAAAACAGTTTATAATGTATAAACATTCTACCAAAAAATTTTTTTTAAAAAGATTTTATTTACTTTTAGAGAGAGAGGTAAGGAGAAACAGAGGGGGAGAAACAGCAATGTGTGAGGGATACATCAATTGGTTGCCTCTCGCATGCCCCCAATGGGGGACCAAGCCCACAACCCAGGCGTGTGTCCCAACTGGAACTGAACCAGCAACCCTTGGGCTCACAGGCTGGCACTCAATCCACTGAGCCACATGAGCCACACCAGCCAGGGCAAAAAATTATTTCCAATGAAAATGTCACCAAAAGCAAAATTATTATCACTAAAATAGAGGACTTCCAATGTTCCATAAATCTTTAACTAAATTATCTCACTTTGTCTAGTTGGACAAATTCAGTGGAACACCACTTTAAAACAAATGAAATTAACAGAATTCTTTCTGTGAAATACCTAGTAGTGACTGAAGCATTCTAAAAAAAGATTTAACAGCAATAGTAAACAGTTAAAATGCTTTCATTGATTTCTACAGGTCTCTTTCTCCGAAATGATTTTATCAACAAAATACATTTAAATTTAAAAATCTATTTGAGGCTCTGGTCAGGTAGCTCAGCTGGCTGGAGCACCATCCTGATACGCCAAGCTTCTGGGTTCGATCCCCAATCAGGGCATGTACAAGAATCAACTAATGAATACATAAATAAATGGAACAACCAACCAACATTTATCTCTAAAATCAATTAAAAGGAGAAAAATCTATTTGAAAATTTAAATTTAAGTCTATTAAGTGTGTTAAAACTAAAATTCAAATGTGGAATCAAGTCATTATTTACTTATGACCAAAAATAACTTGTACTACCATTACTTCTAAAATCAAGTCTTATTAGAAGTTTTGATTTCCTAGGAAATACTATTTGAACCCAAAGAGAGGCTATTTGATTTCCATTTGCAGCAAGATTTAACAAATAGATGATGCTGATGTTAGCCAGATTACTGTTTTGATCAGTAACATTTAAGATATTATTACAACATTGAGATTATTTTAAATCCCTTGGGGAAAAAATATAGCTACCCCCCAAAGTAATAATACCCCAAACTGGAGTGTTTATGATAAAACCAGTGCTATTAGAATAAAAAATTGGTTTAGCTTTTAAAACAATATGGCAAAATGTATGAAGAACCTCAAAACTGTGTATACATTTTGACTAAGTAATTCTGTTTTTAAAATTGTATTTTGAGAAATTAGAGGTGCATATAAAAGGTTATGTAGGATACTTACTACACTGTTGCTTATAACACTAGAATTATAAAATTACATATACATTATAATATGCTATATTCTATATACTCATAATTTGTATATCACATTATATAATAAAATTAATTATAAAAATTTTATAAATTATAAAATTATCAAATTCCACAATAAAGAAATGGGCAAATCAATTATGGGACAGGCTCTGGCAACAGAACAGGACACATCATCTTTTAATGAACACAAATAGGACCATGTGTTAAATTAACAAAAAATGCTTATGATACATATAATGTAATCTACATACAAATAGAACACAAAACTATGTAAATGCAGTACAGTCCCAAGTTTGTTTTAAAAATAAAAGAGAAGGACTCATGAAATGTTCCAAATATTAATGGAGTCCTCTCTGGATTTTGTTTTGCCCTGTTTAAGCCTGTCAACATTTTCTGTGACACTTTTGTTATTAAGAGGAAATAAAAACTTTATGTTAACTGAAAGATAACAAATACAAAGCCCTGTATTCAAATACACCTTGGAGTCTGAACATTCTATTTACAGACAGAACACAAGAGTGGGCTTGCGTCCAATTTATTTCCAATACTTGCTGGTTCTGTGACTCAAGAGGTTCTTAAATGTTTACATTAAATTGGTCACCTGTAAAATAAGGCCCTTAGCACCCACATCATAGGGTACTGCAATTATTAAATGACATAATCCACATACACTTCTTTGCAAAGTGACTAAGTCAAAAAAGGTTATCACTGTTTTTATCATTATAACTATTATATGAACCTTTAAATTCTCAAATACTTTTTGAAACAAGTTGAGGCACAGATAAATAATAGACATGGTATACACTTAATATTTGAAAGCTCTATTCTGTGGTTGATAGGTAACTTTGTGTATGTGTTCCTTGGGTAGAGTTTTTGTTACTATTACCAAATAAACATTTTTTTTTGTTTTGGGGAGCATTTATTGAGTACCTATTATGTGCTGCACATACATTATCCCTTTTGACTGTCACAACACTCTAGTAAAGTTGGCAGTGTTATTACCAAAGCCATTTTTTGTGTGTGGAAATTTTTTTTTAAATTGAATGAACTTTTTATTTTGGAAAACTTAAATTTACAGGAAGGTTACAAAGACAGTACAGAGAGTTCCCGCACACTCCGAACCCCCTTTCAGTTCCCACTATTGTTCTCATCTTACTTACTGTGCTCCATTTCTCAAAATTAAGAAACCAACACTGAAACATTACTGGTAACTAATTCTAGACTTTGGTAACTTTGTTTTAAACTTCAAACACAGTACAGCAGGTGCTTGAATAGCCTTTTGTTCTTGCCTATGATAAAATTTCATATTGTTTCACCAAGTTGCAGAACCTATTGACAACATTAAGTGAGGAATTATTGTACCCAGCTTAACCAAATTCATCCTCCAAATGACTTATTGCTATGTCCTCAAATTCAAATTCATGTCTGAAAATGATGACAAGGACTGCTAGTTGTCTCTCAACCTCTTATTACTCATAGTTTTCCCTTCAATAAAAAAACTTCCCAATTTTAGAACTGCCCAGAGCCAAGACTACATTTTCTAGCTTCCTTAGCAATAAGATGGCCATGTGACTGAGTTCTCATCAAAAGGAATAAATGAAAATTGTATGTATTACTTCCAGTTAATGCTGATAAAATGGCAAGTGTGTATGTGGTGCTCTGCTTCCCCTTCTCCCTCCCTAATGGTTGAAATGTGAACTTGATGGCAGGAGCTGGAACATCCATCTTGGACCTAAAAACAAAACTCACATGTTGAGGATAGTAGGCAACCTTCCCTGGAACTCCTACTTCTAGGCTGCTATGTAAAAAAAAAAACCCAAACTGTTCAAGCTATTGTTAGATTGAATCTTTGTCTAAACCAGCATCCCAAATACAAAATGGGCTAAAAACCTGCCACTCCTAAGGCTATTTAAAACAGTCTGCCATAACCTCTAAAGGTGATTTCTTTGCAATAAACAGAAATGTAGGGTTTTTTTTTAATGGTGATTATACTGAAGGAATTCTGTCTGTATGCTTTCTTTTCTCTATTTGAACATTCCAAACCTCTACCCCCTCCCTTTTTAGTCTGTTACTATGGAATAATTGGCCATGGTCTTATTTATTAAGGCCAGTCCCTCCACCAGAGCACCAGATCCTGTCTTCTTACCTACTTAAGGATACCAATCCTACAGCCCCTCTTCTCCACAGTGTCAAATATGTTGTGATATTCCTACTATAAAATGCAAAACAAACAAGCTGTATCTTCAATCCTACTCCAGCTATATTTTTGCTCCCTTCAAGCTCAACTCTAACAGCTGTCTTGCCCTGGCTGAGTGGCTCAGTTGGCTGGAGCGTTGTCCCATACAGCAAAGGGCTACAGGTTTGATGCCTGGTCAGGGTGCATGTTGGAGGCAGCAGATTAATGTTTCTTACTCTCATTGATGTTTCTCTCTCATCTCTCTCTCTCTCTCTCTCTCTCTCTCTCTCTCTCTCTCTCTCTCTCTCCTTCCCTCCCTCCCTCTCTGTCTAAAATCAAAAAGCCTCAGGTGAGAATTTAAAAAAATATTAAGGAAGAGCTGTCTTATAATGTCTCCTTCATTTCTGGTTCTCCTCATTTTCTCTTCAACCTACTACAATCACATTGTTGTCACTGCCGCTTCGCTGAAACTATTCCTCTGATAATCATATTTCTAAATCCAACAGTAAATACTGAATCCTTACCTTTTCCTATCAACTACGTGACTACACGTGACTCTACTTTGAAACACTTCTACTCGACTTCCAGGACATAATTTTCTTCATTGTCTGCTGCTTCTCAGCTTTCTATGCTATCCCTCCCCCTCCTTCTGACTTCTAAATACAGAGTTTCTCAAAGCTTAGTTCTTTTCCTTCTTCTCTATCTATATTATTTAAGTATGGAAGTAAAATTAAACAAATATGGGAATTACAGGTTACTAGGCAGAATGTGTTATAAACCTTGACAATGTGAAAAACAGAATTATCAGACATCAAGAGATGGAAGAGGTAAAAGGAAGTATGAATGTTAAATCCTTTCACAAAGGGAGTGTACAAAACAATTCTAACTTAATGTTTTCCTTTTTTTAATTAGAGAGGTCTTTTAAGAAAAAATCTCTTATAAAACACACACACACACATTCTTACAGTCTGCAATAGGTTTCTTTTTGTTTTGTTGAATTTAAGCAAATTTAAATGTAATACTTTTTATTAACAACTGACATGTATATTAATAAAAGTCAATCACAAAATAACAAATGATTCTTACTAGTCTAAGAGAAGAATAGAAGATGGAATTAGGGGTTTGTTGGAGACTAGTTTCTAAGAATACTTCCTAAACAGCATAGCAAAACTGCTCATTGTCCAAAGGCTGGTTCTAGAACCTCACTGTGTTGGCAGTAATCCAGGGGATTACAGAATCAGGGTGTGTCTGTTCAATCCACTCCAGCAAAATGCGTGACTTGAGTAATACCACCTCTCTTTCCATTCAATTCTGTACCAAATTCAGGAGTAAATGTGATTTATCAGAATGAAACACTTTAATGCTTATTTTTGATGTATAATTTGCATGTTTAAGTATTCTGTAATTTCACTACACATTACATGTATTCTCTAATTCCTTAGTGTCTGTAGTTATTTTACGATGAGAATAATTATAATAGCAATAAATTAATAATTTAATAGTCTGTTACAAAACACTGAGATATTATTTTTTGAAACAACACTGAAGTATTATTTTCTGAAAATGCATCCACACATGCTCTGTATTAAAGATGTTAGACTTAAGAACATTAATACATTAGTAATGCTCTCAGGTGAATATTAGCTAATTTCATAAGAGTTTAGTAAATAAAGTAATTTTCATATAAGCTAATGTACATCTAATTTCCAATCAGGCAATTTACAGTGATTTTCAACCAATAATGGTCAAATGAAAATACTTTTAAACCCTGGATTTTGTCCAGGTTTTCCATCTTTCCATTATAAGACAACTTCTTTTCCATATTAGATTGAATTTTTTTAAAACTCAGATAATGCTACTGGGGAAGGGGAAGAATTTCTTCCCCCAGTTTTTCTGGGTTGTTTTCATTTAGCTCCAGAATTGTACAAAACATTGTAAAGAAATCCGTTTAATGACTTTTATCAGTGCTTTAACAAATATGGATAAAAAACTAGTTTAAAGTAATCTGTTTATTACCTGGCCACATCCAGGGGCAGTGCATAGAAAGGGTTTGTCATCACTCATATTCCACAGGTCCTTGTATTGCCTGTAATAAAACATTAAGAGATGGCGAAATGTTTTACAGTATAGATTTTTAAAGAAAGAATAATTTAAAGTGTAATATATATTTTTTAAAAATTTATTTATTTATTTTTAGAGAGAGGGAGAAAAAGAGTGAGAGAAACACTGATCAGTTGGCTCTTACATGTGTGCCCTGACTGGGGGCAAAACCTGCAACCCAGGCATGTGACCTGACCAGGAACTGAATCTACCACCTTTTGCTTTGCGGATGACACCCAACCAACTTAGCCACACTGGTCAGGGAAAAATGTAGTGTTTTTTGATTTTTCACACTAAGTTTATTGCTTTTCCTACCTGACTGTGAAATAATACACTTTTACGGACATTTTAATCCCAACTTCTATCTTACTATGAGTAGACAAACATGTCTAACATGCAAATTTTACACTACAGAAAAAAAGGGTAGGATTCCTGGTCTATCAGGCTAAATCTTCCTATTAAATAGCGAAGGGTAGGAAGAATGAAATCCTATTGTTAGAAAATCACCACTTTGACCTTCAGTAAAATAATGGATACAGACAAAATAATGATTTTATCACATCTGATAAAACCATTAAGAGAAAAAGTGATGGGAACTCTATGATGGTTCGATTGCGCTGATGGCACCTAAACTTACCAGTTAGTCTCAAATTAACATCACTAAAAGCGGCACAAAAAGACATTACATGTTTCCTGATATGATGCAACAGAAAGCACATGAAGTAAACCTGGGGGAAAAAATGTCAAACCTGAATGTAATCAATCCTCTGTAGATCCAACTACAGGAACTATAGGTGACAGAAAAACATGTTAAACAACACCAGCAGGCTGCGCTTAGCTAAATTCCATAGGACAAAAAAACTGGTCTCTTCAACAAACAGATAGCACGAGGAACAAAGTGGGGGGAGTAGAAGGTAGGGGGAAGTGTTTTAGGTTAAAAGAGGTTTAATGCAATATTGTGACCTTTTTGGATACTGATTTGAACAACACAAGTACAAAAAGACATTTTTGAGTCAAGATTATTTTCCTACTTTTCAATTTAAAGTTCTCAATTATTATCAACTTGTAGGTCTTTATTTTGTTTTTGCTTTTTCAATACTACCTTGTTAACTCTTCAGAGCAATGTTTCCTAAAGCGTTTCCTTTTTTAAAAAAGTGTATTTTGATTATGCTATTAGTTTTCCCAATTTTCCCCCTTTATCCCCCCTCTGCTCTGCAGCCCCAATCCTCCAGCATTACCCCCCACCTTAGTTCATGTCCATGGGTTGTACATATAAGTTTTTTGAGTTCTCTGTTTCTTATACCATTTTTGACCTCTACCTGTCTATTTTATGCCTACCAATTATGCTTCTTCTTCCCTGTACCTTTTCCCCCCATTCCTCCCTCCCCCCTCCCCACTGAACTCCCTATGTGTGATGTCCATTTCTCTGATCTTGTTCCTATTCTAGTTGTTGCTTAGTTTTTGTTTCTGTTGTTTTTCTTTTTTCTAGGTTCATTTGTTGATAGTTGTGTTTGGTGTCATTTTACTGTTCATATTTTTGATCTTCCTTTTCTTAGATAAGTCCCTTTAACATTTCATATAATGGCTTGGTGATAATGAACTCCTTTAACTTGATCTTATCTGGGAAGCACTTTATCTGCCTTTCCATTCTAAATGAAAGCTTTGCTGGATAGAGGAATGTTGGATGCAGGCCTTTGCCTTTCCTGACTTGGAATACTTCTTTTTCCAGCCCCTTCTTGCCTGTGGTTTCTTTTGAGAAACCAGCTGATAGCCTTATGGGAACTCCTTTGTAGATAACTCCTTCCTCTCCTCTTATTGCTTTTAAGATTCTCTCTTTATCTTTAATCTTGGGTAACTTAATGATGATGTGCCTTGGTGTGCCCTCTTTGGGTCCAACTTCTTTGGGACTCTGAGCTTCCTGGACTTCCAGAAAGTCTATTTCCTTCACCAGATTGGGGAAGTTTTCCTTCATTATTTGTTCAAATAAGTTTTCAATTTCTTGCTGTTGTTCTTCTCCTTCTGGTACCCCTATAATTTGGATACTGGAATGTTTCAAGTTGTCCCAGAGGTTCAAAAGGCTCTCTTCATTTCTTTGAATTCTTGTTTCTTTATTCTGTTGTGGTTGTTTTCTTCCTTTTATTCCAAGTTGTGGATATGAGTCTTGGTTTCCTTCCTGTCACTGTTGGTTTCCTGAATATTCTGCTTTATTTCATTTTGGGTATCTTTCATTTGTTCTCTCATTTTTCAACCAAGCTCAATCAGTTCTGTGAGCATTTTGATTACCAGGGCTTTAAATTCTCCATCAGATAAGTTGGCTATCTCCTCACTGCTTAGCTCTTTCTGAGGTTTTGCTCTGTTCTTTCACTTGGGCCCTATTTCTTTGTCTTGGTGTGCCTGTTAAGTTGTAAGGGGGTGGGGCCTTAAGTACTCAGAGTTCCATGAAGTTTGATCTTTCTGGCACTTTGGGTTGTTTATTGATTTTAGATTGGTTGTTATCCTCCTTTTGATTGTTCAAGGAAGCTAAGGGTTTCTACCTACACCTCCATCTTGGCCAGAACTCATGAGCATTTCCAGTAAGGATGGCAACAGCTATTTCAGAAAAAAGATATGTGGCCAAACAAATTTGGGAAATGTTAGAGCACTTTTTTTCTTTGGTACAAATTTTTGGAGTTTTCAATATGTTCAAGCAAAATGACTATAAAGGAACATTTTGAGTATTTTTTCACATTCATGGGGAAAAAACATTAAAATACGTATCTAGAAACAACTTATGAAATTTTTTACTCTAAAATATTGAAAATGGTAAAAATATCAAATATTACACACATACCTGGCAGAATTCACATGTAACTTGAATTTCATAAGTTGAACAACTTATCACGTCCTTTTTTTCATGGCAAGGATGCTGAAAAAGAAAGTGGTTCCCCACTGTTACTAGTTCTGAAATTTTTTTTAAAAAGATTTTATTTATTCATTTTTAGAGACAGGGGAAGAGAGGGACAAAAAGAGGGAGTAAAACATCTAGGTGTTGAGAGAAACATTAATCAGTTGCCTTTCACACATCCCCAACCAGGGACCTGGCCTGCAACCCAGGCACAGGCCCTGGGAATTGAACTGGCAACCCTTCACTTTGCGAGAGGACACCCAACCCACTGAGCCATGCCAGTCAGGGCTAATTTTGAAACATTTCTTGAAACACTGTGGGAAAAAAACAACACTCTAATAATGACACTCTGGAATGTTACTGTCATCCAAAAATCCAGTCACTATTAAGAATCTTTATAATAGAGTACTGCTTCTTAAACATGAACACCCATGTAAATGTCATTTGTATAAATATATTAAAAAATATAAACCTGTATAAAATACAACATAAATTATATAAAATGTATATATTAATACATAGGACTCCACCACAAAGAAGGTAAAAGAGAAAAAGACATTTATTTTGGCCTTTATGACTATGGTTGAAGAGCAGCCATTAAAAGGGTGAAAAGCCTGATTTCTGAAGGCTAATGAGAAAGATGAGAACTGGTATTTCAAAATATCTATTCAGAAGGCTTTTAATTTTTTAAAACTGTAGTCCATGGTTGTCAAGTCCTAAGCCTTATTCATCAAAATTGATTTGTCCCATAATGTATTGATCTATATAAGCAGCTGCCTTTTTCATAACTTTTTAACTTACTTATTTTATACTAGCTTAAGGACAAGTAACATATTGATACTATCTAGGTTAGTGGCCCATTTTTAAAACTCTGCTAACATTGTTTCATCTATTCACTGAAACCCCATCTAGTGGAGAAGAGTATATAATACTTATTGAAATAAGCCAGTGGCACAGACAAAATATTTTATTTTTGATAATTTTGCTTATAATTGTGGCATCAAGAATGTCTTGGCTCAGAAACAGTGGACAGTTCTTGTAGGAAGTGTGTAAATACTAGCTGTAGTTCTGAGGCCTGGAGTCCTGAGTGAATCGGAACAGCAGAAAGGAAGAAGAAAGTTTTCTCCCTGGCCCCGGGCAAAACCTGTGTCTGGAAATGTTCCATTTCTTCATTCACATCCACCTTTACCATGCTGTTTGTGAAAAGAGGGAAAAGAACACTAGAATAATCCAAAGGAAACCTAAAAAAGTTATGCTTCTGTCATTACCAATAGAATGTGGGCTCAATGAGGACAAAGAACTTATCTTTTGGTTAACTATCTAAAACAGTATCTAGCTTGTAACATTTACTCATGAAAGATTAAGGAATGAATAAACAGCTGTATGACATGGACAAGTCAAATAAATATTGAAAATCTAAAGCAATATTTAAACTTAGTTAAGTTCCAGAAGCATTTAAACACCAAATACATGCCAACGCACAAAGATTTTTCATGGCGGAGGGGACAACCAAAAAGCAAGCAGCGCTTGCACTTGAGAAACTTTCAGTCTAGCAAAAGAAAGAGGAATACAGAAATCTATCATAATTTGAATTCCTTTGGAAAGAATGAGAGTTGAAATTTTATGAGAATATAGAGGTAGTTAGTACAGGGACCAATCTGATAGTTTTAGAAATGCTTTCTGACAGATTTAACTCTCGGTACCCTTCTCTCTCATTTTTTCTACTCCTCCCCACCACAACTGTCCCTTTTCTCTAAAAAAGAAGGTCCTACTTATCAGCCTATTTCCTGGCCAACCAATTAAAATTCCCATTCCTTATTGCTATTTTTCTAATACCTCGCTGAGGTAGCTATAAATATAAGCTTATACCTCAAAGTGGAAGCAACTTTGGGACATCTCAAGCCTCTAAATTCAGGCTTATCTCCCTTTTACAGCAAGGTTGGAAATATGCTCAAAGGAAAGCCTGGAAGGGAGGCTTTTGTTCAACCATAAATTGTTGAGGAAGTCAATGACTACAGATAGAGAACTGTTAATATACCATACCACTGTTTCTGGCAAGCGCCCACTACTTATAATGGTGGGAAAATCACTGTTAGAAAGAATACACAGGAGAGTTCTAGGCAGTATTTAAAAGAAATCAGCTTCTTTGGTTTCTGTAATCTCTTTCAACTCTTCTTACACTCTTTCATCTTCCTTGTCCTCATAATCTAGTAATTTATCCTTTTCTTCTTTCAGTCAACAAATAATGAATTTGAGTGTCTACTAGTGCTTAGCACCATGCCAGATGCTAGGCATGTAGTAGTGAATTAAGACAAATACCTGTCCGTAAAAGTGTCCAGGATAATAAGGGAGTTTACACTAACTAATCAAGCATCCAGCTCAAACCTCCTCTTTCCAGGGTTCAATATAAACATGCAAATATTCCTCATATTTTCTGTATTTCATTATTAAAAGGTATTTCATTTTGGAACCTCAAACTTAGTTAAAAGTATACTTTGAATTTTGTTTGTTAAAACATAGCCAGAGCAAGTTCCACGAACAGGTATCTCACATAAATGATCAATCTTATAATTACTACAAAACCCTAAAACCTGAAGTTATAAATAGGGTTTAGGAGGTCATTGTTATTTCCTGACAATATGAACTAATCACATCTACTAAACTAAAATGTTACAAATAACTTTAAATTTGCTCCCAGAAAAATATAGCAAAAATAGAAGTCACCCAAAATAGCACCACTCAGAACTAACTGTTTAACACTCCAGAGCACATATTCCAGTCCTGTATGGAGATAAATAACTTTAAAAATTGCAAAAACATGACCATAACTTTCTTTAAAATTCAATTATATAAATTCTGCCACATCATTAAATAATGGTATCACTATTAGATGTTGTTTTTCATAGCTATATGGTATTCCATCATAAAGATATGATCTATTCTAGAACTAATTCTTTATTAGTGGATTCTTATTATCAATAAATATGATATGATCCCTGAGGACACATTTTTGTGCAATATCTGTAATAATTTCCTCAGGATGAATTTATAGACGTGAAATCACGGTCAGAGTGAAGACGTGTTTATTTTTTTAATGTTTTTTATTTTTTCAATTACAATTTATATTCAATGTAATTTGTATTAGTTTCAGATGTACAGCATAGTGATTACATAATCCTACACTTTACAAAGTGTCCCCCCTATATTTCTAGCACCCACTTGGCACCATACCTAGTTATTACAATATTACTGACTGTATTTCTTATGCTGTACTTTACATCCCCATGACTCTTTTGTACTTCTAACAATTTGTACTTCTCAGTCCCTTCACCTTTTCCACCCAGTCCCCCAAACTCCCTCCCCTCTGGCAACCATCTGTCTGTATTCTCTATAAGTCTGTTTCTGTTTCATTTGTTCATTTTTATTGTTCGTTAGATTCCACATATAAGTGAAATCACATGGTATTTGTCTTTCTAACTTATTTCACATAATACCCTCCAGGTCCACCCATGCTGTTACGCAGGGTAAAATTTCATTCTTTTTTATTGCTGAGTAATGTTCCATTGTATATATGTACCACAACTTTGTTATTCACTTGTCTACTGGTGGGCATTCCGTATGGGTTTGGCATTCACTTGTCTACTGGTGGGCATTCCATATGGTGGGCATTCTATGGGTTTGCTTCCATAGCTTTGTAATACTTAGATGAACACAAGGGTGCATATATTATTTCAAATTAGTGTTTTGGGCTGTGAAAGCGTATTTTTAAGGCTTTTGATTTACATTTCTAAACTGTCCTCAAATACACAATACTGATTTCTACTTTACAAGTAGTATACAAAAAGGCCTCATTTCTCAAAATTCACACCAACAATAGGTATTATTTTTAACATTTTTGTTAGATTAGTGAAAAAAGCTAATTTTAAAGTTGCACAACCTGACATAATAAGGTTGAACTTTTTCATATATATAAAATAGTCCTTTGTAGTTATCTGTGAAATGCTTCTTCTACTGATTCTTAAAAAATCAAATGTTAGTCCAAAATTCTTTCTAGAATATAGATCATAGGCTTTTTCTTATGGTATGAATTTCTGGTCATGTACCTTATTCTGTTCCTGATCTGATCCTAACTACTCAACCTACAAAAGTGGGCCCCAAAGGGTAACTTGACTTATACTCAAAAGTAGTAAAAATGAAACAAGAACCTTTCGACTGTTGTATGAACTGTGCCTACCAACTGGTATGCCTTGTTCTACTAAAGTGTATCAAATTTTATACCTTGCTATTGTATGGCTACCAATTATACTAACATTTTATATGAACCATCTTAAAAAAAAAGCAGACTCTTTTGGGGACTTGTAGGATTACACGGCTGACCTTTTATCAAATAAAATCACACATAATATAAAATGCCAATGAGAAAATAGTAAAGAGCAACTTTAAGGAAAGATGAATAGAAGAAAATGGGAGAAATTAATTGGCAAATCATTTCTTATAACTTAAAATTAATATATAAGTCAAGCCTCCAGGAAAAAAACAGGTGTCTTCCGAAGAGGCAACTTAGGCCATTGAGGGACAGCCCTGTGCCGAGTGTCAGAGCCTAGGCAAGGTGAGCAAGGTGTCCATAGGTGGGAACGCAGGTTGGGCCTCAGGGGAATCTGAGTTGGGTGAGGCAAGTGTGTGAGACAAGTGTGTAAGAGGGTAGGTATCTTGATGTGGGATCAATGCCCAAGTAGGGTAAGAAGACATCCACATGAGGTAAGGAGCAGGGCTGGCACCATCCAGCGAAGGATGTCAGGGCCCAAGCAGGAGGATATCTACTCGCTAAGGAGAAGAGGGCC